>NC_135329.1:92154323-92837766 GCF_023851605.1 Tamandua tetradactyla | reverse complement strand
TCGAGACAGCATGTACTACATAGATCTTGTGCCCTTTTCATCCTTATCGCCAGGTTCCCCCAAACTCTTTTGCTCATTGCACTGCCTTCTACTGGGGGACAGCAGGGACTTGCACAACGAGCACTTGACTCCTCTCCAAAGCCAAGGTTCATCCCAATGGGTTTGACTTTCAGCCTCCCCACGTCTCCTTGAAAAGATGAATCACACTTTTGTACCTCAGGACATGCCAGGAATAGCTCACAGAGAGTGCTTTTGGGGCTGTGGGGCTCATGAGGAAGAAGCCACAGACCAGCCAGATATCTCAGAGGTTCCATTAAGATGATAGACTTCTTTTTCCATGGGGCCTTGGGCAAGCCATTGGGCTTCATTACTCATCTCTTCCGAGCGAGGCTACAATGTGTGAGGGCGTGTCCCCATTCCCTTGGCCGGAACACAAGCTCTGGGACCACCCTGGCCTGCTGGAGTCTTACAGCCACGGAATGTTCTTGCTCTGGAGATAGCTGGCAGGTCACTGCATCACTGCTGAAAAGCAGGACTTGGGCAGAATGGACTGGGGGTCCCTTCTTGGCCACTATGGCAAGGTCACACCTCTCTCTTCACTGCTATCGCTTCTCCCCCCTCACTCGTGTGCAAGTCCCCTTCAAAATCCCAAGTTGAAGTGTTCATGAGTGGTTCAGTGGTAGAATTCTCACCTTCCATGCAAGAGACCCGGGTTCGATTCTTGGACTATGCACCAAAACAAAAACAAAAACAAAAAAATCCCAAGTTGCTTTCATGAATCAAGCACTTTGCCAGCACTTGATTTTACTTGCAAAGTGGTTTTGGCTGTCTCCCTTGTACAGGGTCTTGGAGAAGTTAAGGAATTTGCCTCTTGCTAGGTAAACAGCAGGGTTGGGATTTGAAGACACACCTATGAATTCCGAAGCCCAGTGTGCTCAGCCTGGGGAATTCAGAAGGTCAGGGTTTGCTGTGACAGAGCAAGACGCTGGATTCAAACCCTGGGAGGAACTGGATCTGGCCAAAAACAGGGGTGGGCAACCTCTCTGCCTCTCAGGCAGCGTCCCCTAGCTGCCCTTTGGGTTGGGGCCAAGACCCAGGCAGATCCAGCAGCTGGTCACCTCTCAGGGGTAGTGGAGGTCAAGGCTGGGCACCCCTTTCAGTGACCAATGGGGTAAGGGAATTAGGAGTTGATAACCTACTGTGCGCCAGAAACCATAGCCCTGGGATTTTGAGGATCCTTAGAGAAAACCCAAGGGATGGGTTTCACCATCACTCATTTCACAAATGGGGAGCTACAGGCTCAGCAGGGTCCCAGCACGGTGTCAGCCAGCTGGGCATTGGTCTCTTGGGGCACTGAAAACACAGGCCCTGTGATATCTACCTTTCCCCTGAACCACCTTTGGTGATTCTATGTGGTCATATCTGTGCAATTAGTGTTTGAAGGGAGAATTATAATTCTCTTTGCCCAGAAATGCATCCTGCTGCTGTGCTTGAAAAATTCTTTACCTCCTCCCCTCCCCCCGTTTAGTTGGTTAAACCTTCCCTCCTGAAATATTATAATTATCCTTGTTGACACTATCGACTTGCTTTTTACGGTCTTGTTGCATAAATACAGCAAAGATAAATTTCAGCCAAACTCCCTTTTGAATTATTCCAAACCTGAAATGCTCAGGGGTCAGCATGAATGGTCTTTGCCTGTACCTCGAGGCAGCAAGAAGGGGAATACATTACCCCTGACCTTTCTAAGAAGAACTCTGTCCTTCCACAAGCTAATTGCTCTGGTTAACCATCTGATAGCATGAGAATTTCCTGGTCCCGGCATCCAGCTCTGAGACACACTGCTGGCTCCCAGAGGCGAGCTCCAGGTGAACAAAAGGCAGGAGGCAGGGCACAGGGAAATGCTGTCACAGGTCGGGGCAAGACATCTTCCCTTTGCCACCAAGGGCCACCCCTCGCCCACCCTGCTCTCTGCTCCAGGACATGGGCCTGTCTGGCCTGAATCTACGGGTTCCCTGGCCCTCGGGCTTCCTGCTGGGTGTGACAGGAGAGACAGTGAGGTGGGGTGTTCATTTCTCTAGGGCCCTGTGTTAGTTAGATTCAGTTGTCAACTCGGCCGGGTGAGCATACCTAGTCTTGTTGCTGCGGACATAAGCCAATGGTACGTGAACCTCATCTGTTGCTAATTACATATGCAGTCAGCTAGGAGGCGTGTCTGCTGCAATGAGGGACGTTTGACTTAATTGGCTGGTGCTTAAATGAGAGATCGCAAGGTAGCACTGCTAAGCAGCTCGGCATTCCTCATCTCAGCACTCGCAGCTCAGCCCAGGCCTTTGGAGATGCAGAAAGAAGTCACCCCGGGGAAAGTTGTTGGAACCCAGGGGCCTGGAGAGAAGACGAGCAGAGACCATCCTGTGCCTTCCACCTAAGAAAGAACCTCAGTGGAAAGTTAGCTGCCTTTCCTCTGAAGAACCAACAAAATAAATCCCCTTTTATTAAAAGCCAGTCCGTCTCTGGTGTGGTGCATTCCAGCAGCTAGCAAACTAGGACAGGTCCTCTCCCAGCAAGATGAACTAACCCCGGAGGACTGCACCGTTCCTTGGGGCTTTCTCTGTCCTGCCCGTGCCTCTGTGCACAGTCCGTCTGTGAACGCCCCTGAATTCGAGGGATCCATTGGTTTCCTGACTGACACCCATCTTTGACTCAGAGCACATCAACGGTAGTGATTGGAACCAGCCTTCGCTGGCCTCCTGCTGTGGACCAAGGATTTCACCTATGGGATCTGGCCTAATACTCTCAGAAACCTTTGGAGACGATATCACCCCCATTTTTCAGCTGAGAAGCTAAGTAACTTGTCTAGTGTGTGTGTGCGGCAGTGAGAGCGGGACTGAAATCAGGCATATCTTTCTCGGAAGCTCTTCCCATTGGGCCACACTGTGTCTTGGTGGGGCTGGGATCTCAAAGGGTAGCCTCACTGGGGTCCCGATTTCCAGCATGTGGTCAGCCCTTCCTGTGCCAACACTAAGGGGATAATTTAACTCGGCTCTCCCAATCACCCCGGGTCTTCTCACAAAGACTGGGGCCACCTCCGTCCCCAACGTTGACGAGGTTGGGGCCTGTTGCTTGTCTCTAGCTCTTACTCTGCAATTCCAAAGCAGAACACCGGAATCTTCCATATTGTCACCAAACTTCTCAGCTCCCTCCACCCCCCACAGCTTCTGCCTCCACATCAGTGTATCTAGTGATCTTTTGTTCTTTTCCTCTGCCCACTAGCCTCTCATTCTTTCCCTCCCTTCTTGTCTCTCCTTTTCAAAAAAAATTGCCCATGATTTTCTGATGGTTTGACAAGAAAAAACTATAACTATCTGTTGTTTAGACAATTAATAAAGAATACTACCAGTAAAAACAAGCAACCCAATGCTTAAATCAGGACTTGGGAGGAAGTACAATTGACTAACAACTGAGGGATGAATTAAATCTCCCTTATTAAATTTGGATCTGCACAATCTGACCAAGAGAAATTGGACTTGGTAGAAATAATGGCTTCACACACACATACACAAACACATACACTTATAAGAGCAGACGTGATAATCACTATGTTGGCACATTTTAAATGGACCAAAAAAAAGCTGATCATGAATCAATTGTAAAGCTTTGTTGCAAAATTGGAAGGACTCATTTGATGAAAATAACTTCCATAAAGTTTGAAAAAAATAACAGAAATGGTCATTGTACAACTTAACCTGTAGTTAAATTGGCATGGTGTTGGTCTGAAAAATGCTTTCTCAACGAAATTGCACGAGTTGGTATAATCCTATTAAAATGTAAATATTCAAATAGATTTAAGTACAAAACATCCCTCATATCAAAAGTGCAGTGCCAGGATGTCAGGGCAGAAGGTGGTGGATGTCACGCCCCATCCTCGCCCCATGCTCTGTGGATTCTAAGCTACCGGACCCTCTGGAACTCTGCACGGCCCCACCTGAGTCCATTGCCTGGTCCAAGCCCTTCCACCTTCGTGACCTCCATGCTTCCTTCCCAGCCTCCTTTCATCCTCAGATTCCTGGTGCACCAGTTTCCAGTTTCCTCTCTTCTCGGATTATGATTCAGGTTCCCCGTTGGCCTCACTGCCCACCTCCCAGGCCCAGGAAGCCCCTAGGTGACAGCCAGTAAGTATCGTTCTCACCAACCTCATCTCAGTCAGCAAAACACAAACAAAATTAAAAACAGACCTGGCCACGCATTGCTGGCTCTAGCCACCTCCTGGGTTCTCATGCAAACAGGAATCTCAGAGGCCTGCCCTGAGTCCCAGAGCTCCAAGGTGGGAGCCAGGCGGACTCACTGGGAACAGCAAAAAATCTAAATTCTTTGAGGACCTACCATAAACCAAGATCTTAAGTGCACTTCTAAGCTTTAAATCAATCCTGCAGGGCAGGTATTAACCCCTTCTTACAGAGAGGTAACTCAGAAAGGTTCAACAACGTATCCAAGACCACTTCTTGAAAAGTGGTGGGTGAAATTTGAACCCATGCCTAACTTGACTCTGAAGTCCACTTTGATAGACCCCTCTCACAAAGCTGGAGAAATAGAAAATAAAAACCTAATAGAAGGCTTCACGGAGCTCCCAAGCAGTGAGGAACTGGAATGCCGAGATCTGCGAGGGGAGAAAACCAGAGTGATGATCTCCATGTGGGTCTGCTGTCCTCCAGGAGCTCTTGAAAAAACCAAGAACATAAATGAGAGGCTGAGTTGGGCTGTGGAAGATTTGTAGGGGTCTGGAGACAAATGTTGGCATTCAGGGCCCACCAAGTATGTCCTGGAAAACATCAAAACTTTTAGTGGAGATCCCAAGGGCTACCCTCTAAGAGTGAACCACATTTGTTTCCCTCTCTCACATTCTGAAGCCTGGTATTTGATTTGGAAATAGGAGACCTGAAATTGCTGGTCCTTAGCCAGAACCACATGTAGATCCTCCCTTAAAAATCATAATATCCAGGGTCTCTAATTGAACATTAAATTTTTTAAAATGAATTGGCTGGCACACAATAAAAAATGAGGAGGCATTTGAGAAAACCAGATGACATGACCACAAATCGAGAGAAACAACAGATAGAAACAATAGACCCACAGGGGATCTAGGTAATGGAGTTACCAGGCATGGACTTTAGATTCCTATTTAATATCCTCAAGCAAATGAAGACAAGCTTAAATTTTGGCACAGAATATAACTATGAAAAAATGATATTCTAAAACTGAACAAAAAACGCAATGAAAAGCTTGAATACATGGATTTAAAGGTAATTAGGCACAGCTGCAGAGGGGATTAATGAACTGGAAAATACATCAAAAGAAAATATCCAGACTGAAGTTTGGAGAAGCAA
Source organism: Tamandua tetradactyla (assembly GCF_023851605.1). Classification (NCBI taxonomy): domain Eukaryota; kingdom Metazoa; phylum Chordata; class Mammalia; order Pilosa; family Myrmecophagidae; genus Tamandua; species Tamandua tetradactyla. Next base: position 92,832,385 of record NC_135329.1, on the reverse strand, counting down.
AAGAATGGGACAAATAAGAAAGAATATATGAGATATGGTGGAAAGATATCATGCCTACAATTGTAATTTCAGAAGGAGAGGAGTGGGAGAATGGAGGAAGTGACCCATCTGAAGAAGAGTAGATAACTTTCCCAAGTGTGTGCTCTTCCCATTTAATCCATTCCAAGGAATCCACATTTCTGGGATCTTTGCTCTTTGCTTTCCCCATTTTATTTCCCATCTCATTTGTTTCCAATTGTTATTTTGTAAATATAGTTATGGTTCAAAGATTTTGCCACAAACAACACTAGTGAAACAGGAGGGAACATTTGCTGGTGCTGTCTGGCAAATAGGGAATGGGATTCTTCCCCTGGATAGTACGAAGTGAGGTCAGGCACTGAAACAGTCATTTTGTGAGCACAAGAGAGTATCTTCAGAAGGAAGCTGACACCTTAGACACAAAAAAACTGAGTCCTGCTTTGATCATTTGATCACCTGTTTAAGCCACTCTTGAAACCAAAAATAGTCCCATATCTTTATGATTATTTGGGTGGAATAAATTCTGTTTTAAGCCAGTTTTGAATTAGTTTGTGGTTTTGAAAGTAAAATTGCTTTCCAAAAGATTTACAACAGTTTTTTTTTTAAGTCTGATTTATAATTCCCACACCATACAATTCACTCATTTAACTGTACAATGCAATGTTTTTTTAGCATAGTCACAGTTATGTGTTTCTTCGTTTCCTGGATGCCATGACAAACATTGTACCATGAGGTGGTTTAACATAGGAATGTATTTGCTCATAGTTTTAGTCTAAAAGGCTTGCTTCCTTTGGTAGCATTCTGTCTGGCCAGAAATCCTTGGGTTCTTTAACTTTCCCATCACATGGCAATGCCACTTCTTTTTGCTTCCAAGTTCCCTTGACTTCCAGCTTCTCACTCCTCCCTGTGAGGCAGAGGCTTTCTCCCTGTGTCCTTCTAAGGCCTGCAGTAACAGGATTAAGACCCATCCTGACTCAGTTGGTCATACCTCAAATAAAAATAACATCAAGAGATTCTATAGGCAATGAGGGTACACCCATGGGAATGGGATTAAGAGGATTAAGGTTAAAAGCATGTTTTTTCTTTTGGGGAACATAAGTCAATGTACCACAGTGTGCAACTATTACCAGCCAATTTTAGAACATTTTCATCACTTCAGAAAGAAAACCCAGGCAGACTTCCAATCAACTAAGATGGCAACATAAGATGTTCCAGGGTGCCATTCCCCCACAGAATCTTTGAACAACTTGCAAAAGCTGTCAAAGCCATCATCCTCAAGACTCTGGAAAACAGTTAAAAGGTTGTAGTAACTGGGCGAGTGCCAAATCAAGAAATTATAGTGTTAAAAATGGCAGGAAAAGCAATTAGTGCCATTACTGGCCCCACCTCAACCCCTCCCCAGTGCAGTGTGGAGCTGGCCTGAACTCCCATTGTGGGTCCCTGGCCCTGTTCCAAAGGGAGCAGAGTAACCCGTGTGTGCACACTGGGGCACCACCATGTCCATACTAATCTATCGGGTGGCAGGACATTCATCTCTGGTTTGTCCTCCTAGAACTTGCTATGAGACAGAAGCAGCTGATAAATAGCTAAAGCAGCATGAGAAACAGTTAAACTAAAGTGGCCCAGATCAATGGATTGCTGCCATTAAGGCATGCAGTAGAACATGGAGGTGGGGCTGAGTAGAGTCTCTCTCATAGGGAATAGCAGAGACATTCAGATTCCTCTGAGCAGGAGATTTCCTAAGGCCACAAGTGAACACAAGCTCAGGATAACAAGCAGGTTCATAAAAAATGGAGAGGACCCTGTAATTCACTTTTGCCTTGGGGTTATTTCCTTGATAAATGGACTAAACTATGAAGGAAAGCACCACCACAGGCAAAGCTTATTTGCAAAGACCGTGAAAGGTGTTTATTTTGCATGTGCATTGCTTTCTATGTTTTTGTTAGCTCCTGGGACTCAAGGAAACTTTGTCATATTACTAGCAGGATACATACTTAAAGATCAGAAGCCTCAAACACTAAATCCCAGTGTTCACACCTTAAAATAATAAAATGTATACAGCAAAAAAACAAACTAAACAAAACAGAGAAAGAAACAGGAAATGATGGCCCATTTAAAGGGATGAGATAAAAATTAAGAAACCATCAATGAAGACCAGAATTTGGACATATCAGATGAAGACCTTTTTTTTTTTTAATGATTTTCAATGTATTCAAGAAAATAAAGGAAAAAGCAAAGAAAGAATCAAAGAATATTGGAAAAAAACAATGAATGAACATCTCTATAAAGAGACAGACATTTTGCAAAGGAACCAAACAGAAATTCTAGAGTTTAAGACCATAATAATTGAAACAAAAAATTCCCAAAAAGGTTTCAACAGCAGATTGGAGTTGGGAAAGGAAGTATTCAGTGAACTCAAAGATGAGACAATTAAAATTATTCAGGGTCAGGAGCAGAAAGAAAAAAACAAGGAAAAAAGTGAACAGAGCTAAGCGACTTGTGGGTTACCATCAAGTATACTCATATAGGCAATACAGGAGTCCTAGAAGGAGAAGAGAGAAAGCAGCAGAGAAATTTTTAAAGAAATAATGTCAGAAAATTTCCCAACTTTAGCAAAAATATGAATTTACACTTTCAAGATGTCCAACAAACCCCAAACAATACACTCAAAGAGAACCACTCCCAGACACACAGTAGTCAAACTTCCAAATGCCACAAACAAGGACAGAATTCTAAAAGCTTAAAGAGAAAAGCAACATGTTATATATCCAAGGGAGAACCAACAAGCCTAAGTGCAGAATTCTTATCAGAAACCATGGAGTCAAGAAGGATGCAATATTTAAAGTGGTGAAAGAAAACCGGTTGCCAACCGAGAATTTTAAATCCAGAGAAACTGTCTTCCAAAAATGAGAGAGATTAAGACAGTCCAAAATAAACACAAGCTGACAGAGTTCATCACCACTAGATGTGCCCTACAAGCAGTACTAAAAGGAGTTCTTCAGACTGAAAAACTGAAAGGATGTTAGACAGTGAGACAAAGCAGCATAAAGAAATAAAGACCTCCAAAAAAGGTAATTTGGTGATTATGGGTGATTTTAAGCACTGGTACTATTGTATTGCATTTTTCGTAAAGCACCACTTTTTTTTTTTAACTTTTTTTTTATTGTATAATATGCAAAGAAAGAAAACAGCAGTAGTTTTCAAAGCACTCTTCAACAAGTAATTACAGGACAGATCCCAGAGTTTGTCATGGGCTACCATACCATCGTCTCAGATTTTTCTTTCTAGCTGCTCCAGAACATAGGAGGCTAGAAGGAATAATTATTTTTTATCATCACAATTGGCTTTTATTTCTTTTTTGTGAAAAGTAACATATAATCAAAAAAGCAATAAGTTTCAAAACACATTGCAACAATTAGTTGTAGAACAGATTTCAGAGTTTGGTATGCGTTACAATCCCACAATTTTAGATTTTTACATCTAGTTGCCCTAAGATACTGGAAACTAAAAGAAATATCGGTTAATGATTCAGCAGTCATATTCGTTTGTTAAACTCTACTTTCTCTTTATACCTCCACCATCACCTTTGATCTTTCTTTCTCACTCTGTAGGGGTATTTGGGCTATGGCCATTCTAACTTTTTCATGTTGGAAGGAGTTGTTAATAATATGGGGTAGGAAAATGGAACTAGCTGGTGTTCTGGAGAGGCTGGGACTCTAGGTTTCAGGACTTGTCTGGTCCAGGGACCCATCTGGAGTTTGTTGGTTTCTGAAAAGTTACTCTAGTTCATGGAACCCTTGTAGAGTCTTATATAATGCCCTAGGTGTTCTTTAGAATTGGAATGGTTTTGGTTGGGGTTTGGCAAGTTATGATAGATAGCAACGTCTAACTGAAGCTTGAGTAAGAGTGACCTGCAGAGTAGTCTCTCAGCTCTATTTGAACTCTCTCAGCCACTGATATTTTATTAGTCACACTTCTTTTCCCCCTTTTGGTCAGGATGGAATTGTTGATCCAACAGTACTAGAGCCGGATTCATCACTGGGAGTCATCTTCTACGCTGCCAGGGAAACTTTCACTGCTGGATGTCATGTCCCACATAGGGGGTGGGCAATGATTTCACTTGCAAAATTGAGCTTAAAGAGAGTGAGGCCACATTTGAGCAACAGAAGAGGTCCTCCAGAAGTAAGTCTTAGGCATATGTATAGGTAGGCTAAGCTTCTCTGCTACCTACATAAGCTTCACAAGAGTAAACCTCAAGATCAAGGGCTTGGCCTATTGATTTGGGTATCCCTAATGTTTGACACAGTATCAGGGGATTCCTTGATGGTAAAATTTAATAGTTCCATAATTTTTCTCCCATTTCTCAAAGGACTTTATCAATACTTTATGATTATCTGAAGCACAACTTTTTACTTCTAGCATGTTCTCAAATGCAAATGCATAAAAAGTAATGATAAATCCATAGTTTTGGATATACAATGTGTAAATATATAATTTGTTACTAGTGAAACAAAAAGATGAAGGGTCAGAAGGGTATAGAAGCATAGTTGAAGTTAAACTGGTATCAAATCAAACATGATTGTTATAGATTTAGGATGTTAAATTTAAGCCCTATGGTAACAATCAATAATAAAATTGATATAGATATCCTAAAAGAAATGAGAAGAAACCCAAAATGGACACTATAAAAAAGCAAATAAATATAAAATTAGACATTAATAGATGAATTGAGGGGAAAAGAGGTAAAAGACTTACGGAGGCCAAAGAGAAAAAGAGTAGAAGAAAGTCCTTCATTATCAGTGGTTATTTAAATATAAATGGATTAAACCCTCCAGTCAAAAGACAGAGATTGCCAGAATGGATAAAAATCATGACCCAACTATATACTGTTTATAAGAGATTCATCTATAAATTCAAAGACACAGGTACGTTAAAAATGAAAGAGTGGGAAAAATATGCCATCAAATGGTAATCAAAAGAGCTGGAGTAGTGGTACAAATATCATATAAAATAGACTTTAAGTAAAAAAAATGTTACAAAGGACAAAGGAGGTCACTATCTACTGATAACGAAGTCAATTCAACAAGAAGACATAATTATACTTGAATCTAATGGCAGAGCGAATACTAACCAATTTGAAGTGAGAAATAGTTCTGCATTAATAGTAGGAGATTTCAATAAACTATAATCAATAATGGATAGAACACTTAGGCATAAGATCAGTAAGGCAACAGAAGACTTGAACAATATTGTAAACCAGCTAGACTTAAGAGACCTATATAAAGGGCGGGCCATGGTGGCTCAGCAGGTAAGGATGCTTGCCTGCCATGCCAGAGGACCCGGGTTTGATTCCCGGTGCCTGCCCATGTAAAAAAAAAAAAAGAGACCTATATAAAGCGCTTCTCCCAACAACAGCAGAATACACATTCTTTTCTAGTGCACATGAGCCCTCCTCTAGGATGAAACATATGTTAGGTTACAAAACAAGTCTCAGCAACTTTTAAAATATTGAAATCATATGTTTCTTCTCTGATCACAATGGAATGAAGTTAGAAAATAATAACAGAGATAGTAGTGGAAAATATGTGGAAATTAACACACTCAAATAACCTACAGGTCAAAGAAGATATCAGAAGGGAAATTGGGAAATATCTTGAGGTGAATGAAAATGAAGATACAACATACCAATAATTTGTGGAATGCACAAAGGCAGTGCTGAGAGGGAAATTCATAGCTCTAGAAATTTACATAAAAAAAAGAAAGCTCTCATATCAGAGATCTAAATCTCAAAACTGGAGGATCTAGAAAAAGAACAGACTAAACTAAAAGTAAGCAGAAGGAAGTATATAAAAAAGATTAGAGCAGGGATAAATGAAATAGGGAATTAAAAAAAAAACAATAAAGAGAATTGATGAAACCAGAAGTTGATTCTTTGAAGATTAATAAAATCAATAAACCTTTAACTAAACTGATGAAGAAACCAAAAGAGAGGACACAAATAAAAATCATAAGTGGCAGTGGGGACATTACTAACAACCCCACCAAAAAAAAAATTATAAAAGGATACTATGACTTCCGGAGGAAATAAAAGATCTCAACAAACCAATAACAAGTAAAAAGATTGAATCACTCATCAAAAACCTCCCAGCAAAGAAAAGCCCAGGACCAGGTGGCTTCACTAGTGAATTTTACCAAACATTCTAAGAAGAATTAACACTATTCCTACTCAAATGCTTCCAGAAAGTTGACGAGAAGAGAAGACTTTCTGACTCATTCTATGAGGCAAACATCACCTTCATTCCAAAGCCAGCTAGAGATACAAAAAGAAGAGAAAATTACAGACCAATACCCCTTATGAATATAGATGCAAAAACTTCAACAAAGCTATCCTCTTGAATAGTTACTATTTAAAAAAAATGAAATTCAGATTAGAGAGGATATGGATATATAGGAACATTAGTTCATTGTTGGTAAGAGTATAAAATGGTGCAGCAGCTGTGGAAAATAACTTGGCACTTCCTCTGAAAGTTAGGTATAGAATTACCACGTGACCCAGCAATCCATTCCTAGATACACACCCAAATGAATTCAAAGTAGGGACTCGAAGACTCCAACAGACATTTGCACATCAATGTTCATAATTATTATGAACAATTGAATATTGTTAAAATTCAAAAAAATGAAACATAATAGTTATTCACAATTGTCAAGGGATGACGTAATACAACTATCCATCCAGCAGTGAAAGCATAAACAAAATGTGATTGATACACACAATGGAATATTATTCATCTGTGAAAAGGAATGAAGTTCTGATACATGTGAAAACATGAATGAACCTTGAAGACATCCTGTTGAGGGACATAAGCCAGACACCAAATGACAACTATTGTATGATCTCACCGATCATACAGTTATTTCATATTTATTATTTTGTAAAATCATCAGAATAAGCAAATTCATAAGGGTCAGAATCTAGAATGTAAGTTACCAGGGGATGGGGTGGAGGTAGGGAATAAGGAGTTAAGGCTTAAAATGTACAGAGTTTCTATCTGGGTTGGTCGTAATGTTTTGGTAATGAATGGTGGTGACGTAACACAACATTGTGAACATAATAACATAATACTCACACTGAATTACATATGTGAGTGTGGTAACATAATGCTCACACCGAATTACATATGTGAGTGTGGTAAAAAAAAAAAGGCGGGGGGTTTTAGTTTGTAAATATGTTATTAGAATAAAAATTAAAAAAAAACACCTAAGACTGTACAACACAGTGAACCCTATCGTATGTGATGGACTATAGTCAATAGTGCAATTGTAAAAATGTTCCTTCATGAATCATAACAAAAGTACCACACTAATGCAAGCAGCTAATAATATGGTGATATGTGGGAACCCTGTATTATACCCACAATTTTTCTGTAAACCTACAATGTCTCTAATAAAAAAAAAATGAAAAGAGAATAACAAATAGTAGCATAATATTTTGAATACAATTAATAGCACTGAATCATACACATGAAAGTGGTTTAGATGGGAAGTTTTTGTTTGTTTGTTTTTTGTTTTTTGCATAGACAGTCACCGGGAAGCAAATAAATGGGAAATTTTGAGCTGTATTTTTGTTTCCATAATAAAGGTTTATAAAAACTCATACCCTTTAGCTATAAGCCCTTCCCAGCTCCCCATCCTCTCACCCTCTAGTCCTAAGCAACCACAAATCTGCCATAAGTCTCGACGGAGTTCTCTATTCTGGACGCCTTATAAATGACTCATATAATACATGGATTTTCGTGAATGACTTCTTTCACTTAGCACAATGTCTTTCAAGCTTCATCCATGTTGTAGCATGTGTCAGGACTTCATTCCTTTAAATGGTTGAATAATTATTCCTATGACAGATAGACCCTATTTTGTCCATCTATTCTCCCATTGATGGATATTTGGTTTGTTTCTACCTTTTGGCTACTGCGAATAATACTGGTGTGAACATTCGGTACACGTTTCTGTGTGGACGTGTGTTTTCAGTTCGCTTGGGTGTACACCTAGGCGTGGAATCGCTGCATCAAGTGGTGACTATGTTTGAGCTGACGTAGTTCACAATCCACCCTGCACCGCCCGAGTGTGCCTTTCCTGCCGCACTCACTGTAACACTTACTGTTGTCATTTTGAAATCTGTTTTAATTTACCTTTGATTTTCAATGAAGTTAATTTTTTAATGTGTTCCCTAACATTTGAACATCTCTTCTGTGAATTGTTTCATTACGGCTATGACTTATACTTTATTTCCCTTTTCCCCCTTGCTTCCATTGTCCAATTTAATTTAAATCAATCGATGTTTTTTCCAAGTCTCACCAGGCAGCAGGCTTGACCAGCGTGGGGCAGGAGAGGAACACTTGGGCAGTGCAGAGCCAAGTGTGGGAAGGGCCTTCTGTCCTGAAGGACTGACCCTCTTGTGACAGTGGATGGACAAGAAGACAAGCAACTGAGCCAAAATCCTGGCAAGCAGGTCTTGACTTATGTCTGTCCTGAAGAGATATCAGGTTGCACCTGCTAGGACACTGACATTTTGTGGTCAAGGAGGTATTTGGAATTATTTCAACCATCTTATTTTGTGATTGCTTTGTACTTGCTTTTCCTTTGCTTATTTTTTTTAATTCCATGTTATCACTGTATTCATTGAGTTCCCTTTATTCCCTTCTTCTCCATCATTCCACTGATTTGAAATTTATGCATTCTACTTCTGTTCTTTTAGTACGGAACCATATATTTTAATACATATACATAATTTAATCATGTATCTATCTAGGGTTAATCAGTGTTTTTATCCTTCGGCCAGATGACATGTGCACTTTCAATGATTTAACGTCAATCAACTAATAATCTTCATGTTATTGCTGTATAGTATTTCACATCCACTTGATTTTTAGTTCTCCAATTAGGAATTAACATTTTTAGAGTAAATTTTTATAGAGACTTACCAGCATGTTTACTAATTTATTTCCTTACTGCTACCTTTATCACACCCCTTCCTTCTGGATTCAATTCCCTTCTTACTGAACGTTTTAGTTTGCTAAAGCTGCCAGAATGCAATGTACCGTAAATGGGTTGGCTTTGTCAATGGGGATTTATTAGATTGCAAATTTACAATTCTAAGGCCATGAATATGTCCAAATTATGGTATCAAAAGGAAGATACCTCCTCTGAGGAAAGGCTGCTGTCATCTGGGATTCTTCTGTCACATGGGAAGACACATGCCAATGTCTGCTGGTCCTTCTCTCCTAGTTCTTGTTTCAAAATGGCTCTCCAGCTCTTGTGGGTCTTTCTTGCTTCTCCCAGGGCATTTTCTCTCTAAGTTCTCTGGGCTTTTACTATCTTTTATCCTCTGCACAAAACTCTTCAGTGAAAGATTTAGACTCACCTTGAATTCGGTGGGTCGCATCTCCACACAACCAAGCTAATCAAAAGGTCCCAAGATAGTTCTGCCTTCAGAAACTATCTTGGATTAAAAGAACATAGGCTCTTCTGGATCACATGAGAGATTCAAACCAGCACACTGAAGATTAGTAAATCTCAAGTGAGAGTTTGTGTTTTTGAAAACTTTCACTGTCATCTTGAATAACGTCAAAAAATCAGTCAACAGTCAGTTTTTCTTCAGTCTCATAATTATTTTATCCTATTGTCTTCTGGCATCAGTTGCTGCTGCTGAGAACTCTGCAGCCAGCCTAATTATCACTCCTTTTTCATTGTTCTGTCTCTTCACTCTTTGCCCTGCTTGCAGTTTCACAAGTGTCTAGGTGTTGATCTATTTATCTTTCACTTATTTGGAATTTTCTGTGCTTCTTGCATCTTTCTTCACCGTTCTCTCATTCTGGAGAGAATTTGTATTCTGGAACTTCTCATTTTGCCAGTCTCTCAACACCCCCTTCATATTCTTTATCTTCTTATCTCTTTGTGTTATATTTGGGGCAGTTTTCTCAGCTCTACCTACTGACTCCCTACTTCTTTCCTCAGCCATAATCTGTTGATCTCAATTGATCCAGTGAGTTGCTCATGTTAATTAGCACACTTTTAATTTCTTGCAATCTATTTGGCTATTGTTCATATTCATCTCTTATTTTATTTTATGATTACTTTTCTTTTAAATTTTATAACTATATTTATTTTACAGTTTCTTTCAGACATTTCTATTTTTTTCTAGCTCTTGGACTGGGAATCTTCTTTACTGACTCTATTCAGGGCTGTTTTAACGTCTGTCTGCACAGGTCCATCTCCGCAGACCTAAGCAAAAGTAAATTAAGTGGCTCATATAACTGAAAAGTCCTGGGTTACAAGCCGGCTTTAGTCACAATTTTATTCAGGACCAAGTACCAGGACCTCATTTCTCTCTGTCTTGAGTCCACTTCCCCTGAGCGGGTTCTGTGCTCCCACAGATGTCTCCCAGGGTGAAAAGATTGCTGCAAGAGCAGCTCTGCCTCCTCCCAGATTCAAATATGGCCAAGGAAGAGCAACTTTTCTTCATGGATGCTGGGAAGGCATGGTGAATGCTAATAGTGAGTTTCGCTAAATGTCTGTTGAGAGAATGAATGAATGAAGTTTGGCCTTTATCTACTTCACAAGCCACCTCTCCCCACCATGTCCTCTGGACATCTGCCTCACCCACTCAAACACATCCAACCAGAAAGAAGGCCTGACAGCTCCCACCTCCCTTCTGGATAGATGAGCAAGCCCAGCCCAGTAGCTCCTTTCCCAGTGGTGCCCACCACAGCCTGCAGGCTGACTCTGTCTGGGTGGATTGGGCCTCAGGCCCTTCTTCAACTCAATATGTCGCTGTCTGGATATTCCTGGGACACGGGCTTCCTCCAGAGCCAGGGGCAGGGGCAGGGGCAACCCCATAGAGCCACACAGTTCAGTCACGGACCTGGAGGGACGGTCCCCAAGGAAGATGAAGCTCTTATGCCAGGGAAGGGGGATGTTTCTGCTTTCAGGCAGAAGCAACAGCTCTCTTCAGCTGGAAATCTACTGATCTTCAAAGCTGGCTCCTTTATGTTGGACAAGCCTGACTATGGAGCCCAAATGGGCCTCCCTGCATCTTCAGTCTTGTTATCTCCATGCCAGGGACATTTCATGGCCTTTGAGGTGTCTCCCATCCGTGGATCTATTTGGGAAGTTTTCTGTAATTTCTTTTTTGCGTGGGCAGGCACCAGGAATTGACCCCAGGTCTCGGCATGGCAGGAGAGAACTCTGCCTGCTGAGCTACCATGGCATGCCCGTTTTCTGTAATTTCTATACTGTCTTCTAGAGCAGTGTGTTCCAGAATGTGCCATCCACTCTAGAAAGTAGGGTCTTCATTGTCTACTTCATAACTTTTTACTTGTGCCTCTTTGGGAATCCCAGGTCTAGAATATACTAGACTCCATATTCCTCTGCTCAAATGCCTCCACGATTTCCAGACCTTAGAAATGCTTCTCCTTCCAGAGATGAGCTGTCACCAGTACAAATCCATCCCCAGGACTCAGTCACTGAGTCATTTCTGTGACCTCTCAGTATATTGTCAGACAGACCCCATTCCAATCTCTACTCTGCCCCATTATAGTGGGGCACGTCAACCAACTGCGCCCAGCCTCAGTTTCCCCACCTGCAAGATAGAGACAATGACGTTCCCCATCCAAGGCCCTGGGGAGGAGCTAGTGCTCTGAGCTGGAGCTCTCCCTCCTCCCCTCCCAGGTACTCCAGTACCTCCTCATCCTCCACCGCTGGCCGGTCCCTAACAGCCGCTCACCTTTATCTTAATTTCTCTTCCCATAGACCCCTGGATCCCTAACTCCTGACATTATCCTCCCCCAACTGTCTGCCTTTGGCCCGGTCCTTCCATGGCTCCCTCTACCTGAACTCCGGGCTCAGGCATGGCCTTATCAAACCACGTTGGAATTCTCCAGCTTGGAGGAGGTGGCGAAATCCCCAAGAACTATCCCAGGGAGTTCTTCTTGCTCAACTTGAAGGAACATCTGTGACTTCCACATCGTCACAAAACAAACAGAGCTGAGTCTTATGTTTCACAATCCATGTAGCTAGTTTCATGGATCTCTGACAGTCCTTTCATGTTTCTGACAGTGGCAAGCTTTCTTCTCCCTGTGAGGTGAAGGGGCCATGCGCCCCGCCCTGCGTCCCCGCCCCCCCTCGCCCTGATGACATAATCCTGGCACTACCAGGGCGATGACATTGGGCGGCTGCCTTTCACGTGTGAGCAGATGCTGCTCTGAGTAGCGTCTCCAGGAGCCAAGCTGCACCTCTTCTGCCTCCTCTTTCTGCTGCTCCGAGGGCCCCTGCCCAGGAGCTCCTGCGGTCTGGCACCTGTGAGGGTTCTCTGGGCTGCAGTGACTTTCCAGAGAGCCTTCTCATCCCACAGCCGCTTTCTCTGAGGCAGTGAGGGAGGAAGGGGTGGGTGGGCTTTCCCAGCCCCTGCCCTTGTTTGGGTCACTGGTCTCCAGTAACATCCGGAGACGATTCCCTGATTCTAGAGCTATTTCTTTCAGCTTTGACGAAGCTGATGGTTACTTGTGGTTTCCACTCCCTTGAGTTAGGTGGGGCGGGGCCTGCTGCTCTCCCTGGTGTGGGTGCCGGGCTCTTGTCCCCAGCCCCAGGGGACCTCCCCTGAGGTCTCCTCCCCGTGAGGACACTTGACCTGCTGCACCTCCCACCTGCCTGCCTGCAGGGTGGAGAGCAACCAGCTACAGCTCTGGAGGCAGAAGAAGCCTTGGTGTGTGACCTGCGGCGGTTATGCCCTCTCTGAGCCTCAGTTTACTTCTTGGAAAGTGAGAGCAGTAACCATGCCACCCCCACACCCAGCAGAGTGGTTAAACGAGGAAAGATGTGCAAATAGAATGTTCACAATATAACATTATCATAGTGCATACAAGATGACAACAAGGTGACAACAGCCACGCTCCCCGCGTGCTTAGCACATTTCCAACACACACAGTGCACAGATGAACATATTCAATCCTTGCTGGGAGCCAAGAAGCAGATCCACAAGACAACCAGCTTACAGACTAGGAAGTCTGTTCACAGAGAAGTCAGGTAACTTCCACAAGGTCACACAGGGGGTAAAGCGTCGTCTCCGGAGCCCAAGCTCTTAACCAGCACCCTTAAACATACACGTCCCCTTCCTTCCCTCCGTTCTCAGAACACTGCTCTTCCCTCTTGAGTCACTAAAGGGTGCCTGGTCTCAGGAGGCTTGTTGTCACCTCGTGGTCCCTGTAGTGGTCTCCTGGCTCCAATGTTAACACTGGCTCCGGAGTTTGTCTGGGGTGGACACTTGTGCTGCCCAGCCGTCCCCTGGGCCCCTAGCCCCCTCGGCGAGGACCCTGGCTCAGGAGTTCGGGCCCTCGTTTCACAGACAAAGAGACAGAGTTTCTGAGAAAGTCTCCCAGTGGAGACTGGGACGGGGGCCAAGGAGTGCTTCCCCCAAGAGAAGGGGGTCTGAGCTGGGGTGAGGCCGTGGGAGCTGGCCAAGAGGGCCCCTGGGGCTGGCAGGGAGCCCCCAGGTGCTCCCCGAGGGACCCCTAGGGAGGGCGGGGCAGGGAGCCGCGGGTGGGTCCACTGCAGGCGGAGAGCCGCAGAGCTGCAGAGCCGCAGAGGAGGTGTCTGATGTTTCCTTCTTTATCTCCGGAAACAATTCCCCTTTTGAGCTTCTTGGCTGAGTCAGTTGAGAGACTCTTTCTCCAAGGCGTTCCTCTTGACAGGTTGATTTATCCCTTTCAGGGACTTTCAAGAAAGGGGAGGTGCGGGGCCTCGGGGCCTGAGGACAGACTGGGGCCCAAACGAGGGTCCTCTCCTCCTCCTCCACCAGTGGCTCCGGGCACGCAGGCTGCAGCACAGACCCCGGTTCCATCTCCCTGTTCCTTGCTTGAGATAAGGCTTGGAGTCCACAAGAGGCCTGCAGGCTGGGCACACTGCCTGCCAGGTGGGAGCCACTCAGGGCCACGGGCAGGTGGGATCCTGCCTGCTCTGCCAAGGTAGCTATTCTGGGACCCACTGTGTGGCTGGGGAAGTTGAATCACCTGTAAACGACTACCCGAAGTCACAGCAAAGGGCAGAGGCCAGAGCTCTTTGCCCCTGCTGTACTTAAACAAAGAACTCTGAAAGGCAAAATGCCCCCCGCAATGAAGGGGTCGTTGGGCCTGGGCTGACTTCTCTCCCCCTGCTCGTGCCCACTCTGCTTCCGGACTAGGAACCCGGTGCGGTCCACCAGCTGTAAGGTTAGTGTCGCCAGCCCCCAGCCCAGCCCTCCCTGTCCTGACCCTCTCTGCCCCCTCCCACACATCCAGGCTGATGCTCAGGCATAAGGCTTGAGACCCCGCCCCTGAGGACAGGTGTGGAGCTGGCTTCGAAGAAGGAGCAGAGGTTGCCCAGGTAAGCTAATCAGAGTGGGAAGAGCATAAGAGAGGCCTCTGAGCCAAAGGGAACGGCTTGTGACAACACAGCCTGTTCAGAGGCAAGAAATTACAGGAGCGGAGACCCCAGGAGCCCAAGGAGAGGGGCGGGGCGGGGCAGGGCTGGGAACAGTCTCTAGAACTTTCCTACACCTCTTCTCCCCACCCCCACACACCCTCCCAGGATATCCAGAGCCTCCCTTCCGGCGTCCCTGCTCTCGGCCACCTTGATGCCGCCAACCGGGGTTCACTTAGCCCCCAGTCTCGCGAGGGCTTTGTAAAGGGCCTCTTGAGAACACCATCTGCACCTAAGGGGCCCAAGGCCTCGGCAGCCTCGCCCTTGCAGAGTGCCAGCTCTGGGGTCCCCCACCCCAGCTGTGACCCGGGGCAGGTGGGGGTATTAGCCGTGGCCTGTTGGGCAGAGGCGCATAGTGGGGTGCTGTGCTTGCTGAGCAGCCCCGCACCCTCACCATGGCTGGTGACCACGCCACCCTTCTCACTGCAACCTCCAACAGCTCTGGCACGAGTTGGAAAGGTGAGCGGAAGCATAGAGTCATGTCATGTTCCCCCGATTCAGGCAGATGCAGCAGCTGGCGGCAATCCCCCAGCAGGCGCAGACCTCAAATGCGATGGAGCAACCCGGAAGTAACCTGGCTGCAAATCCTTGGCCTGGAGGATCCCGGTGTCCTGGTAGGCAAGTGTTCAGGAATGTTGCTGACCTGTTGGTAAACACAGCCAGCATTGCAAGTAAAATTTCAAAAACCTCCAATTAAGCAAATAGTACTAAAAACAAAAGTCATGCAATTACAAAGGTAATGCAACTACTCAAAACTCAGCACTTCCCAGTCACTACGGTACGAGGCTGTGGTGTTGCCCACCTCTTTCCAAGCCCGTGTTCAGCGACTACATGGAGGCAGCTTGAAATCTGCAAGTACTGCAAATCGGGGCTTTTTGCCCCCAGAGAGTTGGCTCTTAAACATCTACCAGCACCCCACCAGGGGGGCTCATAGCCCAGTGCCTGGAGAGGATGCCTGGATTCTGCAACCAGGTGAGGGACCCAGACCCCCGTCTGCACACATCCCTGCTGGGTGGAGTAGATGAGGTTGTTGGGAGTGGGGGGACTTTAGATGTTCTCTGACTTTTAGGGAACATCCCCTGCAGGGGTGGAGTGTACAAATGTGACTCTTCCTTCTAACTCTTTTGGGCTCAGGGGCCCCTTTGATTTCAGGTTCTCTGCAAGCAGGAGCACCAACCCATGCAGCAGATGGGAGCACCAAGGCTCTGAGAGGAGAGGAACACAGCAAGATCTCAGTTGGCAAGCGGCAGGCCAAGATTCAAACCCAGCTCTGCTGGACTCTGAGGTCAGTGCTCTCCCAGGCACACCACAATGGACTGTCGCAGTGTCGGGGAGGGGCAGGTGACTGGAGGCAACCAGGCTGGGCTGGACCTCTAGGTTGAGTTTGAGGAACCCTGAGGGGATTACACATCCATTCCTGAAATTCCACCATTATAGATTGACTTCTCAGCCTATACCCTACCTTTTTCCTGAAACATGCATCTTCTTCTGACACAGGCACCCCAGAGATGAAACCACCAGAGCACCAGCATCCTGCTCAGGGTTCTTTGGAGAGGAAACTGGGAGAGTTGAGACATGATAGAAAAAGAGAGTAGAAAGCAGAGGAAGGTTTGTGGATGCCCTGCAGCTGTGACTTCCAAAAGACTGAGGTGAGCAGGAGAGGTTTGCTCTAGGCTGTCTCCCCCCCCCCCCACCCCCGGGAAAAGCATGAGTGGGGAAGGCAGAAGCAGGTACCTGGTTGGTGGATGTGGGGTTAGGTCCAAGGCTGAGCAGGCTGGAGGTTGAGAGGGCTCAGGCTAGAGGTGGGAGACCCATCTCAGGAACTGGGCTTTAAAGTGTTGAGGCTTGAGGCAAGCCACAGAGCTGTAATCAGAAAATCACAAAGGCAATAGTCCAGGAGACAAGCTGCAGGTTCTGTGGGATGCCCAGAGGGCTCTGCTCTAGTGTGTGGCCTTGGACACATCCCTCCACTGCTTTAGGCATCTGTCTCCTCCCTCACAAGGCTGATGGAAGCATCTTGGCCATCAAGCGGGAAGCATGTTGGGCATGCTTCCAAAGCAGAACCCAGGCCAGGCTGGGGCTTAGCCTGCCTGTCAGGTGGAAGGCCTGGCCACATGCACTTGCTCTGAACTTCCAGGTAGCCAGAGTGAAAAGGGTAACACGACTGGTTACATAGTTCTTGAGCTGCTGAGCAGAGAGCAAACCTGGTGCTCTGGACAAGCATATCTATCCCCCTAACTAGGGAAAGGGCTGCTCTTATAGGGCCCCGCCGAGAGCACCCAACGTGAAATCAGAAGCCACATCTACCCAGCAAGCCCAGCTCTCATCTCCCTGGGTCTGCTTTCCACAGTGCCCTCAATGTCAGCAGATGGAACCCCACCAAGGAGTTGTGCTCAGGTGTGTAACTTCTAGATAGTGTGGGTACACACACAGGCACACACACATGCACATTTTTTCTAGTTATACAATCCCTACACCCTCACAGGCCCCATTTATAGAGGTCACAATTTGGGTTGGGCAGAACCTATGCAGCAACTCGTTTCATCCCCTACGTCCTGTTAAACTCTTCTTAGAAATGCAGAAACTGGGCTCACAGGGATTACTTGCCCAGTTCCCTAGCCAGGAGAGATGAAACCAGGATTCAAACCCAGATCTCAAGCCCCAGCCCACCCATGGTGAGTCTCTCCCCACTCCCCGACTTGCTTTCGTGTAGTGCCCGGGTCTTTGATCTTGTGAGTTCAGGTCTCCACCATCTGGCCCACTGAGCCTGAGGCAAGTCTCGGAGGAGACGAGGTTCTCCCAGCCTCACGGGCCAGCCTGGCCTGGAGGCGGGGTGTTCTGAGGCCAGAGGTCTGCCAGGAAGGATTTTGCAACTGTTGGAAATGAGGAATGAATTCCTTCCTTGCCTGTGAACACTGAGCTGGGCAGGAGGTAGCTCTGGAAGAGACCCCAGAATGGATGTTTCAGGAAAGAGTCAGGGTATAGGCTGAGAAGTCAATCTGTAATGGTGGAATTTCAGGAGTGGATAAGTAGTCCCCTTTTTTTTTTGGCACAAAGCAAGGAGGCTGAGGTGTCTGGGAGCAGAGGCCCTGCAGGGCACTGCCAGGTCCCCCAAACTCTGCAGGAGTAACAAACTGCAGGCTGGTGCAAAGGAGGCTGGATCAACGAGTGAGAAACCCTGAACAGAATGTGTGTCCATGTGTCCAGGCGGTGACAATGGCAGCCACTGTGATGTACCATGTCACTAAGTCTTAAGGACTAGCCTAAATGCATTCCACAATGGACTTGCCACATGCAAACAACGTCCAGACAAGGCTATTCAGAATAACGCAGGCTGCAGCAAGAGCAAAAATTTATAAACAGCTAACTATCACCAATTGGCAGATTAGCCAATTTGGTTAGTACTGTGCACTCATAAAAAAGACTAAGGGTGAACTTTGGGTATGGCCCATTGTCTAAATCTCACATCAAGTGAAAAAAACCACCGCAGCACAGCGTGTATCCTCTGCTACCATTTAAGAACAGGTCGCCTAAGGAAGAGTGATCTTCCTCGGCATGCCAGCCCCTCTCAGCAGCCCCCTCTCCTGGTCATGGCAGATATTGCATTTTCATAGCAATAATTGATAGATAGACACCTCTCCACTCCTGTCCCACCAGTTGGAGAGAGTGAAAACAAGAGTGGGTTAACCCACCTGCTTTAAGGAATCCAATGCTCTGTGCAAGTTCCCACGGTGACCTCAAGATTTGGAGGTCACGAGGAGAGAGCAAACACCATTTTAAATGAATAAGCCAGGATTTGGGCAAGTGATGCTCCTCCCACACAGGTGTGTCCCCAGGCCCACATTCAGGCAATGTGACCACATCTGAGCACTGTGCTCAGAGCAGGCCCTATGAATGGGGTACCCATCGGGAACCATGCAAGGGCATTCTTAGCTCTGCCAAGGACTCCTCCAAACTTGGAGTCTTCGCCCAAAGACCAAACTTGGATCTAATTGAGTCTCTAGATCCAATTGCCAATTAAACTACAGGGACAGAGGAACATGTTAAACTATACTACCAATCTCCAGTCGGCAAAACACAGACCGTGGGAAACTGTACAGGACAAGCAACCTGTTTCTCCAATAAATCAATTGTGCTGGAAAAAAAAAAGAGAGAGGCACATTTGAATTAAAAGAGACCTTGGAATTTAGTGATTACCAGGATATATTGTTAAGTGAAAAAAGCAAAATGCACAAGAGTATCTATAGCATGCTACCTCTCATGTAAGAAAGAGGCGGAGGAAAGAAAATATGCATGCTTGTTTACGCAAAAAGAAACTCAGGAATGATAAACTCCAAATAAATGAGATTAGTTACCTGCAGAGTGGATGATGGGAGCAGCATAGAAGGGATAGAGGGAAGGAAACCTGAGTATTCCTTTTTGAACAGTTCTGACTTTCAGAATCATGCTAATATTTCATGTACTTAAAAAAAATTGAGACCCACCTTGATAGAGATGGTGAAGTGAGATGCTTCAGGATTCTGTCCCTGCACAGAAGCTCAGCCAGCAAGATTTGGCATAAACATCTTTCTCAGAACTCCAGTAAATACTTCAAAGGCTACAGGAACAGGGCGAACACCAAATCAAGAAAAAGTCCACTTAAAAGCCATCAGGCCCTCTGGCAAACTGGCTGGTCCCTTCCCCACCCCTCACTGGCTCTACGCAGAGCTCCCATTACAGACACCTGGTCCCCATTCCAGAGGGTCCAGAGGGAGCAGAGTAACTCTAGTGCACAAACTGTGAGTGTATATGTCTGACCGAATCTGTCTGGTGGTGCCGTGAGGGACTTGCCATCCCAGAGATAGCCCTGAGTGTAGACAGCTCACAGAGCTCTCCTACAGAACTCTGAGGGAGAGCAGTCAAGTGCCACCTGTGCTAAGGAACCACTGGTTGTAAAAAAAATAGTGCAGTTCCTGGGTCTGTGAGGAACCTGCTTCCTAAGGAAAAAGGAACATTCATATACTTATTTGAATCCTTGTATGAATTACTAGGATCAAATGCTCATGTCTAAGAAAAGATGCATACACAGAAAGGCCCACGGAGGCCTCTATGCTTTGACCTGGAGCTATCCATTAAACTCATCATATGGGTAAGCCCTGAAGGCGAGCATTGGCACAGGTCAATCTGCAAAGACTGACAAAGCTAGTGCGATCCAACACTAGCTGGACAGAAGCTTAAGGAATTTATACCTCAGAGTCTAAATGTCTATGATAACACATTAAAATATCAGAATTTCCAGGTTTCAACAAAAGATTTCAAAGCAAACAAAGAAACGGGAAGTGATTGCCTAAGCAAAGGGGAAGATTAAAGCATTAGAAACTATCCATGAAGAGGACCAGACTTGGGACAGTGTAGACAAAGAATCTTAAAAAGTGGTCCTAAGTATGCTCAAAGAGCTAAAGGAAAATATGGGCAAAGGACTAAGGGAAATCTGGAAAATGAGAGATGAACACAAGGAGAATAACAATAGAGAGGTGGAAATTATGAAAAGGAACCAAACAGAGCTGAGGACCACAGTCACAGAAAATAAAAATCCTCTAGAGGAGTTCAATAGCAGACTGGAGCTGGCAGAAGAAAGACTGAAGATAAGGCAGTTGAAGTCATCCAGGCTGAGAAGCAGAAAGATGAAAGAATGAAGAAAAATGAGCAGAGCCTGAGGAACCTGTGGGACACCGTCAAGTGTACCAATATACGCCCTGTGGGAGTCCCAGAAGGAGAAAGGGGCAGAGGGAACATTCGAAGAAATAATGGCTGGAAGCTTCCTGAATTTAACAAAAGACACAAATAGATACATACAAGATTCTCAATGAACTCCAAACAGGACTAACCCAAACAGACCCATGCTGCAGAACACTATAATGGAATTGTTGAATGCCAAAGGTAAAGAGAGCATTCTGGAAGTTGAAAGAGAGAAGCAACGTGTCACTTACAAAAAAGCCTCCGTAAGACTGAGGACTTCTCATTGGGAACCACAGAGGGAAAAAGGCACTAGGGAGACATCCTCAATGTGCTGAAAGCAAAAACTGCCAACCAAGAATTCTATATTTGGCAACACTGTCTTTCAGAAATGAGGAAGAGATTAAGACATTCCCAGATAAACAAAAGCTGAAGGAGTTTGTCACCACTGGAGTAACCTTACTTGAGACTCTAAAAAGAGTTCTGTAGGTTGAAAGGAAAGAACAATAGACAATAGCTCATAGCCACACGAATAAATAAGGATCTCCAGTGAGGGCAACGACATCAGTTGTGCAAATATATTTTTGGTTTGTAACTCCACTTTTTACTTCCTACGGGATCTGAAAGGCAAATGCATAAAATGTGATGAGAAATCAGTGGTTTGGGATTCGTAATGTCTAAACATGTTACATGTGACCAGAACTACATAAAAGTGGGAAGATGGAGGGTATGGGAACATAATTGCTTACTAATGAAGTTGTTGATACCAAAGCAAACATGACTATTACAGATTTAGGATGTTAAATTTAAGCCCCATGGTAGTTTCAAAGACTGTATCAGAGTATATTCAAGCTCACAGTGATAGAAAGTAGAGTACAGGATTTACCAGGAGTGGGGGGAGGAGCAACGGGGAGTTAATGAAAAATGAGTGCAGGGTTTCTGAAGGGATAGTGCTAGAAATGCACGATGGTGCTGCAACACTGCGACTGTGATTAATCCCTTGGATGGAATGAGAAAATTTATGTCATACTTATGTTTCCACAATTCAAAAAGAGAGAAAGGGCAGTGCGATGGTGGCTCAGTGGCAGAAGTCTCACCTGTCATGCCAGAGAGCCAGGTTCAATTCCCGGTGCCTGCCCATGCGAAAAAAGAAAGAACGAGATACGGACAATTAAATATATATGACACTGGATGGGAACTAAGAATGAAGCAGAAAAGGCTCAAAAGGACATTATTGGGACATGAGAAAAAATGAAATATAGAATGTAAGTTTGATATCAATGTTAAATTTCTTGAACTCAATGACGGCATTTAAGGTGTTTACAGTGGTGAATGTCCTTGTTTGAGGCTAATATACATGGCAGCAAGGTGCTCGAGGAGTCTGAGGTGTGCCACTGCTCTCAGATGTTCAGAAAATGGATAGATGATACAGGCAGATGGGAAGGTGGATGGACGGAAGGAAGGAGAAGGGGAGAGAGGAAGGGAGGAATTGCAAAGGTGGTAAAATGTTAAAATTGGTGGATTTGGGTATCTGAGGAGGGTGAAGGCATGTTGGAGCTCTCGGTATGGGGTCTGTATTATTTTTGAAGCTGTCTCATAAGCTTGAAATTATTTCAAAGTAAAAAGCTAAATTAAAATAAACAAGAATGGAAAGAAACTAAATGCACACAGAAATGAATGGACCAAATAGTTTTACAAATGAATTATGTACTTACAGTGAAGAAAAGTTCTCACTATTCTACAAATCTTTGT
This sequence comes from Tamandua tetradactyla, assembly GCF_023851605.1. NCBI lineage: Eukaryota > Metazoa > Chordata > Mammalia > Pilosa > Myrmecophagidae > Tamandua > Tamandua tetradactyla. Next base: position 92,810,386 of record NC_135329.1, on the reverse strand, counting down.
AAAACAATGTTTTTATCATGTCCTCTAAAGCTGAAGACGAGAAGAACCGCATTCATATGCTATCCGCCAGCCAGTGGGTATGTTTTTCCAAGCGGCACGGAGAAGCAGTTCCGAAACTATTTGCGTGTATCGTAGGACTGGGCGAGTAAGTGAATATATTGTGGATAACACATTCTAGTTTCTCTGTGTTGGAAAAAGGAGTTACAAAGAAGGAAAGGGGGATGGAGAATAAATTCCATGGAGTGGGATTGGAATTGGGGATCTCAGTATGGAATCATGGTTTTTAATATATATATATATATATACAATATATGTGTTGTGTGGGTGTGAAGGGAGCATGTGTCTGTACGTGTGCACGTGTGTCTGTGGGGGTGTATGTTTCTGTGTGTGTGTGAGTGTGTGCATCTATGTGTGTGCCTATGCACAAATGTGTCTGAATACAAATGTGCGTATGTGTGCATGAATCTGTGTTTGTGTGTGCATGCGTCTGTGAGTGTGCATATATGTGTGTGCATGTGTGTGTCTGTGAGGGTGTGGGTATATGTTTGTGTGTATGTGTGCACATGTGTATCTGTGTGTGCATGTGTAGATTTCAGTATGTAAACACCTGTGTGTATGTGTGTGCACACACATCTGAGCTCTATTTGTCGTTTTGTCAGAAATGACACCCCACTAGCCACGAGCACAGCCAGTACCCAGAGGCTGGTTTCTACGTACAATTTTAGCAAAAGGAACCACGCCTGTGTGAGAAATAGCGCATTCCAGGGCTGGGTCAGAGAAAGTACAAAACGAGCCTGGCCCATCTTGTGATTCTAAAAAGTAAGGAAGTTCTCAAAAATTGATAAGGACGTGTCACAAGGACACAGATAACAACCTGAAGGAGCCCCAATGGCCAGAGCTGGGACAATTTAAGCAAACAAAAAAAACAGTAACTGATTACACCCGATGGAGTAAAATAAGAATCCAAGAGTTTGCCTGTCAATAAGCAAATGAATGACTACATAAATAGGGGAGAAAGGATAGCTCTTTCTAAGAGCAGAATTCCAGGTGTTAAATGCAGAAGGAATGGTGGACACAGAAAACTCTCTACTTGGTAAACATCTTGGGAATAACTGCTTCAAACAAAACTTATCCATGAATGCTAAAGAGCAGGCAGAAATATGATGAAGAGTGGATATTAAGGAGACTCGAAGTTTCTCCTACAAATGTTTATTAATTGCAAAGAGGAAAATAGTCATTTTATCATGGAAAAACAGAACATCTGTTCCTCCAAAGCGGTACACTGAGAAGGATGCAGAATCCCTTCTGGGGCATCTCTGCCAAAAAGCGCATCACCCAAATTTCACCCTGAGAAAACAGCCGACAAACCCGACTTGACAACCATTCTTCAGAATAGCTGAGCACTCAAAAAAATAAATAAGATGAAGTTTGAGGAACTCTTCCAGAGGAAAGGAGACACTTGACAAAATTTAAATAAGAGCTAGATGAAATTATAGCATTGCGCCCATGTTGATTTCCAGACTTCGAGCATCTACTGAGGTCTGTAAGATGTCAGCGTGAAGAATCTGTGTGATGCGTAGAACAGTTCTTCGTACTATGTTTGCAACTTTCCTGCAGTTACTGCAAAATGAAAAGTTAAAAAAGAAAGAAAGGAGAGACTTAAGAGACCTTTCACTCAGTCACTGTGCGTGGATCTTATCTGGATTCTAACAAACTGAAATGACAGGGCTTCCCAGTTAGGCAGCTGGAAACCCGAGCCAGGGTGCGTGCAGTGCTACGGGGCGGCCTGGCCACCTTTCGGAGATGTGCCCTGGGATGTATTCAGATGAAATCATGAGATGCCTGGGATTTACTATCAAATAATGTGGGTGAGGACCCTGCAGGACAAGGGGCCATCCGGGTGGTCCTAAGCATTGACTGCCCTCTGCTGTCTACTTCGGGATGTCTCCTGATTTCTCCTAAATGAAATGCTTTTGACACAATGGCCAGAGGAGGCAGTCTCAGGCTGGGCGGGAGGGGAAAGGAGGAAACACGCTGGGACTCCCAGCCTTTCTCCCCACTGTGCATCTCCCTGGGCCGTCTCCAGGCTCTGAGCCCCTCCGGCACTGACGCGTCCAGCTCGGTTGAGAGCCCTCCCTCTCGCCTGCCCTGCAGGGCCCTACATCTGCCCCATGGCCGCAGGGAGGACACCAGACCTGAGACCCCCTCGCCACACCCACCTGAAGCCCTTCCCCAGCCCTGCCCTACACTCTGCTCCTCTCCTCTGCTCCCCTCGCTTGCTGTTTGGCAGCAGGGCTTTTGGGAAGTGGTCGCTATATGCGCTCACTGGCCTTTGGCTTCCAAAGCCAGAAAATGGTTGCCCAAGACGGGGCACGGAGGCAGAGGGGAATGAAAAGCCAGTGAGGGGACGGATATGGTGGACTCCCGAGACAGAGCCTGAGATGGGCTTGTGGGGAACTTAGCCCGCCCCCCGGGGAGTGTGGGAGAGGGCAGGGGGCCACCCCGAGGTGAGCAGTCAGGGAGGGAAGGGACCGAAGGGTCTCCCTGGCCGCTCCCAAGTTGGCACAGAAGCTGCAGAACGAGTTTGGGCCTAATGTGGGCTGGAAAGGGGGCTGCACACAGCATATGCACACGCATACACCACCCCCCATCCCCCCGCTAGCTTTCACATTCACTCCCAAGCCCCCTGAACTGAGAAGTCACACCAGTGAACTGGGGAGAGTCCAGAATGCACTGAGCTCCCACATCCTGGGGGTAAAGGAAGTGACTCACCTTGCATATCCAAGTTGGTACTTTATAAAAGGTTAAAAAATGGAGAGAGGGTGCCATATCTAAAACAGCCTGTCTTGGGGAGAAAGAGTTATCCCTGTGGGGTCAGCCTGGAAACTCAGACAATCCACCTGCCAGGAGGTGCCAGCTGCCCACGGGGTCCCACGGGAATCCAATTACATCAGCCCTCTGCATCACAGGGGACGCACAACGCAGTAAGTGCTTGTGCTATAATGTTAGGCTTTTGTGAGTTGATGGATGCAGAACTTTGAGAAAGGGTAAAAGTGTACAATTAACCCCTTTCCTATTTTCTCACACTTTCCACCATGTCTTTTAAATATCAGTTAACGTGTCTGAGGCAGAGCGAATAGATTAAAAAGTGCCAGATGATGGGAATCTGGGAATACACTGAACTTTTCAAGTGAATTCTTACAGAAATAATGCCGCTCTCTTTAAGCCTTCTTGCTATAAGATGCAATTTCCTGGAAGGAAACTGGGTGATAGAACACGGCAGGTGGATGTGCCGTACAGGGCTCCTGCTGGTCCAGGTCACAAACACGAGGGTCCTTGGATCAGGGCAAGGTCAGGCCCACCAAACTCACCATCCCCGGGTCTCCTCCCCTCCTTCTAGCGATTTTCTTCTTCCTTGAGTTTTTTCTGCATCGCTGCAGGATTAGGTGTTCCAACTGCGGGGTCGGGGCGCCACCTGGTGGTCGACATGGATACCACTGCTCCCCCCAACTGCCGTTCTGCCTCTTGTATGTACATGTGCGTGCCCTGGTGTGTGTGTGAGTGTGCGTGTATGTGTGTCCCCCTCCTAACCGCTAGTAGTCAATCAGAATGGGTGGTCAGAGCAGCCAGGGAAAGGATGGTCTCTATTGCCTCGAACCTGGTCTCAAATCTGACTGCCACTTAGTGACTGGTCTTGAACAAGTCCCATAAACTGTGAGCTTGTTTCATAATCTGGAAAATGGGACCCTTCCTTCCTGGGCTGTTGCATGATTATGTATGTAATCTGCCTTACACCTGGGAAGTTGTCCATAAACCGGGGCTGTCACTGATTCTTCTATGCAGAGTGCACTGTGATGTTCTCAAATGAGGAAACTGGCTCTTCTGCTACCGTATTCAAGCAGAGTGCATGACGGATGGCTGTGTGTGTTTCTTCCCCCTCCTGCTTCACTGCTTCTCCACTCCCACCCCCATGCCCAGCACAGCGCTGAGTGCACAGGGGAGCATGATAAGCGTGCTTATTATTAGCCCAGTAAAAGCGGTGGCTCCTGTGCTTGGTCAAGTGATTTCTTTGTTCATATTTAACTGAGGGCCTCTGTCTCCATATGGAGCCGGGTGCATATCAAACAGCATTGATGGAGGCTCACTAGAATCAAGGCTGGGCCAGTCCAGTGTGGGGGTCAGGTCTGCCTGAGCAGGGTGTGGAGTGTACCCCAGGGAGTGTCCCAGACCTCTGCAGATGCACAGAGGGGGCGGGGTGGGAAAGCAGCTGCTGGGGCAAGGCCAGGCCAGGCAGAGGGTCTGGGTAGATGGGTCACAGCCGAGGGTTGGGCTGGGCTTACAGTACGAATGGCCCCAACTGCAAAGACTGGTGTAGAGCGTCCTTTTCTTATAAGCTCCAAGTCCCCCTTTCTTCTCCATAATTGTGTCTTACTACAAATGAATGAGATGGCCAAGAAGTGGGGGACCAGTAGGAGGCAGGGAGGGGCGGAGCTGGGGAGCAAGGGGGCATTTCCCTTTGGAAGCACAGAGAACTGCCTTACAAAGTGGAAAAACAGGAGCCCGGTGTATTGGCAAACCAGACTCTGCAGTCCCTGCCACTCAGCCCTCCGCTAACATCCCAGGCAGAGAAGAATCTGAGCCCATGCTATATCCAGTGGCCTGAGGCCCACGCCAATGGCCTCACGAATTTGCATCCTCCTGTGCTCAGACCCAGGCTGACCCCACACAGCACCAGGCCACACCTCCAGAAGCTGGGAGGAAGCTGCCCCTTTAAGAGACAGGTGGGAGCTTGCTGGCTGGACAAGGTGAGGAAAAGCACCTGTCACAGGAAGCTACGTGGGCCGAGGTGTGTACATGGGAATCGCAGAGACAAGAAGGGGACTGTGGCATCCTTGACAGGCTTCCCACGATCCAGCATTTCCACTCTGCTCTCCCTCGGGGGGTGGGCAGGGAGAATCAGGTGAGACCCTATGGGTAAATCTGCTTTATGAATTGGAAAGGATGACGAATACCGTTGGGATATTTCCGCTCTAGCTCCGGCAAGATCCGGGACAGTGACAGGACAGCCTAGCCTCAATTACTGAGCCTCAACTCAGAAATCCAAAAAGCTGCAAAGACGTTCAGTTTTTTTCCCCTTATTAATTTGGCAATAAAGTCTTCTCTGCCCCAATTTGTGGCTATCTCCAGGCTTAATTTACCCCATGTTGGGTGACAGATCATTCATGATGGTGGAGGAAGCTCAGTGAGTTTGGGGACGCTTGCCCCACTGATAAGACGGGGTGTACTTCCTTACTGGTTGAAAACCGGAACATTCTGCATTTCAAACTACAGCTGGACCTGAGAAATTTTGGATCAGAGATTATGGATCTGTGGTAGAAAATGAAAATGATCTCCTGGCTTATTCAAAATTTGCATTCCTAGAACTGTTATAACAGAAAATTTTAATTCATTTACTTCCAAACACTTTTTATATGGTTGGATTATAAAGATTCCAATGTTTGGCTACAAATACATACATTCTTGTCAGATTTTTGGTCATTGTCTATTAGATCATGTTGCTTTAGCCTGAAGCCTTGAAGTCAGTCTTTGACCTATGACAGTTCTTAAAAACAGGTCTTCCAAGCAATGCAGTGGTGGCTCAGTGGTAGAATTCTTACCTGTCATGCTGGAGACCTGGGTTCGATTCTGGTGTCTGCCCATGCAAAAAATCATCATAGTAAAATAAAACAGCCCTTCCTTTCTGTCTTCTTCCCCAACCCAGGCCAGGCCACCAGCACATCACGGCAGGATGACCCGCAGTCACGTCCTCGCATCTCCTCTCTCTACCTCTCGCTGAAGGGATCTTAGCCTGTCCTGGTCCTGTCTGTGAACCTGTGGAGACTCCACTCCAATGATTGTTTTGCCATACTGAAATGACATCAGATCACAAGGGGAGTCAATTATTTTGAAAAGCAGTTGTCAAAATGCTTAACAAACTGTGATAGAGCATTGCCTGTGCAACGCAATGAAAACCCTCATGGTGCTCTGGGATGTTTACCATGCTTGCAGGAAAATAATGGCAATATTGGGATCGGTGACAAAGCCGCAGCCTGCTAATGAAGCTGTGTGGTTTTTACCCACACGATGGAAGGAAAATCGTGAAAGTCAAGTCTCACACCCTTGGAGCTCTCAGTTCGAGATAGAGACCCCCCGAGCTGGGTGGAGCCGATCGGCCAGCAGGGCGGACTGCACCTGCTGGGAGTGACCCTTTCCTGCTGGTTGCCGTGAGTGCCGGGGAGGGCAGTGCAGGCCCCCGCGTGTTCCACAGGCCTGGCTGCACCCGGGGCCTGACAAACGCAACCACTGCGGTCTGTGCTCAGCCTTCGTTGCCGCGCACAGCCTGGCAGTGTGTGGTGGGGGGTGACCCCTCACGCCTTCCGCATGGGCAGAGGGAGAGGTGTGGCTGGACCGGCCCCCCAGGAGCCCTCTAGGCACCGCTTTTGCTGCTTCTTTATCCTGATGACCTGTGTCTTCACATAAATGGCATGTCTATGAAAACTTTATTTTAAAAAAAAAGGAGAAGACAGGGAGGGAATAGGGAAGTGTCCAGCAGGGTCAGACTTGCTAAGAAGGCCCGGAAGCTGCAGCTTCCCCGTGGTGCTGACCACTCTGAGGCCCTTGGTGAGGTGGTAGGGGCAGAGGGGACGCCTCTTCCCAAGCCCCAGAGGATAGGTCCAAATGGAGGAGGGGGAAGTAGATGCAGCAAGTATGAATTATTTTTCAAGCAGCTTGGTGGCCAAGGGGAGAAGACAGAGGATGAAAGCAAGAAAAGGACCAAAGTGGAGGAGGGATCTTTTTAACTGAGGGAGAGACTGGGCCCCGAGCATGTCGTAGGAGGCTTGGGAGAAGCGGGTGGTGGGAGAGGAGGGCTGGTGGCCCAGTGTCCCTGGAGGCATGGGATGTGGGGCCCGCAGCCCGGGTGCAGGCAGCGAGGCCAGGCCATTTCCTCTGAGATGGCTGATGTGGCAGGGGATGGAGGGGGAGTACTGAGGTGGAGACTGATGAGTTCCTGGGGGAGTGAGTATCTGCCAATAGCTCCCGTTTTCTCTGCCAAGTAGGAGCCTCTGGTATGAGCTGAGGGTATAGGGTTGGGCACAGATCCGAAGAGAAAGGGAATGTCTGGAACTGTCCTTGGAGAGCATGGGAGTGGTAGCCGATCTGGGGCAGACTTCGAGGGTCCAGGAGGGACCAAGGCAGGTGGGGGTCAGAGTGGAAGCTCCAAGATTGGGACACCCTCAAGTGGAAGTGTGTCCTACCCAAAGAAGGTCAGACATCCTTCACAAAATCCCTGCTTACTGAATCCAGCAACACGCAACAAAGAAGACACACTGCCAAGGTGGGATATGTCCTAGGAATGCAGGGTTGGCTTAATATCTGAAAATCGGCAAAACAAATTTATTTGCAGATGATATAATTTTGCATATAGAAACCCTAAGAAATCCACCAAAAAAATTTAGAACTAATAAATAAGTTCAGTAAGTTTGCAGAATACAGTTCAATAAACAAAAATCATTTGTATTTCATACAATAGCAGTGAAAAAACTAAAAATGCAGTAAAGAAAACAGTTTATTGACAATAGCATCCAAAAGAATAAAATACCTAGGAATAGCTTAACAAAAGAAGTGCAAACATTGATAAAATAAATTTTAAAAGATCTAAATAAATAGACATCCCACGTTCATGGATCAGACTTAATATGGTTAAATGGCGCTATTCCTCAAATGGGTCTATGGATTCTATACAATTCCCATCAAAATTGACAAACTGATCCTAGAATTTATGTGGAAATTTAAGGGACCCAGCATAGCCAAAATGACCTTGAAAAAGACCAAAGTCGGAACACACGCACTTCTCAATTTTAAAGCTCATTACAAGATTACACTAATCAAGATAGTGTGGTAGTAGCCTGAGGATAGACATCTAGGCCAGTAAAATTGAATTGACAGTCCAGAAGTAAATCAGTCATAGGTATATGGCCAATTTCTTTACAACAATTGGGTGTCAAGACCATCCAATGGCGAAGAGTATTTTTAAGAAACAGTGCTCGAACAACTATATAGCGGCATGCAAAAAATTAAGTTGGACCCTTTGCATCTTGCCACTTTCAAAAAATCACTAGAAATGGATGAAAGACCTAACTGTAAGAGCTAAAATTATAAAACTCTTGGGAGAAAACATACAAGTAAATCTTCATGATCTCTGGTTTGGCAATGGTTATGGCACCAAAAGCACAAGCAATAAAAGAAAAAAAAAAGATAAATTGGACTTCATCAGAATTTAAAACCTTTGTGCTTCAAAGAAAACGATCAAAAAAGTGAAAAGACAGTTCACAGAACCTGAAAATCATATATCTGACAAGGGACTTGTATCTAGATTATATAAGGAACTATTGTAACTCAGTGATAAGACAAATAGCCCATTTGAAGCTTGGCAAAGGATTTGAATAGATGGTTCTCCAAAGAATTTGTACAAATGGCTGATAAGCACATGGAAAAAAATACTCATTAAACGTGGAAATACAAATCAAAGCCACAATGAGTATCACTTCACACCTGCTAGGATGGCTAAAATCAAAAAAGGAAAATGGTATCAAGTGTTCAAGAGCACGTGGAGACACTGGAGCCCTCCTACACTGCTGATGGGGATAGGAAACAACGAAACCACTTTGGAAAATAGTGTGACAGTTTCTCAAATTGTTAAGCACAGGGTTCCCATATGACCCAGTAATTCCATTCCTAGATATATATATATCCCCCAACAGTGAAAATATAAGTCTACACAAATGCCCGTACCAAATATTCAAGGCAGCATTATTCATAATAGCCAAAAGGTGGAAATAACCCAAATGTCCGTGACCTGATGGTTATACAAAATGTAGTATAACCAGGGCAATGGAGGCTCAGTGGCAGAGTTCTCACCTGCCGTGTGGGAGACCCGGGTTCAGTTCCCGGTGCCTGCCCAAGTAAAGTAAAAACAACAACAATAAAAAAATGAAGTATAACCATACAATGGAACATTATTCAGTCATAAAAAAGGAATGAATCTCTAACACATGTTACAATGATGGATGAACCCTGAAAACATTTTGCTCGGTGAAAGAAGTCAGTCACAAAGGACCAGGTATTACACAAATCCATTGGATGAGTCCAGAAAAGGCAAATGTATAGAGTCTGAAAATACTTTAGTGGTTGCAGAGGGTGGGGGCTGGGGGGCGTTGGAGGTAATGCCTAACAGCTACAGTGTTTCTTTTTGGAATAAAAATTGATTGTGGTGATGGGTGCATGACCCAGGGAGCTGTAAGCTTTTAAAATCATACATTTTTTTTTTCATGGGCAGGCACCAGGAATTGAACCTGGGTCCTCGGGCATGGCAGGCAAGCATTCTTACCTGCTGAGCCACCATGGCCCCGAAATCATACATTTATTATCTCACATGTCTGTAGCTCCAGAAGTCCAAGTATGGCATGACTGGTGCCTCTACTCAGGGCCTCCCCAGTCTGAATTAAGGTGCTGGTCAGCTGCATTCCCATCTGGAGCTCAGAGTCCCCTTCCATGTCCATTCAGGTGTTGGTTGAATTCAGTTCTTTGGGGTTACAGGGCTTAAGTCCCATTTTCTCATGCTGTTAGCTGGGGTCACACTGAGGTCCCGGAGGCTGCCCTCATGTCTGTGGCAGCTTCCCACCTCAAGCCCAGCAGGAGAAGGTCTCAGCTGTCTTCCTTCAAGAGGGATCCACTCACTTTTTCAGGCCCATGCAGGATAATCTCCCTTTTGCTTAACTGGAAGTCAACTCATGTGGGACCTTAACTGCACCTACAAAATCCCTTTGTCACGGAGTGTAACTAATCACAGGAATGAAATCCATCCTACTGGCAGTCGCACCCAAGCTGACGGGGAGGGGATATGCAGGGCATGTATGCAGGGAATCAGGCATCTTGGGACCCTCTCTGAATTCCTCTTATGCAGTCTCTGCCTCTAACATCTCAGGCTCAGAGGATCTCGGTTTCTATCCTTTGTAATTGACATTCGTTTATCATTTTCCTTGCCCCCACGCTCACTCATGCTTGGCTGTTGAACAATTCATTTGAAATCATTTTCTCATCTGTTATCTGGTGAGTAGTTTGTTTCATTCCATGGAGGTCTGCATGGCTTTTGGAAAAGCAGAAGCATGACATAAGCAAACTGGGCTGAATTATCCATCATGCACGAGATCTTGAGTCCTTGCACAGAACAGCGAGAAGGGAGAAAAATGCTGACTTTGCAAAAATTCTTCCAATACTTTAATATTTACAGCTAATGAACAAAACATGGCCCAGCCATCAGTTTATGCAGCTTCATATTTCTTTCACATTTGATGTGCTTCATTTATATTGAGCTATAAATAAATGGCCACGCTTTTGAGCAGGGGTAAAAAAAAAATCATTTTACAAATGCTTTGTTGCATTGAAAGTGGGCAGCATTTTTTTTTAAGTGAAAAGTTCCACTTTAAGATGATTTGTTACTCACTTGGTTGTTAAGTCAAGAGAAGTTCCAGGACATTCCCTTAAAAGGAGTCAGCTCTTGGAGACAGGTTGACCCTGCTTCGGTGACTGGGGTGTTTTGGGGGGTCTTGTAGCCTGGCAGTAGATTAGGATCGGGGCGCAGGCCCGACTGGGGGAGCCCAGCATCACCACACCGGCCCAGACTCCCCCTACTCCAGGGCCCTGTCACTGTGACAACACACACACAGAGGGACCAGGGCAGAGGCTCTAGAAGTTTACTGGGACCAGGACCTTCTCTGTCTTTGATGTTCCAGGACTCACATCAGCACCCACGGCCAAGGTCAGGTGCAAGATCCGCTTTGGGCATCTGTACTAGAGAGTGGGGGGTGGAAAGTAGTGGGGGGTGCCTAAGGCTCCTACCAGAGGGCCCAGGCAGTGGCTGCAACACAGAAACACTCCACACCCACTCTCTGGAGCAAAGGGCTGAACAAAAGGCTATTCCTCCTGGAGGCCAGCCCGGGAAAGGGCAGCCTCAGTCTCCCGTCTGCCCTGTAGCCCGGGGCTCAGATCAATACCTGGCCCGCCCAAGGGGTTCTGTGGGTACTGCGAGCAGGCCCTCGAGGCTCCTCCCGCTGCCGAGAAGCAGCACAAGCACCAGAGCCGTGGGGATAAGGGCTGACCCGAGAGCCCCCACCCCTCTAAGGAATGACAGGTCCCTCCAGCCACAGGTTCCTCATTCCTGAACAAGGGGAATCGAACACCCCACGGGCCCTCTTTTAACAGTGTTGCTTTGGAAGGCCTGGGTTTGTCCTCTACGCTGCCTCGCAAAGAGCCGGGTAAAGGTTGTGAAGTGGGAGTGCGCGTCTCGAGGTTGGGGCCAGGAGTCCCTGGGCCCCTGGGAGCCAGGTAGGCCCTGCCCTGCAGGACCGGGTGAGGCTCAGAGCTGGGGACGGGCTGGACACGAGGCAGTAGTGGGCGAGGAGGTGAGACCCACATGGGGGTGCAGGTAGCGGGATGGGCCCTCTCCAACCGGTAGGCACCTCCCTGGGTCCAGAACACCATCCCCTCTTTGTACTGCGGGGTATGTCCAGGCTGATTTCACTCCCTCTGTCCTTCCAGGCCCATCTTGATGACCCCAGTCAAGGATAAATGCCACTACTAGAGTTTACATGTCAGGAAACTGAGGCACGGAGCTGTCACCCCCCTTGCCGAGTCTGGGGTCAGCGGTGGGTGTGGGATCCGCTCGGGGGAGCCCCACCCAGGCCTGCCACCTGACCCAGAGCGCCCCAAAGCTGATCCCACACATGGCACTTCACTTGGAACCCCTTTCTGGACTCTCCATCTTCTCTTTCAACCCATCTCCATCTTCTCTTCTCAGCAGCAGGAGGAGCCTCGAGGGCCACCTGGCAGTACCTATGGAACCCCTTGGGCGGGCCAGGTATTGATCTGAGCCCCGGGCTGCAGGGCAGACGGGAGACTGAGGCTGCCCCTTCCCGGGCTGGCCTCCAGGAGGGATAGCCTTTTGTTCAGCCCAAATCATCATTGCTGATTTGAAATAATCATTAATGTGCCTCTTCTTTTCTGGAACGAATGCAGTGGAAAACGTGATAATACAAAAAAGTAATGAAGAAGAAGATAAAATTCTCCCACCATCACCTTCCTCTGGGCCTCTGGCTCTGTTCTTTGATTTCTTTCTCCACAGGCTGTGTGCAACTTTTCAGGGGGCTTTTTTCACTTAGCGTCATATGAAGAGTAATTTTCATGTCATTAAACATTTGTGGAAACCATCACTTTTGGGGCTGCCCAGCGTTCCATCGAATGGCTGAATTATAATGTCTTTATCTAGTCCCGACTTGTTGGGCTTTGAAAACAAAAAATTGTTTTCAATGTTTCTGGATTATGAATAGGGTGCTTTTGAAAGTCTGACAACACGGATGCTTGGAGAGGTCGCCACGCGGTGAGGCCCTGACTGTCCCATTCAGAGGCCTACAAGTTACCCTCAACCATTTCTGCAATAACACTACCAAGAAAAATATAAAGAAAATGTGGTGAAATGTAGGAAATATACATATGGGTAAATGGAATGCAGCAGTTCATGGCATTATTCTTTTATTGGTCTGTAGGTGTGAAATATTTCCAAAATAAAAAGTTAAAAAATAACTTATGAAAATGGTTATATAAATGGGTCACAATTCTCTGTCCTGAGTCAGCAAAAACATACAAAATTTTGATCACTGGTGTTAAGGACAGATAAGTCAAAGCTGGAGAGGCATGAAATTAATCACATGGAATTAAGATAAGCTCAGAAAACACTCAAGTCGGCTGCCTACACTGTGCTGGCTGCAGACTTCCAACGGCAGAAGTGCTTGGGATGGCCAGACAGTTGCTTAGCAGCTATGAGGGTGAACCAAACAGAACCGCTTGAGATTCAACTGTTTTGGCCTATAAAAAGGGCAGTTTCAATGGTCCACTACTGCCATCGCATTGCAAAACTGGACATTCTAATGGAAACCTCTTCTGACCGATAATGCAAAATTTAGAAATCTCTATGATCGCACTAAGGAGAAAAATAAGGAAAGGACTAGACTTTCAGGACTCTTTGGGTTTGAGCCGTGATTCACGCAATGGAAAAGTCCTAGGTAGAGCTATCAGCTTCAGGCATAGCTGCATCCAGGTGAGTAAATGGTACCAGCCCCAGATTCAATTCTCTCCACTTCTTGCCTCTATTTTCCTTTGAGTAGTCTTCAGTCTCCAGCAGATTCTTCTCATAAGGATGCAAAGATGCTTCACAGCCTCTCTAGAGTGGCATCCCAGTAGCTTAGCAACCCTAGGGGGGAAAGAAAGCTCCTCTTTGCTATTCTTCCAGAAGGACAAGTTCTGTTGGGAAGCTGAAAATAACTGAAGTTCAATCTGCAGATTAAAGAAAGCAGAAATAGAACTCAACTTCCGTGTGGAACTGGACAGGTGGATAGTTAAGAAGCCATGTAAACAAATGCAACTTAAGCCTGCTAGTTTTTTCGTGCATGTTTTTTTTAAACACAGGTTACTTGGAAGCCAGAAGGAAAGTGACACCACAGGAAAGGGTGCCAAGAATAACTGCTCACCAAACGGATCTCATCACAGAATACATGAAGGGAGAGGCACAGAGGAACTTGTAAAAACTTAGGTTCTTGGGTGGTGTGATGGCGGCTCAGTGGCAGAGTTCTCACCTGCCATACCAGAGACCCAGCCTGATTCTGGGTGCCAGCTCATGCAAAGAAAAATAATAATAATAATAATAAAACTTAGGTTCCTTTTCAGAAATTACAAACTATCATGAACCTACCAAATGGTGCAAAACATAAAAGACCATACATAAAGGAGATGGGTTTCTCCTACCTGGGTTCAAAGGGTAATTCCAACCTGCTCTCACCTCCCTCAGAAACGAGGCTTCCCATCCGTCCACTTCACCATCACCCCACCACCGCACTACACCCTCTACCTAGGTAGAAAGGCACTACCTCAGTCCCTTTCTTTCCTACGGAGAGCTGTAGTCCACTTGGTTTAAAGATAGCTGGCCCCGCCCCCAGCTCCAGGAAGGCACCTGATTCAGTCTGGCTAGTGAGAGTCCCGTATCCCCATGGGCGCTCTGATTGGTTCACAGAAGGGCACATGGCCCAAGCCAGGCCAGCCAATCAGAGTCATTCCAGGATGCTCTGGGCAAACGGGTCCATGGCCCAGTTAGTGGCAGCTGACTGGGGTGGGTGCTTCCGCCCTGGGGGAGCTGCATGCCCAAAGAGCTCCTGGCACCTCCCCCAAGGAGATGGGTTTCTTTGCACTTCCCTGCTGTCCTGGGTCCCTTCTATTGTCCCCACCCTGCCACAATGTTTGCCCCCACCTCTCCAGCATCTCCCATGTTAACAAAAGGACCCATGGCCACCTCCTTGGGCCGGTAAGGAGGGAAGAGGCCCCCCAACTAGGAGAATGTGTTGTGGACAGAGGAGGTAGAGACATCAGCTTAAAACAGTGCAAAGGGTTGTTAAAATGGAAGTGTCTAGCTCTCAGATGGCTGAAGCCACAAAACCAGTGATAGGGCGATGTGCTAAGGGTGAGATGCAGATGCACCAGGAAGGACTTGCTAAGAAGGTGTTCTAGTTTGCTAGCTGCCGAATGCAACACACCAGAGATGGACTGGCTTTTAATAAAAGGGGATTTAATTTGTTAGTTCTTCAGAGGAAAGGCAGCTAACTTTCCACTGAGGTTCTTTCTTACGTGGGAAGGCACAGGATGGTCTCTGCTGGCCTTCTCTCCAGGCCCCTGGGTTCCAACAACTTTCCCCCGGGGTGATTCCTTTCTGCATCTCCAAAGGGCTGGGTTGAGCTGTGAGTGCTGAGATGAGGAATGCCGAGCTGCTTGGGCTGTGCTGCATTGCAGTCTTTCATTTAAGCACCAGCCAATTAAGTCAAACGTCCTTCATTGCAGCAGACACGCCTCCTAGCTGACTGCAGATGTAAATCAGCAACAGATGAGGTTCACGTACCATTGGCTCATGGCCACAGCAACAGAACTAGGCACCTTCACCTGGCCAAGTTGACACCTGAATCTAACTACCACAGAGGCGTCTGAAATGTCAGTGGATGACTGTGGCTCCTCCCTTCACCAAAAGTCAGAAGTGAGGGCCTTTAAGAAGAGGACTTGGGGAACTGCAGGTGGGCAGGTGAGGTGTCTGAGACACAGCTGGGAAATCTGAGGGATGAGGGACACCCACTGGCAGCTTGGTCAGTGGCAGTTGAGCTGTCATCTTGGGCTGAGTGGCATTCAGAATAGGTTGGGACAGTGGTGGCTGGTGTGGGGTCCTCAGAGTTCCCAGAGGGCCTCCTGGAGTTGGGGGTTGGGGCGGCAAAAAGATCTCAACTGAAGCAAGATGGTCATAAGGCTGGAGGACCAGGGGCAGAGTTGCAAGGGACCAGCCACATTAGCCTCATAAAGGACATCAGAGGAGAGAGCCACCCGTAAAAGAATGTCAGCTTTCAGCCCTGCCAAGCCCTGAGTGTCCCCACACGAGCCCCTCACATGACATGAGTCACATGAGAGCTCCTCTGGCCCCTCTCCTCCCCACCCTTCATAAAATTATCAGGGGGACAGAACAGGACATAGCAACAAAACAAAACCAAAAAAATCAGGAGAAGGGGGAGAAGGTTGGAGCTCCTGGAAGAAAGGAGAGGAAAAGCTGACTGGTGCCCCTCTATTCCCCAGCACCCCCAGAGGCCAGCATGTCATGGAGGGGATGGAGAAGCTGTGCCTTAAATGAAGGTTTTACTTATGACAATGGATTGAACATCGTATGTCTGAACTGGGTCTACCAAAAAAGTACAGATTGCCTTGTATTACCTAAGCATTGACAAGAAAAGTTGTGGATGTCCTGGAATTCACCAGGGTCGGGAAGAGAGGGTAGACTGAGAGGGGTAGTGGGAGAGAAGAGCAGCACTGCTTTATGATTACATCCATGAGTCACTCCATGAGAATCAAATGACCCTGCCACCCATCCCTGTTAACTATCCTGGCTTTTCCAGGATTCTGGCTAAGAAGCCCTTGACTCATCCCTTCATCACGTTCCTTGCCAATGGACTGCCCATCGGGCCTTCTGCCACCTTGAACCCGTAACTGAGTGGGGCAAGATTTGCCAAGTCTCCATGGGTGGCCAGCAGGAAAGGGCATCTGCTTCTTTGTGTCTGAGACCTGATTTATGACGAGGACTGACTCTCCGGACAGCTGCTGGGACCCCCAGTAGCCATCCTGGCAGGGAACTCCAAATTCGAGTGCTCACCTATGTTGCTGATGGTAGAATGAGGTGGCTCAACCTCTGGAGACAGCCTGGGGAATGAAATTAAATCAGACATTGCCACTGCCTTTTGAATGAGCAATCCAACTTCCAGGAAGTTAATCCAAGATACACTCTTACTGGTGTGCAATATACAAGAGTATTCATCACAACACACTCTGTAAAAGCAAAAACCTTGAAATCAGCCTAAATGGCCATCATTCAGGGTTCTGGCGAGATCAATGTTGGTACTTCTGCACAATGGAATACTATGCAGCAATAAAAAAGCCTGAGAAGTCTCTTCATAGAAATGTGAAGCAATCTCCAAGATACGCTGTGCACTCTAAGCATCTTCCTCTCTACCTGACTCCTCTACCTGGACTGGGCCCCCACAACCATCACAGGTCAAGGTGGAGTCCTGGTTTGTGTGGTACTGAAATAGCCTCACCTCTTGGGGAACTCTTGGCCTCCAGTCTACTTTCCAAAGGTCTGAGAAGCTGCTGCTAACTCTTGGGTTTGTTTTGATATATCCTCTTTGGCAGCACTAGCTTCTGGCATCCCAGCTGGGAGGCAGCTTTGTTCTTCTCTGACTATCTCTTGGCTTCCTCCCATGCGCACCCCTAACTTTATCAGCTGTCAGGGTTGGGAGAGGGGTAATGAGATGCTACCTGACCACATTTGGAAGTTGAGTGTGTGATGCTTGCCCATGTTCCCAGGCCCCAGTGCCCTCTGCACAAAGGCCTCAGCCTCTTACCATCCCAGAGCCTTTCTCCCCACTCTCTGTTTCAAAAGTTAATCACCTAAACGTGCTGCCATAGACCCCACAGAGTATTTACTTCGAACTCAGGAAACATCCCAAAGGCAGGACCCTGCAAACCCTCTATCAAGTTCCATTCGTCTTCCAACTTCAATAACTGACTCAAGCAGCATCTGGGTCTGGGCCATGGCCACTGGTCCACGTGCCCTCTTCCTGTTTTCAGCATGCACTCGTAATTTAAATAAACGTACACATTTCCCTGCTCTGTCTAGTAGCAATGAGCACAGGTAGCACCCAGACCTTGGAGTTTTAAATACCCTTTCCACCTAAAAGAACCAGGCCTCCTCGGAGCAATGGCTGATTTCAAGTCTGGGCTGGAAGGTCCAAGGGGAGCCTGGCACATCTTGTTCCAGCAACAAGAAGACCTTGGAAGATGAATGAGCTCATGCAAAAGGACGTAGGACCTCACGCCAATCAAATGTGGGGACAACTGGGCAATAAAACAATAGTGACAGTATATCAATAAAACTGCATTAAAAAGGTGCACGCCTGGCAACGTGGGACAGAAGTCCCTGAATGAGCTGAGACTCGGCATCAAGGGATTGAGAAAAACTCTAGGATGAGCCAAGCCCCAGCATTAAGGGACTGAGAAAACCTTCTCGACCAAAAGAGGGAAGAGTGAAATGAGACAAAGTGTTATTGGCTGAGAGATTCCAAACAGAGTTGAGAGGATATCCTGGACGTTATTCTTACGCATTAAACAGATATCACCTTGTTATCCAAGATGTAATGGAGAGGCTGGAGGGAACTGCCTGAAAATGTAGAGCTGTGTTTCTGTAGCCATGTTTCTTGATGATGATTGTATAACGATACAGCTTTCACAATGTGACTGTGTGATTGTGAAAACCTTGTGTCTGATGCTCCTTTTATCTACCTTGTCAACAGATGAGTAGAACATATGGAATAAAAATAAATAATAGGGGGAACAAATGTTAAAATAAATTTAGTTTGAAATGCTAGTAATCAATGAAAGGGAGGGGTAAGGGGTATGGTACGTAAAATTTTTTTTCTGTTTTTGTTTTATTTTTCTGTTATCTTTATATTTCTTTTTCTGAATTGATACGAATGTTCTAAGAAATGATCATGATGATGAATATGCAACTATGTGATGATATTGTGAATTACTGATTATATATGTAGAATGGAATGAGCATATACTAAGAATGCTTGTGTTTCTTTCCTGTACTTAAAAATAAAAAAAAGAAGGTGCACGGGTGGTTCCGTGGTAGAATATTCACCTTCCATGCGGGAAACCCAGGTTCGATTCCCAGACCATGTACCCCTGGCCTCCCCGAAACAAAAGTGCATTAAAAAAAACAATTATGACAGCAGTGGATGAAAGCGCATCCATCTGGCAGCTCCCTCAGCACCACTGTTGTGGGACCCCCCGATATTTTGTACCTCCTGAGGCGATGTACTGTGAAGGATGCAACATTTCCCATGCAATACTCTAGCACAAAAATGCTTAATCTGTTTCTAACCATGAGAAAGAAAGGGAATTTCTGCTAAACAGCTGGCTTGGATTCCTCAAAAATGTCAATGCCACCCAAGACCAAAAACACTAAAACAAAGAAAAGGCTGGGAAACTCTTCTAAATTAATAGACACTTATGATAAAGAGGCAACAACGTGCAAATGGCAAATAGTATATGGAATCTTCATCAGAGCCTGGATAAAAAAAAATCAGCTATAAATAATATTTGGGAAATAATTATGAAAATTTGAATATGGATCAAATATTAGACGCTGTCATGAAACTGTTCATTTTCTTAGGTGGCGTCATGGTTAAATAGGAGAACATCCTGCTTCTCAGGAGATGCCTGCTAAAGTACTTAAGGCAAGTTGTCATGGAGTCTGTAATTTTCTAATTGCAGCCCCCCCCCAATAAGTGTGCATGCATTCGTTTGTGTATTTATCTGCACTTATATGATATATATGACTATCATATCTATGGTGAGAGAGGGAGAAAAATCAAGCATGGCAAAATATTAAGAACTGGTGAATCTAGGGGACAAGCATATGGATGTTCATTGAATCATTTTGAAAACTTTCAAAGTCAGACATTCCAGGGGAAAGTTCATCCTTCCACTTCTGGTGTTTCCCCGTGAGTAATCGCATCCCTTGCTAATGTTGGCCTTGGTAATGGGCCTAATTTCAGAAACAGAGCCCCTGGATGCAGGCTTTCTCTGAGCTACCAGGAAAGGGCTTATGACCCTGGGGGGGAGGGGGAGTTGGGGTGCTTAGTTGACCAGAGCAGGCCCTGTCAGCCCCTCTTCCTAGGGCTGCATCTGCGCGCTGGGTTTGCCGCTCAGCCCCCAAGGATCCCCCATATTCTCACTCCCCTCAGTCCTTGGGGATACTGGCCAAGGTGTGTCGGCCTGAATCGCAGTGCCCCAGGGATTGTAAAGTGCCACTGCCTCCTGGTGCCCACCACACTCTATCTGCTTCCCAAAAGGAATGGTCCCCAAGGGTTGGCATTGGGCACCTCAGGCACCCCAGACAGGACCCCAGAATGTGCACCAGGATTGTACTGCTGGCCCCTCTCGGAGGAGCATCTGTTTCTATTAAGGGGCGAGAGTCTCCCATAACTCCACAAGGAATCCAAGATCCCCGCTGGGAAGGGGGGAGAGTAGCTAGAACTCTTGGGACACGGACAAGAAGGCTCCAATCGAGACTGGCTTGCCCAAGGGGAATAAGAAGGACCCTCAGCAACCTTTCAGTCATTTCAGGTCCACCTGGTCCCTCCCCTTCCCTCCTCGCTTTTCCTCCTGGGCTCTGCTTATAGAAAACCTGCTGGGGAAGAACAGCCCCAGATATTTGTCTTGCAGCCCCAAAGCTGCTTCTGTCCTCGGGTGCACTTTCTGGGGGACTTGGAGGAAGGAAGAGGTTCTGGGAATAGGAACGGAAAGAATTGAGTAGCGAAGGAACACTCTCATTCCAGAACTTTTAAACTGCTCCCTGCGGGACCATGGGGTAGGATCCCACCTCCTCAAGTGCATCCGAAATATCTACCACCAGGTGGCAGGGCAGAATTAAGAATAGAGTCGGCCCCAGTGTCAGCCTGCAGTATTGGGGTTGCAGACACCTCTGGAGTAGTATCTCAGTCCCAGAGGGAACCGTGCAGTCTCAGTCTCACATTCCGTGAAGTATTTTGGACTTTGCGCCATGTGGTCCACTTTCTATACAAGGGGAGTAACCCAGCAATTACTGAGTGTCCCTGCCACTTGCTGGGCCCTTGACAAAGAGGAGGTCATTAAATTGCAGCAGTCCCATGAAATGAGCATTCTCAACATCATTCTATAGCTAGGGAAATCGAGGCTCCATGGAGGTGGAGTAATTTCCGGCTGTTCAGGGACAGAGCCAGAATGCAAGGCTTGTGTTCTCCCATCCCAGCAGGTTAGGTTGCTTCCGGAAAACACAACAACGAAGCAGACCACTGGGCTTGTCCCCTCCTTGATGGCAATCAGGAATGGGCTGGAGCCCCATGGCAGAAAACAGGCGGGAGTGCAGAGAGGTGCACTGAAGGTGAAACGTGGAAAAATACCCCAAGTCATCATCAAACTGTGCTATCGAATAGGGCTTATGTCATTTCTTGCTTCAGCACTTCAATGTGGTCTCACCACTGCCTTGTATCCTCCCATTTCATAGAAGAGAAAATTGAGGTTCAGAAGCATTAAGGCATCATTTGCCTGGAGTTGCACTCAGTCTTGCAGTTCAGCCTCTGGTTTCTAGCCTCTGTGTTTTAGTACTATGTTGTGTCTCTTGCTAAAGTTGGGGCAGAGGCATTACTTAGTGAATTCAAACAGGAGGACAGGTGAAAGAGAGACGAAAAGGGAGCTGGGGGGGTTCTCAGAGGAGCTGGAGAATTTTGAGGGGTCCCCAGCTACACAAAGTCTTTGGTGATTGGCAGGCCTGGGAATTCTGGCTCCCCCACTAGTCAGCTTCTCCACTCTTGGTTCTTTTTTTTTTGGTAGACGGGGGGTGATAATCATAGTTTGTATCTCAAAAGGTTTTCACAGGATTGAATGTAAATCAGATACATTTAATCAACCCCTGGGTGACTTGATTCAGAGCTGTTTGTCCTTCCTGCAAATGGCTACGGCTTCTTTGAGCTTGAATCTGGATGGACTTGTGAGGAGCCTGTCGCTAATAGCATGTGATACAGAGTAACTTCCAAGGCCACGTCTGCATGTTTGCTAGGTCATTAGCTGCAGAGTAGGAAGTGTGCCTGTCCACTGTGACCCCCCTCACAGGCAGTCCATATGGAGGGGCTCTGGTCAATAGTTCTAGCTAAAATCCTGGCCATTGAATATTTCCAGCTCAGGTCCAGACAGCATGGACCAGAGACCACGCCTGAATTCCTGACCTGTGAAATCCATGTGTATGGTAAATCGCTAAGTTTCCACATAATTTGTTTTGCAGCAGCAGTAACTGGAACCCTCATACTTAGCATGTGGCTGGAAATGGCTGTCCCTTTTCAATATCTGATCAGATAGCATACCATTTCCTCTCCCCTTTCATGTCCCCTGGACTTTCTCCCTCCTTCTTTTCTGCAGAGATAGATAAGAAGTAAATTGTGTTCTCTGAGGCTGACCCCAGATTGGATTACCGAGGAACTTTCTGGAATTCTCTTCTCTGAAAATGACCTCGGAGTTAGTGCTTGAGAATTAAGTTGGGCTCACTGAATTTCATGGAAAAAGATACTTTCCTGGGAAAACTGCATGTAAATTTAGAGTTTTGCAGTTTGAATCTTCTTTCCCCCCTGATTTCTGTTCCCATTGCAGAGATGGGTTCTGTTCTTTCACGTGATCAGGTTATGCTTCCCTGGGCAAGGACTTCTAGTGGTTTAGCTTAAAGCATCTCCAGGCTTTGTGACTGCCAAATAAGGGAAAGGCGCCTGCCCACCGCTGGCAGCTCAGGGTCTGCTCCCAAGGTAAGATGCACAAAACCAGCGACTTTGCCCCCAGAGGTCGGTCGGACGAGAGCCAGGGCCCCGGCTGTGCTGGTACGCAGGGCAAAAGCTTGAGACAGAAGACGTTGGGGTGGGGGGTGGGGGGAGCACAGCAGGATCACGCCTCACCCTGCCCTGACTAGTGGGGCATCCCCGCCTGTGACTGAAGTCCTCAGCCGCCTCCTCCCAACACCGTGATGAAACCTGTGAGCTAACCAGCCCCAGCCCAGCACTTGACATCCATCCTTCGCTGGGTCAGTTCAGCACTAGCAGTGCTGCAGGGGACAAACAAGCTGGAACCCCTAGGCCTGTGGAGTCCAGATGCTGGAGGAGCAAGGCAAACAATAGAAATCTACCAAATAAATGAATTTTAGAGGAACTTACAAGGTGAGAAGGGCTATGGAAAAACAAAACAAAACAAGAAAGGGTTCATGCAGGCTGGGGCACTGGTTCCAGCCATGGGTCAGCGACTTTGAGAAGGTGGTATCTGAGCCTAAAGGCAATAGGGAAGTTAGCTAGGCAGATAGCTGTCTATTTAACAAGTTTTATCCGTCACTTTAAAATTACGATGAAGAGTAGTAAAAGATGCTTCAGAAATAGCCCAAGCTGACCCCCCAGTACCTCTGCAGGAATCTAAGTCCTCCCGGGGGTTGAACCCTTGCCCTGTTGTCAGCACTAATATTTTATGACAGCTCATATATCATAGTAAGAATAAAGTGGTTTTTAAATGATCTCAGCCTCCCATATTGTGGCCTGAGTCCGAGAAGGCCCTGGCTTGACCTCTGCGCGTCCACCCGCACTCCCCTCCCCCCACTGTCCAGCCGGTGGGCTCAGGCGGTCACCTCTCAGCCCCCTACTTCTTCCCTGGGAATTCTGTACCCCCACCCCCACCCCTGGGGACAGAAATGGTGTGCACAAGGAGCTCCTTGCAAGGGCCATCTCAGGAATCTTCAGCATCTGGCCAGAGGTTACAGTTAGACAGCCTCAAACTTCATCGGTTACCGGGACCGGGAGCTAAAGCTCCAGAGCGCTCCCCGACCACAGCTGCGGGCCTTGGCGTCTGCGTGGGCCGCGGCTGCTCGCTCGGCGCTGCCGAGTCGGGAGGACCCGGAATGCACCGGCACGGTCCCCCTCCCCGCCCCCGCACCACGGGCGGGGAGGGCCCTGCCTCGCCGGCGCCCCCTGGCTTTGGTTTGCGCCCTGGTCATTCGGGCGGAAATCTTGCGGGGGGGGGGGGGCGGAGATGGGGAGGCGTGGCCTTTCCCTGCGGGTCATTAGCACCTGGTTGCGAATGACATGTCGCCCCCAGCAGCTGAGACACCTCCGGAACTGGAGCAGTTTGGACGGCTCACTAGAAGTGCGCTTTCCAAAAAAGTAGCTCCTGACACCTGAAATCCACCGAAACGCAGTAAAAGTACAAATGCAGTTCTCAGGCTGCAAGCAATCCTCGGCCGCCACAGGTGGCCAGGGCTACGTACCGGAAGGCACAGTTCTATCATCCCGGAAAGTTCTGTCGGTGTCTCTGAGGGTCCTGTGGATTGAGGATGGAAGGCAGGGAGGCAGTGGTCCCTCTCCGGTTCCTCCTCTCCCCAGGAATCCAGAATCTCTCTTTAACTCAGGGCTTCTCAACACGGGCACTCCTGGCCTTCGGGGCCAGAAAATCCTTCGCCGTGGGGGCGGGGGTGGGTCGGTCCCGTGATTGCAGGATGTGGTGCAGCTTCTCTTTGGTCTCTCCCAACTAGATGCCAAGAGCTCCATCCCACCCAAATGCAACCAAAATGTCTCCTGATATTGTCAGATGTCCTCTGGGGGGAGAGGGGATGCTCCATTTGAGAACCCCTGGTTTAACAAAGAGATCTGTGATTATTCTAAAACTGGAAGTCAAAGCCCCTCCCCCCCCCCCCCGCCCCTTTCCTGGAACACAGATTATGCTGTTTCTGAATTAATTACTTTATGGAAGTCTCTCTCCTATTCCCAGTCAGAGGGACGCTCTGGTCAGGAGAGCTTTGATGGAGGAGGGGGGGGGGGGTCCCAATTGATTATCCGTGGGAAGGGGCTGCCTGGAGAGTCACCAGATGGAGTGAGGGCATTGGGGAGTGGGGGAGACCTTTATGGGAGGGGAGGCATGAGAAAAATGGAATTGACCCACACTACCCTGCTCTGGGGTCCTGAACTCCTTCCCTGCGGAATGTTCTGGAATGCTTACAGCTCGCCGGATGAGGCAATGCCCACCAGGGGCCTGGATGGCACAGCTGGGAGCTGTCAGCTGGCAGACCTTGACACGTGCCCCAGGAGACCACGCGGGGTCTCCTGTTTAGTAACCTCTCAAGTAGTCAGGGGCGGAAGCATTCACAGTCCCCAGTAAACGCTGAGCGCGGACCTCGCCCTGGCTCTTTCCTCAGCTGGGATGGCTCGTGGCATCACACATTAAAATAGAGGCAGAGGAGAAATGGTTAAGGCGCACCCCCCAAATAATTCCCAGGTGCCCACAGTGGCTGACACGGCAATGAATGGCCGTCTAGGGTACCTGCAGAGCCCAGGTCCGGGTGAGGAAGGAACTGCTGCTTTACAGCCCAACAATTCACGGAGTAATGACCCAACATTGCCCCTCTGGGAACCGGGTCCAAGAAATATAGTTTTGCAGGTAATGGTAAATAAGCACCAACCCAGCAAAGCCGAAGACCGAATAACTTGCCCCCAGGAGACGTCACACATTTTGACAAAGCAATCTATAAGCACTCTACTGAATCTGAAAGGCTGAGAGGGGACTGCCAACGGTATTCATGGTCAGGCTTATAGAGCCCAGCAGACCCCAAGGGCGCCAGAAACCTTTGCCTCTCAGCAGTGACTCAAGAAGGCACAGGTATTCTTCTGCTCCGTGTGTGTGGGGACCCTCCTCCCACCAAGATATGGGCTCACTTAAAAGCCTGAGTGAATGTTCCAGCTGGGGTGTGACAGGGCAAAGTGGGGAGAGCATTTGGAATAGCCTCCCTCCTTCACTGGTAAACTCCTATTCATCCTTCAAAACTCTGCCCATGAGTCCCGATCCTCTGTGAAGCCTTCCCTGAACCCTGGCCTTCCTCACTCCCCAGCTGAACCCATCTCGATAATCTCACACAGTTCTCCTGCCTGCAAGGTCACCCCTTCTCTTTAATGCTCAAAGAGCAATGAACCAGCACCCGGAAAGCCAGCCCTTTGCCTAACTTCTCTCCCCAAGTATTTCTGGGGATGTCTTCAGATTCTACAAACCCAGCCACCTGTTGTCTCTGCTGCTGGCACCTTGCTTGGGACACCTTGCTGGAGCCCCCTCTTGTTGTCCTGCCACCTCTTTTCTCCTTGCTGCTCCTTCTCTCCTTATTCCACTGCCACCAGGCCCAGGTGCGGTATCCTCTGTAGTTCTCCATGGGTGGCTGGGGCCAGGAACAGACTTCTCTGGAAGGCTTGGAAACTGCAGAAGGGAATTGTGAGGCAGAAGAGAAAAGCTTCAGATTGGGCAGAGGACACCTCAGCTCTGAGGACTGCCTGCTGGCCCTTCCTGAAACCTACCAGGGTCCTCTCTGGGTTCTGTCTGCTTCTGCCTGGCTGGGACCAGCCAGTGCCCCTGTTCCTGCCACCCATCCACCGAGATCCTCTGCAAGGATACAGTTCCTCACCCCCAGCCTTCTCAGGGCTCTATGAGGGCGATAAACCACCCACCCCCGACCCCACCCCAGGCCCCAGGTCTGCCACTTTTCTCACCACCATCACCTTCTCAAATGACAGGTGCACTTCTGCATCCTGTCCTCTGCCAGGACAGCCATTTATGGTCAGAAGCAATTTAACTCACAGGTGAAACCTTTTAGTTCAAGAATAGAATTTCTGGCTTTAACTTTTAAGTGATTTCCCCAAACAAAGAGCCGTCTTTATCCAATTATGAATCAGAAGCCGTTGAAGTCTTAAAATAGAACTTGTTTCTGATGTCTCCAGGGTTTCAAAAACGTATCGTGACCCCCTCTTATAGAACATATTATATGATGTCATAATATAATATCATGACTGAAATATAACCTGGAGGGCAAGACCAGAATAGCAAAGGTTTATGTGTTTGCCAGGCTCTCATTGAAGCAGGTTAGCTCATTTAATTTTCAAAGTAATGCTGTGCGATAGTACTAATGCACCTCCATCTCCTGATGGGGAAACTGAGGCAAAGAGAAGCTGAGTAACTTGTCCCAGGTCACAGTGTCAGTTTATGACCTCCATGTGGATCCAGGCCACCTCTTGGAGGCTGTAGGCATCCAAATGCTGCATGTCCTGCTTCCAGGGAAGTTGCTTGTGTCTTCACCTTTGCATTCCTAAAAGGGGGGACAGAGCTTGGCTGTGGTTTGGACACTAGGGGCTCACTTTTCTCTGGGCGACTCCGAAAGACACCAGCTCACTAGGTTCTCTGCTCAGGGTGTCTGAAGTACCCCACAACCCCCCAGTGTGCCCTCCTTTGCCTGCTTTGTGCCAGGTCAGTCTCCAGGGAGAGCATGCACTCCGTGACCCTGCCTTGTTGGGGGCTGGCCACAGGAGCTGGCCTGGCTCCCTGCCCTACCTCCCTCCCCCACATTGTCCATTTTCAGTGTTCACTGTCATTTAATCCTGCCTTGCCCCCATCCCAGCCCGGGAATGAGGGAGGAATTTGCAGCTACCCAAGGTTGCTGGGCATAAAATAGAACTTGTCTCTGATACCAGGGGGACACCAGGGGTCCTTCCTCCAGGCCCTTAGACTACTGGATCCTTATCTTCTAGGTGCAAAAGAGGGAAACTTCTATTACTAATCATCGCCTATCACTCCACTCCTGCTTGAAATTCTTCAGTGGCTTCCCCTTGCTCTTGGAATATGTTTCAAAACTCGTGTCATCTAGCCCCTGCCTCCCCCATCCCTCCCCACCCCTCCACCCCCAGCCTGTTCTCTCACTCCTCCTCTTCTCACCATCCCACTGGGTTCCTTCTTGCTTTGGGGCTTTGCTAAGAACCCCCCCTCCCATTACCTCTTCCAAATCTGTATTTGCATAATGACTCGGGGAGGGGAGGGGCCCTGTGACCCGGAGCCTAGCACTATGCCTGGCATACAGAAAGCACTCCTAATTATGTTCTGGATGAATGAATGAATTGGTTAATAGTTGCATATGTGAAGGTAGGGGGGTAAGACCCCAAGGCAGCAACTCTGGGTCAAAGCAGGTTCCTCACCTGCCATATCCTTCCCCCCACCAGCAGATTCACATGCGCATTCTCTGGGCACCTGCCACTTCCCAAACCACAGAAATGACAAAACAAAACTGGAAAGCATGTCAAAACCCCAGCGGGTCAATCAGCAAAACAAAGGGCTTTTCATTAAGTACTAAAGGCTTTGGGTTCCTCTTCTAATCCACAGCTCAGATGTCACACCCTCCTCCCCCACCCCACCCCCAAAGGCATCCTGCACCCAGGAGACCAGAGAATCCTGACTAGTGGGAGGAGGGGAAAGCACCCTGGGAAGCCCACCTGCTGGTATGTACTGCCGAGAGCTCTCTAAAATGGGTGGGTCAATTTTCGATTCTAACAGGCCGTGAAGGAGTGAAGGACGTCTCACGGGTGGCGGAAGTGCAAATGGGTGGTGGCATTTCGGAGAGCACTTTGGAATTACTTTTCAAAATTTAAAGTGTGCCTAGAGCAATTCTACCTTTAGGTTTATATCCTGAAGTATTCCTCCGCATCCGTGCACTGATGCGTGTGCTCCAGAATGTTCTTTCCCATCTTCTCTGTAACCGTGAGAAGGGAAACATGTGTGTCCGCCCACAGGGGAATGGGTCATCCACTCCATCGTGGGGCTTCCTCACTACAGGATGCCAGGCGGCTCTTAGAATCAAAAGATAAAAATCTGCGTATCGGAAACACGTCAAAGGGAAAAAGCAAGTTTCACACAAAATGGATAATAAAACCCAATTTATGTATATGCATATTTTTGAAAGTGAAGGGGGGAGATGGTAAACTAAAGGAGCTGCCAGGGAAGGAACGCTTCTAGGGATGAGTGGCAGCTCAGCAACCACCAGGAGGAAGCAAAGGGAGAGTGGAGAAGAGGATTCCTACTAGAGAGAAGGGAGGTGTGCAGGCTGGGAGGGAGCCGCTGTGACCAGTCCAATACGGTAGGGACCTCAAAGGGTGCACTAGGGTGCCCCCAAATCAGTGGATTCCAAGATCCTGAGTGGGACCTTGGAGAGACTGAACAGAGGAATGACAAGGTAAGATGTGGAATTGCCAACACGTATCTGAAAAAAATGCAGTTTCTTTCTCGTAAAAAAGAAAAAATAAATGAATGCATTTTGAAGTTGTAACAGCAGCAGCAGTTTCTGGGAAGGTGGGCCCGGGAGCTGTCAGGCAAACTTGGCAGAGTCCGCAGGGCTGCCGGCCTGGCATGGGCGACTTGCTTTGTCTGCCTGGGAAAACTCTGGGGACCCCTGGGGCTGCAGTGGCAGTGGATATCCCGAGGCTGGAGCAGAAAGGAGGTACCTGGAAGTTGGAAAGCCAATTCAGAGGAGCAGAGGAGGGGTGTCCCGTTGAAATGAAGCAGGAGGTTCTTTGCCAGTGAAGCCCTCTCCCCAGGGGGCTTGTTTGACCCATTTTCCCTGATTAAGCTGAGCTCTCTTGATCAACTCAGGCAGGGCCCACTTCTTCCTCCACCCTAAAGAGGAAGCCTTCCCTACTCTGACTTCCAGCAGGCTGTCATGACTTTCAGAGAACATGTGGGGAACAGACATTCTTTAATGCCATCAACGTCACTGAAACCATTGAGTCATATTTCTAAGCCCCCTTCCCTGAAGTTCAAAACAGGTGATTTCTGATCAGTGTTAACGGATATCAAACTTGACCAAAAATAGAAAAAAAAGATATCATCCACGTATGCTTTCACACTCCTAAAAAATGGAGGAGTAACAGGGTTTGTCTACATACTCTGTGCTTCTAAAGAAGAAAGGAGCCTTTAACTTGTTGACTTTTTACAGTGAGTATGCCTTACATTTGTTTTGTTTTGTTTTTTTTGGCATGGGCAGCCTCCAGGAATCGAACCTGGGTCTCCTGCATGGCAGGCGAGAATTCAGCCACTGAGCCACATTGTACCATCCAAAAAGAATTGTTTTTGGTTTTTTTTTTTTTTTTTTGGCATGTGGTGTGCTTTACTTTTAAAACAAAAAATGCGGTAAAAATTTGTCCTGTTTCAGCAACGTCTTTTCTCGCCCTCTGTCCCATCCACATTCTCCTTTCTGCAGCCTGGCTTCTCCTAGGCTTAGCCTGTGGGACCCAGGCCATCTCCTCTACCCTGAGCACTGCCCCAACCCACGTGGCTGAGCCGTGTAGACTCCTGCCCTGGGGATTTGCCCTCTGAGCCTCATAAGGGCTGAGGACAGTTTTTTCCCCAAAAAAGAATGTAATCCCCTCTCACTATGCGTATGTCCCCTTCATGTGGTTTGGCATTGACGCAAGGAATTTCGGCCCTAATTTCCTAGCCCAGTGGAAGCTGAGGTTATACTTGTAATAACTGATATTTAGTTATTAGTAAGAATGTGACTGCTTATCAGGCACTGGGTTAAATGCTTTTTGAGGATTTGTTCATTTAACCCTCACCTCACTTCTTTGCGTTGGGTCCTGTGATCTATTTTACAGAGCGGGAAGCTAAGGCACAATGAGGCAGTGCCACTAAAAGTTCTGAACTTATTTTAAAAACAAGTAAGTAAGTAATAAAATTGAAAAATAAACACCTTCAAAAAGTAAGTACCAAACACAGTCTCATCTAATACTAAGTTCACAGGTGTCCATGTTGAAATCAATTTGCTAGTCAAGTATTTATTTTAGAAAGTGCTTAGGACAGTACTTCTAAAAATGGAGTTGGGGAGGGGTGGTGCATGGGTGGTTCAGTGGTAGAATGCTCACCTTCCATGAGGGAGACCCAGGTTTGATTCCTGGACCATGCACCCTCCCAAAAATGAAGTCTGGGGAACTTGTGTGAAATGTATATTCTCAGGCATGGTACCCCAAGATTTGCTAAGTCAGAGAGTCTGGGGGTGGGGCCCAGCAATCTGTATTTTAACACATCCTCTGGGTGAGAATGATTCTGCTGGAGCTGACGTCTGCAAACCACTGGTCATGGCTTGAATTACAAAAAAAGTAAACCAATGACTCTCCCAGTCTGAGTTCCCTTGGGATCTCTCAGAGCTCGGTAATTTTTCTAGGCATTTGGAGCTGTGGGTTAGTACATTACTTTTCCAACTCGCAAGTGCATCAGCATCATCAGAGGGTTTGTAAAGCACCTACTGCTGGCCTCCCCACCCTAGAGGCTCTGCCCCTGGGGCGGAGCCTGAGAAGTTTCATTTCTAATGGGGTCCCAGGTGCTGCTGCTGCTGGGAACCCTTTGAGAACCACTGAAACAATACCTTTCTGAATTATCGAATTCAGAGTGCCTCCCTCAGATGAATCTTTCCTTTTTTTTTTTTTTAAATTAAGAAACTTAAATTTCTCTCTGTGGGTCTCCCACCTTTACATTGCAATAGAAGTCAAGTGAAAACAGAACTGGGCATGTGCATAACTAGGTAGATTTAGAGCACAAAGAGAGGCATTAGGTGCACCTTCTCTGCAGGCACCTTCCTCTCTGAGATCGGCACATCCCCTTGAGTTTATGTTTCCTGCCCAGCTCAGGTTCCCAGGGTAAGGGAAGACATACCTGGTCCCTGCTCAACAGTCTGAAGAGTAAGATGGCTGAGGTGAATTCCTCATGGCCCGTGGATGAAAACAGCCAGTGAAAGGGGTGATGCAGTGAGCTGAAAGGTGGTGGCCCCCCAAAAGATGTGTCCATGCCCTCATCCCCAGAACCTGTGAACATTGTCTTAGCAAAACCTGGGAGAGGGGTAATGCTCTTACAAGGAGGAGATTATCCTGGATTATCTGGGGGGACCCTAAACGTAGTCACTGGAATCTTTAAAAGAGGGAGGCAGACGGTTTTGAGAAAGAAGAGGAGGAAATGGGATCACCTCAGAGGCAGAAATGAAAGTTGTGGGGCCACAAGCCAAGGAGTGACTGAGCCCACCAGAAGCTGAAAGAGGCAAGGGACGGATCCTTCCCTGGAGCCTCTGGAGGGAGCGGGGCCCTGCCAACATTTTAATTTCAGACTTCCGGCTTCCAGAACTGTGAGAGAATGAAATGATGTGGTTTTAGGCCATCTGGTTTGTGGCAATTTGTTATGGCAGACGTAGGAAACTAATATAGGCTGTTTGGACAAAAGCTTTGGTTTTCAAGCCAGGAGAGTAGGCCCAGGGGCGGCAGGCTGGGAAGGTGCCACCCAGCAAGAGCTTGGGGTGTGCACGTGATATCAAAAAGGCCTGGACGTGCTCTCCATGGTCTTTCCTCATTGCTCCATAAAGGTGGCAGGTCCCTGATGCAATGGCCCAGAAGGACATTACCTGGGTGTGCACGTGTTTTTAATTCCTGGCTGCCAAAACAAATACCATACAGTGGGTTGATTTAATGACAGGAATTCCTTGGCTCATAGTTTCAGAGGATAGAAGGCTTCCTTCCTCTTGGGGTTGGTCTCTTCCTGCTGCAGCAATCTTGGGATTCCCTGCCTCTGCTGTCACGTGGCCATGGGCATGACAGTGTCTTTTTCCTCTTCCAGGTTCCACTGACTTCCAGCTCCCGGCCACTCCCTGTGGCTTTCCTCTCTGTATCCGATTTCCTTTGCTTGTAAGACTTTGGCTTTATTGGATGAAGGCCCGCCCTCGTTCAGCTTGGGCACACCGTAACTCATAACGTCTTCCAAGGTGCCATTGGCAAATGGGTTCCCACCCACAGGACCAGCAGTTGGGACCTGAACACTCCTTTTTTGGGGGACACGAGTCAATTCCCAACAGCACGTATGTGATGCACAAGCATGCCAAACGCATGAGGGACTTGCTTAAAGTCACAGGCCAGGCCCTTTGCTGAGCAGACTTAGATGTCAGGATTCCCGGGAAAGAGAAGAGTGATGACAAAGCGAGAGAATGTGGCAAAGACCTATCTTTGTTGAGCCTGCCTGAGAGATAAATGTGACAGCAAGGGAGCCCGTCAGAGGGTTATAGAAGCCACTGGGAGTTGGGAGTGATCCAAGAAGGCTTCCTGGAAAAAGTGGCACTTGAGTGAGTGTCACAGAATTCCAAGGTATTAGACGCCAAGGTATTAGACGCCAAGGACATGGGTCCCTCTCTGAGGAGGATGCAGAGCCACGTTGACTGTGTTAGCGTGTAGCATAGGGGTTAGACCAGCTGTTGGCACACAGAGGGGACGCGGGTCAGAGGACATGTGCGTGGGCATGGCTCTCCGGAACCATCGATTATTTTTATTTTTATTTTTTTTACATGGGCAGGCACCGGGAATCGAACCCGGGTCCTCGGGCATGGCAGGCAGGCACTCTTACCTGCTGAGCCACCGTGGCCCGCCCACCATTGATTCTTGAGCCCAGCTTGGTTAGATGAAGAAAGCAGGGAAGGTGATTACAAATGGGATTGGCACAAAAATGTCAGGCTACGTTTGGTCTTTTGAGAGGGTCGGGTGCCTTTCCCATGGCTGGAGGGGAGTGGATGGTGGGAGCCCCTAGGCTCGGCGCTAACGCTGGGAGCCTGACCAGCTCAGGGCAGGGTGGGTGGAGAAGAGGCTGATCCAGGAGAGATGCTGAGGGGGTATGAGCCAGAGGGCCCGCACACTAATCAGATGTCCCATCTGCGGGAAAGAACGGACTCTGGGAGGATTCTGAATTCACCCGTCATCCTATCATATTTACCAGCATCTCCTGCACGCTGGGCACTATGCAGCAGCTCCGGGTTTCTATATGGGGAGCTTCCTGAACTGCAACCCGGTCTGGGGCTGGGGCTAGGGGATGTGTCGTGATGCAAGCATTGCCATTTATTTGGGATTTGGGGGTGGTGGTGGTGAATGGAGATAATGGGGGTCTAGACTCTCCCAGATCATCCACAGTAGGTCCTACACTAGGTCTTGGGGACCCAGGAGGATTAAGACGTTGCCCCTGCCCTAAAAGGCCTCACGATTGAGTAAGAGAGCCACAACAACAGATCATTAAAATACAGTGTTGAGCCTGCCTGAGAGATACATGTGACAGCAAGGGAGCCCGTCAGAGGGTTATAGAAGCCACTGGGAGTTGGGAGTGATCCAAGAAGGCTTCCTGGAAGAAGTGGCACTTGAGTGAGTGTCACAGAATTCCAAGCAAGGCATCCAGATGTGTGGTTTGGTTGCTGTGGGACCATTTACTGGGGTGGGGAATGTTGAAAGAGGAGCAGGTGGGGGGCAGGTGACCGGCTCTGTTTGGGGCAGGTTGAGTCTGAGATTCCGACACAACCTTAAGGGGAGAAGTGCAGCAGGCAATGGGCACGCATTGAAGCGATCTGGCTGGTTATGGCCAAGTTGGGCTTCAAACACAGACCCACTGGCGCCAAAGGCCTCACCCACTCTCCCGTGGGGCCCCATGGGACGGCACTTGCCAAGTGCCTGCTGGGCAATGCACGCCGAGCCATCCGTCCAGAAAGTCCCATCAGAAAGCCTCTGAAGGCGACAAGACACGGAAGGAGAGGGTGTAACGGATGGGCACCACGAGGGTGAAAATTAAACTCCTATTAAAGTGAGCTCAACGCTCTCCTGTCTGATTTCCTTCCGATGCTGAGATAAGAAGGGAAAATGGCAGAATTTCAAGTTACACCCAAACCACCAAGAATTTCTCCCTGTCTCCAGCACCCACAGGCTGTTTGGGATCAGCTCTTGCCCGTGGAGCTCCAAACCTGCCTTCACCCCCCACATTGCCCTTCCACCCTGCCCTCCCACCAGCCGTCCCCACTCTGGGACACCCCCTCCTCGCCCTCCCTGATGCACGTTGGCAGGATCCCAGAGGAAGCAAGAGAGGCTCCTCCATCCAGCTGCGCCCAGAGTCGCCGAGTGGAAGACTTCTCAAGGTTCCGCTCTTTCAGGGAGGAGAGGGAAACTGAGGCCCGGGTTCCCGGGACTTAGCCTCCATATCCTTCTCCTGACCATCTTCCTCAGGTCACCAGCCCCCACACCCAACCAGGACAGAGTGTCTCGGACACTAACGTATGGAGTCACATGGCCCTTAATTGAGAGACAAATGTGAACAGGCACTCAGGAGGCCGGGAGCAGTGCGAGCTGGAACTCTTGTGTATTGAATTATTCCCCTCTCGATGGACATTTAGTTTGCCTCCAGAAACGTAACCCTAAAAGTTTTAGCAAGTAACAGATTGTTCATTTTCTCGTGACTCTAATGTAAAGTCTCCCCTCCCCCCACTTTTGCCTCTGTTTTATTAAGCAGATAGTCTTGAGGTTCTTCTTCGGGTGAAAGCCCTCGCCATGGTCGTGGCACAGTAGCCTGAGCGTCCCACATCTGCAGCCTTTCTGTGCAGGAGGCCGAAGACAGCTCCCGTTCTGCTAAGCTGCAGACCACAAAGCCCTGCTGGGAACAGTTCAACGTCCCCTCAGAGACAGAGATTCAAGCGCACGTGCTTTATTTGGCAAGCCTGGGAAACCCCAGCGTGGGGTGGGAAAGTGAAACAGGGGCGGGAAGGAAGCCGATAAGGGTATTTATCAGGCAGGACACCAGCACGGGCCAGTAGAAACCACAGGGAGCTTGGGGAAATGACAAGAAACAAGCTGGGGTATTTATCCACCCGCCCCCGTCTGTCAGTGTTAAAGGGCTGTCCCAAGGGACCTAGCTCTCTGGGGTTTCCGGGCTCATGTGCAGGCAGTGGCTTCTGCGACCAAAAAAAAAAAAAAAAAAAAAAAAACCCAGCAGACGGAGAGAGGTGCTGGCAGCTGGAAGTCGGGCTCAGACCGGAGTGCTCAAAACAGAGCCAAAGTTTCTGTTCCACCCCGCCCTGGTCCCCAGCTCCTAAAGCCTTCCCAGGCCACTGCGTCTACCAACACAGCTTAGCAGTCTGGACCACTCCTTGGGCTTCAGGGCTGATGGATCGCATCGATCCTCAGCAGCCTGTCCAGATTTGATAAATATTCACTTATCTTCTACGGCGGATGGTGTGCTTGTCCATACCGAAGAAGCCATGAGTATTTCCTTAAGGAAAATGCATCCAAGGGGCACCCCATTGTGTCTGCATTCCCAAACCTCCACAGAGGCTCCCCGAGGCGTCACCTCGCAGTGACCAAGGCTTGGGGACCCTCCTCACAGTGGAAACTGCTTCTTTTCTTGAACATGTTTCCATGACAGCATATAGGTCCCTACCTTTGGCTTTAAGATCTGTGGGATAACTCATCATGTGGCTGTAACACAATGTATCTAATTATTTCACTCTTACAAGGAATGCCACCAAGAACATTCCTATACCCTCTGTGACACGGCAGATTCCTGAAGATTGAACTGCTGGATCAAATGGTACATGCATATTTTAAATTTTGAAGGAGAATTCCAAATTGCTTTCCAAAGACTTAACCCCCTTCAAGAGAGTACTAAGAGCACCAAGGCGGGATTGACTGCTGCCGGCAGCGCCAAGTGCACGCAGAGGAGCACGGCTGACCTGAAGTTCAGAAAGACCCACCCCTTTCCAGGCTGCCCCCAAAAAGCCGGCGAGCTCTGGGCCAGCACGGGGTTCCCCAGTCTCCACCGTTCAAGTGCCCTTCTGCTGTCTTAGCCACATAACTGCAGACCACCTGTGCTCTTTATAACTTGGCATTGCTGTTTTAAAAAAGCTCATAAAGGAAACTGTACATCGCCCTGTGCAGCGAAGACCAGGGCTCCTTGTTCCCTGTTCTGAAGATGGAGTCAGAATCCCGGCAAGCCTGTCACTTGCAGCCCTGTCAGTCTCTGCGCCAGGCTCTGTAAAGGCAGTACTTCGCTTCATTCTCACCCCCGCTCTCCATGGCGGGTATTGTTAGTTCTGCGGTTTTTACTGTTATTCCTTTTCTGCAGGGCAGGACGCTGGGGCTTGGGATTCCCCCCTCACCTCGGACTCCCTGCCCTGCTCACACGGGTCCTACTGGGTCAGCCCGGTTCCTTTGCTGCTGCTGGATGCTCACCTGGCCCCACAAGCCCTGTGGCTTCGTCCCCAAGAGCTGCATGGCTAGGACACGCGGTGCCCCTGAGCCTGCCCTGCTCGGCTCTGCCATCTGTGTGCACTCACACGTGCCCATGCCAAGTCATGCCTTCGCTCATTTCTTCACGCCTGCATTCCCCTGTTAGCTCATTTATTTCACTACGATTCATGTGCTCCCACCTTCGTGATAGGCCTGGGTTAAGCGCTGTGCTCAGAGACAGTGGCAACAGTCCCTGCCTTCCAGGAGACTGTGGGCTAGTGGGTGAGGTGAGGAAACACAGAGAGAGCCGAGGTTGCTTCGAAAGGGTAGCCCACCCCATCCAGCCAGAGGAGACAGTCAGGGGTCCTGGGGAAAGCCTTCCAGAGCAGGGGGCGTCTTGGTGGGGCCACACATCCCATGAACGGGAAGACAAAAGAAGATGAGATGCATGATGCGTTATTGGGCTACCTGAGGATGGCTGTGCCTGGAGCCAAGAGGAGGGACAAAGTAGGACAGCGGACACTGGCCCTGATGTGTTGAGACTTGAGAGAAGACAAGAGGAGACAGGGGACTGTGGTGGTGGTTGACCAGGGCTGCACTGGTCTCAGGTTTGTCCATGCTCCCCTCCCCAGACGTCCCCATTCCGCAGCCTCCATCCCGCCACGCCTGCAGGGTGCTCGGGAGGACAGGCAGGGGCAGGCATGGGAGGGTCTAAAATTCTGCCAGCCCCGTCTGTCAGATGAGGCCTCCCAGGCAGTAAACAGTGGCTTGGGGACCCAGCCCCTGGGTGCTGCTGACTCATCCACACTCTGCCCTCCCCACCAGTCTGCCATGGACGCACCCCTCACCAGACACAGGGGAGGGTGGGAGGATGGCAGCAATGCAGAATCTCCAAGAAAGGCAGGATTTCAGGGATCACCAAGTCCATGTTCACACATGGAGACTGGGGCCCAGAGAAACGATGATTTTGTCATGATTTTATTCATATTTAATTAATGATGAAACAGCGAGCATTTAGGAAACACTTGCTTTTAACATGCCAGGTGCAGTGACAAGGGCTCATTAGAAATGCTCTGATTTTATCATCATAGCAACCCTCTGAGATGGGTGCTGCTGACCATCTCTGTTTGACAGTTGGGGAAACTGAGGCTCAGAGAGACACTTGCCCAAACATGGCTCTGAGCTTCTGGGCAGGCTACTCCTTGAGGAAGGGACTCCAGCTCCCACAGCACCCGCCCAGGAGAAGGTGTGCTGCTCCGGCAGGGTGGAGAGCGCCAAACCACACAGGCCTCCCACATTCTGCCTTGGCTCAGGCCCAGGGACAGGAACAGACAGGGGGCACCCCGGGGCCTGTCTGCAGCCAGATCAAAGCAGTGGGATGGGAGGGGCCGGGGCAGCGCTGGAGAGGGGAGCAGGGCGGGGCAGCAGCTTCCAGGACCAGGAAAATCCTAAGGGTGTCCCTCAGAGAGCCGACTCCCCCATCCCACCCAAGCTTACCCTGGCACTCAGTGCCCCACAGGGCGTCTGGGAAGATGGCAAGATGGGTAAGGCCCCAGCAGGCTTGTCCTGCGAGCTCTGCTTGTCTCTGGAACACTCCCCTCCCCAAGCGTCTCCGAGTCCCCCAGACCTCCACGCAGACCCACCAGCCACCCGGTAGAGAGCGTCCAGTGAGCAAACCTGACCTCTCCTTGCATCACAGTGCACAGAGCTCAGAGCCCGGGCAGCGTGTGGCCCTGCCTGACAGGGCTGGGGTGAGGAGGCCTTGGGCTGGGCTCCCCTAAATGTTCCTTCACCCTCACCCCAAACAGCCCATCTGATGATGAGGATTCTGTTATTTTCAGGAGGGAAAAGAAATCTCCTTTCTTTCCAGATTTCAGGACTTATAAAGTCCCTGTGCCAAACAAAGAGTCAGAGCTGGAAGGGGTGCAGAAATCACCCCTGCCCCAAGGGCTTGCCCAGGACACTGGCTGCCTGATGGTAGGGCCAGTCCTGTCTATATTGGTTTTCTTACTTTCTTTTTTTGCGAGAATTAAGAGTTTATTGCTTTTTGGGGTAAAATACATGCAATAAGAAAAATATTGTTTTGCAAAAAGTTAAAAATTTTTTTAGTTGGAAATGCACTGTATATTTCTCTCAGGTAAAGCTTTCATTTTTAAGATCTGAAATGGTTCTTAGAACCTTAAGATATTAGGTTTTAGATCATTGCTTAGAGATGCCTTTGTGATTGTTTGTAATAGTTTGTTTCTAGGGACAGTTAAAGTAGACTCAAGCCTGTTTTATGTTTTATTTTTAGAATTCTATAAATTAAGATATAATTATAGTTAAAAAAGAAATGCAGAAAAGCTGCTGTTCTTCTCTTTGGAATGGTTGTTCTAGAGATTTTATAACCCCTGCCTACTTCTCTTGATGGATCCTTGATGGCTACTGTGAAGACTTCAGAAATTTTAACCATCTAAAGAACCCAACTTAAAAATCAAACCTTATTTCTAATTTAATGATCCTGTAACTACTTTTCCTATGAAAGTCCAAGAAAGAGATTCTGTGGTGGCAATGAACCTGCTCACGGGTGTTTATATATGGCATCATTGAAATTTGTTTATATTTGTATTTTAAAGAAATGAGTTCTTATAAAAAATGAAGTACCACCTACTCCCTGAAATTTGGTAGTACAGCCACTGGTGAACTGATACACTGGTTTTCTACGGCTGCCATAATAAAGGACCACAGGCTTCTCCCCGCTCAGAAGATGCCTGTGTTTGTCTCCCTTTGAGTGTGTACTTTCGCCACGCATTAAAGTTTTGAAAGAAAAAAAAGCCACATACCAAAAAAAAAAAAAAAAAAAAACACAAAAAAAAGCCACAAATGATCACAAACCGAGTGGTTGGAAATGATGCACGTGTATTCTCTTATTATTCTGGAGGTCAGAACTGTGACGCGGGTATCTCAGGGCTGCCATCAGCAGCGCCGGCAGGCTGTGCTCCCGCCTGGGGGGCTCTAGGGGAGAACGTGCTTCCTGCTCATTCGGGCCGCAAGACTGGGGTCCGATTTTCTCGCTGGCTGTCGGCAGAAGGCCGTTCCCAGCGTCCATGGGCTGCCCCCATCCTTGGCTTGCATCCGCCTTCCTCCAAATTCACATCCAACTCCCCGTCTCTCGGACCCACTCTTCTGTTTCCCCCTTCCCCTTTTAAGGACACATGTGAATAATTTGGGTGTAACCAGCTAACCCAAAATCACCTCCCCATCTCGAACACATCTGCAAAGACCCTCCTGCCGTGCAAAACATCTTCATAGGTTTTGGCGGTGGACATCTTCCGGGTACTGTTAATTCTGCTGACCACACTGCCCGCTCGGCTGTGAAGAAGACGGAGCAACACAGAGCCGGCTCCCAGCCTCGTCCGGCTGCTGCACCGAGAGGGCAGAGCTCCCTGCAGCACGGGGACCCCGGATTGCATGGGGGTCCCCACCCCCCATCAGTCTTCCCATGTGAGGCACCCTGCATCCCCAGGCTGCTCACCACGCCCCAGGGAAGCATTTTTCCAGCTTGAAAGAAGTACGTGAACATTTAAAAAGTTTGGAAAATGTAACAAGAGTGCAAGTAATAAAAAGGTCCAGCCCCCCAAATAACCGCTGTGAACATGTCGCTGAGTTTCCTTCTGTATGGGATGACTTTTTTTTTTTTTTAAGAATATGGTTGTAATCACATTGTAGAAATAAACTTGTCTTTTGCTTTTTCTTTTCTACTCAGGATTATATAAGATATATCTTCACTGCATTAAAACAAATTATTCCTAAAATCTTTAAAAGCATTTTGTAATATTCTATTATATGGATGGATATGGCATATGTCGCTTCATGATTCTCTAATGTGGGACATTTATGCAGTTCGTTGTTATAAAAGACATTTTGATGGACGTCGTTTCCTAAAACATTCCCCAGATTTAGGATGCACTCTCAGGACTGAATCCTAGAAGGATGATCGAGCCAAGGTGTGTGCACCATTTTACAAGCCTACAGGTGGGGAGACCGTGTGTCTCTTTTGGTTTCTGGGCTGCTACAGCGATAACCGCACAATGGGTTGGCTTGACAACAGGCATTTATTGGCTCATGATCTCAGAGGCTGGAAGGCGGGCTTCTTCCCGGGCTGGAACCCTCTGGCTGACGGGCAGTCCCTGGGGTTCCTGGCTATTCCATCACATGGCAGCGCACACGGCAGCGTCTTCTCCTTCCTTTTTGGGTTCTGTTGCCTTCCAGCTTCTGGCTGCTCCGTGGGGTTTCTCTCTCTGCGTCTAATTCCTTTGCTGGTAAGGGTTTCAGCCACGCTGGGTGGAGGCCCAGCTTCATTCAGTTTGGGCACAACTGAACTCACAACATCTCTTTTATTTTCTTGTATGCTGAATGGCGGGGATCACATGTCATTCTTTTTCCATGTGATCGTCCCATTATTGCAGCACCATTTGTTGAATTTTTGGTTGGTTTTTTCTCTTTTGTTTGTTTGTTTTGGGGAAGTGCACTGGTCAGGAATCGAAGCCGGGTCTGCCGTATGACAGGCAGGAATTCTACCACTGAGCCCAACTCACGACGTCTTTAAAGGTCCTATTTACAAACGGTCTCCCATCTACAGGACCAAGGGAAGGGACCTGAACTTGCCTTTCGTATGGGTGATGATTTGATCCCCAACAGCATCCCAGTTCTTCTGATACAGTTCCCTTTACTGACATAATTACTGAATGTGCTCCCTTTCACTCTATGTCCCATTTGGGTGATAAGTCATATATGGTCATTGTAATTTTTGAGGGCTGCTTAACTAGTTACCTCCAGCAGGTGGCTTAAAACAATGGGAATTTGTTCTCTTATAGTTCCAGAGGCCAGAAGTCAGAAACCAAGATGAGGGCGGGGCGGTGCTCCCTCTGAGATCTATGGGGGAGGATCCTCCCTTGCCCCTTTCCAGCTTCTGGTGGCTCCTGGCAATGCTTGGCTTTCCTTGGCTTGTGGCTACAGCATTTTATCCTTGGCCTTCACATGGCCTCCTTCCTCTGTCTGTCTCTTCCCCTTTTCTTATGAGGACCCCGGTCACGTTGGGTGGGGATCCACCCTAACCCAGTATGGCTCCATCTTAATTTGATGACATCTGCAATGGCCCTGTTTCCAAATAATGTAATACACATGGGATCAAGGGTCAGGATATTAGCACATCCATTTAGGGGACACCTGCAGGCTGAACTGGGGGTTCCAAGGGTCTTTCTCTGCTGTGCCACCAGGCCCCAGGCTGTGTCTCGGAAGCCCTAACCATCCACCAGGCTTCCCAGGACTGAGGAGCTCCCAGCCAGTGACACGCACTCAGCCTGTGCCTCGGGCACCCCTACAGCCTGGGTGTCCGTGAGGGCAGCACCCGCCCCTGCTCCTATTCCGGGCCCGGCTTCTTCATGTCTTCCAGCAGAGTCAAGCAGACTCCCCACTGTGCCCTGCGCCGGGCCAGCAGGGAGTGCGTGATGAGCTGCCAGGGAGCACACATGACTGGGCGGCTCAGGAATTTTGTTGAAGGAGGAACCGGGCTAGAGGCCATTGCCAAGGCTGCCACCGCGTTTGTGATGAGCTGGGCCCTGCTCAGGCCCCATGGGATTAAGCAGAGCCCAGGGGTACCAGGGAACCCTGGCAGGACAGGGGTGCAGGTCCCAGACGGGGTCTCTGGGCCTCATGTGGGTATTATAGTTCTTCTAGAACTAACTGGGAGAGATGGTTGTCAAAGCACAAAGAAACAGAAAGAAGAGACAGGTGGTCCCAGCTGCTTAAAAAGTGCAGACCTAGGTAAGAGCCCAGAGTCTCTGCCCCATCAGAGGGAGGTTAAGGTAGGACTGGGTCCCCAGGGCTGAGAGACTTACTCACTGCATCCAGAGGACTAGTTTGCCTCCAAAAAATGGAACAAAATTCTCTTGCATAGCTAGCAGAAATTTCTGAAGTCTTGGATTTCACGATAAAACTTCCAATCATTTAGGCATTTACCCCTGGTCAATCTGGAAATGGGAACCTCTGGGAACAATGGGATGTGGCGTCAGCTGAGACCTCAGGGCCAAGAAAACGATCCCTGGGGGTGTTTTGAGGACCTACTCTGTGTGTGTGTCAGGTGGCAGCTCCCTCAGGGCACCCACTGACCCAGGGAGGCCCTCTGAGCCCCCCCACGCTCAGTGGGGAGGACAGGGCAGCTCATGGGATGAGGGGCTCGGCCGTGTGGGGATGGCGGCCACCAGCAAAGCTCTGAGCCCTTCTAGAATTATTGGTCAGACAGGCCTGGAGTGGCCAGATCTGGATTTTCCAGGGTAATATGGAAATGTAAAATATATATATATATATAAAAGTCTTCATTTAAAACTGTTGTCAAGAAATTAACAATAGGAAACAATTGTTTAATGTTTTCCAAGCCCAGCAAAACCTACCGATGGTCCAGGTTCCATCTGAGAGTTGTTGGCTTGTGACCTCTGTAGCCACCCACCGAAGCCGAGCCACTGCCGACGAGGAAGCTGAGGCTCAGGGACAGAAGGGACTTCTTTGATCACAGGGTCATTGGAGGTCAGATGGCCCAGGACCCACTGCTCTCCCCTCAACACCTCACTGACCCTCTATCAAAGACACCCAGAACAGGGGACGTGGGGAGCTGGAGCTCCAAACTGCCCACTAAAGAAGGTCAAGGGCGGAGACATAGGGCTACTCATTTAATTCTCTAAAAGGGGAGGTTCTCGCCACCTAGTTTTACTGATGAAAATCCTGAGGTTTGCAAGGGGGAGTGACCAGGTTCTGTGAACCAAAGCGACTTGCTCAAGGCAGATAT
Source organism: Tamandua tetradactyla (assembly GCF_023851605.1). NCBI lineage: Eukaryota > Metazoa > Chordata > Mammalia > Pilosa > Myrmecophagidae > Tamandua > Tamandua tetradactyla. The sequence goes on along the minus strand of NC_135329.1, from coordinate 92,767,414 downwards.
CTAAAAGGTAGCTGAGTCTGCCCCCAACAGCGAGTGGCCTCTCCAGAAAAGAAAAGTGATTTCTCTCCTTTACCAGGGGGTCTAGCTCTGCCACCTGGGTCTGCACTGAATACAGAAGCTCTAAGATTCCCTTGAGGTCTCTTCTGTTCCTGGTAAAACATCTCCAGGTGCTTTAACCATTGGTCAGCGCTTGAGCCTCTTTCTCACACAGGAACGGCTCAGGATGTTATTATATTCTTTACTCTGTTCTTGTGGTGTGGTGGTTGGCTGAATGCCAGGATGCACGCTGGTCCCAGGGGTAGAGAGGAGTGGGTGATGCACACGGCCTCCTCCCAGGGTCTGGCCTGTTTCTCATGGGGTGGCGGGGCATGTACCACTGGTGGCCTGGCAGATGACTTGCAGCTGAAAACAGACTGCCATCTTCTTATTGGTTCAGCATGTTTGCCCACAGTTGCCCTCTGATTTTTGCAAGCACACTGGTTGTCCTAGAATTTCCTTCATGAGGAACTGAGATGGTTTGAAGAACAACATCAAGTTACCGGGAGCACAGGTGGTCTGCCACCATGGCAAACACAGCCAAAGGAGCACGTGATAGTGGAGCTTTGGGGACACCACTCCAGACCAACTCCCATCAGAGTGTATCAAAGTCTGAGCCTCATGACCCAGCAATTCTGCTACTAGTATACACCCAGAAGATCTGAGAGCAGGGACACGGACAGACATTTGCACACTGATGTTCATAGTGGCATTATTCACAATCGCCAAAAGGTGGAAACAATCCAAGTGTCCATCAACCGGCAAGTGGATAAACTAAATGTGGTATATACATACTATGGAATATTATGCAGCAGGAACAAGGGATGAGGTCCTGAAGCATGTGACGACATAAATGAACTTTGAGGACATAATGCTGAATGAAATAAGCCAGACAAGAGGAGAGATGTTATATGATTTCACTAATATGAACTAACTAGGACATGCAAACAAATAGTCATAAACACGTAGGATATGGGGTACCTAGAGACTGACAGTAGCTAGAGAATGGGGAGCAGTTGCTTAATATGTACAGAATTTTTAATGAGGTTCAACATAAATGTTTGGAAATGGATAGCGGTCAGGGTTATTGGGATTATAAGTAATAGTGCTAAATTGTGGATGAATTTTATTGAAAGAAGTTGTCACATATGTCACTGATTAACATGACAAATAGAAGTTATTTTATGAACTCATACAAATGTACAACGTGTACAGAGAGTTAATATAAGTATAATAAGTTAATAAGTATATGGGAGAAAATTGCTTTGGTGAACCTCAGAATCTTAGATTGCATCTTTCCAGTTTCTGCTCATTCTCCAATGTAATAAGGATTATCTTCTCAAATCTTGCTTCTGTATCCCAGGTCATAGATTCCAGCTTGGTGTCACCCCCAAATCTGATCAGCAGTTTTGCTCTGTCTTCATAGAAGCCACTGACCCAACAGTGGAATTGGGCAGGCTGAGGACAGTGTCAGATGGGACTTCTTCTTTTTTTAAATATATTTTTATTGACAAATCTTCACACACATACAGCGCATACACGGTATACAATCAGTGTCTCACAAGATCATCACAGAGTTGTGTATTCATCACCATGATCATTTTTTTGAACATTTGCATCACTCCAGCAAATAAAAGAAAAAGGAAAAAACTCACACATACCATACCCTTCACACCTCCCTCTCATTGACCACTAGTATTTCAATCTACTTAACTTATTTAACCTTTGTTCCCTGTATTATTTGTTTATTTTTATCCATATTTTTTACTCATCTGTCTATACCCTAGATAAAAGGAGCATCAGACACAAGGTTTTCATAATTCCACAGTCTCATAAAAGCTGTATCATTATACAATCATCTTCAAGAAACAAGGCTACTGCACACAGCTCTACAGTTTCAGGTACTTCCCTCTAGCCACCCCAATACACCATAAACTAAAAAGGTGATATCTATATAATGCATAAGAATAACCTCCAGGATAACCTCTCAACTCTGAAATCTCTCAGCCACTGACACTTTATTTTGTCTCATTTCTTTCTTTCCTTTTTGGTCAAGAAGGTTTTCTGAATCCATTGATGTTGGGTCCCAACTCATCCTGGGATTTCTGCCCCACATTGTTAGGGAAGCTTACAGCCCTGGGAGTCATGTCCCACCTAGGTGGGAGGGCAGTGCGTTCACTTGCCAAGTTGCCTGAGACAGAGAGGCCACATCTGAGCAACAAATGAGGTTCTCTGGGGGTGACTTTCAGGCATATTTTAAGTAAGCTTAGCCTGTCCTTTGCAGGAACAAGTTTCATAGGAGTGAACCCCAAAATTGAGGGCTCAACCCATTGATCTGGTTGTTCCCACTGCTTGCGAGATTACCAGAAATTCTCCAAATGGGGAAGTTGAATATTTCTTCCTTTCTTCCCAGTCCCCCAAAGGGACTCTGCAAATACTTCTTTATTCACTGCCCAAATTACTCTGGGATTTATTGGGGCATCACACTAACCTGGACAAACCAACAAGATCTCACACCTTATTCAAAATTCCATGTACTTATGGTGTTCCACTAAACTGACCACACAAGTTAAATTAGGAAGTACACTACCCAAAATATACATTTTGCACCAAATAAACATCTCTCCTTTTGGTATCAGAAGTTGAAGTTTTAAAATATGGATGATATCCTTTACCCTGTATTCTAATCTATCTTTGTCTTTTCCAGATTAGCTTCCTTCATATCTGTAGTTGAAGTCTGATCCCCTTTTCAACTTTTTAAAGAGTTTCTGTCTGGGGTATTGCTGACTCTCATAGCTTCAGAGCTCTAACTTTGAGTCTCAGGTGTCACATAAAAACCTGAAGTTTCTGGCAATGACCAGGTTATATACAAACAGCTCAGTATCTCAGAATTTAGAATTAACAGTTACACCTTCTGAATCTATGTGACTGCTCAAAAAGCTTACAATCTAGAACCCTTTACAAGAGGCACCAACCTGATAACCCATGCTGTTGACATAAGTTCGAGTTTTTATATTATAGTTAGTCCTTATGAGTGAGGCATGATAATATTTGTCTTTTTGTTCCTTCCGTTTCATTCAACACGTCCTTAAGTTTCAATCACCCAGTTGCCTCACAACTTCTTTCCTTCTAGCAGCCTCTCAGTAGTCTGTTGTATGTATACACTGTAGCTCCCCCTTCCATTCCTCCATCATTGTACCCTTAGGCCGCCTCCATTCATTGTGGATCACAAACACTGCTGCCAGAAACACCAGTATGCAAATGTCCATTCGAGTCCCCACACTCAGTTCCTCCAGGTATACACTGAGCAATGGGGTTTCAGGATCAAATGGCAACCCCACCCCTAGCCTCCTGTGGAACCACCACACTGTCCTCCGAGGTGCTCAGCAGGTGACACTTCTGCCTGATTGAAAGGGCATCAGTTCTTTACCCAACACTCCTCGCTCCAAACCACCTGCCTGTGCCCCACCCCCACTCCTGCTCCCCACCAGGTGTGCAGGCCTCTGTGAGGAGCTCACACACCTGCCCTCCAGCCTGGGGTCTCACCAGGATGTACTGTCAGGCAGTGTGCCCATCCACCTGCAGAATCCACGTTTTCCTCCGTGGTAGAAGCAGTCAGCATTTCCCCAGATGTAACTCCATTTCCTGGCACCTGCCCAGGCCTCACAAGTTGCAGGGTGCAATTCTGTACTCACTCTTGTGGCACTCAGGGCTGTAACTTATCTGGAACTGGAGACCAGATATTCATCAACCTGGCTCAGCTCCCCTACTGCCTCCTCAGCCCCGCTGGAATCAATTCCTCTTAGCCATATTTGTTCAGTCCCTTCCAGGCTGAAGTTCATTTTTATTGTTAAAACATGTAATACCTGAGTGGAGTGAATTTCTCTTTTCCCCGCCATCCGCTGTGACACCCCATCATGGAGCACCGGCTGGAAACCTGCCTGGAACTGAAGATGCAAAGATAAAGGGGACAAAGTTCCTGCCCTCACCTTCCACCCCTTCCTCTTTGTTTTCCTCACCTTGAACGCAATACAAAATGGAGAAACAGCCCAATTAAAAAAATGGGCAAAGGACTTGAATAGACATTTCTTCAAAGAAGATATACAAATGGCATATAAGCACATAGAAAGATGTTTGTATCCTTAGCCTTAAAGGAAAGGCAAATCAAAACCACAGTGAGAGGCCAGCGCAGGAGTCGCTCAGTGGCAGAATTCTCGCCTGCCATGTGGGAGACCCGGGTTCGATTCCCTGAGCCTGCACATGCCAAAAATAGAAAAATAAATAAATAAAACTTTCTTTTGGGCGGGGCAACAGTAGCTCAGTGGCAAAATTCTCGCTTGCCATGTCGGAGACCCAGGTTCAATTCCTGGAACCTGCCCATGCCAAAAAAACAAAACAAAACGAAACAAAACAAAAAAGCCACAATGAAACAGCTGCCTGATGAGGGGGCGGAGGGAGACATTTTGGGGCTCCGTCCCCCCACAGAAGCTTTGAGCAACCAGCAACAGCCGGCAGAAACATCCTTATCCACTCCTGAAAATTGTTTAAGGACTGCAGGAGCAGGGCCAGTGCTAAATCAAGAAAAAGGCCACTTGAAAAAAAAAAAAAAAAAGGCCACTTAAAAGCCGTAGGAGGGGATGTGAGGGTAGTTCAGGGGTAGAATTCTTGCCTGCCATGCAGGAGACCTGGGCTTGATTCCTGGTCCATGCACTACCCCCCCACTCCCGACAAATTCAACAAGGGTGCTGCAATAATGGGATAGTCATATGGGAAAAGAATGAAATGTGACCCCCGCCATACAGCATACACACACACAAAAAAAAGCCGTAGCAGCTCGCGGTGCCCAGGCTTGTTCCCCAAACTCCAACCCTCACAGAGCCAGCGCAGATCCCTGGTCCCGGTTCTGGAGGAAACAGAATAATCCTCATGCACACACAGGGGGGCATGTCTGGTATGTCTGGCCCAGTCTGTTTGGTGGCAGCTTTAGGGACGCATGTCTCAGAACTTGCCCTGCCTGTAGAATGTGACTCACAGAGCTCTCTTACAGTATTCTGAGGGGGAGCAGTCAAGTGGCTGCCTATGGCAAGGGATTGCTGGCTGCAGGGCATACAGTGCAGTGCCAGGATCGTGAGGAAATCGCTTTCTAGGGAAGTGGGGACATTCAGAACTGTGTAAACGGGGGAACTCCTAGGGCCACACGTGCAAATCTCAGGAAAGATGTGACCAGACACAACCAAAATGTTCAACAATTTCCAAACAGGATGATCCCAAAGGGACCCATGCCACAGCATATTATACTCAAACTGTTGAATGTTAAAGATAAAGAGAGAATTTTGAAAACCTCAAGAGAGAAGCAATGTGTCATATACGGGGAGCCTCAGTAAGATTAAATGCCTATATTTCACCAGAAACCACAGAGCCAGGAGGGCAGTGATTTGACATATTTAAAGTTCTGGAAACAAAAAAATTGCCAACCAAGAATTCTGCATCCAACAAAACTACCTTTCAAAAATGAGAGAGAGGTTAAGACATTTCTGGATAAACAAAAGCTGAAGGAATTGATCACCACTAGAACAGCACTACCAGAGATGAAAAGGGATTCTACACGTTAAAAGGAAAGGACTGCAGATAAAAAAATTGAAGCCACATGAAGAAATAAAGATCACCAGTGAGGGTAATGACAAAGGTAAATATAAATGCCAGTACTATTATTTTTTTTATTTTTTATTTTTTTTAACATGGGCAGGCACCGGGGATCGAATCCGGGTCCTCTGGCATGTATATTTTGTTTTTTAACTCTACTTTTTACTTCCTACAGGATCTAAAAGGCAAATGCATAAAGTGTAATAAGCCAGGGGCTTTGGACCCATAATGTGTAAAATGTGATGTGTGACAAGAACTACGTAAAGGTGGGGGACAAAGGGGTATAGGAACATAGTTTGTGTATACTATTGAAGTTAAGTCAGATCAAAGCAAATGAGATTATCATAGATTTAGGATGCTAACTTTAAGCCCCATGGTAACTTCAAAGGAAACGTTGGAGACTATGCAAGCTCATAGGGACAGAAGATTAGAGTACAGGTTGCCAGGGGCAGGGAGCAGGGGGAAAGGGGAGTTAATAGATCATGGCTATAAGATTCCATTTGGTGAGATAGGATGGTATTAATAACGAAAGGTGGTGAGAGCACCACGATATAAATAGACCGCTTGGCAGTGGCTGTGATGGAAACATTTATGCTACATATGTTCCCACAGACAAAAGAAAATAAAAGAGCAACTAAAGAGACAATGATGATTAAATGCAATGCATGATCCTGGACAGAACTTAATAATGGAGAAAAAGCTAAAAAGGATATCATTGGTTCATATGAAAAAATTGCACTATAGACTGTAAGCTTTACATCAATGTTAAATTTCTTGAACTTGATGCCTGTACTTAAGGATACTTAAGTGAATATCCTGTTCTTAGGAAATGTTCGTGGAAGTATTTGTTCAAGGAGCATGGTGTATATAACCTACTCTCAAATGTTCAGAAAATAGTCACACTGATAGATTGGTAGAGTGACATGGCAAATGTGGCAAAATGTTAAATTGGTGGATCTGGCTATCTGGGGGGAGAGTTGTGTTGGAGTTCCCTCTATGGGTTTTGTATTATTTTTACAATTGTCTTGTAAAAAGTTTAGAGTGAAAAAAAAAAGGGCTCTTTTTCCTGTTCTTGGAATTTCAAATTATGGTCTTACCTCTGAATCCAATATCCCAACATAGCCAAACTATGAAGAGATGAAATTTTTTGAATTAGAACTGGGTGAGATGTATGGGGCTGAATGATTTAAAAAAGTGCAGCTGAAGAAAGTAGGAAGCTGGGGTAGATTACTATCGAGGTTGAGGGGGCTGGGCATGGTGCTTATTCACTCTGTGTGCTTGGAGACCCTGCCGAGTGGTAAGCATTTTCCTCTGAGCTAGAGACTGAGCCGAACCCTAACACAATCTTGCTTTCTGAGAGCGAGTGGGGACAGTGGGGGTGTGGGGGTGAAAACAGACTTCCAGACACTGACCTTTCAGTGTCATAACTGGTATAAACACCGTGAAGAGAGAACGATTGCCTCACTTTATCTAGGAGAGTCAAGGGAGGTATCACAAGGGAGGTGGAGATTGAGCAGGGTTTTGAAGGATGCATAGGAGCTCTCCAGTACAAAAGGTAGTGACATGTCTTCCAAGTAGAGGCAGCACATGTTGAAAGATACGGAAGCAGGGGAGTTATGGTGTGCTGTAAGAGAAAACTTGGACACTGTCCTGAAGCTTGTGGTACTTAGTCCTGAGGAGTTTGGAGCAAAAGAATGATTGGGTCACGTGAAGTTTAGATGGGCCTGAGAGGCAGAGAGGTTGTACTTCAGCCAGACAAACCAAAAGGGAGGCTATTGCAGAACTCCAGCAGTATGTTCCTTCTGCAAACCCCAATGCTGGCCTGTTTTCAGTTTTTAATTTGTCTTTTGAAATTAGAAAAATCATTAATTATAAAAAAAAAACCTTTTCAAACATTTCAAGCATAGGGAAAGAGTATAATAAAGCCTGAGGATCAACTATGACTAATTCACAGCCAATCTTATTTCATCTCTGTCCCCACTACTCCCTCCATCCCAGATCATTTGGAAGCTGATCCCAGACATTATGTAATTTCATCTATAAACATTTCAATATGTAGCTCTAACAGCTTTTGACTGAGGCTTCAAATTTCCTTCTTGCCTTATATACTTTTCCCTCCCCAGTTTGTTTAGTTCCAGTTAGTGTAATTGGTTATGTCTCTTTTAATTCATAGCTCCCCTTCCAACTGCTTTTTCTGTCTTGCAATTTGTTGAAGAAGCTGTGCTGTTTGTTCTGAAGAGTTTCCCATGGTCTGCATTGCATCTCCACGGTGGCGTTTAACATGTATTTCTGTCCCCTAAATTTTCTCTAAATTGGTAGTTGGACTTTCTTCTTTTAAAATATTTTTTTCCCTGGAAAGTTAAAAAAAAATTATGCAATGAAACTCAATTTTTTTTCCCTTTTGGATTTTGAGGCATAGCTAGCACAGATTTTCCCACAATCAGTTTATAGTGGAATTAATCCTTGATGTCTTCTAGTATTTTTGTATTACATCTTAGTAATGATGGATTTGGAATTTATCCTGGTGTACAGGGTGAGGAATGGATCCATTTTTTCCCCATATGGCTGTCCAACTATCCCATTCCCACTTATTAAAAAGTATATTTTTTACCCAGTTAATCAGGATGCCACCTTTATTAAATTTGAATTTTCCATACTCAGGTAGGTCTATTTCTGGATATTGTATTCCATTCCAATGGTCTGTCTTTTTCTTCATTTGTCAATATCAAATTGTTTTAATTATTGAGGCTTTATATGTTTTAAGATCTAACAGGTCTCCTTGCCTCAACCCCTATCTAGTGTCTTTTTTTTTTTTCTTCAGGGATTCTTTGCTATTCTTGCTTCTTTGTTAAGCTAAATTAACTTTATAATTGTGAACTTATCTAGCCCCGCACCCCCCCAAAATATACCCCAGTGGTACTTATTTGGAGTCTGGTTATTTTTTTCTAACTTTTTATTGTGGTAACAATAAAAACAACCCAAGATTTCCCATTTTAACCATTTTCAGGTATACAATTCAGTGGTATTAATTGCATGCTCCCCTTACCACTATCCATTTCCAGACAACTAATTCCGTGGTGATGTTGAGTTTTCCTTCCCGAGAACATATATCTTTCCATTTGTTTAAGTCTACTTTTATGCCTTTCAGTAGCATTTCATAGTATTTTCTCATTGTGGTTTTCAGTAGTTCTCTGTTTTTCAGTGGTGTTTCATAGGTTTTCGACATTTCCTTTTGCATTTAAGCTTAGATATTCTACTTTCTTTTTTCATAATTGGGGTCTTCTTTTCCACTTGATCTTCTAGCTGATTTTTGATCATTTGTATGAAAAGATCACTCTGTAGATTATTTTCTTGGAGGACAAGCTATCCAATACACCCGTGTGGGCTAGCCTCAGCTACTGCCTGGCTCCAGCTTCGGTGAACCAGTGATTTGTGTCCTCTTTGCCCTTCTGCACTTGCCACCATGCAAACTGATCAGAGGCAGCCGCGAAGCTGCTTGCTTTCTTTCTTCCATTAATTCGAAGGCAATGGGACCTGACTTTTCTCCTTTGGCCTTTGGCAAACCGAGGCGCACCAAGTAACCCAGGCACAAAACAAACCTCTGACACCTAACATTTAAAAAGGCAAGTCGAGCTGTTAATAATGGATAGCAACTGAGGAAGTGCTCTTTGCATGAAACCCACAAGCCACCTCCCTGTTCTCTTCCTTCTGCTGGAAGCACTGGAGTGGATGAACCAAAGAAAGTGAGGGCTGTGCTGGACACTGGCCAGTTTCCACCCCAGCTCTCCACTGCTTCCCAGGAATCCTCAGTAGAGTGCACCAATTTGAGAGAAATTTCATGCGCTGCCAATGGGCAGGGAGTGGCTATCCTTGAGTTCAACGTAGGCCAGTCCCGTATCTCAAAATAACCAAACTGCATTTTAATGAAATGTCTTTAATGATGTCTTTTTAAGTTGCCTGGAAATAAAATCTTTCATTGCTATGTGATGGGTGAGGTTTATTGATACTTACCTGGTGGCTGTAAGATGCTGCTACTTTTGTCAGTTTGGTTAAGAAAACCACAATGTATTTGGAGAAAAGTTCTGGGGCAGGCTGGCTCTGCAGGGGGAAACCTGGCCTGACAAACACCCACTCCTCCTCTAAAGCTGGTTGATTTGACCCTTCACAATAATCTCAGGGCTGCTGCGCCCTCTGCGTGCACTGTCCTGCCTTCCATTCCCGCCTCAGGATGGCAACGGGAGATTCCCATGACCTGGTGCCTTCACAGGCCTTACTCCACCCAGCCCAAGACTTAGAGGGTGGAGAGAAGGGCCAGGGCTAGATGTCATTCATATTTTTCTCTCTAAAGTGCTTGGTATTTGGTTAAGAGTTCAACAACCATGAATGAATGAATACATACATGCGTGAATGAACCAACCAGTCAAAGAGTTTTGTTTCTCCAGGGCAGCCCTTTAGGGGAAAAGGCTTTTTCCCTTTTCTGGGGGAGAGGCCCCGGCATCTCCAACTTTACCCTCTCCCCCTGAGTGTGCCTCTACAGTGCTTTACACCCATGTCACCCGGAAGGGCTAAAGATTTGGGTGGCTATGTAGAAGGGCTTGTTAATCCTTGGTGGGCCAGGTATCCTCCATGTGTCCTCATTTCCCCCCAGGAGTGACCCTCAGGGACATTCTTACGTTCCTTAGTTCTCCTACACAAGCTTGCTCTTTGGAAACCATCAGAGAAACTTCCTCTCAGAGGTAAGGAGTAACGCCCTAGAAAGGCTTTGTGTCACCCTGCCAGGTGTATTTACACTATAATAACAGACATAGCTTTACGCCATAGGGGGAGGGACCCATATCTTACAGTATTACCCATTCCAGAGAGGCGGGGGTTGGGTGGAAGGGGTTGGGTGTGGGGGGCCCTGAAAGAACACCACCTTCCTTATCCACTCTAGGAAGTGGCTCCCATGCACAGGCTGACTCCAGGACCTGGCTGAGGCTGTGAATGTGCCCCTCTCCTCTGGCCACTGATCGGCTGTTTTGTCTGCCTTATTCAGAGTGGGGCCCCACAGCCCAGCCCCCTCTGGCCTCAGTTCACGCCTCACTTTCTGTGCTGTCCTGTGCCCTTCAACTGTGGCCAAATCTGTGTGTCTCTTGATGAGTCTGTAGATTCCATAGGGGTAGGGGTTGGGTCTTTCACTTCTGTGCCCTTTCCAGTACTCCTAAGAACTTGCTCCTGGGGCTTTTTGGGTGCCCTCTCCAGCCCCCCACTCCCCAAGCCACACATTGTGGACGGTCTTAGTCTCCTAGTCTCCTAGGGCTTAGAACAGCTATTTACTGTCTCGCAGTTCTGGGGAGTAGAAGTCTGAAATCAAGGTGTCAGCAGGACCCCACTCACCCCCAAAACCTGAGGAGAAGGTTCTTCCTTGCCTCTCCTAGCTTTGGGTGGTGGCTGGTCATCTCTGGCACTCCTTGGCTTGTAGTAGCAGCACTTAAATCTCCGCCTCTGACTTTGCAGGGCTTTCTGTCCTCTGGGTCTCTGTTTCTGGGTCCCTTCTCATAAGGACAGTGGTCATTTTGGATTACAGGCTACCCGAGTTCACAGGATAACTTCATCTTAACCAATTCCATCTGCAACGACCTTTTTTTCCAAATAAGGTCACGTTGGACAACATACCTTTTGTAGGGGGAGAGGGATCACAATTCCACCCACACTAGAGGGCTCTGTTCGGCCTTATCTTTTGGTCTCCAGGTAGCTCCAGCAGACTGTTTTCAGAAAACAATCACTGCAATATTTCTGCTCCCATATACTCTTTCAGAATTTTGCCAGTCCTCATCAAGAAGTGCCTTGATGGAAATCTGAATGCCGATGATGTATGATGAGACTGCGAAAGACAAATTAATCACCGCTGTTTGCAGACTACAGCATTTTAGCTGGGACACCAAAGTTTTGCTGCAGTAAAGGGAGTAGTGTCAGGGTTCTATGGATGGCGAATGACTTTTATAGTCATACAAAGGAAGTAAACTTTACTCCTGTTGATTGTACAATGGTTTGTCTGTCTATAAGGGGCATGTTTAGGGCAGGTGGGCTTTGTTTTGTATTGGGTGAAAGACAATGGTTTAGGGATTGATTGGCCTAATGAATCTGGGTCACCTGATAGGTGAATGCCCTGGTAAGGATTTCAAATTTCAAAAAATGAAGAGGAGGGTGGGCCACAGTGGCTCAACAGGCAGAGTTCGCATCTGTCATGCTGGAGACCCGGGTTCAATTCCCAGTGCCTGCCCATGCAAACAAACAAACAAAAAAAATAGAAAAAAAAAGAAAAGAAAACTCAATAGGGCATAGGGTTTTTGTTTTGTCTTGTTTTTAACTCTGACGGCCCCGAAAAGCTTTTGCTACAAAATTTCATCAAGATGGAGGGACTTCTTTTAGGTGGAATAACCTTGGGATCATGTTTTGTAAAGTGTCTTTGTCTCTTAAGCAGTCTATTTATGGATAAAATTATATTAGCATTGAATTAAAAAAAAAAGCAGGAGAGTGCAAAGGGAGGAGTTATAGACAAAAGGATGTTGTTGAACACATATTAATAACCTATTGAGGTATCATGAGTACTTAAGAGTTCATTATACTATTTGTTCTGCTTTTGTGTATGTTTGAAAATTTCTAAAATAAAAAATTTGTTTAAGGCAAAAAAAAAAAAAAAAAGGGCCTTGAACCCAGTCAGGACTTTGGGACTGCCTCTATGACTGAAATGTGGCTGCCATGATGCTGTGAGCTCCTGGCGGGATGTCCCTCATTATTCTTGCTCTGGTTAACCAGCCTTCATGCTTTGAGGAAGCCCAATTAGCCCAAGCCGAGAGACCACGCGGAGAGGTCCAGATGGAAAGGAGCTGAGGCCCCCAGCCGCCAGCCAGCACCAGCCACGAGGGGGGACCCTGTCACTGGGGGGCAGAGACAAGCCATGCCCTGGTTACACCCTGTCGAAAATCCCAACCCAGAGGATCTGCAAGCATCATAAATGGTTGCTTTAATCCACTGAGGTTTGGGGCAAGTTTTTATACATTCTTGGTAACTGGTAACTGGAAGTCTCATCTTTGGGCTTGGATCTTCTCAGCCAATCCCATTTCACAGCAGGAGAGAAGGAAGAGCTGGTGTACCGCTTCCCCCTCTCCCCTCTCGCCCCTCATTACTTCTTCACATCAGTGTAAACCTTGCTTCCTCCAGAAGTCTTCTCCATCCCCTGTGCTAGATCAGGGTTCCAGTCGTGGTCTCAGAGTACCTTGCATTTTGTATCCTCCCCCGGTGTGCAATTCTAGATTTACTTGTGTGTGTGTTAATGAAACATACAGTCCACGTGGGCAAGGAGCTTATTGGTCTCACCCACCGTGGCACAGAGCCCCATGCCAGGCACACAGGAAGTTGCTGATTGAAGGAACACATGTTGAGTGACTAAATGTGACCAAGACCCGGTTTGATGATGTCCCAGTGCTCAGGTGAAGGCTTCCTTTGCTTTAGCAATTTGCCGCCACTCCAAACCCTCTGCTTGTCGCCTTTTTCCACACCAAAACTTCTGACCTTCTAGAGATGAAAGCCGTGGTGTCTCCAGCATCTCCTCAAACCAAAAACATCCTGGCTTCATCTCGACAGCCATCTTCTTGCCAAAATAAGCCGGGAAAGGTTATGTGAGTGTCTGGATTCCAGCAGGAGTTGAGCCGGTCTGCGAAGAAAAACAGAGAAAAAGGAAATATCCAAAATGTTGATTTGTTTAAACTTCTTCACAAACTTAATAACACAAGGAGACCAACAGAGACAAGCTTGTAACGAAGTAATCAGCCGATGCTGCTAATATTCCAGCAACAAGAAACCATCCTCCACATTTCTTGGGAGTGGATATGAATAGGATCATTAAAATATGGCCAAGGAGGGGAGGGACAGTTTACTTTTTCTGTCTCCTTAGAGTCTCTGTTCTGAAAACTCAGCGGGAATTTAAACAAATAGCACAGAGGAATGGTGAATCCGATCATATTTAAAGAAAAAGCCCCTTTCAAACATCTCTTCCCCTGAATAAATATATTTTCCTCTGCAAGTTTCCCTTTTTAAAAACACTGCAGGTTTGAATTTTTTTCCTGTCTGGAGAGCCTATGTCAGAAAAACAATTAGCTCTAAATTGTTTTAATATTGTTCTGCATACTTTCCTTCTCCCGCTCAAGAAGAAACTGTTGGTCCACTGATATAAATGAATGTAAGGAGAAGGGAATGAAGGAGGGGAATAGGGAAAGAAGGTTTGAAATGCCAACCCTCTGATTACAAATATACGGATGTATACATAGTCAGAGGAGGGCGAATGGTGTATGGAAAGAGCTACTGACAGAAAGAGATGAATTCATGAAATGTGTTTGTCAAGGTCACACCCACAGAGAAGGTACATTTGGTTCCCCAATGGCCCTGGGTGTCCCCGCCTTCTAGACAAGAAGAGAGGCAAAAAGGAGTGATGCTCCACCATCTTGGACAAGAATCTAATGGACCTAGTGGCACAGTCCACCGAATCTGATGGAGGATGGTTCCTGAGTACTCTGACTTTGGACAAATCACTTAACTTCCTTAAGCTTGTCACCGAATCTGATGGAGGATGGTTCTTGAGTACTCTGACTTTGGACAAATCACTTAACTTCCTTAAGCTTGTCACTTCTAAAATAGGGATAAGAGAAGCTTCCTCACAGATTTGTGAGGGTTAAATAAGAGAAAGGAAATAAAATCCCGTTGCCTAGCACATGGAGTTCCACAAATGCTAGGAAGAAAAATAACAGGGTACTCTCTGGGTGCGGCCCAGGCCGGGGGGGGGGGGGGGAGGGGTCTGGAGAAGGTGGTAGCTGCCCCCCAAGCTTCTCCAAGCCGGGGAGCTCCAGGCTGCGGCGCGGCTTGAGGGCTCAGGGCCTGTCACCGAGTTTGCTTAAGTAACTTCTTTCACCCCCGCCCCCCTCTTTGGCCCGCAAGCTCGGCGAGGATTTTTCTTCCTTCTTCCTCTGTTGTTGTTGGGTTCTGATTACTTCCATCTGGCTGCAGCAGCTCGAGTGGAGTCTCTTAAACAAAACAAAACAAAACAAAAACCCTCCCTTCAACACACACATGCACCAAACCGAGACGGCTGCTTCGCTTCTAGCAAACTTGCGCTCAGATGACGACGTGTGCGATCCGCGGCGGGAGGCGCCGGCAAAGACCCCCGACACCTGCGCGCGCCGCCCGCCGCCTCCGGCCCGACCGCGGAAAGAGGGGTCCGCGCGGAGCCAGACCCCTTCGGGTCACTCCCGGGCCGGGCTTCCGTCCCGGCGCCCGGAGAAGCGAGCTCACAGGGAACAAGCGACCCGGGCATCTCTCCGTGGAGGGGAAGAGGGAGGTGGGAGCGTGCAGGGGGGCTTGTGGATTTCGGAGATTGAAAACAGAGCAGTCCCGGCGCTCAACTCCGGAGCTCATCTGACTTGAGTTAGCGACCCCTCTCCCAAGTCACCCCCTCCCACCCTCACCCCGGCGCCTTAAAAAAAATGTATTGCGTCTCTGCACGAACTTTCAACGTAGGCGTTCTTCCTTTGCTCAGAGCTGGGGAACGAGGAGAGAGTCTCCGCCGGCTCCTCCTCCCGTCCGGGTCCCGTCGGGTCCCCAGGGGCCGGGGTGCGGGAGCCGGGGGCGCGCGGGCGGGCGGGGGCGCGCGCGGTGTGTGGCGCCCGGGTGTGCTCGAGCCGTGCGCGCGGGGGCGCTGCGCCGTCCGGCCGCGCTGATGGATTGCAGAAGCGCCCGGGCGAGCCAGCCGAGGCGGCAGGGCTCCGCGGACTTTTTTTCAAACTCCAATCAATGAGACTTCGAGGAGGAGCAGAAGGCGGCGGCGGCGGCGGCGGGGGACGCGGAGAAAGGCGAGGAGGAGCCGGCGGAGTCAGAGGAAGGCGGGCGGGCGGCGACGCGCGCCGAAGCCGGCGGGAGCTGCTGGATCGCCGGCGGTAGGGGCTGCCCGGCCCCCGCCCTCCCGAACCCTCCGATACCCTCCCTCACCCTGCGCGCCCCGCCCCGGCCGGCAGCCTCGGCAGACGGTAGCCCGCGGCGAGTCGCCGCGCCAGCCAACTTGGGATGGGGGCCCGCAGCCGCCGCCCGGCGCCCGAGAGGCCACCTGCGTGCTAGAGGCAAACTTTTGTCTCCCTCGGTAAAGTTGCATTGGCCTTTTCCTTTCTTTTCTTTGCGAAGCGCCCCCGACCCCGGCCGAGCCCTCCCCGACCGGGAAGCCGTGCCGTCTCGGGGGGTGCGCTTGGCCGGGTACCGGCGCCGCGGCGCGGGATTTCGTGCGCCGGGCTCAGGGGGTCCAGGCATCCAGGGGTTGGGGCGGCCCCGCTTCGGCGGGGAACGTAAACGGGGGATACTGGGGCGTGTCACTCTTGGCCCGGGGAGCAACTTTGCCTCCCCCCATTTCCACCAAAGGGAGACAGACTCCCTTCTCAGAGTACACAGCCCGGCCCGGCTCCCGCCGGGCCACCGCTTCGCCTGAGCCCCAGCGGGGGCTGGGGGTGGTGGTGGGGTGGGATTCAAGTCCGAGATGCTTCGAGGCTCACTGAAGTGGACAGTGGGAGCGCGTCTCCCCCGAGCGTTGTAGTGTGCGGAGGGGCCGCAGCCGACCCCTTGGGAACTTTTCACTCCACTTCGCCGCGCTCCCCATCCTGGAGCCCTGCCTTTCTTTCTTGCTCGCTCTTCCTCCCCCTCGCCTGGCCCTGCCGCCCCCTCCCCCCCGGCCGGGCTCTCCTCCTCCTCCCTCTTTCTCTCTCTCTCCTCCTCCTCCTCCCCTGCCCTCCGCCCCAAGATCCGCTTGACTTCCCGAAGGGATCCGCACTTAATCCTTCGCCGGGTCCACCGTTCCCCCCTCCCCACTCTCATCCCCGCCCCCCACTTATTGTCTCTCCCCCCACACTCCCCGGGACGAGCAATCTCTCAACAAGTATATTTGCTGAGGAATTTGAAAAATCCACTATTGCAACTTGATCTGTGTGTGATGGATGGGGAGAGGCGCGGAGAGAGTTGGGCGCCAATCCTATTAAGGGTTTAGAGAGGGGAGAGTTTTCCCCGGGGCCGGCCGGGCGGGGTGGGTGAGGGGGGCAAACGTGTGTGTGTGTGTGTGGGGGGGGAGAGGCAGCGTGTGCTTGCGTGTGTGAGTGTGAGCGCGCCCTGAGGGCGGGCTGCGGGGGTGCGCGGAGGGCGGGCAGCTGGAAGTCGACCCAACTCGGCGCCTTTTCTGCCCGGCAGTAATTGCTGTCATTTCCTAGGAAACCCGACTTGTTACAGCTGGAGAAGCTCGGATGGAGCCCGCGCTCCTTACCCCTGTTGACCCGCAAGCCGACCGCCTAGGTCTCCCCTGTCCCTTTTGTATAATTTATTTTGTGCGTGTGGCCCTCCGTCGGTCCCCATCTGGAAGAGTGAACCATCCCCTAGGGTCTGGTCCCCGGCCCTGGGGTGTCACACGCGCCCCTCGTTGCTCCCCAGCCGGGGCATCCCACTCGGTGCGCGCCTTCTGTGTCCCGGGCCCCCCGCCCGGCAGCCCTCGCTGGGCGTGCGAAGGTTTAATCCCGGCAGCTTCAGATAAAGGGAGCAGTTGTAAAACGCTCATATGCTGTTTGCGGACGAGGCTCTGGGGGATGTTGGAGAATTTGAAAGTAAACGTTTCCCTCGCAAGCGGCATAAAATAGTGTTTAAACAAATATTGTATTGGCATGCTCAGGGGGCGCGGTGCCAAAAAGTAAAGTAAATAAACTGTGAAATCCAAAATATACAGCAGTAGAAAGCTGCGGAATGGGCGGACTTGTCACAAGTCTGCCCATGACAACTGTTTGTTCTAGCCACCTCATCTCCAGCCCCCCTCCCCGTCATTTCCTTACCTTTGCTGGGAGTTCCCTCTCTCCGCTTCCCAGGGCCTGGGAGCTGCTTTGCAGTTGGCAGGAGACCGTTTGTGTGGTTACCTGTACAGCCTCCCCATAGGAGGGGAGGGCACCCTGCCTGTGCCTGTCTGTGTCTGGCTGGTTTGAGTTTTGAAGTTCTGTAGGCTTTTCCCATCTTCTGCTCCGTCCTGGGACTCTAATTCTGGAGTCCATAATCTAGACCACACAGAAGCCACTTCTCCAAGGCCTCTTCCCTTCTTGCCTTTCTTTCTTCCTTCATTTTCCTTGCTTTCGTTTTCCTAGACTTTTGCTGCTTTTTCCCTCTGGCGGCTGAGGGTACAGGAAATTGTGGAGATGCCCCCCTCCCCCCCCAGATTTAAATTCCACTCAAGCCCAGCGGTCTGGAAAGTTGTCACTTGTGTGATGAGTTTTGAAGTTAATTATATTTTGTAAAACTTAGGTAGGTTTTGTGTTTCCTCTCTGCAATGGGAAATATGCCAATTTCATGATGTTACTTAGTAGTGGTGGTGGTGGTGATTAAACCAATGCAGGCAAGATCGCCTCTAAGGGAAGGAGCCCACCTGCCAAGGCGGTAGCCCTCAGGTGAACCGGTCCTCCCCTGGCCCAGCATCTGTTTTCCCAAGTCTGTTTTCAAATAACACCCTGCAAAAAATACTCCAAAAAACGAAAAAACAAAACAAAAAAGCACTTGGTGGCTGGGCTCACCAAGGAAGAAGGCGGTTGCCATATCAGGGATGTTTTTATTCTCCATGGGAATTGATTTGATGGGAATTTGCAGAGGGTCCAGACTCCTTCAACAAAGACCCCTCGGGCTACT
Organism: Tamandua tetradactyla; assembly: GCF_023851605.1. Taxonomy (NCBI): domain Eukaryota; kingdom Metazoa; phylum Chordata; class Mammalia; order Pilosa; family Myrmecophagidae; genus Tamandua; species Tamandua tetradactyla. Next base: position 92,749,012 of record NC_135329.1, on the reverse strand, counting down.
GCTAAACTCACATGGACATCCTCCGGGATGGCCATGGCCTTGGAGGGGCTCTTGATTGTCCCCACGCTGAAGCATGTGTAGAGTTAGCAGAGGACTTCTGGCCTGGTGGCCTTACAGTAGAGGGCCACTCCACTTTCTTAGGGACGCTCAGGTCCACTTTGTGTGGAGAGGAAGCCTTTTTATGGTTGCCTGGTCAGGGCTGGGGCCGCGGGGCTGCTGGTCAGTGACTCATTGCCTGACTTCGGGGGTCTTAGGGATTGTGTACTGTAGCTGGATTGTTTGCACTGCAGACCGAAAATACACAAATACTTCACGCTTTTTGTACTCCCACAAGTGCCCTGTACACAGTGCAGCCCCCGGAGCTGGATTAGCAAACCCGGGGATTCAGCAGGCAGGCAGACAAACTTGAATATTTGCCTAATAAACATCTTTCTTCTGTGGGGTCACTTTCGATCCCCCCTCCCTCCCCAAGAGGAAAACTTCACCCCACATTCTCTTTAAATGAGATGAGAGGTTTCCTGTGCACTCTGAAAGCCTGTCATCCCTAACACCCACCTGACCTGTTGAAGTTCATGTCCAGTCCTCGGTCCTTGTGTACTTAGGGGTCGGGCAGCTAAAGTGTGTGTTCAGGAAGGCTTCCTTTTGTCTGAGTGGTGCTTGAGGAAGATGGGGCAAACAAGCTCTGTTTCTTGAGGTGGGGGGTAGGTTAGTGGGGTTCTACTTGTACGGGGCCTCCGCTCCAGGGTGCATGTTGGAAGCCCGAGGGGACCTCACTGACGAGAGCCGCAGCTGTTCCCCTTGGTCCTGGCACTTTGGAAAGGAACCCCCGGGAGGCAGGCCCCCCTCTTCCCCTTTTCTTTTGAGTAAGTGTCAGGGGCATGCACAGATGAAACACGTGAAAAATGCCAAAGAGAAACAGTATTTTCAGATGCCAGAAAATTCAGAGAGGCGGACTAGGTGATTGTACCAACAAGCCGAGTGTGCAGCATTTTCAGAGAACGGGGCGCTCTCACTTCTAAAGAACGTGGGGAAGAAAAAGCTGCTCTGTCATTGTTCTTTCAGGCCTGTTAAGTTAAAAGAAGAGCTGGGGAAGTAGATCGTCGGACAGTGACATTTCATAGTGTTCTTTGAGAAAAAAGCAACACCTTCAGAGTTTTGAAATAAACACAGAACACCAGGTTTAATATTAATCACTTTCTGTAAGTTGAGGGTTTTGTCTCTCACAGAAAGTGGAGTACAAAGACTTTTTAAAAACAAGTCATTGACTATTGTTTCTAAATTTTGTGGGTGATGGAAAACACCTGTGCCATACAGAATTATATTTGAAACCCTGGGAGAGTGCACCTATGAGAACAGCATGTTTTCTACATGTTCCGTATCTCATTTTCCACAATTCTTTCATCCACAAGAGGTTCTTTAATGATTTTGTTGGAGGGTCTTGACTTTAGTCTCTTAAAAACACACACGTACAGGGGGAAATAGCTCAGCTAAGATGTGGCCAAAGGGTATATATTAAACCATTTCTGAGATTTTAATTGGCGTGGAATAAGTGCACGTGGTTTGGTGTGTGTGCATGTGTGTTGTTAAGGAGAAAACCAGGTTGCTGGGAAGTGTGTTTTAACTGAGAGTGCCCAGTTTCAGTCATTAGCATAAGAAAAAAGTTTTAGTGCATTTACTATTGTCTTGAATGAGGAGTTTCAGCAAAGGGGAGGAAAGCTGCAAAGGGGTGAGGGTCCATTGAGATTCCTCAGCAGCCCCAGCTCGTCTTCTGTCCCTGAAATCTGTGATCGGATATCACTTTTATCTTGTTGTTCCATTCTCTGGCCTTTTTCACACGTTCACTTTTGTCAAGGTTTATCGATTATGTTTTCTTCTCTGCAAATCTGTGGAAAATTTAATGAACCAAAAACAGCAGTGAAATAAAGGGGACTTTTTTATTCATTAGCTGGGGATTGATTTCCCCCTTTTGGCCGAGGGCCCCTTGCCTCCTGTGAGGGAGTTGGGGGAGGAGGCCGGGTGGCTTGCTGCAAGGCCTGGTGGCCTGACCGGCCGAGGCCGGGCCTCCCCAGGCCTGTGGCCTCACCACTGACCAGCCCCGGGCTGGGCCTGGGCAGTGTGGCCGGCTGCCCGGGACTGCTGTCCTAAGTGAACGTCAAAAGCAGCTCTGGGTGGCTGCTGCCGGCAAGCCTGCGTGAGTAGCTCTGCCGACCCCTGTCCTCCAGGGTTCAGTGGGCTGGCGTGGGGGGATATTTGAGTTCCCCAACCTTAGAAATCACATGAGCATCTGGGCCTTCCCTGGACACACGGTTAAGTGTCTCCCTTCCTCCAGACCCAGCTCTCAAACCTGTAATTAAGCAAAGACCTGGTGATTACGCTTTGCTGACTCGGCTGGGTTTGGAGACGTTTCTCCATGAAATAGGGTGAACTCTTGCTCTTTCCAGAGAGAGGCTTCCTGGACAGCCTGGAGTCTAGTTCCTTTGTTCATATGTCTGCCTGTCTGTCACCTCTCATCTTTCTCTCTTCCTTCGTTTCTTTCCCCCTTCTCTTTCCTGTCTCACCCCCTCCCTCTCTCCTTTTTCCTTTCTTTCCTTTCTCTCTCTCCCTCTTCTTTATTTTCCCTCTCCTCTCTCTGCCTCATCCTTTCTCCTTTTACACTATTTTCTCTCCTCTTCTTTCTCCCTCTCTCCTTTTCTCTTTTCTAGGTTTCCTCCCTCTTCTCTTTCTTTTCTTTCCTTTCTCTCCCCTCCCTTGTTTCTGCCGCTTGTCTTCCCTCTGTTTTCCTCTCCTTCCCTCTGTATCTTTTTCTTTCTTTCCTCTGTCCTTTCCGTTTCCTTTCTCTCCCCCTGCCCCCTCTCCCCCTTTTCCGTCCCGCCGAGGGATGGCGCGGGGAGGCCGCGTGCCCCGGCCGGGCTGACCGTGCCCGGAGCGCCGCGGCCCCCACCTGCCCACCGGCGGGGTTTGCGGTGCGCGAACAAAGCCGGCATTGTCGGGGCCGCGCACCGGCCGCCTCCCGCGAGCGGCTGCAGGCCGGACCCTGCTCGCGGCCAGAGCCAAGTGGGCCCACGTCGCCGCCTTTATGGCCGCGGAGGGGGAGGGGGAGGGGGAGGGGGGGGCGGGTCGGGCGGGGGAGGGCCCTGGTCCGCGCGCGGGGCGGCCACCAACCCGGGCACGGCGCCTTTTCCAGAAGCTGCTCTCTCAGGGTGGACTCGAGCCGAATTCTCCCCTCCCCGCTTCCCAGAGGCGCCCCCTCCTCCCCCCATTTCCCTGAGTAGGGAATTCGAGTTTTTGGTTTACAGTTTGCAGAGAGAGTGAGAAAAATTCAAGCGAACCAGGAGAGAGAGAGAGAGAGAGAGAGAGAGAGAGAGAGGGAGGGAGGGAGGGAGGGAGGGAGGGGGAGAGAGAGAGAGAGAGAGAGAGAGAGAGAGCAAAGGGCGGGGTGGGAGGGGGGAGGGGAGGCACGTTACCAAACTTTTGGTGGGTCTGAAACATTTTCTTTGAGGCATCTGCGAAAGTCTTAGAGCCGGGAAGGTCTTGGTCTGCCAGTCCCCACTCAGAGGCAGGAAAGGAAGGGTTGTCGCTACAAGTAGCCCCCCCATCCCCAACTCCGTGCTCTTGACCTGTAGGGGGTCTAGACCTTTTAGCGCTCAGAAAAAAAGAAAGATCTTGGGATGCCTAGGACGTTAAAAGAGCATCCGTTCTGGGACCAAGTTAGCCCCCTTTCAGCAGCCGCTTAGCAAGGCGTCTTTGTGTGGTGGACAATGCTATAAGTCAGCCCGACTTTTGAGCCACATTTGCACGGAACTGTAAGGGCCGCTCAAGCACCCTCGTGCTAAGTTGAATTGATGGAAATTTAATGGCGGTTAGTGGGGATGGATGGTAATGATTTCCCTGCGTATCTTTGGCATACTTGACGTTAATAACTGCAGCGTGGAGTGTGTTACCCGCGTAGAGAGCCTGCCACACACGTGAAGCTGTAGCATTATTCATTTTCCTAGATGCCAGCCCTTCTGCCTCCTTCCGCTCTTCAAATCTTTTTCTTCCCTCCATAATTCAGTTGTTCGGATGATTTAGAAAAAAGGGGGTGAGACGGGGAGGAAAGAGAAAAATCTTTTTGCGTGGAGCATGTACATCATGTCAACATAATTTTGAGCTCGTGATTTTTTTCAATTCCGACATAAATCAGCATCTAATATACAGAATGTGATGAATTTGTTTTAGCTGCCGTGATGAATTAATGTTACACAAATAGAAGCTTTGCAGGTGAAATGATTTACTTAATACTTTCAACTTCTAATATTTAAGCTCATTCGTTATGTGGGGAGTTAAAAAAACAAGTCCATATTTTTAAGCCTGAGATGGGGAGATGCATGTATTTGTGGCAAAGGTGAACCTCGATGACCAGAAAATTGCTCTTGATTTGTTGATTTTTTCCTTGGGAATCTGCAGTTCACCAAGCAGGGAATAGGAGACTTACTGAGTTCCATTTTAAGGGGGGGGGGGGGGGGGGGAGACACAGAAAGGCATTTAAATAATTCCAGCCTGACCATCGAGGTATGGCAGGTCCCATGGGACTGAACTAGTTCTGCTTGGAAACTACTGCTTCCTGTTGGAACTGGTCTTGAAGGGTGACTATATGATGGAGCAGGTGGAAAAGGGCAAAGGGGCATTGATGCCCACCCCCAACCCCCACCATCATCTTCATGATCTGCTAATTAAGACCCTTGGATACATAAGATCTAGTCATTACGTATTGGCCTTCAGAAGTTGGAATGGTGTAGACATTTGGGTCACAGGAACTGTCCCCCCCCCAACCACTAAGAAGACTGTTTTTACATATATCATTTTTTCCCCTGGATAAAAGGTCCTTTTCCCCTGGAAAAAGTAAAGAAAGAGAATAATAATGAGAATGATGGGCAGATGCGCTATGGAGAGGAATTGGCCCAAACCTTTTGGGGTTACCATGGGAGAGTGAGGCAGCCACTGTGGTGGTTTAAAGTCATCTGTACCCCAGAAAAACATGTTCTTAAGCTTAATCTATTCCTGTGGGTTGATCCCCATTGCCAGTAGGACATTTTGATGAGGTTACTTCAGTTACTGCATGGCCCACCTCTATCAGGATGGGTCTTAATCTTATAAACGAAATGAAATTAAGAAATAAATAGAAAAATCCACAGGAAGCAAGAAGCTGAAAGACGGGAGAGGCCACGAGAGGCCGCCATGCGCACTTCCATGTGACAGAGGAGCCCAGGTCCAAGGATCAATGGCAGCCACAGTCTTTGGGGAGAAAGCATCGCCTTCATGACACCTGGATTTGGACTTTTTCCTAGCCTCAAAACCATGAGTTAATAAATCCCTGTGGTTTAAGCCGACCCATTGCATGGTATTTGCTTGAGCAGCCAAGGAAACTAAAAACTGCCCCTCAATAGCTAGGTGACGCTGTGCGAGTCACTTTGGTGCTTTCTCTGGAAGGAGGGAGTTGGCAAGTGGGACCCCTCCAGTCCTCCAGCTGGAAAGTCCTCAGAGCTAGACCGTGCTACCCTCTCGGGGTGGGAGGGTGGGAGTCTTTAGAACTTGCTGGAAGTTGGGGTGGGGGGCTTTGCCGTTGCCTTCGACTTCTGGGGAGAGTGTAGTGAGGATGTCTCTTGAGTTTTATGCCCTCCTTTCCCCTGCTGGGCCCCCTCTCTAGCGGCTGCCGTGCTCAGGGGAATGTGGTCACGGGGTGGGGGGTGGGGTGGACTTGGGGACATCGTGGGGGTGGGGGGTGGCCTTCTCAGGTTTTACTGAAGGCTAAAGAAAAACAGAGGAAGGACCGACACATAAATATATCTCGATCTCTGAAGATAACAATAGAATTTTGACTTCATTTCTCAAAAAATTGAGGTCAGCACGGCCTGATGACAGGTTGAAAGCACATCACTCAGACGTTTCTGCGGACAGCTGTGGGCTCTGCTCTTGTGATACATGGTGTGTGTCCAGGCAGTGACAGCATATTTAGGGCAGTCCCCACTGTCTGCAGAGATCAAGGCGAGGGGATGCGCTTGGTGCTCAGCGGCCAGGGACTGCGTGTGTGTCCCTGTGTTTATGTAGGGCCAGAAGAAATCACACTCAGCAGTTCTTCGGCCTCAGATTTCCAGGAATGCGAATCCAGAGTTGGAAGGGGATAGTGGGGTTTGGATGTAGTTGAGATGGATTCATCTCTAGAAAATGTGGCAGGTTAGGTGGTTCTTCCTGCTGTTGAGTGTGAACGTGGGATGCGTTTGTGTATGTGTTGATGTTGATATAGAACCATCGGACTCCTTAATGAATTGAAAGATTTTTTCTTTCTCCTAAGATAGGCTTGCACAAAAAGGAGAAATAACATAAGGGGAAAAGGTCAGAACTGGAAACGAGTCCATAGAAGCAAGTTGGAGGACAAGGCTCCAGAGCATCTTCAGACCCACCTGCAGACTCCTGGAGGGGGTGCAAGTGGGAAGCTTGTGAAATATGCAAGCCTCTGTACCCTGGTCGGCTCCATGCTACCCGGCTCCCCTCTGGGCCCACATACCGACCAATACGTCTTCTTCTTACCCTTCTTAAGGAACCGTAAAGACACCCACAAGGCTGGCCCTCCAATGGAACCAAACTTCCAAAAGATCTGTTCTAACTGTCAGACAACAAACCAGTCTCCTGAATGAGAATTCCTCCAGGGTGGGGCCCTGGAATCTGCATTTACAAGACTTCTGGGGGCGGGGGCGGCAGGAGCGATGGGGATGAACAAGTAATTGATTACTGTGAACTCCTTGATTGGTTCTTGATCTTGCATTAACACAGGCATGCTTCTCTTATTTGTGAGGCTTGGGGGACCCCAGGAAAGTGGTCGGCTCCTGCTGGCCTGGAGGTGGCGGCCGCACCTGCTGCTGGGAACCCGGATGCTGCTGCTCCCACACAGCGTGGAGCAGTGGACTCTAGGTGGGGAGGGCCCCTCCATCACGGGACAGTGGCTGAGGCTACAGGTGGCTCTGGCGTCACCTGGCCCTCGAAGGCTTATCGGCGGGCACTGTAGTGGATGTGGCAATTGTGCCATAGGGTCACCGGGTAAGAAACTTCCTGTGCCGCCTGATGGCTGTCTCACTGCTTTATGGCTGAGTGACCAGAAGACGGACCATTCAGGGTCCGACTGGGCTGCTGCATCCTCCTCTCCCCCCATGCTGTGTAGCACCAGGCTGCAGAGCTGGAGTCTGCTGGGTGGGTGGGTGGGTGGGGGCATGAATGGCCAGCTTGGATTCTGCAGAAAAATCATGCAGAAAGTACCCAGTTTCCAGAAATCCCCCTCACACACACAGTTTTTCCCATTATTAACATTTTGCATTGGTGTGGTGCTTTTGTTACAGTTAATGAAACAGTATTATTTAATTATGTGATTAACTTTAGCCCATTATTTACATTAGGTTTCACCTTTGTGTTGTCCAGTTTATTTTTTGTGTGTGTGGTAATTGATATACAACCTAAAATTTCCCTTTTTATGCCTTTTCAAATATGCAATCCAGTGGTGTTAACTACATTCCCACAGTTGTGCCTCTGTCACCACCTTCTACTGCCCAAACTTCCCTATCACCCTAATCAGAAACTCTACCAATTAAGCATTAGCGCCCCATTTCCCCACCCCTACTCCAGCTCCTGGTAACTTGTATTCCAATTTCTGACACTATGAAATTGCCTATTCTGCTTCTTTCATGTGACTGACATCATTCAGTATTTGTCCTTTTGTGTCTGGCTTATTTCACTCAATGTGTTGTCTTCAAGGTTTAACCACGTTGTCACATGCACCAGAACTTCACTCCTTTTCATAGCCAACTAATACTCCACTGTACGTATGCAACACGGTTTATGCATTCATCTGCTCCTGTGAGTTGGATGGCTTTGTCCAGGGCTGAGCTTCCCGTCCCCCAGACTGCTGTGTGGCAGTGAGGTCGCATGGGGTGTGGACACAGTTAGCGCTGCTCTTCCCTTCTTGGGAATGCTCGAGGAGGAGAGGCAGCAGGCCATAGGGCCTGAGAGCTCTGGCTTCAGGCAAGACCTGGGTGAATTCCAGCTCTGCTGTTACTAGCTGTGTGGCCTTGGGCAGGTTACTTAACCTTTCTGAGCCTGTTTCCTCAACTGTAAAGCAGAGAGTTCCTTCTTGGAATGGTTGTGGGAAACATAGAAGAGAGAGCTTATGACAAAGGCCTGATGTGGTACCTGGTATGGAATTAGGGTGTGCTAAATATTAGTTCCCATCCTTGTCTTTCCCTTAAAAGGCTCCAAAGCAAGAGACAAAGTTTAAGCCCCCCCCCCCCCCCACCCGGAGTGAATGTGTTATTGCACAAGCAGATTGTGTTTGAGCCCCTGCAGTCTGCAAGTCATGGCTTCTGGCTTCCAGCCTCTAGTTCCCATGTCCTAATCTTGGTGTGTGGCCTCAGTTTCCCTCTCTGCCACACTTCACTGGATTTTGTGAGGATCCCTTGGGCTGTAAATGGTAGAGGGTTTTGGACGTTATGCTTTATCCAGATGTGAGATGTAGTCATTACCCCGGGGCTGGCCTGGAAGCCTTCAGCCCCAGGCGGGGGACCTGCCTTGCTTGTCATTAGTCATCACGGGCGCCATCCCGGGCACCCCACAGCAGGAGTGCCATCTGGCAGCAAGGCCACCCTGTGGTGGGTGGGTTCCTAACAGGTCTCATGCCGTGCCAAGTTGGGGCTCCTGCGCCTTTGAAAAAATGTCATTGCCCAGGTAGTGTGTGTATTGACAGGTGTGTGTGTGATACCGCAGGGTCTCGGCAACCATAAACTTTCTTGGTAATTCAGGAAGGACTGGTTATCTGTCTGTCTTTTTCCTTCTTTCGGTCTCTCCCTCTCTCTGTCTCCTCCTCTGCCCTTCCCTCTGGGATGGGGTGGAGAGGAGCCTCTAAATCTCCTTATCCTGTCCCTTGGCGGGTTGGTTTCCACTTGAGTGGCATCTGCCCTCCTCCGTGTTGTGGGGCAGGTGTGGCTGAGGCTGGCTCAGAGCGGGGAAACAGTGGGGGGAAGGTGGGTGGGCCTGGGCTCCCGCCCCTCGCCCCACCCGGAGCCCCAGCCGCCGCCCTCCCTGCACTTGGCCTCCGCTTCGGAAAGTCTCGTCTCCCACTGTGACATGAGGCCTCGCCAGGGAGAAGGCAGGAGACGGCGCTGAGAAGAGTCCTCGTTTGCCGAACGGGGCCGCTGGACATCAGCAGTAGCGCGGCTTTGGAACTTGGTCCCCCTTTCTGCGAGCCTCAGTTTCTCACCCTAGAGTCGGATTTGTGACTTAGGCCTTAAAGGAGCCTCTGAGCATTGTGGCTGTGGCGGTCCAGCAGACCTCGTGCCTCTGGATCTGATAGCATAGGGCCAGCCTTGTCCCGCCTGGCAGACTTTTAGATTTATTACTATTATTTTTTAACATTTCATTTTAAGCTAACTCCAAACTTACAGGAAGGTTGCAGATATATTACAAAAAAACGGTACATAGTACTCCAACGTACGCCCTCACCCGGATAACTAAAAGTGACAACTTTTAGCATTTTGCTCCATTTGCCATATCTGTCTGTCTGTGTGTCCGTCCTCACCATCCATCCATCCATCTGTCCATCCATCCATCCATTCTCTAAACATATGAGAGTAGGTTAGACACATCCTGCTCTTCTAACATGTACTACTTCTGCCTACCTTTGTTAAGAAGGGGGCACACTTGTGCGGCCTCCTGAAGTGCAGCTGTCAGGTCATCAAGTATTAGCATTATTTTAATATTTGAAGTGCATGTGGGTGAGGACTTCAACAGAACCTGAAAAAATAAAAGAAGTGATACTTCTGAGGCCATAATGCATGGACCCCCGCCCCCCTTTCTGTACTTAGTTCAGATTGTGGGCACTTGGAGTTGGCAATTGTGCCAGTCTGAAAATGTTATGAACCCCAGAAAAACCATGTTTTAATCCTGATTCAATCTTGTGGGGGCAGTCGTTTCTTTTAATCTTAATTCAATATTGTAGGACAGAAACTTTTGATTAGATTATATCCATGGAATGTTATCCTCCCACTTGTGGGTGTAACCTTTTGATTAGATGGTGATGTGACTCCACCCATTCCAGGTGAATCTTGATTAGCTTACTGGAATTCTTTAAAAGAGGAAATATTTTGGAGAGAGTAAGAAACAACAGAATCTTCAGAGCCAATAGAGAGAGGGCATATGTAGGCTCTTGGAGAACAGTTGCTTCAGAGAACAGAGACACAGATGTCTGGAGATGTTTGGAACTTAGCAGGCATCATCATCATGAGATGTTAAGCAAGCCAGAACCTGAAGAGATCCAAGGGAAGCCAAGAGATGAAAGCCAGCCCCGGAGAAGCAAAGTGAGGAACCCCCGCAAGAACAGAGGCTGAAAGCAATGGAGCCCAGGAGCAAGGGACTGGCAGGTGCCAGCTACGGGACTACCCAGCTGACAGAGGTGTTCCTGACCCATCTGCCTTTCTTGAGGGAAGATAACCTCTTGTTGGTGCCTTGATTTGGACATTTTAACTTCCTTAAAACTGTCAACTTGTAACTTATTAAATTCCTTTATTGAAAGCTGTTCCATTTCTGGAATATCGCATTCCAGCAGCTTACAAACTCATACAACACTGGAGAAGTGTGAGTCCTCAAACCAATATGGCTGGTGTGCTTATAAGAAGGGGAGAGGAGAGACAGACAGACACAGGGAAGAAAGCACGTGAAGATGGAGGCAGAGATTGGAGTGCTGCTGCTGCAAGCCAAAGAATGCCGAGGATAGCAGTGAGAAGCCAAGTCCCAGACCAGTGCCCGCCATATGCATCGGCTAGCCTGCCTCACGGAGTTGGCCTTGCCAGGCAGCACTGGCTGTGCCCTGGGGCTGCCGGCCCGGAGGCTGCCCACCTGCTGCCCACCTGCCACCCGTCCTCACATCCAGTGCCCAGCCCATCTCGCCCTTGCTTGGGTTTCCCCAGTGGTCCAGGTCCCGCCATCCCTCTTCCTTCTGATTTTGTTTCTTTGGTTTCCCTTGAGGTTTGAGCAAGCCTTCTCTTTGCTTGACTTGGGGCTCTGCACTTGATGATTCAAACAAAGCCTGCTTTTTTCTGTCTGTCTTTAAATTGTGGTAACATATATACAACGTGAAAGTTCCCATTGTGACCACTTTCAAGTATACAGTTCACTGGCATTACTTACACTCACAATGTTGTGTTACTAACCCCGCTATCCGTTACCAAAATCTTTCTATCACCCCAAATAGAAACCCTGCACCATGTAAGCATTAACTCCCCATTCCCCCTCCCTCCCTGGCCCATGGTAGCTCGTACTCTACTTTCTCTCTCTATGAACTTAAATATCATAGATATTTCCTATCAGTGAGATCATACAATATTTGTCATTTTGTGTCTGACTTATTTCACTCAACATGATGTCTTCAGGGTTCATCTGTGTTGTGACATGTATCAGAACTTCATTCGTTTTTATGGCTGATTAATATTCCCGTGTACGGATAGACCACATTTTGTTTATCTATTTGTCTGTCGATGGACACTTGGCTATTGTGACTAAGGCCACTGTAAACATCAGTGTACAAATATCTCCGTGTAAAGCCTTTCCTCTTGATGGAAATATATTTAAAAAATCTCCCCTCCCATGATTTTAGTTTTAACTAATACATGCTTTTTTTCACAGAAAACTTGAAAAATATGGGAAAACATAATAAAGAGAGACATTTTGGTACAGTTATTTTGTCTATTTATTTTTAGATATGCAGTTTTTTTTTCCTGCAAAACTGAAATTAACACTATATACTTGTTTATAATTCTTGATTCACTTAACATTCTGTCATGGATATTTTCCCATGTTATGAATCAACACTTTTTCATTGTGATTTTTACTGACTATGTATTACATTCCTTTGACTGCCTCTATCATATTCCATTCTGTCCTTACATAGTTAAGCATTTAGATTGTTTCTGCTTTTTGTTACTGCATGTTTTCGTTCCCTGGCTGTTAAGACAACTACCATACAATGGGTTGGCTTAAACAACAGGAATTCTTTTGGCTTATGATTTTGAGAATGGGACAAGTCCAAAATTGAGGCGTCTGCTAGGAAATGCTTCCTCCCAGAAGACTGTGGGGTGCGGGGCTGCCGGCTATGCTTAGTCCCTGGCTTCTCCATCACGTGACGGTGCAAATGGCGGCCTCTTCTCCTCTCTCCTCTGAGTTCCACCCGGCATCTGGCTCCTCCCGGTGGCTTCTCTCCCGTCCGACTTTCACTGTGCTAACAAAGGGTTCCAGTAGCTTGAGTCAGTGGGACCACACTTTAACTGCAGTCACATCTTGAAGAGATCTTATTTGTAATGGATCCACACCCACAAAAATGTGGACCAAGGTCTGGAGTACGTCCACACTGGGGTAGACAGTTCAGGACCTCACCCTGCAGGTGATGCTCAGCTAAAGATATTTGTGAAGATATGTGTACCTGAAATTCTGATCATTACCTTGGAATAGAGCTCTAAACATGGAATAATTTGGTCAGACTATTTGGACAGCTGTTTTTGAGGCCCTTACTAGGCCTTAATGGATGTTCTGGAGTATCGCTCCAGCTTTTGGGGAGGGATTGGAAGCACCCGCTTAAGGTTTTGCAGACGGTTAGGTAGACGTCAATATCCATGTCCAGAAGCATGCAACTCACTTAGAAAACTTGGTCTCACTTCCAGATGGGGAAACCAAGTCTTAGAGACACTGACTAATATTTGCATTCACCTCGGCAGGCTTGCTGACACCCCAACCATGACTTTCTGTCCTTGGAGCAGCTGGAAAGACCTGGGGCTTCAGCAGTGGTTTGCCTCAGGGCGATTTGGCCCAGGGGGCATTTGGTGATGTCTGGAGACCTTTTGGGTTGTCACAACCAGAGGATTGTTACTGGCATCCAGTATGTAGAGCCCACGGGTGCTGCTCAATATCCCACAAAGCCACCGGACAGCCCCTCACAGCAAATTAGTGTGCGGCCCCCAATGTCAGCAGTGCTGCCATTGAAAAGCAGTGCTGGAGAGACCTGGGACCTGCAAACAAGCGGGAGGAAGGTCCCAGCAAGGCCTCTCCTGTGGGGACTGAGGGGGATATCCTAGGAACGCAATCAGGGGGCTGTCAGAGCAGTCAGCAGGGCTTCTTTCACATCTCATTCTCACACCAGGTTGGAACTCTTAAACCTCCTTTTCTGTGCCTTGAATTTGAAATGGCGTGGCAGGTGCCATCAAGAAGAATTCCTTGTGCAATCCATCAGTCAATCAGCTGGTATTTACTGGAACATCTGTTATGTGCCCAGCACTTAATAAACTCACCAGCCTGAGCACACCTTGCTAACTTGACTACCGAGCTGGCGGCCTCTGAAACCCCAGCAGGTTTCTTGGATGTGCATCTTGCACCGTCATCTTCTATGGCTAGGAGGGAGGCTGCTGGAGGAAAGTCATGAACTGGCCAGCGTGACCTCGAAAGGCAAGAAGGGAATGTTTGCCAGGAACATGAGGCTGCGGTGGGCATGGGAGGTGGGAGCATTACTGGCGTGGGAAGAAGCAGGCTGGAGCCTCGCTTTGGCTCTCTCCCCTCCGTTCTCTTCATCACAGGAACTTGCATTTAAAGTGAAGGAGTTGGACCTCCTAATCCTATGCCCCCTTTCTGGCTTTATGTGATGCTTGACGCTGCTTTATTACCCCTCCCTCCTGTCACCTATGATTGCACTGAGGAGGCCCCATCCCCTGGGTAAGCGTGAGAGTAGGGACAGATGGGGTGGTGGGTAGCATAAGAAGTGATTGTGACTGACACGTATACCAGCCAGTGGTGGGAAAGCCGGGAGAAGCACCCCTTCCAAGAGAGGTGTGCTCTTAGAAAGGTGGGCTATTGGAACTCTGGACTTCGGATGCTACTCTGCCTCTTGTGAGTGGTGTGATCCCAACTGTCTGTTACCTCACTTGCAAAAAGAGATGAATACCAGGTCTCATTGTACTAAATAAAATCATATGGTAAAGCATTTAGCACAGAGTTCAGGCAAGAAATAAAACCCTATAGGTATAGTAAGCAGGAAGGTTTAACACAGGGAATTAGATGCTTGCAAAATCTGTCCATCCTGTATCATCCATCCAGCCATCTTCCATCTCCCGCCCTCCTTCTCTTCCTCCTCTCCTTTTGCTGCTTCCTCCATCCACCCATCCATCTGCCCATCTACCTATCCATGTAGCCATCCACCCATCAGTCCACCCACCCACCCACCCAGTTATCTGTTCACTCATCCATCCATCCATCCATCCATCCATCCATCCATCCATCCATCCATCCATCCATCCATCCATCCATCCACCCATCCATCTACCCACCCACTTATTTATCCACTCATCCACTCATCTGTCCATCCATCCATCTACCCACTACAAGGATTTTAAAGACCTGTGCTGCTCGTCCTTGGGGTACCTCTCCTCCCCCCTCCATGAGCCCCATAACTCAGAGTCACCTCCTCCATGCAGTCCTTCCTGCTGCAGCTCTAGGCTCTCACTTGCCCTTGCCTGCTCCCTTGTGTATAGCACTCATCAATACTGCCTTCCTAGTCTCTATTTGGACTTAGTAAATGCTTATTGATAAATCAATCCTGGAAAATTTTTCAAGGAGAGAAAGTAGAATTTGTTGTTTTCTTTGACATCTCTTTTAAGAAATGTGAGCCAATCAAGCAATCTACAGATTGGCCTCCTTGGTTTGGGAGAGCGAGAGCAATGGTTAATTATAAGATTAACTTATTTATAGAGTAGTGCTGTATTTTATGTACTCTAATTATGTTTTAGAGTTCATTTGGGCCTCCACATTATCTCTGTAGTACATGATTTGTAATCCCATTTTGTGAGTTTTTAGGCAGGGTGTTTTGGTGGCTATGCATTGGAAATGCAGCGAGGAAACCAGGGTTTTAGCCTAGCTTAGCCTATAAGCTAATTTGAGGTCTTGGAGCAACCATCGTCCCTCTCTGTTCCTCTCCTAGTTGATTCCTTGTCTGTAAAATGAGGAGGTTGGAATATTGGAACAGATAATTTCTAGCACTGTTTAAACTCTAACTTTCAGTGCCTGGGGTCACAAGATCTCTGTTTGAAGTGATTATAGAGAGTCACATTTGAGGTTTTCAGACTCTTTGGTAGCCCTTTCACTGATTTATTTGAATAAGGACAGAGTCAGGATCTTTTTTTTTTTTTTAAATAAACATTTTATTTTGAAATAATTCCAGACTTAGAGGACAGCTACAAAAATAACGTAGAGCCCATACAGAGAATTCCAGCCTATTTCCCTCAGATACCCAGATCCATCAACTTTTAATACTTGCTATGTCATTCTGCCCATTTATCTGTCTGTCTCTGTCCTTCCATCCATTCATCTGTCCATCCATCCATCCTTCCATTCATCCCATTTAACTATGCATCCTTCCATCTATCTGATCTAACTATCCACCCATCTACTTATCTTTTTCTTTACTTATATGTTGTTTTTTTAAATTTGAGAGCAGGTTGTTTACATCGTGCGGCCTGGACACGTAGTATTTCCGTGCACTTTTCCTAAGAACATGGATGTGCACTTGTGTCACCACCTTAAGCACACGTTACTGAGTTTATGAACTTTAACACTGATGTAAAGCTCACAGTCTATACTGCATTGTTCTCAGATGCCTCAGTAATGCCCTTTTGGCACCATTGGCTCTTGATATTCCCCAGGAAGCACTCAGGCCTGGAGAGGCCACTGAATGGTCTGGAGATGGGAGGAGCCTTAGGCACGGCGTACTGCCTGACCACCCCTGTCCTACCAGTGGAGTACCCTGCTGGGCCGCGATAGCAGCCCTGCGTGGGAGGTGGCATTATTGGCAGTTTTCATATGTGTCTGAGGACTTGTGGTTTTCTTGGAGTTGTCTTGGGTCCCAGTGCTGCAGCTGTCCCTGTGGCAGGTCTCCTCCCGTCCGGGGGTTGGTGTCCCATTCACGGCAGGCCTGGCTCTGCAGTGCCCTCTGCTTCCTCCCACTGGGGACTGTCTGCCTCTCCTCCAGTCCCAGTCTGTTTCCTACATCTCCCACCCCAAGAGGAGGCTCATCCACATGGTGTCTCTCCATGACTCCAGCTCTTGGAGGACAGTGAGCCTTTTCTCTGGGCTGGCTCTTTTCTGGACTAAAGTCCCTACCCCCTTTTTCAGCAAGCCCTGGCTCTGCTGTTTGGTCCACTCAACACACATCAGCATCAGCTTGGTGCCTGGCCAGATGGGAGCACGGTGCTCTGCTGTGGCAATGGTCAGTGGAAAGGGCCTGGGTGTATTGGCCCCTACTTTACAAGGTGAGTGGAGCAGGGGGTCAGGGCAGGCATCCCCCCAGACAGATCCTGGTTCTGGGCTTCTGTTTTCTCATCTGCAAAATGGGCACCCAGTGACACCTGTCTTCTAGAGGTGTAGTGAGTTAATGTGTTGAGGATCTGGCATTTTGAGGAACTCAGTAAAAGTTTAATTTTGATGAACTCAGTAAAACCTGCTTGTTTTAACACGGCAGCCCAAGTGGACCCCATATGTTTGGCAGCTCCCCTGTGCCAGTGACTCATTAAAGCTGCAGGTAGCCACAGCCCTTAATTCTTATTTAATACCTCTGTGAGTCTCAACCCTTGTCCCCCATCCTGCGGGGCCATAATGCCAGTTTCTGGAGAAAGATGTCTTGACAGAGAGCAGAACCTGTCCACCCCCGTGACCTTGTCTGCGGCCAGGAGAGGGATTACGTAATTAGCAGGGAGAGTTTCTCAGTTTTTGATTCTCTCTATTCTCAGACCGATGAATTGTGAATGGCGCCTGCCGGCTACCAGACGCTGCCCTAGGCTGGCGGGTGCTGCCCGCTGCACCTGGTCCCGTTCTGAGGCTGAACACGATTGAGAAGTCACGTATCTGTGCAGACGGCTGGCTGCAGGGCAGAGAAACTCTGGAGTCCTGGGCATCTTCCTCCTTCCCCTGTAGCCACCTCTGGTTATTTGCTCAGATGGCAGAGCCCTGGGAGAAGTGTGGGGGCTCTGTGCCAGGGGTTCCTGGATGGGCCTGCTGTGTGTGTGTGTGTGTGTGTGTCTGTGTCAGGAGGGTGTGCTTCGTTTCCCACCCACACCTGCCCCCGTGTGCCGGGTTGGGGACAGCCACATCTCGAAGTTTCTCACTCATTCATTCTCCTCTGGGTGAAGGTGGTGATGCCAGTGATAGAGAGATGAGACGAGGGGCAAGGCCTTCGTGTGTGCGGGTGAGAGCGTGCCCTGCATGTGTGGTGAAGGTGGTTCAGTAGCTGAGCCTCAGCTGTTTGCACAGCGTGCGTGTGCAGGCGCGGGCAGCAGCGGGGAGCAGCCCCTGCAGTGGACTGGGGTGTGGAGGAGGAGATCCTGGCTCGACTGAAGACAGAATCACCAGTGGTCTATAGCACAGGGAGTTCGGGATGGTCCCAACCTCGAACCAACCTGTTGTAGCTGCAGATTTTCATGAACCGTTCCCAGGCTCTGTGCCTTGCCCTGTAAATTCCAAGATTTATAGGTCTTCCATTTTCTTCCTGGCTTTGATTCCACTTGGTCACCTTTAAATCCTGGCGCCCACTTGGGTT
The DNA here is from genome assembly GCF_023851605.1 of Tamandua tetradactyla. Taxonomy (NCBI): domain Eukaryota; kingdom Metazoa; phylum Chordata; class Mammalia; order Pilosa; family Myrmecophagidae; genus Tamandua; species Tamandua tetradactyla. The sequence continues at coordinate 92,731,368 of NC_135329.1, read as the reverse complement.
CTTCCCGCGAGGCTCAGCTGGTCTCTGGGACCCTGGGTGGCCATTCCGAGAAAGGAGGATGGGCCAGCTGGGCGTCTCAGCCAAGGGTGAGCCCGGGTGGACAGAGAAAGGCATCAGAGCCCACGAAAGACCTTAATCTTGCTTCCCAAATTGGAAGTTCCTGCAGGATGCCTGGTAGGACAGCTGGGAAAAAACCTACAAGGCTCCCTTGATTAAATTTGTCCTCTCCCCATTGTCACCTAAACTTAGGGGTGGTGATGATCCAAATATTAAAAGGTGACGTGTTCTCCTGTGCCTTGAGCTTTTTACTTTTTTTTTTTTTTTGCTTTGTTTTGTTTTGTCTTTTGGTCTATTTAATTTGTCTTCTTTTTTTTTTCTGTGCGAATTTATCTCCCCACTTCCGCCCTACAGATTTAAGACGGCATAGTTTACAGGTTTGCATTCTGTGATTTTTTTTTTCTACTTAATATTTTTTGGCGAACATCAGCTGAAGGCTGTGTCGAAATGTGTTTGTCAGGTTGTCTGTTGTGGACATAGTGGTTGTTATTTTTCTCTATTATCGTAAGGCTGAAAACACTTTTGTATTTAAGTTCTCTAAGATTAGTGGTATAGAAAGTTTCTTTTTTTTTTTTTTAACAAAAAACAGATCATTTTAAAAAATCATTAAAAAAAAGGATTTAAAACAAAAAAAGAAAGTAAAACCTACCCATAGCCCCGGCCCATCTCTCCGCATTCTCATGGGGAAGTACCGTTAGCATTTTGATGGAAGCCCTGCTAGACCTTTCCTTTCCTTTTTCATCCTTGTTAATGTTTTCAACCCTCGCGGGATTACATCACAGGTGTTTTTTTTTTCCTTTTTGGTAATCCATTTTCTTCACTTACCATAATACTCTGGTGTGTGTTTCCCATAGATGTAAATCTTTGATTGTAACTGGTTGCCTTCTTTGGTTACATTTCAGAGGTACAATTCCCAGATCAAAAGCTAGGGCGTGGTTAAGGCTCTTTTCATATTTCTCGGCAAGTGGTTAAAAAGTATAATTGCCCCAGGGGAGGGCAGTCCGTGAAGCCGCTTTCTTTCTGATACAAACATAATACAGGTTTTAAAAGTTAAACATTCAGAAATATATCATGTCCCCCCCAAATCTTACCCTTAGAGATAACGACTGATTTGTACACAGTGGGATGCTATTACTCTCTTTAATTCTGAATCAGCTTTATTTAATATATTTACTAGTGGCACAGTCACAGAGTTATTAACGTCAAAGGCATAAGGGGCCCATTGTAAACTCTTTTGGCATGGTTGCCTCCAGCCACTCAGGTGATTCTTGCCAAAAGTCAATCAAGGATAATTGGTTTTTTTGTGTGTATTCTTCCAGAAATAAGTTTTATATAAGTAGCGTGGGAATGAGTATATCATTCTTTTTTCCCTTTTTTAAAATAAACAAATGGAAGCATATTTTATGCCTGTGCTGTGCCTTGCTATCTTCACTTGCCATTCTGTGTTTCAGTGGAAGACATAAAGAGCTTCCTTATTCTTTGTATCTGCCAGGTATACCACTGTAGGTTATACTATGGTTTGTACTTCTGATCCCCATGGCTGGACCAGTCTTTCGCTGCTATTAGCTTTATGTTGCGTTGAATAACCTTATCATATGTCATTTCACGTAAGTGAGGTCATTTTACATAACCACATAATATGTCATTTCACATGTATTTGTAGATAAATCCCAGAGAATAGAATTTCTGGGTATAAAGATAGGCATTTTTGTATCCTAAATAGATATTGCCCAATCATTTCCCGTAGAAATTTTATCCTCCTGCTAGCAACTTATGAGAGTGCTTCTTTCCCCACATCACCCCAACACAGTGTTGTCAAGCTTTTTGATCTGATAGTTGGATAAAACATCTCAGTATAGTATTTTCAAATATCTGATATGATAAGTTCTGACATATGTGTGCAAGCCTCCACCACAATCAAGATAGCGAACGTATCCATCTCAGCCAGAAGTTTCCGCCTGCCCCTTTACAGCTCCTCCTTCCCCACACTCCCTTCCCAAGGCAACTGCTGATCTGCAGATTAGTTGGCATTTTCTAGAGGGTATATAATGGAATTATGCAGGTGTGCTCTCTTTTTTTTGTAAGTTTAATTGTATGAGATCCATTCATGTTGTTGTGTGTACCGATTCTCCCTTCCTTTCTCTCGCTAAGTGCTATTTCAGTGTATGGATGTACAACCGTTGGTTTACCTATTGGATTGTTTCCAGAGTTTGGTTTTCACAAATAAAGCTGCAGTGAACACATGTGCAGAGGTCGTTGAATGGGCTCCTGCTTTCTTTTCTCTTGGGTAAATGCTGAGGGATGGAATGTCTTAGTCATAGGATAGGCGCAGCTGGCTCATAGGGTTCTGATGTTTAACTTTTTAAGAAACTGCAACACTGTTTAGCCAAGTACTTGAATGGTTTTATTATATTTCCACCAGCAGTATATGAGCATTCCAGTTTCTCCACATCCTTGTCAAGACTTAGAATGCTGTCTTTTGAATTTTAGTCATTTTAATAGGTGTGTGGTGGTATCTCTAGGTGGTTTTAATTAGCATTTTCCTAATGGCTAATGGTGGCATCTTTTTCTGTGCTTTTTTTGCCAGAATTTGTCATGGGCTACCATTCTATCATCACAGATTTTTTTCCTTCTAGCTGCTGTAGAAGATTGGAGGCTAGATGGAATAAATATTTTTTAATCATTTTTATTTTTCTTTTTTGTGAAAAATAACGTATATAAAAAAAGCTATAAATTTCAAAGCACATTGTAACAAGTAGTTGTAGAACAGATTTCAGAGTTTGGTATGTGTTATAGTTTCACAATTTTAGGTTTTTACTTCTAGCTGTTCTAAGACACTGGAGACTAAAAGAAATATCAATATAATGATTCATAATCATACTCATTTATTAAACCCTATGCTCTCTGTGTAACTGCACCATCATCATTGATCTTTCTCCCACTCTTTAGGGGTATTTGGGCTATGCCCATTCTGACTTTTTCATGTTGGAAGGACTGTCAGTAATAACGGGTAGGGAGATGGAGCTATCTGATGTTCTGGAAGGGCTGTCCCCTCTAGGTTTCAGGATTTATCTGGTCCAGGGACCCATCTGGAGGTTGTAGTTTTTTGGAAAGTTACCCCAGCACACGGAACATTTGTAGAATCTTATATATTGCCCTAGGTGTTCTTTAGAATTGGCTGGAATGGTTTTGGTTGGAGTTTGGCAAGTTATGATAGGTAACAATGTCTAACTGAAGTTTGCATAAGAACAACCTCCAGAGTAGCTCTCGACTCTATTTGAACTCTCTCAACCACTAATACACTCTCTTACACTTCTTTTCCCTCTTTTGGTCAGGATGGCATTGTTGATCCTGTGGTGCCAGGGCCTGACTCATCCCTGAGAGTCATCTCCCACGCTGCCAGAGAGACTTTCACCCCTGGATGTTATGTCCCATGTAGAGGGGAGGGCAATAATTTTACTTGCATACCTGGGTTTAGAGAGAGTGAGGCCACATCTGTGCAACAAAAACAGTCCTCCAGAAACAACTCTTAGACATACCTATAGGTGGGCTAAGCTTCTCTGCTACCTATGTAAGCTTCACAAGAGTAAGCCTCAAGATCAAGGACTTGGCCTATTGATTTGGGTGTCCCTAGTGTTTGGCACAGTATCAGGGGATTCCTTGATGGCAAAGTTTAATAGTTCCATAATTTTTCTCCCATTTCTCAAGGGACTTTGCCAATACTTTTTGATTATCTACTTGATATACTCTGGGATGTATCTAAGCATTACATTAAGCTGTACAGGATTAAAGGCCCCCATTCTTTTTTTAAAAATTAATTAATTTATTAATTAAAAAAAATTAACAACAAACGAACATTAACATGCGGTCATTCCGTTCTACATATATAATCAGTAATTCACATCATTGCTAAGTTGCATATTCATCATTTCTCAGAACACTTGCATCAATTCAGAAAGAGAAACAAAAAGACAACAGAAAAAGAAATAAAACGAAAACAGAAAAAAAAGATTATACATCCCATACTCCTTACCCTTGCCCTCACCGATCACCAGCACTTCAAACCAAACTTACTTTAACATTCGTTCCCCCATCATCCATTTTTATTCCATGTGTTGCACTCGTCTGCTGACAAGGTAGACAAAAGGAGCATCAGACACAAGGCCTTCACAATCACACAGTCACACCGCGAAAGCCACATCGTTATTCAATCATCATTAAGAAACATGGCCACTGGAACACAGCTCCACATCCCCAGTCAGCTTCCTCCAGCCTCTCCATCACATCCTGAATAACAAGATGACACCTACTCAGTGGGTAAGAATCACCTCCAGGATAACCCCTCGATTCTGTTTGGAATCTCTCAGCCATTGATACTTTGTCTCATTTCACTCTTCCCCCTTTTAGTCAAGAAGGTTTTCTCAATCCCCTGATCAAAGGCCCCCATTCTTATTCTGGGCTCCCTGTGTTTGGATTTTTTAAATGATCTAGCCAGATAGGTTGAGTTAGATTATGTGCTGTGGGAAACCTAGGTTCTGGATAAAATAAACTTTTCTTCCTTTGGTCTCAAAGAGTAGGTGAAGTTCTAAAATACAGACAATGTCTTCCTTACCCTTGTATTCTGAATTAACTTAATTTCGACCTGATTGGCTTCATTCTTTAAATACCAGGTTATATACACATAAAACAGCCTCTTAAAATCCAGAAATAATAATTACCGCTCCGGACTAAATGTGACTGCTATGAGAGCTTACAATCTAGGCCCCAGTTTTCTTATAGGTATTTTCTAAATGAGAGCATACAATATTTGCTTTTTTTGTTTCTGGCTTATTTTGCCTCACCAAATGTCTCACAGGTTCATTCACAATGTTGCATGACTCACAGCTTCATTCCTTTTTGTAGTAACCCAATATTCGATCACAGGAATACAACATCATTGCCAATCTACTTCTCAGTCAAGGCATCTTTCGGCGACCTCCATCTACTGGGCCTCATGTACAACGTCCAAATTCCACAGACCATCAACACTCTCAATTTCCTTTTTTTTTTTCTTTTGCATGGGCAGGCACCGGGAATCGAACCCAGGTCTCCAGCACAGCAGGCGAGAACTCTACCTGCTGAGCCACTGTGGCCCGCCCAACACTCAATTTTAGATAATTTCATTGTTCCCAAGAGAAAGGTAACCGATAAACATACCGTCACCAAATAGAAAATCCAAACCTCCTGTTAACTCTTGTCCCTCCCCCCATCATTTACCCCTGCTGTTGCTGTGGTACTGTTGGTGTTTTCCTGTTAAACCTAGCCCATAGCATGCAATAGCAGTTTTCTCTCTATGCCCTGAAATTATACACTCTTTGTACAAGATTCATACCTTCGCAGTAGTTCGTTCAGGAACTTATTTGTATTTGCAGTATTAATTGGGGGGACACATGAGTCTACACAACCCCTTTCAATTGTGTTCATCTTCAATATGGTAATATTACTTATAAACCCACTAGTGAACCGCCTTCACTTCTGTCTGTTCCCTTACAATTAAGTTCAACCTCATAGCCTACTGTTCGCTCATCTCTGTGTTTCATGTATCTCTAGGTCCCTTATGTTCTGTATTATAAGCCCCCTATTCAGGTTTTGAAAAGAATATTTTTACTGAGAAATCTTCGCACACATACAGTCCATACATGGTGTACACACAGTGGCTCACAATATCATTTATTCAGTTTTGAGAGTTGTTTATGTATTTTGGATCTCAGTCCTCTATGATACCTGTGCTCTGCAAATATTGTTTTGCATTCTATGGCTTTTCATTCTCTTAACATTGTATTTTATGTAGCAAAATATTTCAGTTTTGATCAACTCTAACTTACCAAGTTTTCCCTTTCTAGATCATGCTTTTGGTATCGTCTCTAAGTAATCTTTGCTTAACCTGAAATCATAACGATTGCCTTGTAGGTTTACTTTTTAGAGGTATTGAAGTTTTAGGTTTTATACTTAGGTCTATGATCCATATTGAGTTGATGTTTGCATATAGGGCAAGGTATACGTCAGAGATTTTTGCATTTGTTTGTTATTGCATATAACAACAATATCCTGTTGTTCAGTACCATTTGTTGAAAAGATGGTTCTTTCTACACCAAATTGCCTTTGTACATTCTTTTCTTTTTTTCTTTTTGGGTGCATGGTCTGAGAATCAAACTCGGGTCTCCCGCATGGAAGGTGGGCGTTCTAACCACTGAACTACCCGTGCACCCTGCCTTTGTACTTTTGTTTAAACACTTGTTTCCCCTGTGAGCATGGGCCAATTTCTGGGCTTTCTTTTCTGCTCCACTGATTTGTCTACTGTTTTCACCAACACCACAATGTCTTGATTACTGTAACTTTATAATAAATTTTGAAATCAAGTAAGGTTAGACCTCCAGTTTTGGTTTCCTTTTTCAAAGGTATGTTGGCTATTGTAGGTCATTTGCATTTTCATATGAATTTTATAATTGGCTTGTCAATTTCTACCAAAGGGAAAAAACCTTTTGAGAGTTTGGTTAGGATTGTGGTGAATATAGATAAATTTGGAGAGAACTGACTTTTTAAAAAGCTATTTTATTGTACAGTATAACATATATACAAAGCAAAGAAATAAAAAAAACGATAGTTTTCAAAGCACTCTTCAACAAGAAGTTGCAGGACAGATCCCAGAGTTTGTTATGGGCTACAGTACCATCATCTCAGATTTTTCCTTCTAGCTGCTCCAGAATATAGCATTTCAACATTCTGCAGTAATGACATTCCTTTGTTATTCCTCATGCAAAAACATTTTTAAATTTGTACATTTAGTCACTATCATCATTCACTCTAGGCATTCCTAGATTATACCATCTCAGTCTTTATCTTCTTTCTTTCTGATTTCATTTGTGCCCCCAGCCCTCCTCCTTCTGTCATTCTCATATTCAGCTTCATTCAGAGTTCTAACATAATTGTATTACAGTTAGGTAATATTGTGCTGTCCATTTCTGAGTTTTTACAATCAGTCCTGTTGCACTATCTGTATCCCTTCAGCTCCAATTACCCAATTTCTTATCCTCTTTCTATCTCCTGATGGTCTCTGTTACCAATGAAATTCTCCAAGTTTATTCACTAATGTCAGTTCATGTCAGTGAGACCATACAGTATGTGTCCTTTTGCTTCTGACTAATCTCACTCAGCATAATGTCCTTTAAGGTCCGTTCATGTTGTTATATACTTCATTACTTTATTTTGTCTTACAGCTGCATAATATTCCATCATATGTATATACCACAGCTTATTTAGCCACTCATCCGTTGATGGACGTTTTGGCTGTTTCCATCTCTTCACAGTTGTAAATAATGCTGCTATAAACATTGGTGTGCAAATGTCTGTTTGTATCCTTGACCTCATGTCCTCTGAGTAGATACCTAGCAATGGTATTGCCAGGTCATATGGCAATTCTGTACTTAACTTCCTGAGGACCCACCAAACTGCCTTCCACATTGGTTTTACCATTTGACATTCCCACCAACAATGGATAAGTGTGCCTCTTTCTCCACATCCTCTCCAGCACTTGTTGTTTTCTGTTTTATTGATAATGGCCATTCTGGTGGATGTGAGATGATATCTCATTGTGGTTTTGATTTGCATTTCCCTAATAGCCAGGGAAGTTGAGCATCTTTTCATGTGCCTTTTGGCCATTTGTATTTCTTCTTCTGAGAAGTGTCTGTTCAAGTCTTTTGACCATTTTGTAATTGGGTTGTCTGTCTTTTTGTTATTGAGTTGAATAATCTCTTTATATATTCTGGATACTAGACCTTTACCTGATATATCATTTCCAAATATTGTCTCCCATTGTGTAAGCTGTCTTTTTACTTTCTTGATGAAGTTCTTTGATGCACAAAAGTGTTTAATTTTGAGGAGTTCCAATTTCTTTCTTTCTTTCTTCAATGCTCATGCTTTGGGTGTAAGTTCTAGGAAACTGTCTCCTATTATAAGATTTATAAGATATTTCCCTACATTTTCTTCTAACAGTTTTATGGTCTTAGAGCTAATGTTTAGGTCTTTGATCCATTTTGAGTTAATTTTTGTATAAGGTGTGAGGTATGGATCCTCTTTCATTCTTTTGCATATGAATATTCAGTTCTCTAGACACCATTTTTTTGAAGAGACTGATCTGTCCCAGGTGAGTTGGCTTGACTGCCTTATCAAAGATCAATTGTTCATAGATGAGAGAATCTATATCTGAACATTCTATTCAATTCCATTGGTTAATATATCTGTCTTTATGCCAGAACTATGCTGTTTTGACCACTGTAGCTTCATAATACATCTTAAAATCAGGTAGCATGAGACCTCCAACTTCACTTTTCTTTCTCAGCATGCTTTTAGCTATTCAGGGCAGCCTGCCCTTCCAGGTAAATTTGGTTATTGGCTTTTCTATTTCTGAAAAGTAAGTTTTTTAATTGGTATTGTGTTGAATCTGTAAATCAATTTAGATAGAATTGACATTTTAACTGTTTAGTCTTCCAATCCATGAACATGGTATGCCCTTCCATTTATTTAGGTCATCTGTGATTTTTTTTAACAATTTCTTATAGTTTTCTTTGTATAGGTCTTTTGTCTCTTTAGTTAAATTTATTCTTAAATATTTTATTCTTTTGGTTGCAATTGTAAATGGAATTTTTTTCTTGATTTCCCCCTCAGATTGTTAAGTACTTGTGTATAGAAGAACTACAGATTTTTGAGTGTTTATCTTGTAACTTCCCACTTTGCTGTACTCATTTATTAGCTCTAGTAGCTTTGCTGTGGATATTTTGGGTTTTTCTACATACAGTATCCTATCATCTGCAAACAGAGTTTTACTTCTTCCTTTCCAATTTTGATGCCTTGTATTTCTTTTTCTTGTCTAATTGCTCTGGCTAGAACTTCCGACACAGTGTTGAATAACAGTGGTGATAGTGGACATGCTTGTCTTCTTCCTGATCTTAGGGGGAAAGTTTTCAGTTTTTCCCCATTGAGGATTATGTTAGCTGTGGGTTTTCATATATTCCTTTTATCATTTTGAGGAAGTTCCCTTCAATTCCTATCCTTTGAAGTGTTTTCAACAGGAAAGGATGTTGAATTTTATCAAATGCCTTTTCTGCATCAATTGATCATGTGGTTTTTCTGCTTTGATTTGTTGATATGGTATATTACATTAATTGATTTTCTTATGTTGAACCATCCTTGCATATCTGGGATGAATCCTACTTGGTCATGGTGTATAATTCTTTTAATGTGCTGCTGGATTTGGTTTTCTAGAATTTTGTTGAGAATTTTTGCATCTATATTCATTAGAGAGATTGGTCTATAGTTTTTTTTTTTGTAATATATTTGTCTGGCTTTGGTATGAGGGTGATGTTGGCTTCATGGAATGAGTTAGGTAGCTTTCCCTCCTCTTCAATTTTTTTGAAGCGTTTGAGCAGGATTGGTAGTAATTCTTTCTGGAATGTTTGGTAGAATTCACATGTGAAGCCATCTGGTCCTGGACTTTTCTATTTGGGGAGCTTCTTAATAACTGATTCAGTTTCTTTACTTGTGATTGGTTTGTTGAGGTCATCTATTTCTTCTTGAGTCAAAGTTGGTTGTTCATGCCTTTCTAGAAAGTTTTCCATTTCATCTACAGTGTCGAGTTTGTTAGCATAAAGTTGTTCATAGTATCCTGTCATTACTTCCTTTATTTCTGTGAGGTCAGTGTTTATGTCTCCTCTTCCATTTCTGATTTTATTTATTTGCATCCTCTCCTTCTTTTTGTCAATCTTGCTAAGGGCCCATCAATCTTACTGATTTTCTCATAGAATCAACTTCTGATTTTGTTGATTTTCTCAATTGTTTTCAGGTTTTCAATTTCGTTTATTTCTACTCTAATCATTATTTTTTTCCTTTTGCTTACTTTGGGGTTAGTTTGCTCTTCTTTCTCTAGTTCTTCGAAGCGGACAGTTAATTCCTCGATTTTTGCCCTTTCTTCTTTTTTGATATTGGCATTTATGGCAATAAAATTTCCCTCTTAGCACTGCCTTTGCTGCATCCCATAAATTTTGATATGTTGTGTTTTCATTTTCATTTGCCTCGAGATATTTACTGATTTCTCTTGTAATTTCTTCCTTGACCCACTGGTTGTTTAAGAGTGTGTTGCTGAGCCTATATATTTGTGAGTTTTCTGCCGCTCTGCCTATTATTGATTTCCAACTTCATTCCTTATGATCTGTGAAAGTGTTTTGTATGATTTCAATCTTTTTAAATTTATTGAGACTTGCTTGTGACCCAGCATATAGTCTATCCTTGAGAATGACCCATGAGCACTTGAGAAAAAGATGTATCCTGCTGTTGAGGGGTGTAATGTTCTATAAATGTCTTTTAAGTCTAGCTCATTTATTGTATTATTCAAATTCTCTGTTTCTTTATTGATCCTCTGTCTAGATGTTCTGTCCATTGATGAGAGCGTGGAATTGAATTCTCCAACTATTATGGCAGCTGTGTCTATTTCTCTTTTCAGTGTTTGCCTCATGTATTTTGGAGCATTCTGACTAGGTGCATAAATATTTATGATTGTTATGTCTTCTTGTTGAATTATTCCTTTTATTAATACATAGTGTTCTTCTTTGTCTCTTTTAACTGTTTTACATTTGAAGTCTAATTTGTTGAATAGTAGTATAGCTACTGCTGCTCTTTTCTGTTGTTATTTGCATGAAATATCTTTTCCCAACCTTTCACTTTCAACCTATGTTTATCCTTAAGTCTAAGATGTGTTTCCTGTAGACAACATATAGATGGGTCCTGTTTTTTAATCCATTCTGCCAGTCTGTGTCTTTTGATTGGGGAGTTTAATCCATTAACATTTAGTGTTATTGCTGTATGGGTAGTACTTTCTTCTACCCTTTTGCCTTTTGGATTTTATATGTCATATCTAGTTTTTCTTCTTTTTACCTTTACACATAGTCTTCATTTCTACACTCTTCTCCACACCTCTCTCTTCAGTCTTTTTGTATCTGCCTCCAGTGCTCCATTTAGTATTTCTTGCAAAACTGGTCTCTTGGTCACAAATTCTCTCAGTGATTTTTTTGTCTGAAAATGTTTTAATTTCTCCCTCAATTTTGAAGGACAATTTTGCTGGATATAGAATTCTTGGTTGGCAGTTTTTCTCTTTTAGTAATTTAAATATATCATCCCAATGTCTTCTTGCCTCCATGGTTTCTGCTGAGAAATTTATGCATAGTCTTATTGGGCTTCCCTTGTATGTGATGGATTGCTTTTCTCTTGCTGCTTTCAAGATTCTCGCTTTCTCTTTGATGTCTGACATTCTGATTAGTAAGTGTCTTCGAGTACTTCTATTTGGATCTATTCTGTTTGGGGTTTGCTATACTTCTTGGATCTGTAATTTTAAGCCTTTCATAGGAGTTGGAAAGTTTTCACTGATAATTTCCTCCATTAGTTTTTCCTCCTCCTTTTCCCTTCTCTTCTCCTTCTGGGGCACCCACAACACATATATTTGTGCGCTTTGTGTTGTCATTCAATTCCCTGAGTCCCTGCTCATATTTTTCCATTCTTTTCCCTATATTTTCTTTTGCCTGTTGGATTTCAGATGTTCTGTTCTCTAGAGAACTGACATTTTAATAACATTGAGAGCTCTGACCCATGAACAAGTTATGTCCTTGCATTTATGTAGATCTTTTTAGAATTCTCTCAGCAGTGTTTGATGGTTTTTAGTATATAAATATTCTTCATCTTTTTTCAGATTTATCCCAAGGTACTGTTTGCTTTTTGATGCCATTGTAAATGGTATTTTTAAATTTCAGTTTTTGTTGATTGCTAATCTGCAAAATATAATTTACTTTTGTATATTATTCTTATATCTTGCTTCTTTGTAGATTCTCCCAAGTTTTGAACATAGATGATCATGTTGCTTGCAAATAAAGGCATTTTTACTTCATTCTCTACAATCTGGATGATTTTACTTATTTTTCTTACAGTGTTGTACTGGCTAGAATAATCTGCAGTCCAATATGATGAGAAGTGATGAGAGCAGACATCCTTATTTTGTTCTTGGTCTTAGGGGAAAACCTTCAGTCTTTTACCATTAAGTATGTAAGATTTTTTTGTCGATGCTGTTTATCAGCATCTGATAATGTTTATCTGGGAAATTCCCTTCTACGCCTAGTTTGCTGAGAATTTTCATCAGAAATGGATGTAGACTTCTGTCAAATGCTTTTTCTCGGTCTTTCAAAATGATCATATGAATTTTCTTTTTTAGTTTATTAATAGAGTGACTTAGATTAATTGGCTTTCAAATGTTAAACCAGTTCTTTCTGGTTTTACTTTATGTAATTTGAAGCCTGTTATTAGGTATGTAAACATTTAAGTTTTATATCCTCTTGATGAGTTGACTCCTTTGTTATTCTAAAATGACTTTCTTTATGTCTGGTAGTAATTCTCTGCTCTAGTTACTTTAAAAATTGTCCGTGGGTTTGTTGTTTTCACCAAATTTGGAAAAATTCTGCCCATTTTTTCTTCAAATGCATCTGCTGCCCACCCTTTGTCCCCCATCCCTCCTTTGGGGTCACCAACCTGCACATTAGGATGTCTGGAGCTTGCTGTCCCATGGCTCACTGATGTTCTTTACTTTTTTTGTAATTTTTTTCTCTGTTGTTCATACTGAGTAGTTTTCATTATTATTTCTTCAGGTTCACAAATGTCTTCTTCTGCAATGTCTAATCTGTCATTAATCCCATCCAGTATATTCTTTATCTCTGCAAGTTTGATTTGGGTCTTTTTTGTATCTTCCATGTCTCCACTCACCTTTTGAACATATGGAATTCAGTTAGAATATCTGTTGTAATGCTGTTGTCTGCTCATTTTGAAACGTGTGACTGTTTGAAGTTGGTTTTGATTGATTGATTTCTTCCCCTCTCATTACGGATTGTATTCTCCTGCCTTTTTTGCATGCCTTATAATCGTCGATGGGTGCCAAATATTATAAATTTTATTTTGGTGGGTGCTGACTATTTTTGTTTTTCTTATAGGTATTCTTAAATGTTCTCTGGGCACCGTCTACTTGGAAATAGTTTCATCCTTTGGCTCTTGCTTTTGAAGTTTGTTGGTTGGAACTAGAGCTGGCTGTAGTCTGGAGTTAATTATTCCTGATTCCCTCTGAACTCTCCCCAGTGCCCCAGGAATTTTGTGGTCTTCTAGGTTGGCTGATAGGACAGATCCTGACCCTGTGTGCCCTGGAGACTGTTCTCTCTAATCCTTGTGACTGGTTCTTCCCCTGCCTCTGCTGGTTATTCTCTGTGCTGTTCCATGGGGACCCTTTGCAGATCTCTGGGATTCTCTCTGTGCAGCTCTCTTCTCTCTGTCCTTTGAGCTCTGAGCTCGGGCCAGTCTGGTATCCCTGGGTGGCCCCTCACCTGGGAAATCCCACCAGGTTCTCCTTGGGAGCTGGGCCTGGAAAGGCTCTCCTGACAGTAAGCCAGGGCAGTGAATGGGGGCTCCCCATTTTCCCTCACCGTGTCTTGGGGATCACTGTACCTGCATTGCCTGCTGCTCAGTGTCTTGAAAACCATTATTTCACATGTGTTGTCTGATTCCTTGGTTGTGTCGGGTGGGGGGCTCGATTTGGTTCCTGTGTTCCCGTCTTGGCTGGAAGGAGAAGTAAGTCTCGTCTCTGCCGTTTGCATTTTCCTCACTAAGAGGACTTTTCCCATTTTGAACAGTCCAGATGATTCCGCAGCGAATGTGTTTATGATCTCACAAGAGCACGCTCGCGGGGTGGCCTGGGGAAGGGGCCACGTCACCAGCTCTCCCGGCCAGCCCTGCAGGGAGGAGTGAGGCCTCCGGAACATTTGTGTGGGCTGCAAGTCTGTGTTTTCACTCCTAGCACCACACACAATCTCAGCAGCTCGTCCAAGGCCTGTGTGCACAGCCGAGCGTGGGAGCCGCGTCGAAGCAGAGAACTCCAGAGGGCTTGGGCTTGCCAGCAAAGGCACCCGTTCAAGATGTTGTCATGAGAGAAAGGGGGAAATGGAAGTGGGAAGGGCCTGGTGTGAATTGCGCTGGCCGGGAGGCCTGGCTCTGGTTCCATGATGGCCATTCGGACCTGGCCACTCCCCACCCCGGGCCTTTGTCTCAGTCCTGCCCCGTGCCTGTGTGCCGGTTCCTAGGTCCCGGGCCTGCCTGCTCGGGCGATGGGAGCCTGGCTAGGCCCAAGGCCCAGACCCAGGGCTCCCCTTAACTTCCGATCTTGGCCATGGCAGTGGAAAATATCCACTGGGCCTGCAGCCTTGGGGGGGTGCCTGGAGGAGGCCACACATCATCCAGCAATCATCCATTGGCCTGGGGAGAGGACTGCAGGCGGGCCATGGGGAGCCCACTGTCAGAGACCAAGCTGAAGTCGGGCGAGCCGTGACCCCCTCCTGCAGAGCCAGAGACCCAGAGGGGCAGCACGGGGGCAGGCAGGGTCCTCTTGCCGTAGGTACAGGAGGGGACGTCGAGGCCAAGCTGTGGCCAACGACTTGCCTGTGGACTCCTGGCTTGTCCCAGCTGGGGTGCAGCCGGCCTCCCTCCTCCTCTGGAGATGGGAGAGCAAAAGAGCCATGGCACCTGGGGTTCTGTGAGGTTCTGCGTGTACCCCACCATGTAGGCAGGTGCCCCTCTTTGCTCCTGGAAGTGCCATCAGCTGTGTGAAGCCACATGGCCCGTTAAGTGGAAGCAGAATTGGGTGGTCCAGCCTGTGCATCCACAGGAGAGAGACGCTGGGCAGCCTTTGGACCCGAGGACTGTCCCTCTGGTCTCCGGGATCCCCAGGGCGCATTTCCCCTCTGGGCATGCTGGGCTGAGCCTCTGGGGGTCAGAGGGAGACTTGCAGCTTGAGCTAGAGCAGCCCCTTCCCGGGCCTTACTGGCTGCGTCTGTGCAGTGAGGGGGTGTGTGACACCATCCAGGGCCCGTCTCAACTCCAGACTGTTCTGGAGGCTCCCTTTGCCTTGGAATTTGGGCCCTGCTGAGATGTTAGGCCAGGAGGTGGCTCTGAGGACGGACTTCCCAGGAGCCTCTCTGTGCCTTTTAAGGACTGCCTGCAGGTCGGACCGTTCCGGGGATCAGAAGGGCAAGACTTTCTGAGGAACAGGGGAGGTGGGGGTGGGGGGTAGGGGGAGCTCCTTCCCCTGAGGTCTCGGGTGATTTGGGGGTTGTGTTGGGTGGCCTGGGGGACCTCTCCCCCTTGGCATCTGTGTGTGGATGCGTGTCCAGGTTCTCTGGGTCAGTGACCATGTTTTAATCACTGTCCGAGCTCCTTGGTGACTTGCCCTGTAGCCCCCCCCCATGATGTCCACCTGCTTCCCCACTGGCCCTGTCCTGCTCTGACCATGGCTGTTTCCCTTCCCTCCTGAAAGTTTCTTCTGACCTCACCCTGCCTTGTCCAGCTCTGTTCCCATTCCCAAAGCACCCCCTGTATCCCCCTGCCCTGCAAGAGTCAAAACAGCACTGCCCTAGTATTTCCAGGTCCTTCTGGAAGCTCGCCTTTTAATCCCTCCTCAGTAGGCGTACTTTACTTCTCTAAACCCTGTCCTGGGAAGCTTCTCCTGACCCGAAATACCCTCTTGTGCAATCCCAGCGGGCAGCTGTGACATGTGTGGAGATGGGCTGTTGTACGACGTAGGGCATGCTGGACAGGAGGGAGATGTAGCTGCTGTGGCTACACAGTCCTGTGGTTCCTGGTTTGGATCTTGGTGCCAATTCAATGACTTTTGGAAATAAAGGAGAATGAGAAATCAGGAGAAAGGCAGGAGGCCAGGGAGAAAGATCACTTTGTCTATCAGCCTTCACCTGCTTCATTTGGGCTAGCACATGAGCTAGATGGAATAGCTTAGGGGACTGGGCTGGGCTGGGACAGTAAGTAGAGGTGAGTGATGGAAAGAAGCAGGGAAGCAGCCCTGAGCTTTCCCGTCTCCTGGAGCCAGGGAGGTGGGTGCTGGGTCTGAAATGTCCCCATCACAAAGTACATGCAGACACCCGGCTTCTCTCCCCCCCCTTGTTTTCACTTTCAGGTTAGCGCTGGCCTGGGCAGGTAGAGGGTGCTGGGAACCCCTGGTCCCAGCCCAGAGAGCTGCCTCCCTGGCCTCCCGAAGCCCCTGCCCACTGCTTCCCATCTGGGCTTCATCCCTCTGTTCTCTGTTCTTACTGACAAAGCCAGCATGGGGCAAAGAGACCTGATCTCCTTGGTGGTGGGGCCGGTGGATTGGGATCCCGTCTGGTTCCGGCCAGGTGGTATTTGGGAAGGGGGCGCTGCTTGCGGGGTCTTTGCAGAATAAAGGACAGTTGTGTAATGTGCTCCCTTCCTCCTTTGGCCTCCTCATTTGGCGCCAATTGGCCCGTGTTGGGGAGGGGGTGGGAATGAGGGAGCCCCTCGTGCCCTGGTCTGCCGTGGTGACGGCTGTGTGATGCGGAACCAGAAAGCTGCCATCCAACCCCGGGGCCCCTCCCTGGAGCCCTGGTCCCCTCCCTCCTCCAGGTCAGGCAGGGTCCCTGTCGCTGACCAGGCCAGGCTTCCTCCTGCCCTGGGGCTGGAGTTGATCCCACCAGTTTTCTCCAAGTCAGAGGAAATCTTGGGGGAAGTTGGGGAACCAAAGAGCCTGACTCATTTTCTCAGGGTGCAGAATTCACTTAGGGAACCTACGCGTGCCACTGCTCACCCAGCCGCTGCCCCTGTCCCTCGCCCCCCGCACACCCTGACCCCAGCGTGGCCCCCTCCGTCCCCCAGGAGCGCTGCTGTATCAGTGAGAGAGGCAGAGCCGCATGCCCAAGGCTGAACAGAGGCGGGAGCGGGGAGAGCTGGGTTCCGTGTTCCAGGGATGCCAGGTCCCCTTCCCTCCCCAGGGGTCTGTGGTTTCCCAGCGTGGAGGACCGCTCCTGGGTCTGGGTAGGGGGCAGGTGCTCGATGGGCAGGAGCCACTATGGGTCCTGCTAGGACAAAACCAGTGCTGTCACTCAGCCAGAGAGCAGCCTCCGCCAGAGGCTTGTTCTTTTCTTTGGGAGGGGCAGGGGAGACAATTAAGCAAGACAGAAGGACAGGCGAGGCCCCAGCATGTTGGTCTTGAGCACCGTGGATGGGAGACACTCAGGTGGCTCGAGGTGCCCAGGGCCACTGACCTCGGCTGTGCGGTGCATGCATGGGGACACGAGGGGGCGGCTCTCCCCTGCATCCGGGGACCCTCTCAGAGCAGGTGGTCCCAGCTGAAGGCCACTGTGGCCTCTAAGGAGGAGCTCTGGGTGGGGGAGCTCCAGGGGCAGGGGGCAGTCTCGACCCTGGGGGGAGGATGGGCCTGAGGGTGGCCATTACAAGGGATAGGACTGTGCCTGGGACGTTGTTTGTTTTCTCGCTTAATCATCTGAGCAGCCAAGGGCGGAGCAGTCCTGTTGGGGGGCCTGTTTTAGGGGCGAAGACACAGAGAGGCGGCGTCCTTAAGGAACCTGCCCAAGGCCACACAACTGCAAGGACATCGGCTGGGATTCGAAGGAGTCCAGCTGGTGCTGGAGGCTTTGCTCTCCACACCCCACCCCGCCCCCCATCCACAGCTGAGTGCCTGAGGCAGGAACCGGCAGATCATAGGGAGGGGGGGTGAGGAACCATCCGTGATCACAGAGAAACAGTGATCCCACAACCTTCATGGCCTCACACTTGAATGAAGAGCTTTTTCATGTGATTAGCTTGTTCATTTTCTTTCTCCTTTTCTCCCCTCTTCCCCCATGCCTCCTTCCTTTTTATTCTTTCTTTCTTTGTCTCCACCCACCCACCCATCCACCCATCCACCCATTCACCCACCCACCCATCCATCCATCATCCATCCATCTGTCCGTCCGTCCATCCATCCATCCATCTGTCCATCCACCCATCCATCCATCATCCATCCATCCATCCGTCCGTCCGTCCATCCATCCATCCATCCATCTGTCTGTCCATCCATCCATCCATCCATCCATCCATCCATCCATCCATCCATCCGTCCATCTGTCCATCCTTCTGCCCGTCCTTCTGATGTCTGTCTGGGCATTTCAGTACACAATTTGATAAGATGTGGTCCTTGTTCCTCATCCCCTGAGCCTCCAGTTGGGTGTGTGGGAGGGGGGATGGGTGAATAAACAGTCTTTTAGGATGTCAAGGGGTAGGGCCCATGCTGGTGGTGGCTCAAGGAGGATAGGGGTTTGCCCTGAGACAGGCGTGGTCGCCCCCTGGGAGGATGTCGCAGGACTATGGATAGCTCAGACTCACCACCAAAATCCAGACCTCCTGCCTCCCCTGCCCCGTTCTTCTGTAAAAGGAGGATACCTGTTGGAAGCAGGGCCCCATCCCTCTTTGGCAGTGGTTTCTCCATCTGGAAAGCGAAGGTGTGGGGTTAAGAGGCCTCCTGAGTCCCTTGGCTCTGACACAAAGTAGGAAGCTGAGTGCTGTGGACCCTGGGGCTGGAGGGCTGCAAGGAGGAGGGGTTTCCTGGGGCACAGCCTGCTGGGGGAGGGCAGGTGGTGGTGGTGCTGTGAGCCAAAGATCAGGGTTGGACAGGATGGAGAAAGGGGGAGACCACTGGGCACATACTGGGAAGGGGTGGAGATGGACCCCAGGTGTGGACGCCACCACACAAGTACTCACGTGGAGTTCTGCCCACCTTCTGGCTTTCGTTGCCTACTGGGCCAGCCGGACTCGCCTGCCGGTCCCCGACCCCCCATTGGCGCATCAGCCCCGGGTGTGGAGCGACACGATGCCTTGTGGGAACACAGTCTCAGGCCCAACAGAAATTTCCAGCAAATGGCTGTGCTCTTCCTTACACAACACAAAGGGTCCCAAAGAGTAGGGGAGGAGGCTCCCTGGGGGCGCGGCAGCCAATTGCACGGTCCGGGGTCATGGATGGTGGCTCTGTGCGGCCCCCTTCATGCTGAAGGGGAGGGACCCTGTTCTGTTTGGGTGCTGAGTATCTGTTCATCCCAAGGGGAAGGGCCCTGCCGTGAAGAGCTCCTGCCCTGATAAACATCTGGGGCTGTTGCTTCCCAGTCTCTGGGTTTGAGGTCTGCTTGGCTCTTTTCATTAGACCTATCATCTATCTCCCCAAGGTTGTGGCATGAAAACATACTGAAACATCATTACACCGTAGAAGAGGAGGTGGGGGCAGGCGAGGTCTGGAAGGGGGCTGTTGAACGTGTGTGTCTGTGGCTTCCCAGCACTGTGGTCACACTTCTAATTTCATCTCACAACTCTGCACCCCTCCCCTGCATTGACTGGTCCATCATAAACGTTTGCCGAATGTGTGCATGAATGAATGAATGAATGAGTGGACAGTTGGTTGTGTAGAGGGGACATAAAGGCCTGTGGGCACCTGCCATGGCTGGGCTGCAGCTGAGCTGGGAAGGGTCAGGAGGTGAAATAAATAGAACCTTCGGATGGCAGTGAAGGAAACGAGAATCTGGTTTTAAAGATCATGGACACCCTTGTCCTGGGCAGGGACTCGGGCCCAGGAGCTCAGGAGATGCTCGCGGGTTTTTGCTGCTGGCTGGACCTTGGGGAGAGCTCCCGGGAAAGGGCAGGAAGCGGCAGACCCAGAGCCCCCTCCCCCATGCTGCGGTGGAGCCGGCCCCTGCCTTGCAGACGGTGGGGTCCACCTTCTAACTGCAGCCTTTCTCAGAGCGTGACATGCACCATGCTCTGTCCTCTGGGCTGGCATGTGCCATCCCACCCCCCGGACGAAGTTCTGACAGTCTCTGGACACTGCCTTGGGAGCAGGGCATGGATTGGACGTGTCAGTGATGTGTCAGTGGAATGGGGCTGCGGCAAGGCAAGTAAGGGCCACCACCCCAAATCATTTTCAAAGGTTTGGGAGCAGATTCTGTCGTAAGAGGGCTTTGGTGTTTTCCCAGGCTGGCCGAGTGGCCAGGGCTCTGTGAAGCCAGCCACCCGGACTCCCACCGGGTTCCAAGGAGAGCCACACTGGTGGTGGGGAGCCTCTGTGTCCGGACCCTTTGGGCTGGCCAGAAGTCTCTGCCTTCTCCAGAAAGGCCCTGTGACCTGTATGGTCACCTGAAGTGCCTGCTGACTGCCAGGGCCTTGGGGAGGACAGCTGCCATTCCCAGATTGGGGTGCAGACCAAGCACCAGGGCTGGTTTGTGGGCTTGCACAAACCTAACACCGCCTTGCACAGGTGGTGTTACCAGTCAGGGCAGATGGTGTTTTTGGCCCATAGCCACAGTGGATCGTTCCATGGGACCTGGGCAAGGAGGTACCGGGAGGGCACGTCACAGGCAAGGCGGGAAGCTCAGGAGAGACCCCGGGCCTGCCTCCTCGTTGCGAGGAGTGGTGGTTGTCACCTGGAGCCTCCTGATGCACATGCAAGGTGTGCCCCTAGTATTTTATTAATACCAAGTACACAGCAGGTGCTTATGTGAATGTTTTAACTTGTAGAACAAAGGAACTGGTTGCTTCCAGGTTAGCCTTGTTATAATGTCACACTTGCTCTTTTGTGTCCCCCACCCTCATGGGTTTTCTTGAGTGGGAGTGAGGGACCAGGGCTGCTGGACTGGTCATTGCAGAGGATATCAGCCCTTATGGATCCTCACCTGGGCCAGCCTAGGTTGGCATCATTGGGCCATGTCGGGGTGGGAGTGGGGTACAGATGGGGTTCTCTGAGTTTGCTTCTTGCACCTCCCTATTGGACAAGCTGCTGCAGGCAGAAAGGGCCAGGTGCCCAAGTAAGCTTGGGAGAAGCCCAGACTCTGTGTTTTTTCCAGCTCTGACAAGTGCACACTGCTCTGTTCAAGGCTCTGAGAAGTCCTGCACTAAAAAAACATGGTTAGCGCGGGGAGCATCTGATGGGAGCGGAAAACCATTATTCACTAAGTGTTTAGATGTTATGTGATATACTAAAAGGCTTCTAGTGTATTATAGTTAGTCTGCTCTTGTGTCTTTTGAAGAAATTAAGAGCTGCGGGGGTCATGCCCAAATTTTCCCCCTCACCCCATCTCTCTGTCTTCCCTCTGTTGGGGTCCCCCAGGGGAGCAGGACTTCAGGAAGCCAGGAGGCTCCGTGGGATGTGGGGCAGCCAGCAAAGCTTGGGCTTGGTTCAGGTTGGAGTTGATTAGGTGTCTCTGAGACCTCGTGTTTTTGAAGTTCCCTGCCCGATTTTCTTTTGGCATGAGCCAGCGCAGACCCACGGAGATACGGGAAATGAGACAGGAGATGTCGATGTGGAGAGAGAATTTGGAATCTAAAAAGCAACAGGAAAACCCTCCTCCTGGAATCCAGACAGCATTTTGTCACAGCGAGAACGCCTGTTTTCCTAACAAAGGTCCTTCTGTGACCAGGTCTTGGGAATGTCTTCGTCTCTTGTGCAGTTCCCCACCGGCGTGGATGAGTCTCGTAGCATGACGTCACAACACAGGGGGCGCAGAGGGTCGTGCGGGGTAGTGGGGCAGGGCCGGGGGGTGGAAGCAGGACGAGCTGTTCCGGCTGCGCTGAGGCATGTTTGGAGCCGACTGACCCTCCGTGACCTCAGAGCCTTCGGTCCAGCTGTGGCGCCTCATCATCTCTCCAGGAAATGCAGAGGGTGGCGCGTCACTTCCCATCCCCTCGGTCCCCCCCGGCAGTGCCAAGAGCCGCTGGGAAGCCCTCCCAGGCCCCGGCAGGCATCTCGTCCAGCCAGCCTGGTGGACGGCGGACGTTTGTCCCCTGCCTCTGATGCCAGGCACCTCACGCCTCTGCCACCATGGAGTATGGAGCCCGGAGCTGCCTTCCCACCCTGGGGACATCCCTCGGGGGGGATGACAAGACCGTGGCGGGGAGGGGGCACGGCCCAGTAGCAAGAGAGAGTCTCTGATCATCATAAATAAGAGGGCGGGTATGTGGCTTGGGCAGTGGGAGACCGTGGGGTCCTGTGTCTGCCCTCGATGACCTCTGTGCCTCAGTTTCCACATCTGTAAAATGGGACATGATAAGTTCTGACCTGCAGGATGATTTTTACGAGTCGTGAGATAACACGATGCTCCCTGGCATAATGCTGTTGTCTGAATCACCAGCTGCCATTATCATCCTAGCATTGCGTGAATAGGTTCTGGAGAGTTCCAGCTCAGTTCCTGGGGCTGGCTCCAGCAGAATTTCTTCACGGCACCTGTCTGGATGGGGGTTGTTCCCAGGGCCGTAGGTGTCTCCCCCCGCCCCCGGCCCCCGTTCCGAGAGAAGGGAGCGGTAGTGGAGAGAGACTGGGGTAGAGAAGGGACTTCAGACCAAGGATCCCCTTCCCTCCCAATAATCTGGGCAGCTGGCTTTTCTCTCAGCTCTCCTATCAAATGGGAATAGCCATGCCCTTTTCTCGGGACTCAGCAGGCTCTGAGGAAGGGCCTCTCCTCTGGAGGGCGGCCAAGGCTTTTCCTGTCCCCAAGGCAGGGACCAGAGGCTTTCTGGGCTGCCGTGGAGCTGGTCTTCCCCAGAGGGGGCATGTCGGGGGCTGACGAGGTGGCCTTGGCAGGGTTGGCTCAGAGCACTTTTCCAAGGTGGGAGAACAGGGCGGGCGCGGAGGGGAGCCCGTGTACCCCCTCGCCCGCTGTCTTGTGCCTGGGGGCATGCACGTTTCAGGGGAGACGCTTTCATCCCTGCTTGGCCTCCGGGGAGCCAACCCTCTCCCTCCTGCTGGTGAGAGGTCAAACAATTATGGATTTCCTCATTTCCAGGCCAATTGGGAAATTAAATCGCATCTCCATCAGAGCTTTATTAGTAATTTTCAAGGAAGAGGTAATTGAAAAGAAACTTTTTAATACTCTTGCCAAATTGGCAGGGGGGCATGGGAGCGGTGGGGGCTTCTCCCTGCCCCCCCACGTGGAAGCTCAGCTCTGAGTTCAACCGAGGCCCATGGAGGGTCCCAAAGCCCATTCCCGCTGCCTGGTCCCCCCACCCGGCCCCCTAACCAGCCCCGCCCTCCACGCTCCCAACCTTCTTTCCCAGTGGCCCCAGCCTGGCCTGTCCCCTCCGCCTCACCTGACTTACCTGCTCCTGTGACTCTGCCTGGGAGGGCACCTGGAGGCCAGCTTGGGCTCGGACCGCCTGGGTGTCAACCCTGGCTGCCTTCCGTGTGACCCTCTGCAAGTTCTTCCTTTGCCTCTTGTGCTTTGTCTGGCAGTGGAGATTGCTCAGTCCCTGCTTTGTGGGGTGGTTGGGAGGTGCAGGTAAGGGAATACCTAGGAAATGCCGGGTCTGCTGGCAGCCATGAGCAGGACTCCACCTCTCTTACTGTAGGACCACTGATTCTTTTTTCTTAAGTGCACGTTTTTTTTAAATTGTGTTAACAGAGATGTAACCTAAAATTTGCCGTTGGAATCATTTTTCAGTATATATTTCAATGGCATGAATGACTTTTACCATGTTTTGCCTCCATCACCTCCTTCCGGTACTAGACCCTTTTCGTCATCCCAGACAGAAACTCTGTACCCATTAAGCAGTAACTCTCCATTTCCCCATCCCCTGGGCCACGGTAGCCTCTAATCTACTTCCCAGCTCCACGAATTTGCTTGTTCTGGGTATTTTATGTCAGCGAGATGAGGCCGTATTAGCCTTTTAGTGTCTGACGTGTTTCACACATACGATGTCTTCGCGGTTCATCCGTGTGGTTGCATGCGTCAGGGTGTCATTCCCTCCCGTGGCTGGCGTGTGCAGGTACCACATTTTATGTACCCCCTCCACCGTCCCTGGGCCCACTCTTCAGGGCTCACCTTCCATCCGTCCTGATGCTCCGGCACCCTCCAGCCCACCCCCGCCTGGCTCCTCCTCCTCAAAACTGCTTCTACCTTTGTCGGTACCACACACCTGAGATGCCTGTAATTAAAAGCCATGGCACCCTTGGTGTTGGCTGAGAATGTTGGCAGCCAGCTGGCGATAAGAGGCACTCGCCTGCATCGAGCACCGAGTCTGCGCAGGCGCCGTGCTGAGTGTGCTCTGCAGGGGGTGTCTATCCCCGCCGTGCAGAGGGAGACACTGAGGCTCAGAGGGGCCGGGATTCCAGGGGAAGCCCGCTGAGCAGAAGGATGCCTTGCTGCTAGAGAGTCTGTCCCTAGGTTGGGAAGATGTGTTTTGTGTTGAACTAGCCTGCAGACTGCTGCACGTCAGAGGCTGCACAACTGGCTCTGCGGCCCCTTGGCTCCAGCTATAAACAGAGCTGGCTGTGTATGCGTGGCAACTGGTTGAGTGATGGAGGAGCCCATTCTCCACCACCCTCGGAGTCAGGCTGAACTTGGCCACTAGCTGAGTGACCTAGAATACCCAGCAGCCCTGTGTGTCTCAGTTTCCCTTCGGTGAAATGGAGGTCCTTGTTCTTACCTCATACGGTTGTCATGAAGGTCTAATTGCAATAACCACTTGCTCAGGGCCTGGAGCTACCCCCATTGTACCAGGGGCTTCTTGTTCCTGGGCTCCGGGGTGGGGGGTGCTGTCTGTCTGTCAGCCTCTCCTGCCCCTGCCAGCCTGCCTGCCGCCTGCACCTGGCTGAGCTCATCCCTGCGCTCCAGGACACCCCCGCCTCCTGCTCAGGCCTGCAGCCTCTGTGCTTCCCGTGACGTCAAGCCTGGGCGTCTGCCTGCCCAGAGGCCTCCAAAAGGCGTGGGCCAGTCCCAGTCAAGCTGCAGTCCCCACACTACTCATACTCTGTCCTGTCCCCCTCTGCCCGAAGGGCACGAGCCTGGCTCTGCGGGGGCCTCTGATGAAACCTCCATGGATGAGTCCAGAGCTTGGACTTCCAGCTCTTGGGAGGCTCTGGCAAGGTGGGCCAGGAACACTGGGCCCATGAGGAATGCATCTGGGGAGAGGAGCAGGTGTCCCTGTTCTTTTAGCAACTCATTCATTCATTAAACCAGCCAGGACTTTTCTCTGTGGCTTTCAGTAATGAGGAGATCTAATGAGGTTCCTTATTTGGAAAGGACCCAAAGCGTGAGAATATGTGACCGGAAGTAGTTCTTTTCCTCTCCCCAAGGCCACGTCTTGCCTCCAGAATCCTCTCTGACTCAGCCGGGTGTCAGGCGCCAGGAAGCCCCCAGCCAGTGTCAGTTGAATGAATGGGCAACTTGGTGGATGGATGAGTGAAAGGAAAAAGGAGGAGGCACTTCTGGGCCTTTGGACATCTCGGGCCCAAAAGTTCCCCCAGCACCATGGGCTGCCTCAGTAAAGCTGATGAAAGCACAGTGCTCCTCACTACATGGCGAGTCTGTGGCGAGTGCGAGGCAGCTGGTGCTGGCTGAGTCCGGTGGGTCCTGGCAGTGTGGAGGATTCCAGGGGCCTGGGAGCACCCTGGGACCGTGGCTGCTGAGTGTTTGGCTCCTTCTTTGACAGACTGTCTAGCACTTATCCTGCTCCAGGCCCTGGGGAAGTCTCCCAGCTGCTGGAGGGCCACCCATGCCTGCCTGGGCTACTTGGCTTTAAAACCAGGTTCTGCTGCTGTGGAGGCAAGTGGAAACCTCTGGGTGGACTCTGAGCTTGGTTGCTCCCAGGGCCTTCTAGGAAATAATTTTCCTTGAGGTACAGAGGCAAGCTCAGAGACCTGCCCCCATAGAGCGCCTCGGTAGTGCCCACGCATGCGTGTGCTGCTGCATCAGAGCATGCATGTGGTTGAATGTGAGTAGGGCGTGTCTGCTGCTGCATGTGCTTGCGTGGGTGTGCATTTGCGTGGGCGCGTTTCTGGTCATCCTTGTTTGTGAGTAGGTGAATGTGTGGGGGTCAGAGCACCCACGTGTATGCCCCACCGGTCTCTAGACTGGCTCCCTGCTGGGTGGGCCCCTGCCCCTCCTGCCCCCTCACCTTGGCCTCGCAGAGGGAGGGAAGTCCAGGATGGAGCTGATTGGAAACCAGCTTGTTTGTGGAGGGGCGGGGGACTGCCTGGTGGTGAGAGGTCCTGGGAACCTGGAGGGTGGGGTGCCGGGAGCTTGGTTAGAAGCCCTGGGAGCCCTGGCCTTTGGTATTTGATCCGAGACAGGTGACGGGGCTTGACTGAGGCTTCCTGCCTTTGTGGTGACAGTGAGTGAGTGTCACTGGGACTCCCTAACCCCATGCAGGGCTCTTTCCTCCCCTGGACCTGCCACTGCCCTGCCGTGTCCCGAGATGCTCCGTCCCAAGCTGAGCTTTGGAGGCGTCAGCAGCCTGGGGTTGGCTGAAGAGGGACCCGTAACACCTCACCATGCCCTTCCCTCTGAGGCGCTGCTCCCTTCCCTGGGCTCCACCCCTGGTGGTGCAACTCTGGGCACCACTCATTTTTCTGGTCTGGTTGCATTTAGGAACCAAGTCTTGTAAAATGCACGGTTTGGTGCTCCCCGGAGTTGTGCAGCTAGGTGGTCCTGACCCCCAGCCCTACTCTCCCTGTTCCAAAGGCTCAGAGCCTCTGGGCCCCCAGGCTCCACGCTGACTTCTCTTTTTCATTTAATTGAGAAATCTTCACACGCCTACATTCTATATGTGGTGTACAATTGATGGCTCACAATATCATCATATAGTTGTGTATTCACCACCATGATCATTTTTTAGAATGTTTGCATCACTCCAGAAAAAGAAATTAAAAAGAAGAGAGGAAACAAACTCATACATATCATCCCTTTACCCCTTCCTTTCATCGACTGCTAGTGTTTCCATCTACCCAATTTATTTTACCCACACTGACTTCTTGAGGTGGCGCCGCGTCTGCCCTCCAGGCCTTTGCCTGGGTCTCCTCTTCCTGCAATGTCCCTACCTCATCTCACCCCACGTGGCTCCCTCTGGGCACAGCTCCGTTATGGACGAAGCTTCACTTGTCTGCCCCAGCTGGACAGGGAGCCACTGAGGGCAGGGCGGGGCGTGTCCCTCGTCTTTGTGGTACCCGGGAGCCGTTGTCGAATGAATGACTGACTGGCAAGCAGGCAGGTGCCCAGTACTGGGGACATATCATTGCCTGGAGCACAGTCCTGTGCTGTGGCTTCCTCCTGGTGGTTGGGACCTGGATGTGAATTCTGGCCTGCCTTTCTCCCGCTCTGTGGTCTTGGGCAAGCTGTCGAACCTCTGTGACCCTCAGTCTCCCCGTCTTTAAAATGGGACTGGCAGATGCAGCCACTAGTGCAGAGTGCCCCGCCTTGTGCCAGTGCCTGGTAGAGATCTCTCATGACAGTTGTCATCACTTTCTGGGCTCAGCTATCAGTGTGGACTCCTCTGCCTGCTCTACTCCCCTGGCCACACCTACTGAGGCTGAGATAATTCTTTCCATCTGACGTGCATCTCTGCCCTGCTTACTCCAGCCCAGACCCAGTCGAGCAGTGTGCATTTTGTCTGCCCACATGGGGCTGCATGGCAGTCAATCAGAGTCCTCTGGAAAACATGCCCGAGTGAACATGGAAGGACGGCCATCTGATCCTGACCCAGAGGTCTTGGCCTCCTCTCTGGTGTACCCTGTGCAGGAAAGCAGGCTGACAGAGGAGTAGGTCAGACAGGGGTGCCTGCCCTACGCTGCCCTTCCTTGCATCTCTTGGCCAATCAGCCAGTGGTCAGTAGGTGCCCCTACATTCAGCACTTTGTTGGACTCAGAGACTGGGGTAAAAAAAGTCCTGGACTTGGGGTGGAGGCTTCCTCTGACCCTTGCTAGCCCCGGGATCTTAGGCAAATGGCTAGCTTTTCCGAGTCTTCCTTCCACATTCCAAATGACAGGGTGAGGCTAGGTGCTTTCTATGGACCCTTCTTTCCCATGTGAAGCCTTGTGATCCTCACGACTATTCTCCCCAAGATTTCGGCAGTGTCCGTGCAGACAGGACAGATGCCATGGGGGGTCACGTATTTTCAGAAGAACAGTGCGTGTTAGAGTGGCTCACACTGCTGCTCGGGCAAGGAGTGCTTGAGGCTTTGGGCCACCTGATGAGTCCATCCCAGCGTTCTGCCACCCACTCGGGCCTTCTGGCCACTGGGGGGCTATGACTGGCAGGACTCAGCTGCTCTCTCGATCAGTGAGTTTTGTTCCTTCCAGAGGGACGTTGGGCTGAAGTTAGCAGGCGAAGGGAAGCCCTCCAACCCTCCCGGCCCGTGAACACTGGGACTGTCAGGTCCCATTTTGTGCCCCCAGTGCGGTTGGTCTGGGTCACCTGCATCTCGTGCTTGCATTTCCAGAGTGACCTGTGAACAGTGCTGTATGGCTGTGTTGCTCTCCTGCTCAGAGACTGCAGTGGCTCCTCATTGCCCTCATGCACAGGTGGTGGGTGGGATTTGTCTCCTGTGCAGCCTAGTTTGATTGGTTGAGTCTGTCTAAGGCACCGAATGAGAAGGAACCAAGGGCCCGTGGGAACGAATGCTGTGATTGATTAGCAATGTCTGCTGTGGACACAGGAAAGGAGATGGGTGGCTTTTGGACTGTGTGCAGACCAAGGTCTGAACATGTACAGGAACATGTTCAAATTCTTGGCTTTAACATCCGAGGCCTCCCTTTCCCTTCTCTTATAGGGCAGGGAGAGGGGCTCCTCGCCCCAGCTTCCGGAGACTCACCATCCTGTTCAGCAATTAATTACTGGCCTCCTTATTTTCTGCTTCCACTAAGCACAGCCTTCTGCGGGCACAGGCCACATTTGCCTGGGCGCCCACAGGGACTGGTGGGGGACTGGCACCCTGGAAACAGTTACTTTTGAGTCCCCAGGAACACCCAGGGTGTCTGTCAGAGGGCTTGCCTCCAGGGCAGAGCTGTGATTAATTCTGGGTGCCCCTGGCTGGGCTGCAGGTGCAGAGACTCCGAGTACTGGGTTCCGGACACTTGGTGAGGAGGGTGTGTGTGTGAATGTCCTCTGCTGTGGACAAACGCTTTAAAAGTGTTTGTAGAATATAAACAGACAATCCATGCTCAAGGTAATAACTGTGCAAAATTCAGAAAAGTATTGAAGAAGAAAAATGATCTCTTGCAATCTCTTCATAGGACAGGTCCATTTCCTTCCAGGACGCCCCAGGGAGTAGGGACTGTAGTGAAGACAGCTGGCTGCATTTGCAACTTCGTAGCCTGAGTTTCCCACTGAGCATTTGAACATGAGCCCTTCCCCCATGTTATTGAATAAGGTCTTTGTCAACATTATTTTTCCATGACTAATATTCCATCATGGGGACATGATGTGATTACTTCACCAACCCCTTATTTTTCTGGACACGTGGAGTTGTTTACAATATTTTGGCATCATTTATTTTTCTGGGGAAGAGACGGAAGAGAGATGGTTTTAGCGTGCAGACTGCAGGCTTAGGAAATTAACGTGCTCGGCGCATCATTCTTAGACCATCCACGACTAGGCTTTTCTGAACGGCAAAGGCAAGGCCTGGGGCTTGAGTGACAGCAGGGGAGGGGCTGGCCCTGTATGCAGACTTGGAAGCGCGTTCTGTGTGGCCTCTCGGCGCCCGGTCAGGAAGCTGGCACAGCGTGCTGCTAACTCAGGTGGCTTGGCCCACCCCGTCTCCTGCCTGCTGACGCTGTGCCAGCCCCCACTGCTGCCTGCCACCTTGGAGAGATGAACACAACCTGTCCTGCCTGCTCCAGTGCCTCCCATGCCGGCGCAGAGGCAGCCATGGGGGGTCCTGAGGGCAAATCACTCCCAGGTGGGGTGGGGGTGGCTGGGTCAGTAGAAGGCCCTATGACTTATAACCACTGGATGTGGGCGGCCCAGTCTTGGGGCTCACGGTGGGTGGTTGATTGGGTTGGGTGAGGCCAGGAGTTTGGATGGGGTCTTAGGGGATGCCTAGGAGCTTATTAGGGCCGGGACCTCTGAGCAGAGGGGATAGAGTGTATCAGGACCTCACCTCACTTCCTTGCATCCAGCTTCCTCCTTCTTTTCCTCCCTCACTCCCCCCACCGTCTACCTCCCAGGTTAGGAGCTCCTAACCTGGAATCCCAGAGTGAGGAGGCAGTGTCCCTCATAGATGCTGGTGGTTTAGGAGAGTGCTGCCACTGTCTCTGTTCACGTTGGGTGGGTGGGGCTGAGGAATTCCCTGCTGTCTGCTGGCTCCCAGCCCAGGGCCTGCCTGGACTGGGTCCTCAGTATGTACCTGCTGAAGTCAAGATGCTTTGGTGAGAAATTTGGCAGTACTTGGGTGCATTTGAGGTAAAGACCAGACCTCATTATTTTTTGTAACAGTCTTATTAAGATACATATGCATCACATACCATAAAGATCACCTCCTTTAAAGTGTACAGTTCAGTGTTTTTTAGTGCATTCATAAAATTATACCGCCATCACCACTAATTCTAGAACATTCTAGAATATGTTCATTGTCCCCAAAAGAAACCCCATACCTGTTAAAAGTCACCCCATTTCCTCAAGTCTCCAGCCCCTGGCCACCACTAATCTTTTCTACGAGGACACCTTTTGGTGTATATTTCTTGGCAGAAATTTATAGACAAGAGGTCAAAAATTAAAACCCATGACCTGGCTGTACTTTATGCCAAAAGTCAGGAAACCTGAAGTAAGAAACTCCCTGACTCTCATGAGACCCTGGCATTAGCCTCAACCTTTCCCGGGAAGAGCTGGCATTGAGGAGGCAGGGGCTGCCTGCTTCCCACAGGGCCTGAAGTCCCCTTTTTGCCATAGTCTTCACCACTCCCTATAGCCTCAAGCCTGGCCGGCTCCTGTGCATGACTTTGTAGGCCCAGGAATTGGCAGTCCCGGTCCTAGACCTTTACTTCTTCCAGTGGATGGCCCATTGTCTGCTTTTCCCAGAGTTTTCCACCACGGGCCTGTTCTGGGCCCACCTCCACCCACAGCTAGGGTCCCTGTGAGAGCCCATCTGACTTACACCTGGTTTAAAATCTCTTGTCCCAAGGGCAGGAGTCTGTGCTGAGGGTCACAGAGCTGTCCTCCACATCCACCTGGATGCCTGGAAACGCTGCCTCCTGCAGACCCAGCAGGCCTCGGGATGTGGGTGTGCAGGAGCCTCACGTCCCACTCACTTCCCCGCCTGCCCCTTTCACTCCCCTGACAGCTCCTCCACTCCACCCTAATTTAAGCTTCGTGTAGACGTGAGCCTGCCCGACATTTCAAGCCGTTTAACCTGCTGCGATGGAAGCTGTGGCAATTAAATTTTAATTGAGATGCACGCTGCTTAAGCAGACACAAGACAGCTACAGCGATTGCTAATTAATTTTCTTCCGAGATGACAACATTTAATAATCACGCCTGCCGACGCGCATGTTATTTATGCAGCCTCACCTTTCTCCCTGCTGCTAAGTGGTACCCATCGGAGGCGGTTGGTGTTCTCGTGTGTGCCTGCTGGGACATTCGCAGGTGAGCCGGGCTGGCTGTTGTTCTCCCTAACTGGGCGATGGAGTTAGCTTTTTGGGGTGTGCACCGCGGGCCGTCCTGGGGAGCCAGGCACCTCGTTCCCTCGTACAGGTCTCTGCGCAGCTCTGAGGCTCTCTTACCAGTGTTCTCTCGCAGAGTAATTGGAGGCCCCTGGTTTGTTTTGTTGGGGTCTGTCTTTTCCATTTAGACGAAACCCGAACCCCTGAGGCAAGGAGCAAAGCCATGAGTTTCTGCTTTCTAGAGCATCTCGGCAGCAGGTTTTGCCCCAGTCTCCTCCCCTGTAAGAAGGGGACCATCGTAGCACCTCCCTCTGGGGAGGCTGAGAGGTTGTGCAGATTGTCACAGAGTGTGGGCCACGTGGGAGAGCAGACCTACCCTTTGTCCAGCGTGCGCCTTCCCTCCCTTTGCATCGCACTGCACTGGTACCCCAGGCAGGTACCAGCCCCATCGTTTGCTTAGGTCTGCCAGGGTCTAGGGTTGTCCTAGCAGAGAGGTGCCGGATGGAAGTTGCACCAGATGCCGTCCATGTAGTGATGGCAACTCCTGGCCCACGCAGGTGGAGGCAGGTGGGAAAGGTGGTGGCACTGGGTGTCCACTGGACACCTGGTCCTGACACGGAGCGACACGTTGAGCCCTCCCGGTTCCTGTTTTCCAGATAGGGCAGCGGGCTCTGGGAGGTTGGGCCTCACAGCTGCTGAGAGGCTGCCCCAGCTCTGCTGTCCAGCTCTGACTGCTTGACCCCAAGGCTGCCTCCTTCCACTCTGCCTGCTTTGAAGGGGCTTCCTGAAGAGTCTGGGGAGCCCCACAGCCTCAGGCCTTCGGGGGCGCTGAGGGGGGCCAGGACCCCGGCTGCTGAGAAGGTGGGAAAGGTGCATGGGGATAAGGTTTCTAGAATCAGGGCTCTCTCTGGTTGGGGACAGCTTCTGTGGCAGGTGGCCCTGGAGATTCTAGGATGGCCCCCTCCTAGCAGGCATCTTGTGTGCTTGTGTCTGTTCCTGTGGGGGGCTCCTCCACCTGTTCCCGAGGTCCCTGCTGTGCTGAGCTGCTGGGCATGTTCTGTGCCCCGTCTGAGTGGGAGAGACCCTCAGAGGGCAGTGGCCATATTCTCGGTCCCGTGGGTACATCTTGACCACAGTTGGGATTGTGATGAGGCCAGGTTGGGTGGCCAGGTCTCTGATGCTGGTTAGGGGGTGTCACATTTCTGTACATCTGTTCATCCAGTAGTGTAGGTGGTCTCTAATTCCCCCACCCCACTTTCATCTCCTTTTGTCTCTCCAGTCCCGAGCCCTGGGTGTGCTGGAACTCTGCATGCTGTGGAGGAGAGAACAGGGCACGCCCAGCTACTAGGTTCACCCCCAACGATTTCGTTCTCCCCCAGTTGCTGGATGCTCCTTCAGCCATTGGGTTCTCCCTTAGCCACTGAGTACTCTCCCAGCCACTAGGTGCTCCCCCAGCCGTTGGATGCTCCCCCAGCTGTTGGATGTTCTCT
This sequence comes from Tamandua tetradactyla, assembly GCF_023851605.1. Taxonomy (NCBI): domain Eukaryota; kingdom Metazoa; phylum Chordata; class Mammalia; order Pilosa; family Myrmecophagidae; genus Tamandua; species Tamandua tetradactyla. The sequence continues at coordinate 92,698,500 of NC_135329.1, read as the reverse complement.
CAGCTGCTGAGTTCTCCCCTAGCCATTGGATACTCCCCCAGCAGCTGGGCGCTGCCCCCCAGCCGGACTTTCCTACCGTTGGTCACAAAATTCCTCAGATGATCATCAGAGATGGGGTCTGGCTTCCTGCTCCCACGGCTTCCTTTGTCGGGAGACATGTCTCTGGCTGCCCAGCGCCTGCCCGCCCACGGGATCTTGGAACTGGCCGTTATCTCCTGGCAGAGTCTGACCTCTCCTGTGAGTCAAAACCTTCCCCTCATCGATCTTGACTCAGTCTCGCCCACGAGACTCCCGTCAGCCCACACAGCCAGAGAAAGTGATGAGGGGAGCAGAGCGGGCTCCCTGCCAGCTCCCAGGGCAGGTGACGTGCGGGCCGCCTCAGGAGGGCAGTGACAGGGTCTGTGCACGGCACAGCCAGGGGCTCCGCAGGGCTCTGAGGTGTTGGACGGCGTGTGCAGGTGGGAGAGTCAGCTTCTGCTTGGGACTGCGGGGGAAGGACCAGGGAGCAGAAGCTCCCCAGGCCCTGGCTGCCCACGTGCAGTGGGCATGTAGCAGGCCGGTGGCATGTCCAGGTGAGACACTGGAGAACCTGGGCTCTTCAGCACACATCTCCGAGGCCTCTGTCTGACCTGCTTGTGCTGCCCCTGGGACAGGGTTGGCTGGGAACAGCAGAGGTGTGGTCAAAGAGGCACCTGGTTTTTCCAGTGTCGGGATCCTGTCGAACCAAAGGAGGGCACCTGGTTTGTGCACCGGGGCCACCAGCCTTGCCCCCGGGATTGGTTGGTGGTGGCTTCGGGGGCAAGGTGGCTGGGGGGTGGGGTGCTATAATCTGAATTACCTGGCCCTAGGGAAGGAGTGAGCTATCCCCTCCTCCTGGACACGCACCTGGGCTAAAATAAGAGCCCAGCCTGTATCCAGCATGCACTAGTGTATGCGGGCAGTTCACTGACTATGTGTGAGCATTAGCTTGTGTAAAGTATTTACAGACTGCAGACAGATGTACCTTCACACTCTGATGGCAGCGCCTTCATTTTGCAAATCAGGCACTAGAGGCTCGGGGAGATGGAACAGTTTTTTCAAGTTCCCATTTGGTGGGGGCTGGCTTGTCCTTGGCCTCCTCCGACGAGCTGCGGACTCTGAAATCCTACCAACGGGTTGTCTGGTGCTGGGGTGGGGAGCTTGGCGATTCTTCCTTGTGTGAGTCCCCAGGCAGGGCTGAGCTCTGGGGCCAGGACCTCCTGACGTGGGCTCCTGTTTTCAGAGATGTCCTTAGCCATCTGTGGACACTGCACATGTCGATGCTCGGGAGAAAAGAACCCATAAGGTGCAAACATCTCTTTGGAGAAGGGGTTGGGATGGACTGGCCTGGACCAACTCAGATTTGGAGGGTCTAGGCCTCCCTCCTTGCCCATGAGAGAATTCAGCCTCTCCTGGTTCACATTCATTGAGGTTTTCTCTGAGTTTAGGTACACCATGTCCACGATCCAACTCACTCTGTACCTGTGGGGAAACTGAGGCACAAAGGTGTTAGCTCCCTGCCCGAGGGTGCACGGCGAGTAACGGGCAGGGCTGGAATGAGAACCTGAGTTCGTCTGAGCCTTGACCCTTGTCCCTAACTGTTATGCCGCCTGCTTTCCCAGGCCAGCCCTGGCCACCTGACTCTCCTTTCCATCTCAGGAGGGTGCATGGCCACACTCTCTCAGTTTAGAGATTGTTTGTGTGTGTGTGTGTATGTGGTGGAGTGTGCATGTTTAGGCAAACAGAGAAAGAAAACAACACATGCATCTTTTTTCAGTGCCGTAGACATCACTGCATGGTGAAGGAATGCAGAGTCAGCAAAACATTGTTTTTCTTCACGGCACTCAAAATACCTTTGGTTTCTCAGTTCTCAGAAAGACATCTATTACTCAGGTCTTACTTAGCAGTTTTCACTGAAAAGGCCAGTCCCATGTGGACACACACACATCCTTTGGCAGACAGAAAGCCGACCCTCCTTAAATTTGGGTGAGGCGGATGTGTTGAGAGCTGAGTCTGGCCGGCTCCTGTCCATTCTTTCTGGTAAGCAGAGGCAGCTACCTCCACCCAAATGCCGAGCCCTGGCTGTCACTGCCACCGCAGAGAGGAAGGAAGGAAGGAGGGAAGGAGGGAAAGAAAGGTGAAGGAAAGAGAGAAAAAAGAGAGGGAGAAAGAGACCCACCACAATCCAAGGCAGGACCTGCAGAAGTCTTTCTGGGGGAACTGGGGTGGCCATCCTACCCTCCACTTCCACAGCAGAAGTTGGGAATTTCCAGCAGCTGTGGTGGTATGGGGTCTGGGGTGGGGTGGGGAGGGAAAAGCCTGGCCCTGTGATGAGTGCCCCGTGGAACAGATGGTGTCTGTCCACTGTAGACAGGGGAGACGTAGTTTGGGAAACTCAGTCTCCTGCCGAGGTCCTTGGAGGACTTGGGTCCTTGGTCTTGGGGTCCCGCTCTGATGGTCCCGCTGAGGTGAGCCTCTTCTGCAGGCTTGAGAAGGGAGAGTGGTGGAGAGTGAGCCTCTGGCCTCCAGCCCTGGGAGTAAGTGACTCCCTGCCTTCATCGGGTCTTATGATGTCAGTGACACTGGCTGGTAGAAGTGGGAGACCCAGCGCCCCTCTCTGCCAGTTCCTTCTCCAGGGCTTAGAAACTGGAAGGCCAGGAAACTGCTTGGCTTGGACAAAGTGACTTGGGAATGTGGGGGTCCTGGGGCTGCCTGGAGGAGGCGGTGGGTTTGCAAAGTCCCCAGGGGCTTTTTGTCATGATGCAGAGCCTGGCTGTGCTCATTCCATGTTGACAGTGTCACTTCTGGGCGGGAAACTCTTTGATGGACCCCCGTACCTTCAGAACTCAGTCCTGACCCCGGCCGTCAGGCTGCCTCTCCACGGTCCTTGTCCAGCCCTCACTTTGCTCTCCTGCTGCCCCAGGCACGCCACACCTCCCAGCACCCCTGGCTCACCTTTTTTCTCTAGGGGCCTCTGCCAGGTGGCAGGTTGGGCCTGGCTAATTCCCGCCTCTCCTTGCAGCCTCAGATCAGATGCCACCTCCTCCAGGAAGCCCTCCACACCCCAGGCTAGGGTATATGCTCTCTGTGCTCCCCATGGCTCCCTGTACTTTTCTTCTCACACTGTGACTAGCTGCTGCCCGGCAGACCCCACCCCTGTGAGAGCCCTGAAGCCAGGTGCCGGGTCCTGGTCCTCTTTAGGTCCCCAAGTTTTTCTCTGGGTATCCCAAGATCTTCTAGTTTTAACAAAGGCCTCTTAGAGCCAGAAAAGCAGACTCCAGAGAGAGAGTATCTCTGAACAGTGGGATTTCAGAACTCCAGAATGACGCAGATGGTGGAGTCAGGAAACTGTGGCCTCTCGGGAAGCACCCCCAGGCCTGGCCGGGGGTCCTGGGTTGGAAGCCTGACCCCCGCGTTACCCTCTCTGTCACCTTGGGCGCGCTGCCGAATCTGAGCCCGATCTCTCAGCCTCCGTGTGGGAAGGTGCCGTCTGCCGTTTGGGGTGGACGCCCATCTGCTGACCGCAGAGCTCTTATTGTGGGGTCTCTCCTCCTGTCCTCATGGGCTCTGCCATCCTGTGGCGAGTGGGGGCGCAGCTCCCGAGTGCCTTATCCTCATTTGGGGGTCCTCTCGTTGATTTTGGTTGGAAGTGGTGAGAAGGCATGTGCAGTTACCTTTGGAGGGGTGAGCAGGGATTGTTTTATCATGTCAACCCCTGCCTCCTCTGCCCCAAAGAGCCACGATAAGATCCCCGCTCGCTTCTATTGTGCTTGCTTCTCCCTGCGTGGCCTCCCAAGGGTGGCAAAGTCCCCACCCCCCACTTGGCTCTGGTGCTCTGCAAAGGAAAAGGAGAAAAAGAAAGCAGTTAGTAAGAGCCTCAACCTTTCAACATTTTCCCTGGGGGTGACCCGAGCTGGGCCTTGGTGGGAGAGAGGAGTGTAGAGGGAATGGCTCTACCTGAGTGTGTGTGTGGGGGGGACTCGGGTTTGGAGAGGTTTTTCAAAATATTTTTAATAAATTCAATTTGGCGCTCCCCAAGATCTATGGGTAGTCTGGGGCTGCAGGCCGCTGCAGCAGAGTTTCCTCGCCTCCAAAGGGAAGGGGTCAGTCTTGGGATGAGGATCCGGGCACCCTGGTGGACGCTGGACCTTGTGGGGGCTGCACAAAGTGGTTGGACACCCTGGGCTGTGGCCCTACTGCTTCCCTTCTCTGAAGCCTGGAAAGAGGGAGGCGATGGGGATGATCCAGAGTGAATTCATTGGCTCTGCAGGACCATGAGGGGGATTATGTCCTTGGGTAGAGGAATTGGGTGTGTTCTAGTTTGCTAGCTGCTGGAATGGAACACACCAGAGACAGCTTGGCTTTCAATAAAAGGGGATTTATTTAGTTAACCTATAGTTCTTCACTGGAAAGACAGCTATCTTTCAACTGAGGTTCTTTCTTACTTAGAAGGCACAGGGTGATCTCTGCTGGCCTTCTCTCCAGGCCTCTGGGTTCCAGCAACTTTCCCCAGGGTGATTGCTTTCTGCATCTCCAAAGGCCTGGGCTGAGCTGTGAGTGCTGAGATGAGGTATGCTGAGCTGCTTGGGCTGTGCTACATTGAGCTCTCTCATTTAAGCACCAGCCAGTGAAATCAAACGTCATTCATTGCAGCAGGCACGCCTCCTAGCGAACTGCAGATGTAATCAGCAACAGATGAGGTTCACAAGCCATTGGCTCATGTCCACAGCAATAGAACTAGGTACCTTCACCTGGCCAAGTTGACACCTGAATCTGACTCCCATAGGGCGGACAGATCTTTTTTGCCCTATTGGGATTGGCGCACCAGGAAGCAACAGGTCCCCTCGTTCCAAGGTCCGGGGAGGCTTCCCCTGGGACTGGCCAAGGACATGGTCATGTTCTTCTGAGATTTGTCCTACACACTTCTTCCTTGGACAAAAGTAAGCTACGTCTACTGTTTCTCCTCTTGTTTTCTTTATATTTTTTAATAAACAGTGTTTTAATGGAAAGCACAGGATAACTATTCCATTTAAGAACATGACCCAAAACTAGCATTACTCCAAATCCCATCATCCTAACTGAAAAATTTGTCTTGTTATATGTTGTCACCAGCATGTACATAAAGTTCATTTTCCTAGTGGCAGTGAACTTATGGCATATGTTCAATTTTGTTTTGCTGTCACATCATATGATCTGAAACATTTTCTGCCTTTATAACAATGACCCAAAATAGCTGCAGCCCTCTTCCCTTGTGTTGCTATGATATGAGTGTGTTAAAATTCTTTCTTTCCCATTGACACATGGGTGATTTTCAGGGTGTTGCCTGGGTAAATAACCCTGCAGTGAACATCTTCTATACAGTCCTTATCTGTGATGGCATTGGCGTGGCAGGTCCGGGATTTAAAAAGTGTTTTAAGCAAATGTGGACTTCCAAGAGTCAGTGAGATAGCTGGGGCCCTGCTCACTGGCGGATTCTAAAATCAAACACTCCCGATCTGTCTTATAATCTATATAGCTCCTTTGGTTTACGTGCGTTGTACGTGAGGTGCTGTACTAGATGTTTTATGGGCATGGACTCCTCCGTAACAGATCCCTAGGATATCAGATCACTACTCCATTTTCCACCTAAAAATACCAAAGTGAAGAGAAGCTGAGTCACTTGCCCAAGGTCACACACTTTCCAGCAAGAGGCTGAGCCAGGCTTTGGGTCCGGTTTGTCTTTATACTGCCTCTCCTTTTAGCATAATGTAGTGAGATACCCATCCCTGGAGGTATTCAAGTAGAGCCTGGATGACTCGAGTTTCTAGAATATTGTAGATCAGATTTTTCCACCCTCGACACTGTAGATGTTTTGGCTGGCTAATTCTCCATCATGGGGGGAGCTGTCTGGGACATTGCAGGATATTTGGCAGCATCACTGACCTCTACCCACTGGCCACCAGTTTGGAGACTGTCAGAAGTATCTTCAGACATTGCCAATGTTCCCGGGAGGTGAAGGTGTCCCCATTGAGATCCAGTGCTGGGGAGAACCCCTGAGCAGTATGGGAGGCTGAGCTACTTGATCTCTTACAATCTCTGGGGCCTCCAGGAAGCCCCTGTGCCTGGTGGGCTCCCTTGGCGGGCTGGGTTCCTTCATCAGTTGGTGGTTGGTTGGAGGGACTGGGTGTGGCCCAGTCCTGTAAGGAATGATGGGGTCCAGCCTCAGGGAGAAGTTTCATATGCGCACCCAAAGTAGGGGGCACTGAGCCTAGCAACCACCTAATGTATCCTGGGGCAGAGAAGCCAGCTCCTGGCGATGGTGGTGGATGGCAGCCTGTGCCGCCCGTCCCATTCTGAGCCACCACAGGGCCAATGTCTTTTGCCCTCCTGCCATATCTCCCCTTCCCCAGTGTCTGGGAACAAATTTCGTATGTCACCCTGGCCTCTCCCAGGGACAGGGACATGCTCGAGATCTTCCCAGGGACAGTTCTGGCCGGGAGGCCCAGAATTCGAGCCCACCAGCGGCACCCTGACTCACAAACCCAGACCCGTGGTGGGGACAGCCAGGGGACTGATTTGTGGGGCTCTGTGTCAACTCAGGCTTTAAAGAACACTCTCATTTCCTCTCCGGAAGCTTTGAAAAGGCTCAGAGAACAAAAGGGGCTTGATCGAGTGTGCTTTGGAGAGCTTCATCGAAAAGAGAGGAAGAAAGAACCAGCAGCGTATACTACAAAGCCACTTAAGTTTGCATATGGTGACATGCCAAGAAGCACTGAAGTGCAGGAACAAGTAGAGAGACATGTTCCTTTTTATCAGAAGGGTGTGGACTGTAAGTTAGAGCCAAGGGCAGCCTTCAGCAAAATGGTGCAGGGTGGCTTTAGCACTGGCACCCTTGCTTTGCACATTTCTCCCCTAACTCCTCCTGCTTATAACTTCCCTCCAGCTCTCTCCGTGCTGCATCCCTCTCTACGTGCTGCATCCCTCTCTACTGGAGGAATTAACTTTTTATATGAAAACCCCTAAAGATCTGATGTTCTTTCAGGGAAATTTGGGTTTTAATGGACTGTTCTTAAAAACCAAAAAGCTTCAAAGAAGTGGGGGTGTAAGGGTAGCTTAGTGGTAGAATTTTTGCATACCATGTGGGAGACCCAACCCATGTACTTGCCAAACAAACAAACAAACAAGCAAGCAAACAAACAACCAAACAAAAATTCAGCAAATGGTGCTGCAATATGGGGATACTCACATGGAAAAAGAATGAAATGTGACCCCCAACCATGCAACCTATATACACACACACAAAAATAAAGCTTCAAAGAAGTGACTCTCTAATGGTTGAATTTCAGGTAGTGAGTTTTTTTTAAACCAGTGAATTCTGTCCACTTCTGAGATAAGGGAACCAGCTAGACCATGGCTTTGGGTCAGGCTCCGTGGGGTCAGCTAAGCAACTGTTACCAGGCGTCTATGTGTAGCATTCCATTAGCAGACATGGAGTGGGGGGATGGTCAAGAAGACAGCTGGTTTCACAGCACTGGCTCACTCTGATGGTTGTCACCCATTACACATTTATTGGACCCCAACTTTGTGCTGGGCAGTATGTTAGATGCAGGGAACAACAGTCAAAGAGTGGTTCTATCCCCGTATAGACAGTGAGGCAGCAAGTTAAAATGCACATTGAATGCAGTGCTGGTGGGTGACCAAGCTAACAAGCTGTACTGAGCATGGCCTGGGGGCAGGAGGGCTGGGAAGTGCTTCCTGGGGCAGGCGCCTTGGTCAGAAAGGTATGGACAAGAGTTAATTGGACAGGGGTGGTGGGGACGGGTGTTTCAGGTGTGGGGAAGAGCATGAGTGAGCACAGAGGCCAGACAGCATAGTGTCTGGGGTTTTAGCCTTCTAGAAACGCTGTTATATCAAGACTGAGGTCTGAGTTGGTGGAAGCTGAGGCTGAGGAGGCCAGGGGGTGGGCTCTGGCTTTGGGCGTTTTTTATGCCCAGGTCTGGAGTGTGGATATTTTTATGCAGGCATTGGGAATCAGGATGGGCAAGCGCTCACTCATTGCTAGGTGCTGACCTGCAGGCCTTGGAGCCACGAGGGTGTCTTGCTTGCTGTGCCTCCTGCTTGCTGTCCGAACCCTGCCTTCCATCAGCTTTGGTCCCCTTGGACCAAAGCAGGTCTTTTTAGCAGGTCTTTCTGGACCTGGCTTCTTCCCCTGAAGATATATATTCACCCCTTCCTCCAGGAAGCTTTCCCTGAGCTCCTCAGGTCAGCTGAGTCACTGAGCCTGCCTCTTAGAGGTTTCTTATTCTAGGTTGTCATCTCTTTCCCTTGGAGGACTGCGTCCCCTCTGGGGCTGGGAGCTCTGGAGAGCAGTGTCATGTTTAATTCACCGCCGTAGTCAAGGAAACATGTGCCACGTGAATGGAGAATCTCACGCTTGCCCCAAGTTACGGGAGCTGGGAGAACTTTCCTAGCCTGCCATCCCTAGCCGCCAGGTGCCCGGGCTACAGCTGACTTGCACGGGCCTGGGGGTGGGGGATAATATCAGGTGGCTGGGCCAGGAGTTGAGAAGGGCATGTGGGAGCACGTGAGATCCTGTGCATGCAGAGAGGAAGAGCGGAGCCCGGGAGTGGCTAGGGCTGGGCACGGGCTGGGCCTCACCAGATGCAGCCTTTGCCGGCGGTCCCCAGGGCCTCTCCCACCTCCTGCACAAGCGTGGTGGCCCAAGGCAGACCACGCCTGCTGGCTCCATGTAAGAAGCTAGGAGACCTTCTGCTCGCCGGGGTGGGGCTGGCCAGAGGCTGTTGGCAGAGTCTGGGGAAAGCCGGAGGCTGAGCCTGGCAGAAGACAGCAGCCACTGCAGATGCACAGACAGAAAGGCTGGGTGCAGGCAGTGCCCGGGAGGTGTGGCGAGGGCTGTGCTGGGCAAACCAGAGCAGGCTGCACAGGCCACGCCATGGGTGCCCGAGCCGCACACCCGGCCTGGCTCTCCCCAGAACCTTGAGGGCCAGACCGACCACCCCAGCTATCCATAGTCAGCCTTCTCAGCCCTACCTTGTTCCCCAACTGGCCAAGCTCCAGCCCCTACCCCCCACTTTGGGAAGCTGTTGATTTTGAAAGACAGTTACCGGTTCTCAGATTGGGGTCGTTCCTGCACCTTCTACCATTTGTCAAAATTCCCGTTTCTGCCCTTCTTCTAGGTTGGGTGCTAAGCCCAGAGATGGACAGATGTTTCTCCTGAGTTGCACAGCAAGCCGGGGGCCCATTGTAGGCTGGAAGAGTGTTGAGATTTGCTGTGCTTAGGTCAGGAGCTCTGTGAATTGTCCCTTTGCATCATTCATAAAGAGCTGCTGGAGGCAGGGAACTGGATGAGAAGAACTCTAGAGCCCTTTCTCAGTGCTAGACTCCAAGGTCAGAGGGAGAAGGCTGAAGGATTTAGGAAGAGGTGCTTTTGGTCCTAGGGATGGCTCTTGGCTGTGCAGCCACTTATTCCAAGGAGCCTCTTGAGGGCTATTATAGAGCCTTTCTATCGCCAGGGCAGGCTCAGAGAAGCCCAGAGAGCCCCTCATCCCCACCCCCAGAGTCCCAAGGGGCCCAGTCAGGAGCCTCTCTCCGCCCAGCACTGCTTCCAACACCCAGGCAGGTCCCAGGGCGATCCTGGCCCCTTCTTCAGAACAGCCAGGATGGTTGGAGAGGTGCCATTTGTCCTGGATCTTGCCCCCTCCCTCTTCCCTGCCTGGGTGAAGTTCTGAGAACCCTGTGTTTCTGGAGGCTGGGTACAGGTCCTGATCGGAAGGGGGTAGGTGAGCCCGCCTGCATCATACCTCCAACCCCTCTCACCCTTGTCGGCCCCTATGGGCTGAGAGTCCTGAATGCTTCAAAAGGCACTGTTTAAGAAGCGAGGACTCATGTTTTTATTCATCCTCACACTGGAGTGTGCCTTGAGCAGAGTGAATGCTCAGTGTGTATTTGGAATTCTAGGCTGGGTGAGCGGCATCTTGTCTCTCAAGGAGTTTGCAATTTAAGGGCAGCAGTGTGTTCTCAGGCTGGTAGCATTTGCTTCTCAAAGCCCTTCTTCCTAGACCACCCAGGGCAGATATTGCCAGTCGATTACCAATGGCTTCCTGACCTGAGAAGCAGCCTTAGGCTCCTCCTCAACCCAGAGCTGATGTGTTCCAGGAGCCGAAACCTGTTTGCCCCCCAAAGCCTGGTGGGAGTTGAGGCCTGGGGGGAGAAGAGGAGTCATGCAGATGTAAGCCTGAGGGCATTTGTGCATTCAGTCATCAGCGAGGCACAGAGAGGCCTGTGACTGGGGTGGGGATAAAGAAGGACAGGCATTTTGTGGGGTCACCCTGGGAAGAATGATGCAGAATCTAGAGGGTACAATGAGCTAGGAGCCTGTATCTCAGGGCGGCTCTGAGAGAGGGCAGATCCCAACCTGGCCTGCTTGGGTGGTCAGCTGGGAGGGCTTCCCTGAGGAGGTGGCTCTTACACTCATTTCTAACAGCTGAGATGGGCACTGGGGAAATAACCTCTGAGGCAGAGGGAATGGCATGGCCTGGGACAAAGAGGGGTTAACTGGTGCTATCCTGGTGTCTGTGTGGGTGTGGGTGGGTGGTACTGTGGGGGTGCTGGCATCAGCTTGGAGTGGGATGGGGTGGGGAGGCAGTGAGCCTGGAGGCATGGGATGCAATATGGGGGGAGGGCTTGATGCAGAACTGGGCTTCTCAGACATTATCCTGTGGGTTCATCGCCGCTGTCCCAGGCCCTTTTGTCCCCTCTGTGAGCCCTCTTGGAAAATCTTCACTCACTGGGCATTGGTCTTTATCTCAGATTAAGTGGTGTCGGTGTCCCTGATTTCCATATGCCCCCTTCTCTCCTCTGGGCTTCCCTGCCTGCCTGCACCCTGCCCAGGACAGTCTGTTTTCTCTCCTTGGACAGAGGCAAAGTTGTTTTTCCTTGGGATCCTGTGCTAGAGATATAGAGCACAACTGTTGAAATAGCTGGGGCCTGGCCAGGCGGCTGTACGGGGGCCAGTTGTCGCCATGTAGTCGGAGGCCAGCCACGCTGTCAGCAGCAGTTCCCAGGCCTTTGGTGAGGAGACAGTGGGCTTCTATGGGGGCTTCTGCCACCTTGGGGCTCTCCCTGGGGTAAGGTGACAGACCTGGTCCCAGCAGGAGTTTGGAATTGAGCATGCTAAATTAAAGGCATCTGGTCAGATCTGCAGAGCACGGACCCCTGGATGGAAGGAGGGGTGGGCAGGGCAGGTGGGTGGGGACAGAGGGGGCATGATGGGGGGGGGGGACACCAGGTCTGGGCTTTCAGTCGGAGCCTCCCTGTTGATGGGTGTCCCTGGGCATTGCCCGATGCCGCAGGACAGACCTTCCTGCCCCGGGTGGGTGGGGGCCTCGGCAGGACAGGCGGGCACGTCAGGGCCTGCAAGCTGCTGACTCGGGGCAATCTGTGTGTGCTGTGCCCTGTGCCATCAACCCACAGCCCTCGAGGGAGGTGCCGCAACCATCCCCACTTGGCGGATGAGAAGTTGGAGGCTTAGGGAGCTGTGGGTGCTGGTCGGCAGCTTCAGGGAGGAGCTGGGCATTCTCCACTGGGGCCAGCTGTGGACAGGTGTTGCAGAAGTCTCCGAAGCAGCACAGGGAGGCTGGCCAGCTCCATCCAGGACCCTGGGCAGGAGGCATCAAGACAAACTTCCCGGGCTCTGAAGCCTGGGCCTCTCAGGTGGTATAGGGAGGGTAGAAGAGAAATTCTGGGTAGGCGAGTGTCCGCGGGTGAAGGCAGGGGGATTCTGGCGGCCTGGCATCTTCAAGAGATAAACCCAAGTGGAAGCAAAGGGAATTCATGACACCATCGAAAGTGTCATAAAGTAGGTCCCATCTGCACCCTAACAGAGTAGAATACAAATGCCTCCTGCCCAGCCCAGCCCGAGATACCCGTCTCCCCTTATCTAAGACCCTGGTTGCTGCAGGAGAGGCTGCACATCCCACCCAGCAAGTCAGCCAGTAAGGGTTAATTGTCGGTTGTCTTGCATACCACCCAGCCCAGGGCCAGGGGAAATCAGGGTGCTTTCGTACTTGGAAGAGTATATTCCAGAAGCGATTAAGGCGCAGGTGCACCCACTAGGAGGGTGACTTTTGCATGGTGCCCATATCGCAGCTGCCTCCTCCCTTGGAGGGCCCAAAGCTCCAGGAAGCAGTGTGGACAGGCCAGGGCCCAGCCTGCCGGGCTGCACTATGGAGGGGTAACCTGAGACCCAGGAAGCTGGGCGGCCCCTAATCTTTCTAAGCCTTGATTTCCATCAAGCCTGCCCTCCCCAGCGACCCCACGTCTTCCCCTGTCCCCACTCAGCCTAGTTTCTCTCCTCCTCTCCACAGAGCCCTCTTTTCTTTGTCTTTCTCCCCAGAATGGGCCAAGGGCAGTTTCTTCCCTTTGCTCCTGCCGTTCCCTGCAGGCCATGCCCTTCCCTCCCCTCTCTGCAGGCCCTGTTGTGCCTTTTCATTCCCCATCTTGAAGGCTCAAGGCTTCCCCTGACCTCACCAGGCCGTAGCCCTCCCTCGTTGAGCTCCCACAGGGCATAAAGTCTCTGCTACTTATTTCACATGTAGCATATCCCACCTTAGGCTTTGAGTCAATGTCCTGCAGCCGTCCTGTGCCTCAATGAGAGCCGTAACTGGGTTTCAGCCCTTTTGACGATCCTGTAAGATTCCTTGCATGTGACGGTCCTTTATGTGCTCAAAGTGGAACGTGTGTGGGCTTCAGAGTTCTTGGAGCTGTCTTGGAATGCCGGCCCTGCCACATCTGAGCTGTGTGACTTTGGGCAGGTTACTCACCCTCTCTGGGCCTCTGTTTTTATTTTTTATTTTTTTTACATGGGCAGGCACAGGGAATTGAACCCTGGTCTCCAGCATGGCAGGTGAGAATTCTACCTGCTGAGCCACCGTGCCCGCCCGGGCCTCTGTTTTATTGTAAAATGAGAATCATGATATTGGCCTTCTGGGGGCAGCCATGGAGACCCCATAAGGTCACATGGGGAGGGCAGCTGGCCCAGTGTGGTGGCTTGCACCCAGTACTTGTCTTGAAGGCTTTCCTCTGTTCATCCTTCTCTAATAGTGAGGCTTGCAGAGTAGGGGTCAACCCTGGGCAGAACGATGGTGAAGTTCAATGGCACCTTTCTTCCACTGAGTCCTATACCAATGAGGGCCCTGCAGCCTGCCCCTGGAGGGAGGAGGGGTTCAGAGGAGTGCTGTATTCTCTTATAGATGTGCCTTTACATTATCCTCACAGCTCCCTGGACACCAGGCTGAATAGTAGCCTGGTGCCGAGTCCACTTGTAGACAGGAAGGGTCTGCTGTATGGAAAGGGAAGCTGCTGGCTGCCTGCCTGTGTCTTTCAGATGTTGCTGTGTTTGAATTGCATCATGTCGTTGTGAGTAAGTGTCCATGGGTGGGTGAGGTTTGGGTCGAGCTGTGAGGCTGGGGGGACTGTCCCAAAGGCCCTGCCTTTTCCCTCATGTCTGTAGGTTCCTCTGTAGGCTTGGGGTCCCCTCTCCATGTTTGCCCTCTCCTTTTGGGCTCCTAGGGCCACGGAAATCCCTGGCCAGGCTGGCGTGGGAGGGGCCAGGCCAGGTGGGAGCTTTTAGTGGTCCCCTCTCAGCATTGGGTCACCAGAGTGGAGAGGAGCCGGGGACGAGGGCCAGAGGGTGGGAGGCCAGTCACATCCTCCCCAGGCCCTGAGCTCCTTTGGCACCGTGTCCAGGCGTCCTTGAGGCCAGTGTCCCACCAGGCCTGGGAGAAGCTTGGGGACTTTGGCTTCACGTGCAAAGCCAAACCAGTGGATAGAGCAGCAGAAACAGGCAGGTGGGGGGAGCCGGCAGAAGCCCCCTCCGTCTGCTGGGCCCCGCAGGTGGGGCAGCCCTTGCCTGGAGAAGGTGCCCATCTGCCGAGGCTTTTGTGCCAGGCCAGCCCCAGGCAAACCCCACATGGGGATGAGCCGTCTACCAGGACCCGTTGTGTGTGGGCAATTGCTGAAATGTGTGTTAAGTCTTCGCTGGGGACGTTGATGTCGGCTCTCGTGGTCTCCCCACCCTACAACACCCCAGGAGGTTGGGAAGATCTCCTGTGTTCTAGGGGAGGGCAGGGCTCAGAGAGGAAAAGTGATCAGGCCAAAGACACGTGGCGAACAGCATTGGCCCAAGCACAGATGCTTCCGTCAATAGGGAAGAATAAAATGTGTAAATAGGATTATTATGTCCCCAGCCATGGAGGGTGACCTAAGCGTCCTCTGGCTAAACCTCACGCACTTCCTTTCTCCTTCAGGATCAAGGAGTGAGTTGGGTGTTGGTTGGTTGGGAGTTGGGTGGAAGCATGTGCCTGGGTCCCCCCACCCCAGCCATGGTGAGTCAGAAGCCCCCTCTTGCTCCTCCGTTGCCCGTGTTGGTCTGTCAAGAACACACTTCCGAGCATCCATTTTCCAAATGAGGAGAAATGGAAGAGATGAAGCGATTAGCACTCGGCCGCAGGGGTGGATATGAGACACAGCCTGAGGGCCTGGGGCCAGGGTTCTGTGCTCTCTTTTTCTTTTTTTTTTGTATGGGCAGGCACCGGGAATCGAACCCAGGTCTCCAACATGGCAGACGAGAACTCTGCCTTCTGAGCCACAGTGGCCCACTCCCATCTCTTTTGAACTCTAATGAGGTTATAATTATTATTAATCTTAGTTGGTATTGCAAAGTGTTTTCGCTCCAGGAACTTTGACGTGTGTTATCTCATTTGATCTTAAAAATAAGTCTGTGATCAAGACAGGGCGGGTGTTTATTATCTCTAGTGTCTGTGTGTATTTGGGCTGGTGTGTATCTTTGTACACATACATTGTGGGTGCTCATGTTGCATGTAGATCTGCATGTGTATGCTCTGTATGCCTGTGTTGTATGCGCTGTATGGCTGTGTGTGTGGTGTGAGTATATGCATATGGTATGTGAGTGTGTGCTGCTCTGTGTGCATGTTTGTCTATGGTCTGTGTGTATACATGTGCGTGTGTGTGCAAAACTATATGGTGTATATGCTATGTGTGAGCCTGTGTGTGTCTGTGTGTGTGTACAAGTATGCATGTGTGAGGCTGTATATGATATGTGTGTATGTGTGAGCCGTGTGAGTGTGTGATTCGTGCGTGTATGCCATATACGTGTGCATGCGTGTGTGTGCCCCTGCGTGTGGGTTCTGGGCACATGTGCTGGTGGCTGAGATCAGAGAGGAGGTGAGATCGGTGGCTGTGCGGGTGGGAGAAGGGGCTTGGTCTCTGTCCTGGAGATTGCTTCCGCCTGGGGTAGCACGCTCTAATGCCTGGGTCCCACTCCTCACATGAGTTCAAAGCAGCCAGGTGGCAGGAGGGTATCTGGGATTTCAGGTTTCGGGGGTGATTTGCTCATCCTGCTGTGATTATTAATTTATCTTTCAAGCTGGTCTCTGAACTTGGGTTCTTAATCTTTTCTGTGCCAGGGACCCTCCTTGGAATGCTGTCGTAAGGGCTGAGAATAAATGCATAGGATTATCCAAAAGAAAGTCAGAAATATTGAATGCGACCACTAAAATGTTTTAAGCACCCAGTCATGATATTGAAATACAGCCCTTCTTGGCTGACATGTCAGCCACATCTAACAGCAGAACCTCAATTCGGAAGCCATCTGAGCACAAATACCTTCTCTCTACCAGTCACAGCTGCAGTGAGAGGATCACATCTGCCACATGTGTAGGGGATCAACTCAGGTACGCTCGAGCAGGTGCGGTTTGCTGCCCAAGGAGTGTGAGACCTTTCAGTGAGAAATTAGTGTTGATTAAGTGTCTGTTTTCTTCCATTCAGGTTACCAACACATTATGGCCATTTCTAAATTATTTGGGGGCTGGAAGGCATCTTAGTGATCACCCAGTGTAGTTTTCTCCCAAAGTTGCTGATGCATCAGAAACACCTGTGGAACTTTATTTCAAAGTACAGATTATTTTGGTCCCAGCTTGCCCCAGCCCAGACCTACTACTGAGTTAGGGTCTCGGGAAGAGGCCCAAATATGGGGTCAAAATGCTCCCAGAGCTTCTTGGTGTCACCAAAGGCCCCGGAGGGTGCTGAGTGGCCCGGGTGTGACCTCATGCCTTGGAGGAAGGAAGCTCCTCCTGGCTCCTGGTTGAGTGCTCCTCCTTCCCTTAGCAGAGTCCCAAAGAGTCTGATTGCATTGGCCTTTTGTGAGCTGTTTGGACAGTGTGTGGGCACTGTGAGTTTCAGAGACAAACTGTGAGAAGTGTTGACTCTCCTCCCCCTGGGAACTGCTGTGGCTCCCCAGCCCTCTGGTTTTGGAGCCTTTCTGTGGAGCCCGTGGGAAACGCTCCAGGACAGACTATCAGGCCCCCTGGCTGAGGTGTGGGAACTCAGAGCCCTTTCTCACCTCCCTGTCCTCCTTAGGTGGTCTAGGTAAAACTTTTGCTGGGACTCAGGAGTCTGCCTGAGAAGCGCTTCAGGGAGTGAAAGTGGCTGCCTGGGACACTGGGTGCACAGGCGTTTACCCCCAAATTGTGCTAATCCCGTTAATTCCCAAGATTTACGCAGGCTCTCTGCTCTGTCTGCTGCCTTCCTGTGAGAAGGGATGGGCAGCAGCTGCTCTGCTGATGGCGAGGAAGCCCCAAACGTGGTGGGGCTGACCGAGACCCCCCCATGCCGGGTCAGCTTTCCCATAGGTGCTCACAGGACCTCAGGGGCCGGTTGGCCGTGGGTCCATCTGTTCCCTGCACCAGGGCACCTGGCCCTGTGGCTGTCTGGATAATGCGACTCTGAATTAACACGACCCTCACCTCCGTCACCCACCCCGCCAATAGTGGCCACACGCTGAGGCTTATACCCAGGGGGCTCAGCTCTAGAACTTCTTCTGTCCACTGTGGAAGGTGCCTGGACAGTTTCCTTCCAGTGGGAACCTCACCTTTCTCCCCTGCCCACATATTTGGGGTGGTGGTGGGAGTTGCTGTGGGGGTGCTAAAAACAAATTCCCCAAAAGTGGGGCTGCAGCTGCTATGACCAAAGTCTTCCCCGACCTTTCACCTCCTTCTCTCCTCTCTCCCTCCGTCCCTTGGAGATGGCCGTGCTCCCTTCTCAAGCCTCTTTCCTTCCTTGGCGTCCCCGACCCTGGAATGCTTGGCTTGGAGTTGCCAGGCCTCAGTTTCTCTCCTACCCGTCTGTTTGACTGGCTTGGATTTTCTGGATGGGGAGTTTTAACGGATTGTGGGAACCAGACGAGTTAGTGTGTACAAAAATAAAAGGCAGTTGAACCAAAACCCAGCCAGGAGATTCAGAACTTGGGCTGTTGGCTCAGGAAACTGACAGGGACCTCTTTTAGGAGCTCTGCCTCATCTTTTTTCTTAATACTCCATTTCATACTTGGAAAGAATTGAGGGTCTGGAGGGAATTTAATAACGTACAATTCTGGGGTCTACTGCTAGAGCAGAAGCTTTGAGGCCCGTAGTGCTGAAGCCCCTTTGGCTGTCCCCCTCTGATGCCCGAGCCTTTGTGGGACCCTTCCCACATGTGTGCAAATGTGCCACCCATGTGCAAACACGCCCGCATCTCTTTCCTAAACAGCAGCAAACAACCCTCCCTGGCTCTGCACCCCCTTAGCTGCCGGCTCAGCTCTACTTCTTTTGTAGCAAAATTTCCTGGAAGAATTGCCTGTGCCCCTGTTCCCACCCTCTCCCCAGGTGTCACCGTGCGACTGAAACTGCAGCGTTCAGACTTCATTTCTCTGCCTCCTGGTAGCTCCTGATGGAGGTCATCACTCCTCCCCCTATAAAGCACTTTCTTTCTTCTGTTGTATGCCAGGGCCCCAGACTCCTGTTTCTTTCCTGCCATCCTCCCCACCCCCACCACCTGTTCCTGCCATCTCTCCTTGGCTGGGTTCTGCTCCTTTTCCGACTTCAAAATGTTGGACTCCCCACGTCTCCCTTCCCTTCTCCGCCTGCACCCTCGCCAGGTTCAGCGGCCGCCACGTTCCCACCGCTGGCGTCCACCTCTCCCCATCTGCAGCCTCGCATGGCCAGCAGCCCCGCCATGCCTCTTCCTGGGCATCTCAAGCCTTCACAGGACCCAAGATGAGCTCTTGAGTTCTCCCCTGAACTGCCTCCTGCCCCTTCCTCTCCGTAGCAGTTAATGACACCACTGTCCATTCACCCTGTGCCTCATCGGCCAGAAAGGGAGGCCTCTCTGACAATCTCCATTTTTTTGTGTATTTTTTTTTAAAGGGGTTTAAACTTTTTCTGGATGAGTTAAAAAAAAAAGGTAAAATAAATAATAGGGGATGATAAAGGGTAAAAATTGCATAGATTGGCCCTGTGGGAGATTCCAGGTTCAATTCCCGGCCGTGCACTAACTGCCCCCCCAAAAGAAAAAATTCAACAAATGGTGCTAAATAAGGGGATAGTCACATGGAAAAAGAATGAAATGTGACCCCCCCACCATACAACATACAAAGAAGAAATAATTGAGTAGATTGAAATACTGTGGGCCAAGGAGAGGGAGGGGTAAGGGGTATGGGATGTATGAGCTCTTTTTGTTCATTTGTTTTCAGGAGGGCTGCAAATTTTCTGAAAATGATCATGGTGAAGAATACACAGCTATGTGATGATATTGTGAGTCATTGATTGTATAATATGGTTGGACTATACGTGTGTGGATATTTCCCAATAAAAATGTTTTTAAAATATAATTAACTTCTTTAAATTTAAGCTAATTACCGCATTTTCCCCCTTTTCCTTAATTCTGTACATTTTTCATGCTATATTTTTAGTTCATCAGGGAGTAAGCTTTCAAAATGTCTAAATCAATGAGTCTAGATCTGTAAAATACTTCCTGGAAAGATATTTACCATTCACTTAATCGCTGGTAGGGCAACAGAATAGCATAGCAGGAATTATATTAAAAAAATCATTTCTGTTCTGTGATATTTGCCGTGACTGCGTGTTAGCAGTATCTGTAAGCGATGACGTGCGTGAATGCAATGCCTGGGGCCCCCTGCCAGACTGACACTGGGCCCTCCGCCTGTGCCCTGCCTCACCTGGACAGGTTCCTCCCTGAGTCGACGACAATTCCTCTTTTCATCCACATCGCATTCCTAGCAAGCAGCCTCCCCTGCCTTTGCCCTCCCCCCTCAGCTCTCCTCTGCACAGAGGGCAGCATGACCCCCTTCCAGCAGGCAGGGGGACCCCTTTGCAGCACGAGTCAGACCCTGTCCCTCCTGCTCAGAGCTCTCGGAGCCTTTCACTGGCCCCCTGCTCCTGCTGGCATGAGCCTGGCTTCTCCCACGGAGCCCCTGGGTGCCTCTGGGCGCCTCTGCCCTCTGATCATGGGTGCTGCCTTCAGACCTTCTCACAGCTCGCCCCTCCTGCGTTCTGTCCCTCCTGCCTCTCCAGGAGCAGTGCCCTCTCTGCCCCTTCCACCCTTCTCTCTCCTGCCCTCTCCCTCGCCCGCTGTCCTGTGGCATACTACTTCTCATTAACCGCAATCCAAACTGCCCAGTAGACTGTAAACTCTGTGCATTATATCAGTAGCACCAGGCGAGACGCGAGATGCAAAATAGGTGCTTAAAAATATGTTGTGAGTGAATGAATAAATGAGATGAAATGATCAAGTGTGTTGGGTGGGTGGATGAATGAATGAATGAACGTACACATGGATAAATGCAAGGTGGGTCGTGCTGAGCAGGGGCGGGGCAGGAAAAGGGGTTTTCTCTGGGGCGCTTTGGGGCCGAGAGTGGGCGTGGGAACTGTCCAGCTGTGAGCCTGGCACAGTAGGCTCTGGGGAGTTGTTACCACTTAATATTTATTTTTGTTTTCCCTGCGATTCTAAGTTGGAGGCCACTGCTTCCAACATCCTTTTTCGAGGTAGCTCTTGCTGCTTACGCCTCCCCTCCCAGCAGTAGGAACTTGTTGCTTAGATTTTTAAAATGTGGGTAAAAGAGATAAAACGTGTGGTGGCTCTCTGTGACTTTGTTCCAAAGATGGATCTCATGACTAATGATTTTCAAATTAATTAAAACCTCCTTCCTAATTATAAAGAGGGTAAACTTGGTTGCTTTAGAAATGTGCAGCAAATCTGGGTCGGCGTCTCCCGGCTGGGTCTGGGGGCAGCGTTTGGTGAATGTCTTTGTCTTCTCTTTTAGGGTTCCCAGCACCCAGGACCATGAGCGGTTAAGATGGAGACGCCCGCCTCAGCCACCGCTGCGGAGAAGAAGGAAGCCGAGAGTGGGACCCTGGAGGGCAGTGGCTTCCCCGACCCAGGCAGGAAGGCCTCTCCGCTGGCAGTGGCCGCGGCGGCAGCGGCGGCAGTGGCTGCCCAAGGAGGTACTTTCTGTTCTGCTTATTTCGGAAACAGCGGGGGTGTTTTTCATTAGCCCGTTAGGATTTCATTGGAGCGGTAGCCTGGTGTCATCAGGCATGCACGCTGGTTTTATGGGGGCCGAGGTGGAGCGAGCCCTGCTCCCGGGAATCCCAGGCACAGTGACGGACGGATGCGTGCGGGTGTTCTCCCAGGTCTGGCCAGCCCAGATCCAGAGGGCTGGGCCTGCTCGGCCTCTGGCGGGTGTAGCCCTGAGAAGGGAAGAGGCAGCGGCTGCTGGGCCACCCTGGGATCAGTTCCTTGGCACATTCAAGCTCTGCCCAGAGACTCTGCTTCTTGCCTCTTGCCCGCCAAGGGCTATTTTGGAAAGTAATTGTCTCCTGATCCTTCTGTTCGTAATTAGAGGGTCGGTACGGAATTTGGTATCCTTAGGTGCATTTCTGGCCGCCTTAATTATAACAGAAGGGCTGCACGAGCCGCGGCCGGTCATTTCAGCCCCACGGAGATTGGCCCGTGCCCGTCTCCCACTGGGAAAGTTTGGCGGGAAGGCGAGACCTCCCCTGTGCCTGCGCCATCCATCTGGAGGCCACAGAGCTATTTCTGTCTCCGAGGAATGGGGAGACTCAGATTTCGTCTCTTCCCTCCTTTATTCAAGTGCATTTAGTCATGCCCTGTTGCTCCAGCCACTCAGGCATGGCTCAGAGAGCTTCTGGGAGGGGGTGGGAGCGGGGGAGTGGAATGCAGAACATGTGCCCTCGCCGGGATGCGTGTCTCACACTTTTATGGGCACAAGTCCCCGGGAGAGGTTCTGGTTGAGAAAGTCCGGGAGGGGCTGGGCTTCTGTGTTTCTGACCTGCGGCCGCGGGAGAAGGGGCCAGTGATGCTGGTGCCTGATGTGGCATCTGGTGCTGGAACAGCTGCTCCCTGGCTGCACTTGGAAGGCTCAGCGGGGTATAGAAATGGGTGTTTCTGAGTGCAGACTTGATGTGGGGCCCACCTCAAGAGAGTGTGATGATCCCGCAGTAGGCTGAAGGTTTGACTTTCCAAACTAGAGAGGCACTTTCAGTGGCAATGTGCCCTGACATCCCCCCGGCCCCTGGACCCTGCACCTGGATTGGCAAGGGGGCTCTTTGTGAGGTGGGTTGGGGCCCTGGAGGGTACAAGGAGAGCCAAGCTGGGGTGGGGGCACGCTTCCAGGAGGAAGCTGAGGAGAAACGGGGAAAGCAAGGAGACATCGGAGTATGGCAGTGAATAGGGGTTGGCTGGGACCCCGAGAGGTCCCAGGGACAGCTGTGTCTGCAGGTTGTCCATTCCTTTCCCTGGTTTGTGGAGACCCAGCTCTCGAACTGCCCTTTTGCCAGATGTGTGGACTCCATGGGCCTCTGAGTCCCCCCATGAGCTCGGGAAGCTCTGCCCTGGGGTAGCTGCCATCTGCCTTGGGGTGCGTGAACTGCTCTGCCCCCTTAAAGCACAAGTGGACCCTGAAGCTGCCGGGCAGCTGGACAGACAGCTGTGTTGCAGTAGCAGAGAACAGACTTAGGCAGTGAGTGGAGAGGAATTGGGGGGAAAGCCCCTCTATCATCAAGGTTGCCCCCCACCTGGGGCTGTACAACCGATGTTGGCAGGGAGTCTTGATCTAGGGGAGGGCAGCAGTCTAGCTGGGGGGCACTATAGAAGGCACCCCCCACTCCATCACTCCCACCTCCCGGATGCCTTCCCCCAGGCCCTCTGTCCCTCATTGCCTGACTCCAGCCAGCTCATTGGCATCAGCTTTGGAGCAGGGTTGGGCCAGGGACATCTGCTGTTGGAGAGCTGTGGGGACCCTAGAGCCCTCTTGGGGACCACTGTTTCCTGCACCCCTCCAGAGAGCCTCTTGGTGTGACTGCCCTGCCCACAGAAGGACCCCCCTGTCGGGAGGTAAGGGGAACATGTGAGAGGAATACTAGGCAGCAGGGGGTCCCCGAGTCAGAAGTCCCTCAAGGGGAGGGAAGCTTTGTGCTCAGCTCAGGTCTTGGTGCTTGGCATTCGGTGCTGGCCATAGCCTGAGGGTCTCTTCATGGAACTGGGTGGAATGTGCGAGGGACTGGTTGCTCCAGACGGGGAGTGAGGAGGTCAGCCTGTGGGCTGGGCATGAGCACAGGGTACGGTAGGCATGTCTGGGGACCTGCACAGGGCCCTGCTTGTGGGCAGTACACAGACATTGCCCGGGATCTGGGGCAGGAGCTGAGCCTACTGTGGGGGGGTGTCCTTTCCTGACCAGGGGGCCATCTGGGTCTGGAGGGCTGCCCGAAGCTCACCTGCTGGGGGCAGAGTGTGACAGCCTCCCCGTGATTGTGAAGGGGTCTGTAGCTGTCCTGCTAGAAGGGATTGGCCTTAGGGATTCCTAGCCCATCTGCCCAGGGCTTGGATGGGGCCTTCTTGCGGGTGAGGGCAGACAAATCCTACAAGCAGATGTGGATACCCTGTGTCCCCCTCGTCCAAGCCCCCATTCCTCACTCCCGCCACTGCCCCCGGTCCCAGGGGCTGAGTGCCACCACTAGGAACGTGTAGGGGCATTTCCCGGACTGAACATGCCATCGGGCAGGAAGAATTCATTTCGGCATCTCTGTAACTTTGAAAAACTGGAACCAACCTAACTGTTCAATGACAGGAGATCGATCCCTCAGACTGGGGGCATCTGTTGAATGAAACACTGTGTGGCCGTTGGAAATGGTTATCGATCCTTGGTACTAACAGGAGGACCATGCTTGTGTCCCGACATGAAGTGCAAAACCCGGGGTACAGAATTCCATCTCAGCTCGGAATGAGTGAGTAGCTGCCCAGATATTGGAAGGTTGAATAACGAACATTGCATTTACCCCTTTGGTTCCTAAGGACCTTCAGCCTTCTGGAGCCTTCTATCTGAGAGGCAGGAGTGTGCTGAGGCTAACCCACCATGGCCTGTGCATCGCGGCTCTTCCAACCCGGTCACCAGTTCAAGTGGTCAATCTGGCCACTTGAAATTGGCGGAGGTGGGAGTATTTGGGCCACTGAAATTGGCAGAACCATGCAGCTCAGAGCTGCCCCTCCCCCTCACTCCCCTGCCGGAGCCTTTTGTTCACCATTTACCAGCACACCTCCTCATGGTATCTTAAGCCACAATCCGGGTCACTGATAGCTAACTCATCTCAGGTGACATTGTGAATGAGATAGAGCGTGCAGAGTTGGCATGAGAAGGAGGTGGGTGTCCCCTGTGGCAAATCCTGATGGGGGCTCCGGGGCCTTAGGGCGGAGCGGCTAATTCATGGCCTGTCAGGGCCTCCCCTTGACTGCCTCTCATTCTGTAGAGGAGGAGATTGAGGTCCAGGTGGGAAGAGGACTTGCCCAAAGCTGCTTGAGTCTGCTGCCTCTCCCATAGTGAGAGTCTTGGCTCTCCTGGTAAGTGCTGGCTTTTAGACCGTCGGGATTAATTTGTGCCTTAAGGGTCTAGCCCCACTGATACGCAGTGGCGAGTGTCCAGTCTACATACCAGCTTCCAAAGGTGTGCTCGTCTTTCACAGTGCCTCAGTTCCCTCCGGTGACCAGTGGGCTTAGCAGCACCTGCTCTTTCCACGATGGCCAGCTCTTTCAGGTCTGGCGCCATCACTTACCTGCCCTAACCGGCCTCTGTGGCTTAATTTCCATGTGACCAGACGTACCAGGGACTGGGTGTTTCCACTCAGCCCTGCTGCCCCATGCACCTCCCTGAGCCAAAAGCATCACAGACACCTTCGCATAGCGTGGCAGGGCTGTACCAAAGGAAAAACCAGCACTGTGGTCACACTGGGGAAAAGTTAGTGTCATCGTCTGCACATGAGAGCAGAATTCAGCTGTGGAGGGCGGGTTCTTTCCCAGCCTCTTTGGCTACTGTGCTAACATTTTGGAGGCTGTAAATCTTTAAGAACACATTTTGGCCTGGAGACACTTTCCCCTTTGATTTCTAAAATGGCACAATTTTTTTTTTAATTTAAAAATTTCTTTTAAACATGACAACATACAAACATGAACATTCTTGCCATATGATCATTCCATTCTTGTTATATGATCAAAAACTCACAATATCATCACCATGATTTCTTAGATATTTGCAGCAATTCAGAAAAAGAAATAAAAGGAAATAACTCATACATACCATGCCCCTTACCTCTCCCTCTCATTGACTGCTAATATTTCCATCTATCCAATACATAAAATGGTGCAATTTTAAGGATGATTTGATTTGCCATCCCAATGCTGTCGGACATCCCCCCCTCAACAGTGGATTCCCTTCCTCCCCCCAGAAATATTTCTGACTCTGTCTGTGTGCCTCGTTTGAGCACCAGGGATATGGGATCTGAAAGAATGGAGCCATCCAATTTGGAGCTGGGTCCTGCTCTGATGAGTTTTGCTGGCTCCTGAGAGGAAGCAGCCAGGATGGAGATTGGAAATCTTGTGACATCCTGGGATGGTCCATATGTGATACTTTACACAGTACCTACTGTGGGCAGGGCCAATGGTCCCCACAAAGTGGTCTCCCACCAGCTGTGCCCGTGTCACTTGGGAATCATTAGAAATGCTAATTCTCGGGCCCCACGGGAAAACCTGCAGGATCAGTGCATCTGTGTGGGGCCCCAAAATCTGGGAGTGAGACTGCACTGCAAGTGGTTGTTGATTTGATGCAAGATCAATTTTGAGAACCTCAGTGCTCTAGCTACAAGAGTAGGGCAAGCACTTGTAGAGCTTGAGTCTTTCCATATGTGAAATGGAAATTATATTAGGACCCGCCTCATAGCTATGTAAAGATTGCAGGAAGTGTATCATGCTGAGTCCTTTACAGATGCCTGGACTGGGGCACTCTACGAGCAGCTCCTCCACCTCCTTATATTATTACAGGCAGCTCAGAGCCAGAGCAAGGAGCAGTCAGACTGCCTGGCCCTTTCCTAGCTCTGCCCACCACTGGCAAAGCCTGTTTTCTCACCTGTAAGATGGAAATAATACTGGTAACACCTTCATGGTGTTGTGAGAATTCCTTGAGTTAAAATACTTGGAAAGGTGCCTGGCACATAGCACTAAATAAGGTTCAAAGTTAAGTATTAACTATGATCATTCTTTCATGTCATTTTTCCTTTTCTGAGTCTCTGGACTCTGTCTGACTTAGAAAGCCAGCTGTCCGCCACAACCCTGGCCAGCTGACCCATTGCAACTGGACAGCTGACAGAAAGGCCAAGTTTCTGTGTCTTCCTTCTCCAGAGTGGAGAGAGCCCTGAACTGGACGTGGGGTCCTGCCCTGCTTGGCTCTCCTCCCAAAGGCTGTCCTGGAGGGGGGGCTTGACCACTTTCTGACTCAGTTACCTCCTCTGTGCACTAGAGGTTTGGACCAGACCGAAGGTTCCCAGAACTGGGTAAGCTATAGAATCTCATGGGAAGAGTGTAAAAATGCAGATTTCCAGGCTGCCCCCAGACCTGCTGATATGGGGTCTCTCAGCTGGGGGCCCGGCATGTGGATTTTTCCCCAGGCTTCCCAGGTCACTGGATGCAGAGGGTTTGCTGCTGGAACTAGAATCTTGCGAGTGGTCCTTGCTGGCGTGCTTGCAGACAGGCATGCAGGACAGGATTGAACTGGCATCGGCTCTCCCCATGATGCCCTGTTCCATGAGGCCACCGTGCTGCTAAATGCATGTTGAGCCCCCTACCCTGTTCTCCAGCCCTGCAGGTCTCTCTTGTTTCTCCGAGTCACAGTTTTGCTTAGCGGCGTGATATCCACATGCACCCTGAGAGTCTTTGCAAAGATCCAAATATTCAGACAGCTTAGGCCCTGAGCATTTTCTTGGAGATGCCTGGGATTAGAACTCCCCTCCGAATCCACCTGGAATCTAGCTGATATCCCGAGCTGCAGGATATTTTCCCCCTCTCTGTGTTTCTGATCTGTCCCCCACAGGGTACCCAGTGGGCAAGCACTACTTGCTCCCCACTCTTTCCCAGCACAGCAGATGCCCAGTAAATGATTGTTGGGCAAGGGGTTGAGCCTGCCACCCTTACTCCAGGCTACTGCCTGGGGGCTGTGCATTCACCGTCCATCAGCCCTGGGGTCCTGCTCTGTGGACAGGTGGCAGGGAACTGGCTAAGAGGGCCCTCTGCCTCCGGCTCTCCTGTGCAAGCCGCATGCTCTTGCCTTGGTGGTGGTGGGGATGGTGGGGGTTGCACTCAGGTGTGACTAAGTGGGCAATTATTCTTATTTAAGTGATTTTCAGGATTGCCGTGGATGCTGCTCCTAAGCTTGTTTTTATGGCTCAGCTACACGCAACAGCCAGTTCCCATCAGGTTCTTTCCGAAGAGCCGAGCTCCTTCTGCCTGTCAGTCCTGCTTCCCCAGGACACGGGAGATAGTGTGGCCCTAGTTGGCCCTGGCGATGTCCTGGCCTGGTCTAGGGGGCTGGCGGCCACTGGAGGAGGTGGAGATGGGGGTGGGGGTCTTCACTGTCCGCAGAGAGAGAAGTAAGAAGAGCTGGGCTCACCCCAGCCCCAACCCTCCTGGCCGTGTGCTCACGTCTCCGAAGTCTGTAAACTGGGGATAATATTGGTAACTATGTCGGGGCTCCTGTGAGATGAAATAGGACAGCATTTGAAGAGTTGGGAGCAGAGCGCCTGGCCCAGGACGGGGTGGGGTAAATGTCAGTGCCAGGGACTGAAGCCTGAGCTCCCTCTGGCACATTGTGGCCTCACGCTTTACTGGGGGGCTCTCAGTGCTCCTCAAGATGGGCTGCCCTTCAGACTCAGGTGGACTTTGCCCCCAGCAGCAGGCTTCTCCCCACACTCTGCCCCAGGAAGGGAGGCCAGCCAGCTCCGTGGCTCTGGGGACACCTCCCCCCCCCACCAGTCCCTGCCTGGTTGCGCCCCCAATGCCAGCCCCCCTCCTGATTGCCCCCCATCCCCCTGGTTGCCCTCCCCCAACCCCTGCCTGGTTGCTCCCTTTGGTTGTGAAGGTCACACACACATTTACCCTTCATCACCGTTTTCTGGACATGACCCAGCGAGCTCAGCCCACGCGCATCTCAGCCCACGCGCGTCGCTCAAGTATCCGGAAGACAGGGCTGGCGGCTCCTGTGCTCCCATTGGCTCCGTCCGGCCTTGGCCCCGCCTGGCAGATACTTCCTGGTCTCTCATGGCTCGGCGAGGATGTGAAGCTCTTACCAGGTTGGAGAAATCTTAGGAGTCGTTTGCAGTTTAAAAATGGGAAGAAGTTGAATGTGTCTGTTTTGCAAGGTGGGGAGACCGAGCCCGACGACATGAAGGGCACACATATGCCAGGCACACCACTGGGGCCCCCAGGAGTCACCCGTGGGCTGGGATTCAGCGCGTCCCCCAGCCCTACCCCCTCCCGGACCAAACCCCAGCCTTCCAAATTGATGATGTTTATATCAGAAACACTTTCCTGACGTTTGGGTCTGTCAAAACTAATTTTAGCATTTCTAAAGCTTGGTGGAAACACAGCCTCATTACTCTGATGTCAGTGCATAGTTTACTATTAGTATATTCCGGGTTTATCATTTTGGTCATGTTTAACACGGCTGCACCAGGCATGCTCTATTAAATCTGGCTTATTTTACATTCCTGTCCGGAATTATTTATTTGTAACAATTTCCTCTCTATCAAAAGACACAGCTAATGCTGTGTTTTAATGTGTTATTTACACACAAAATAACCTATTTACAACTCAGTATGCGCCGGAGGGAGAATGGATGGGCCCCAGTTCCTTGCGTTCTGTTATATCGGAGTTTAACAATCTGGGTTGCTAATAGAACCATTTGTCATTGGTTGGGGCGGGGGGTAGGGGGGTTTAATTTATTTTATGTTTGTGACCAGGTCTCTCTGCCTCTGATCTCAGAAATGCTCTGGCAGCCTCTGGATTCCCTGCTCTCCTGTGTGTATCCCACATGGTTCTAGAACATGGATCAGAGACATGGGGATGGCAGGGACTCGGCTTCTGTCCACTATGAGCTCTCCTTGGGGTGTCGGGGACTGAGCTGCTTTTTTGCAGCAGAAGAGAGCTTACCGGACCCTTGGAAGATGGGGGCTGGTCCTGCCTGGAGGGCTTCTCTGAGGAGGCAGCATCTGAGCTGGGCCTTTAAGAATGGACAGGGTTTCACCAAGTAGAGAGAAGGAAGCGTGAGTAGATATAGTGGAAGAAGGGACAACACCGTGCCCCATGAGTGTGGGGGTGTTGGGGTCACAGCGTGTACTATGCAGCAGGTAGAGGAAAGGTCAGCCTCAGAGGCTGGTGGTGGCAGTGGGGGACCAGCCACGGGGGTTAAGGCTGACCCTTGCCACGCTGGATTTACGGTGCCAGCTCCAAAACCCAGCCTGCGGTACGTGGGGGGGTCTTGGGCTGATGAGGCTGGGGGAGGTCCTGGAGAGGCTGCAGCTGCCAGGTGTGGCAGGAATGGGCCATGCCATCCTGGTCTGTGGAACCAGGACTGGAGAAGGCCTCGTAATTGCCCTCCAGGATTAGAGACCCTGGGCTGCAGACCATGGGCTCTTTTGGTGGCCACCGACAACAGCCAGGTAAGGAGAGAAAACGGTACACAACCTGGAGCTGCTGCCCTATGAGAAGCTCCATGCTGGCACCAGAGGAGCCGGGGAGTAGAGAGAGGTGCAGAGATAGAAACTGTAGTCCCTGACCCCAAGAGCCTCTAGTCCCCATGGAGAAGCCAGATGCCCCTCACCCCACACGCACTGGGGTGCTGAAAGTCCTCTTCCTGCTGTATGGGGTGATCAGGGAAGACTGCCTGGAAGAAGCAGGGCCCAATGGGTGGACCAGGCTGGGTAAGGCCACTGCCAGGGTCTGAAGGGAGGTGGGCACGCAGGTGAGTGGGGCCAGGCTGCCAAGGGGGCTGCTTACAAAGTGGGGCAGCCCCAGGCAAGCCAGAGGGGATGGTGTGGGAGCTGCCAGCACAGGCTTTGCAGAAAAGGTTTTGAATCCTGGCTCTGTCACTTCCCAGATGGGCGCCCTTTGCTGGAATCTGAGCCCCAGTGTCCTCAACTTTAAAATAGGCAAATATTCATCTCCTGAGGATTGGGATTATGGGTAATGAGTATAACGGGTTTAGATATACTTTGGATGTAGTGGGCAATTCTGTAACTGGTAGTTGCTGCTGTGTTTTATTGCTGTGGTTGGTAATATTTTTATATGAACCCCAGAACTATTTCCTGAAAGTAGCACATTATTACTTCCAATATGTATTTGAGCGAGGGAATAAGTGAGTGAATGCACAGCAGCTTGACCTCACTCTTCACCCTGAGTAGCAGTTTACCCATGACCGGCAAGCGGGAATAGCATTCAAGCTCCAGGAATGGCATGGGCGAAGGTGAGAATGGCCCCGTGTGGCTGTGGCAGCAGAGCCAAGTGGGGATGCTGGCAGATAAGGCTGGCTCCGTTATCTCCTTGGTGAAGCTGTCCCTGTTTGCCTTCTCGGGACTGAGAATCCCCATGAGGCTGGGTTCCAGGCCTCCCACTCTCTGGCTTGTGTCCTCCTGCTGCTACCTGGTTTGATGTGTGCGTGTTTTCTTTGGATTCCCTCCAGCCGCCTGTGTGCCTCCCTTCCCCTCCTCTCCTCCTGGGTTGGAGTGGGGGGGCCGGAGGGGCCCTTTTCTTGGGAACCCACCCTTGGCTCTTTCCCTGTGCATCCTGCTTGGCCAGGACCCACTCGCTTTGTGAGGAATCAGGAAGTCTGAAGCTTTCCAGCAGGCAGGCAGCTCTGCCCTTGGAGAAGGGCCTCATTTTTGCCATCTGATTGTTGATCCCATTCTGATATTCGAGAGGGGCACTTGGGTTTGGGGCTACTGGGCCGCAGGCACTGCAGTTCTGGAACTGAAGGGAGGTGCAGGGAGCCAGTGGTCACTACACGTGTGATGGTGTCAGGGCAGGGGAGCCCTACCCACTGTGCGTCCTACTGCAAGGTATTCTTAGCTAGCAGTTCCCGGACCTCTACCCTCTGTGTGTGCTGTTGGCCATCCATCTGTGTGACTTGGGCTGCTGGTACCAGACCTTTCACGACACATCCATCTGGGCAGTCTGTTAGCACTGGGCAGCCTGGGGCTGGGAGAGCTAACCCAGGAGAGGAACGGCTCAGAGAGAGAAATGACAATGGCTAAAGATGCACCTGAAGGACTTTGCAAGGCAGTGAGGCCTTGTCCCATGTCTGGACCCCAGAGTGTGAGGTCTCCACGCTTCCATGCTGTCACATCTTGCACACCTTGCTCGGCTGGCAACCAGCAAAGAGACAGGTCCTTTGGTTCGGGGTAGGCAGGGAGGTGCTGGTTCACCCACAGAGCCCACGTGGGGCACCCTTGCCTCATCTGCACATTGCGGGCAACAGAGCCCACCTTGGCAGCTGCGGGGAGGAGAAGGGTCTGGCCCATGGGAGAACGTGGCTGCCATCATTGTTGTCATTAGATAGTTGGCTGCACCTGCTCGAGAGGGCTGTGGCAGCCCTTGGTTTGTTGTTAGGGCCAGAGCTGGGTGGAGCTCCCAGCCAGCCACAGCCCCCAACACCCTCGCCCCAGCCTTCCCAGCCCTGCGTTGGCAGAAGGAAGGAAGGGAAGACCATGAGTGTTCAACTCATCATTATTCAAACCACCAAATGTCCATCAACCAATGGACAGATAAACAAAGTGCTGTCTGTCCACACGATGGAATAGTATACAGCAAAGTAAAGGAGTGGATCTCTGAAACATGCTGTCACCTGTATTCCTTGCTACAGTGTGTCTCTTGCTACATGCTGCACCATGTGTACGCTGAAAACATAATGCTCAGGGAGAGGAGAAGGCAGACACAAAAGAACAAACACTGTATGATCCAGTTTACATGAAATGTCCAGGATAGGAGAAATCATAGAGAGAAAGCAGATTGGTGGTTGCCAAGCACTGTATGTGTGTGTGTGGAGGGAGGGTGTAGAATTAGGGATAACTGCTGGTAGATCCTGCAGTTCATTTTGGAGTGATGGGGATATTCTAGAGTTAGGTAGTGGTGATGAATGTACTAGAACTGCTATTGTAATAATTGTATACATTAAAATAGTGAATTTTATGAAATGTGGTTTGTATCTCAATTTATTAAAAAAAGAAAGGAAGGAGGGAAGAAGACAGGAAGAGAGGAAAGGCTGGTGGAGGTGTGGTGGGGGGATCATTCTCTTTCAGGCTTGTGGCATCTGGGCCTAGGCCTTGGAGTGTGCCCCCCCACCCCATCCCCCCAAAACCAACCCGGGTCCCCACAGCTGCTGTGAGCCTCCCAGACCCTCTGTGAGACCCCGGCTGCCCCTGGTGGGTGAGCAGCCTCCCCAGCCAATTCTATAGGCTCTAAAAGACTCTAAAAATAACTGGAGTGGAAGGAGGGTGTTTAATGACAAAGTAAATAATTACACTGAGGGTGCGGGTTTGGAGGGGCACTGAGTAAATCACTTTTGAAAGCAGGCCGGCCTCCAGCTCACTTGCAGTCCTTTATCACGAGATTACGTTCTCCTCTGGACTCTGAATAATTGATTGCGGGCGAGTGGTGGGCTCTGCCACCCTCCCTACTCCAGGGGCCCCAGGGGAGGAGCCCTGTGGGCCCCTATCCTGCCAGGAATGGATGCTGTGCCGGGGCGGCCCCGGGGCACAGGGCTGGCCCTCAACCCCCAAATTCCCTGGGCTGCAGTTGTCCAGGGCTTCTGACTGCAGAAGGGCGCAGGGACCATTCGCTCCTCCGAGGCTGCAAGGGACATGGTCTTGTCGAGATTCTGGGAAAGAGCTCCCTCTCCCACCTCCGGGTCCATGGTCACCCATCACATGGGTTTGTCAGACTCTCTTCTGCGCTCAGAGCAGCATCTTCCAGTGAGGGGTGGGGTGGGGGGGGTGGGGGAAGGTGAGAGCGAGGCCTGAGCGGCTTGGGGATGTGGAGGGATTAACCAAATGCCACAGCTAGGGCTAGGGTTTTCTGGCACACTGTCCCACCACCCCCGTCCTGGCCTGCAGCCCCCTGCATGCCCCCTACCATTCCTGTCCTCCCCCACTCTACGCCATGGCCTCGTGCTGTCCTCAGCGAGCCCTCATGGCCTGGTCTCCATGGCAGGCTTCCCTCCCCTCCTGCTGGCCCCTTCCAACACCCATGGAGGATGGGAGGCTCCCAGGTTTGCTGGAGGTGCTCAGAGAGGGACGCGTGCCATGTGTGTGGATGCAGAAGGATGACTGGATGTTGACCTGTGTTCTAGTTTGCTAGGTGCAAGAATGCAATATACCAGAAGCTGAACAACTTTTAAAATGGGGAATTTAATAAGTTCTAGTTTACAGTTTTAAGGCCAAGAAAGTGTCCCAATTAAAGCGAGTCTATAGAAATGTCTAATCTAAGGCATCCAGGGAAAGATACCTCAATTCAAGAAGGCCGATAAAGTTCAGGGTTTCCCTCTCAAGTGAGAAGGCACATGGTGAACACAGTCAGGGTTTCTCTCTCATCTGGAAGGGCACATGGCAAACACAGTGTCTTCTGCTAGCTTTCTCTCCTGGCTTCCTGTTTGATGAAGCTCCCCAGGAGGCATTTTCCTTCTTCATCTCCAAAGGTTGCTGGCTGGTGAACTCTCTGCTTCTCATGGCTGTGTCGTTTTGCTCTCTCAGAATCTCTCGCATTCTCCAAAATGTTTCCTCTTTTATAGGATTCCAGTAAACTAATCAAGACCCACCCAAATGGGTGGAGATGCATCTCCACCTAATCCAGTTTAACAACCACTCTTGATTGAGTCACATGTCCAGGGAGATGATCTAATTACAGTTTCACACATACAGTACTGAATAGGGATTAGTAGAAACGGCTGCATTTACAAAATGGAATTAGGATTAAAATATGGCTTTTCTAGGGGACATACATTCTTTCAAACTGGCACAACCTGGAAGGACAGCTCTTCCCCGGTGGAAGTCAAGTCAGGACCTTGATTGCAAGAGACAGAAGCTCAGCCCGGCTCTTTGAAGCTGCCTGGGGTTCTTGGCCTCCCTGACTGGGAAGCTCAGATACAGATTTGGCTTCAGGACTAGCGGAATCTAGAGGTCCCAAGGATGCTGTTGGGATGCTGTCTGTTTCTCTTCGTTCTGTGGTTGGCTTTCCTCTGGGTTCCTCCAACTTCTCACCAGGCGGTAGAATGTGTGCAGGGGAATGGGACCTTGATGTCCGTGAGCTCAGAGGAGGAGCGTCTCATTCCAGACAATTCTAGCAGAAGTCCAGGGAGGCCGCACCTTGGCGTGGGTAGTCTCTCCCTTGTGTGCCTATCACTGTACCGGGATGTTGTTTTCTGTGCGGGTCCCAGGCACATGCCTGAGGGGACAGGGAGGGTCAGCAGGGGCTGTGCACGGAAGGGTGGGCTCCTCCTGACGCTGGGCAGGCCAAACCCAACCAAACACCTGCCTCCCTGTGCCATTTGGCAGGAGGAGCAGACAGGTGTCCCGCCTGGCTGCCCATGGACCCCTGTCGGTGGACAAATCAGAGCTCTGCTCTTCTGGAAGGAATGTGTTCTCCTTGGGCCCTCCCGTCCTTGGGCCTCGTCCCTTGGCTGCACCTGAAATGGCCAGACCTGACCCTTCTCTGGTTGTCTTTTCTCCAAAGTGCCCCTGGAGAAGTACCCAGTGAGAAAAAACCTGGGAAGGGAAATGCCCAAAAGTTCCGGGAGTGGCATCACTAAGGTGGGTTCCAGACCTGTGGGGAAGGGCCCTAGGAAGAGAGAGGTAGCATAAGCTAAGCAGCAGGTGGTTGGAGGGGTGGCTCAGGTAATGGAGGGACCAGCCCACCCTGTCTGAGAGGTGGCTTCTTACCCAGGAGGAGCAGGAGAGGGGAAGTTGGGAAGGGAGGACGGAGTGGCTATGGGGAGCCTTGGGGTGCCACTGAGGTTGGCTTATGGTAATAGGGAGCCATTGAGGGCCTTTGGGCAGGGGAGGAATGCTTAGAATCAACTGCTGTTGTTGCTGGATTGGTTTGCATCCTGAAGCATTCTGTTCCCACAAATGAAATGCAGGGCATTCCTTTGCAGGGATTTCTTTGCTAGATTCTTCTTCTCTCCTTCTCTCCCTCCTTCCCTCCCTCCCCCTTTTCCTCCTTTCCACAAATACTAAGAAGACCTACTGTACACCAGACCATGTTCTGGTCACTGGGCTGCAGCAGGAGCAGCCTGGGGAGGCCCAATCTCGTGGCATTAGCATCCCAGCGGCAGAGACAGGCATGCCGCCATACAGCGACCCTGCCATGGAGAAGAGGCAACGGGCGCTCAGGGCGAGGGCAGGAACATGCCCGGCCAGCCTGTGGAAGATAGGGATGTCTTTCCCAAACTGGTCAGCCGTCCTGATTTGCAGGTGTGCCAGCTCTATACAGTGGAAACTGCTTCCTCTGCTGGAGGAAGAGAAGCAGCCTGCTCCAAATGCAGTGCCACAGGGCCAGCTCAGACTGTGCCCGCACAGCGACATGGGCCATGCAGACATGCCCCAGCTGGGTTAGTACTGCGTTGAGAAGTTGAGGGTTCATTGGCTGTGGACACATGGGGAGGGGGACAGCCACCAGCTTGAGGAGCGTGGGCAGTTTTGCAGTGTCCTCCTCTCTATTTCCCTTGTAGGGTTACCACTGGGGGAATGTAGAAATGCAGGTAAAATCTGATGACTCTAGAGGGACAGGCAGCTGTTCCCTCCTGGAGGAACCTCAGATTCTCTCTGTCTGTGGTTGCCAGAGCGGTTCTTGGGGATGTTTCAGGCTGTCTCACCTCCCCACCCTCTGCAGCTCTGGGGAGGCACGGAGGACCCCACAGTCTTTGTGTAGGGACTTCATCCTTCGTGGTCCCTCAGACTGCTGGGGAAGAAGCCCTTCTCCTGTCTGCCAACCTGCATACAGACCCTGTTCTCCCACTCCCGGAACCCTTGCTCCTGCCCGTGCTGCTCAGGTTTGCACTCCTGTGCCTGGCGCAGGTGAGTTCTCCTTCACCTGGACCCGGGTGTGAGGCTGTGAAGGTGAAACGCAGGTAGGGGCTGGAAGGGAGGGCCGTTGTTCCATCTCCCATGTTGTTGGGGCACTGACGAGCTCCCAGGAGCAGGGTGAGGTCCCCCGGATGTCCGTGTCTCTGCATGCCCCAGAATGCAGGTATCACATGTCCCCTACTTGGTGCCTGGGGCAGTGTCAGAACGGATAGGCTGTCCTTGCAGGTGTGAGTGGGCAGATGTGCTTTCTGTGCAAGAATCTCCAGGGAGAAATCAGAAGCCTCTGGGAACCTAACCACCCCCCACCCCCAGCACACACTGTGCTGTGATTCTAGGAGCTTCTTTGCTCTGGGGCTGGGGTGAGGACAAGAATGACTGTGCAGATGGGAGTGTGGCCCATGCGGCTCGCTGCTGCGTGTCCTTGAGCTGCCCGCACTGGGCTGCCTGATGACACTCGGCTGTGTCGAGGGAGAGGAGAAGCACGACCTCAGGGTCAGACTGCAGCTAGGCCCTGCTTGTGTGAGAACATTCCGGAAGGGAGGCTTCCTGATGCAGGGGACTGCAGTGCCTGATGGTCGCCAGGTCACAAGGCTGCTGGGCCACCTGCCTGATGCTGCACCTGGCCCTTCGTCCCCAGGTGTCCCCATCCCTGTCCCCCATGGCCCTGTACGTTCCCTCAGCCTGGCCTTCTCCGCTGCCTCCTCCCCTTCTGGTGGGTGGTCTCGTGCCCTCCAAAATCTCTAGCCTCTGGGGCCATGTTGTCCTGAAAAGGGGGTTGGCCTGGTTTCCCCTGCCCTTCCGGAGAAGTCTCAGGCTCTGCCCCTGATCTGAGGTGAAGATGTCCTTCTTGATAAGTGGCTCCTCCCCATGTAGTGTCTAAGGTAGGGATTCGGGTGCAAAGGGTTTATTCTGGAGATGTTGGGAGGGCAGCAGGACAGGAGGTGTGTGTGTGGGGGGGCAGCCAATAAAACGCACGTAATTACCCCAGGACAGCTGGAGCTTAATCCCGTGGGTAAGGTCCGGGATCTGGGGTGACGTGGCTCAGAATTCTCCCACCCCAGGGGCAGGGGCGCTGGGGGACAGACACCACCTCCTTCCCATCATCGGGGTGGGCTGCTCTGGCACTTCCAGCCTGTTGCATGGTTGGACAAAGGGGGCTTAGGGGTAGAGCAAAACCCTCAGACAACCATGGGTAGTGGTGGATGGTTGAAAGTTGGGTGTGCATGCCCCTGAGTGGTGAGACAAGAGGGTAGAATGGGGCTGCGCAGAGATGGAGGTGGAGGGCACTTAGAAGCTGTGCTTTCTGGAAGTTTAGAAACCCTCTTCTGCAATTGATTTCACCATTAGAGATGCATTTTAATAGCTTAAGAAAGTATTGGCGTGATAACGTGGGTGCTGCCCAGGAGGAGACAAACCACCTGGCTGTCGTCACACCGGTGCCTCTCTGGACGTGATTTTAGCAAATCCCATGTTGAGAAGAGGGTTTGATGGGGAAGAAGATGGGAGGATGGAGGCTGCTGCTGGGAGAATGGGGCCAAAATCGGGGTTCCGCGTGCTGGAGACCCCCTGATGCCCCCATGGAGTCCCGGGTGTGTGTCCTGCCTTCCTGAGGACTCAGTGCCAGAGACCTGGGGACCCTGGTTGGGGGAACAGGGATGGTTCTCACATCCAAGCCTTCCAGAATGGAGGAGGCCCTGGACCCTGAGCCCCAGGGATGAGCCTGATTTATAACCAGTCACTAAAAATATATACAGTGAAATGAAAGCTTCTGCCATTGAGCAGGCTCTCGCTGGCCGCTGTAAAGATAAGTAACGGCAGTTATAAGGCCACTTAAACCCTTACCTTTGGGGGATAAAGGGGTCTCTGCAGACAGTAAGTCTTTATCGAGAAATGTTTACTCATAAAACAAACACAGTGCAGCCTGGGAGAGAAAGCGCCCCGGCGGACACGGGCTCTTCGGCCTTTACGGTGGCATCCACGCAGTTGGTAACAGAAGCTACAAATCAGCCGCCAGGCGAGGTGAGGAACCAAATGTGCGGAGAAGTTGGGGGTAGGAGTGAAAGTGAAACCTGACTTGCTGCCTTCTCACCTACCTGCCTTGTCCCAGCCCTCTTCCCCATGCTGATGGGGTGGGGGGTGGGAGGCGGTCATGCTGCTCTGTGCTTGGATCAGCAGCCTGCTGGGGCTCCCTGGTGCCGTGGGACCGAGTTTGAACACTGGGGACACCACGGCCCTGCCCACCTCTGTGGCCTCTGGTTGTCCCTCACCCTTCACACCTGGTAATACTGAATCACTAGGCGTTCTGTGTGTGAACGCACATCCAGCTCCCCTGTGCCTCCAAGATGCTGCACAGCTCTTCCTTCCCCCAGAATGCCCTCCTTGGCTTTTCTACCAGGGGGAGCACCTGCTTGTCATTTAACAGCTATTCTGCACCTCATGTGGTTGCCTGGGAAGGCTGGCCAGACCCTCTCAGCAACCCTCATAATGGCAGTCACAGTTCCACCAATGAAGTGGGACCACCACGAGCGATACTGAGCGGGGCTTTCATCTGGGGCCAGACTTCCCCCAGTTGTGGGACCCAGGAAGTCTCCGGAAGGCTGCGGGCCCTGCAATGGCGCCTAGAAAATGAGAGCTCATGCCTTTCCCCCATCACTTCTGACTTCTGCTCCTGAAACTGTGGGAAAAGCCTTCTGGTGTCCAGCTCAGTTTGCTCCTGGGAGAGACTGAAGGAGGAGTTCTGGGAAGCTGGGAGAGCTGGCTCTGTCTTCTGCCACCAGGGCAGCCCTGTGGGTCTGTGACAGCCTGTGTGAGCTCAGGTGGCATCTGGTGTCCTTCACCAGTGGTTATGAAACTTTCCTATCTCCTGGACCTCTTTACACTCTTGAAAGTAATTGGTGGAACAAAGAGCTTTTGTTTAGGTGGGTTAGGTCTTGTCTACATTTACCTTATTGGACATTTATAGTGAGAAAAAAACTGAGATATTTATTAATCCTTTTGAAAATTACAATGATGAACCCATTAGTTTTTAGAAAAATACTTACCAATATATATATATATATATATATTTTTTAGAGAGGAGAGTGTCATTGATTTACATTTCTGTAAATCTCTTTAAAGTCAGGTTTAAGCAAAGACAGCTGGATTTCAGATCCGCTTCTGCATTCAATCTGTTGCAGTCTGTTGTTTTGTTTGGAAAACATGAAGGAAGTCTGCCTCACACAGATATGTAGCTGAAAAGGGAGGGGTATCTTCAAAGTCTTTTCAGATGCAGTGGCTATTCTTCTTTGATACTATACCAAAACTTGACATGTGCTTGTTTCCTGAACATTAGTTGCAATGTGGAATCTGAAACTATATCAAAAGACTCTCAATCCTCTGTTAAAACCCATTGGTCTGTCTTCATTTGGGATGTTTTTCACACGTGCATCATTTGGTACCATCAGGCATTCGTCATTTGAAAATGCTGGTTCACTGAGCTATGCACATCTCGCAGACATACAGAGGAAAACACTTGTGAGAGAACGAGAGAGGAAGAGACACTTGGCATCTTGGTATTATTATGAAAGTTGTGACAGCAGATGCCTCACAGGGAAGGGATTCTCAGAAATGCAGCGTCGGTGTCCTGGAGTTGCCATAGGACAAAGCCACCCTGCAGTGCTCCCCGGGATCCCTCCCCAAAGCTCCCCACCTGTCCTGACTGCGCTTTTCTTTCTCACCCTCTCCCTTCTGGGCACCCCATCGGGACAATGCCCCATCTTTACCATGCTGCCAAATCCTGTCCCCATCAGTCCTGGACACCCCCACCCCACTCCCAGCACTTTCTTTCTCTGGCTCTGGATACCATTTGCCCCCACATGTTCTCCTTCCCTTTTGACCGAGTGTCTCCAGCTTTGTCCTCGGCTCTCTTCTCATTGGATTCTCCTGCCACAAGCCCTCTCCATTGTGCCTGAGAGGCCAGGCCGCCTCTGCCCCCATGACTCCCCGCTTCACGTCTGTCCAGAGTGCCTGCCCCCTTAACACAGCTGCCTTCCCCACATCTCACATATCCTTGAACTCCACTGTCTGGGGCTGGAGGCATAAAGCTCCTCCTGAGGCTGCTGTCACAAGGTGCTACACGCTCACTGGCTTAAACAACAGCACTTTATTCTCTCACTGGAGGCTGCAAGTCCAAAATCAGGTCAGGCTCCCTCTGAAAACTGCAGGGCAGAATCCTTCCTCACCTATCCCAGCTGCTGGTGTCTGCCAACAACACTTGGCTTGCGTTTGCAGCACTCCAGTCTCTCATGGCCGTCTTCTCACCTGTATGTGTCTGTCTGTCTCTCCTCTTCTTACAAGGACAACAGTCGTACTGGATTTGGGGCTCTCCCTATGCCAGTGTGACCTGATTTTAACGTAACTAATCCCATCTGCAGTGGCCCTATTTCCAAATAAGGTCACATTCTTAGGTACTGGGGGTTAGTACTTTGACGTCTTTTTTGGGGAGCGTGGGACACAACTCAGTCCATAACAGCACCCCTAGCCCCAAATCATCTGTATACATCAGAAGCTTACGAGACTTTTGTCCCCAGACCATCAAAGATTCAGGATGGGGTGCCATTTGCCAGAATTGAGAGGTGGATTTGCGGGATGTACCGTGGCTACACTTTCCTAAAGCCTTAGTGTCCCAAGACGAGGTCAAGGGGAGTCCCTGGCTGGTCCACAGTCCCACCACGAGGACACGGGGGAAAGGCCGGGTTTGGTGGGGGGTTCCCAGCCCACGGCCAGTGCTCCTCCTCCTTTATCCCTGTCTGTCTCTCCAGACCTCCTTGTCCTTGATTCAAGGCACTGCTGGGCCTGGGCCTGGGCCCGGCAGAGGTCAGGACTCCCTTGCAGAGAGGTGACTAGAAGAGGCAGGCAACCCTAAGGATTCTGCCCGCAGCCTGTCCCTGGTGGCGTGGCAGCTCCTCCTCCCAGCCCAGGGGTGGGGTGACCCAGGCAGGGGTACGTCCACTCAGGGCTGCCACTTGGTAAGTCCTGGGGTTTCCCCCCCCAAGGAGAGAATAGCGCTTGCCTTCCTAAGCAGCCCCATGAGGGATTGTGCGGGTGCCAGGGGCTTGAGGCAGAGATAAATGGTGCATGCTGACCTTTCCAGCTGGCCGAGCACAGTCTGAGTCTCAGGTGCAGCTATGGGTCTCAGGCATTTCACGCAAAGCCAGGAAGCCCAGTGGGGCCGAGGGCTCACCTCCGTGCCTCACCTGGGCTAAGTCCTTCCGGAGTGAGGGGTGGGCACTGCAGGGACAAAGCAAGGTGCCCTCCTGCTGTCAGAGTCCAGGAACATGCCCTAGCCATGTCTCCATGCTCCCCGTCCTCCCTCCCTCACGGGCCCCCAACCCCAGCACACAATACCAGTGAGCTTTCTGAGTGTCCAGCTGGGACCCCAACAAGTGTCCCCTCCTTCCTTCCTGCAAGCACCCCACCCCTCATCTCGTCCTCTAGGCTTTCTGCCTCCAAATCCCAAGGCTCCTTCAGGGCCAAATTCAACTGGTCAATTCTGTTTAATTCAAGAAGCATTTCGATGTTTACAGATGGTCCTACTGGTTAGCATATTTCCAGGGCCACCCAGCTATTAAGTGGCTTAGCCAGGATTTGAACTTGAGTCTGTCTGCCCCCTAAGTGCAGGCGCCTCTTCCCCCATAGCATGGCCTCCCTTCTGCCTTCTGCTGTTTTACCCTGCTTATCTGAAGAAGCCACAGCCTGCTGTTTTCTTCCGGATACTCACTTCCGGTCTATGTGCCAGGGTTTCTTGTCTCTTTCTGGGTTCCTGCAGTTGGCAGAGGGTTGGCTTTGAGGGATGAGTGACCGCCAGATGAGTGAGGTTTGGGCTGCACTTTAAAAATACTGATTGTAGGAAAAAATATATATATACCAATAGTAGATTAATTCAGAGCAGAATAACAGATTTTTTTTTCTTTCTGCTATTCTCTAACCACCCCTTGTTTTTCCTCCCTCTGCCATTCCTTCTGCCGGCAGCTGAACCCCAGTGCCCAGTGGCAGGCACAGCATGGAACATAGAGAACCCTGTGACATGAGGCTTGTTCTCGGAGGACCTTTGCAATAGGCAGTTTATTCACCTAGCTGTAGGCATTTGCCAGTGTTTGTTCAGTCACTGCACTGGAGCAAGTACCCTATGGTCCAAGCCCCCCAGTGATCTCACCCGCTAGGAGGAAGGAATGGCAGGTGCAGGGACATCTCAGAGTGGTGAAGACTCTGAGAGAGTTCGGCTCCATATGCTTCTTCCTGTCCCTGAGGGAGGAGAGCAGGAAGGGCTTCCCAGAGGAGGCATGCCTGAGTTGGGTCTTGAGGGATAAATAAGAGTTCACTAGGCACAAAGAACAGAACATGAGCACAGGCAGAGGGATGAGGTGGCAGCAGATATCTGGACCTCATGAGCCAAGACAGTATGAAACTGAGAACTATTGACCGTTTTGCCATTTTCCAGAAGCTTCTCCTGCCCTAGAAAGATGGGAGAGATAAAGGCAGGTGAAAGAAAGGTCCAGGCCAGTCCTTTTTCTTTCTGTCTGTTTTTTTCCTCAGCTGAATCTGAGTTCTTGCTGGTTCCCTTAGAATACTGTCAGTGCAGTAAAGGTAGGTTTTTGGAAAGATTTCCCTTCCCCTCACACACCCCAGACCATGCCATTTCATTTCATCTGAACTCTCAGCTGTTGCTCTCCCATACTCAGCTCAGAGGCCCTTGCTACAAG
This sequence comes from Tamandua tetradactyla, assembly GCF_023851605.1. Classification (NCBI taxonomy): domain Eukaryota; kingdom Metazoa; phylum Chordata; class Mammalia; order Pilosa; family Myrmecophagidae; genus Tamandua; species Tamandua tetradactyla. Next base: position 92,656,418 of record NC_135329.1, on the reverse strand, counting down.
GACTGTGCACTTTCATCTAGGCTGGCTTCTGGAGTCCCTGGAAACCCGAGAGGGTTAAACCACCAGGCCAGCTGGTGGGCATTAGCTTCCCCCTCTCCAGAGGAGAGAGCATCAGAGGCTGTTGCCGAGATCCCTGGCAGAAGGCGCAAAGCTGCCCAGCGCTGTCCTCCGGGGTGGGCTGCTGGCCTGGGATCCCGCCCTGGCAGCCCCCAAGTGTGTGGGTCCCCAGATGGACGGACAGCCCAGGCAATCAGCCTTGCTGGCTGACGAATATCTGTTGCACCACTGTGCATCTCCGCATTTCTTACTTCTGCCCGTGACTCTTTGTGAGGGTTCTCCTTCCACAGTGGCCAAAACTTCCAGGCAGAAAGAAAGGGTGTGGGAGCAGGAGAGGGTAAACTTCTCTTTGTGGGCATGAGCTGTGGGGATGTGGCTGGGTGACTTTTCTTGTAACGAAAGCTCAGGTGTCCCCTGCTTCACCGGGACGGGCCTTTGCCTTTTGAGCCGTGGAATCTGCGAGGAGGTCAGGGCTGGCAGCTCGGGGGGCTCCCCAGGGGTGCCCCGTCCTACCCCGGGGAGCGGTCCCCTGCAGCCCCAGGCTCAGTATTTCAGGCGGCCCAAGTGCATGTTTTCTCAAGCTGTTCGCGACCAGGAGGCGTTTCAAAGGGGCCGTCATGTGCCGACTCAGTAAGTAGTGTGTGGCCTCCCCGCGGTTTCAGATGCTCCGCCAAGAGCCGCGAGCCCTCCCCGCGGAAATGCGAAAAATCTGCGCCGGGCCCAGGACGCCCAGCCGGGGAGGACTCTCCTTCCTGACCGGCGGCTGGTGTTGGCGTGGCCGGCTGGGCCCGCGGCGCGGGGACGTGAGGGGACAGTAAGGCGTCCGTCGGGGAGGTTTTCACCGCTCGCCAAGCTGCGGTTGGGCCGGGCTGGTCTAACTGGCTCCTGGAGTCGATGGGTTGAGTTTACTAGGACAACAAAGGACCTGGTATGTGATGTTTCTTTTTCCCTGTTTTGACTGAAAGTAGGGAGAACAGTGTCCAAATTTGGGCTGAGCCTGGGGCTCAGCCGAGTCGGTCAGGGAATGAGAGAGCGTCCGCCGGGAAAGAGGCCCGCGGCTAAGGCAGACGCTGAGGGGGGACCGAGAAGCAGCTCAGCGCTGGGGAGGGTGTGTGGCCTCCCGGGAGGCCCAGTGAGTCCGCAGACAGGCTTGCTGACAAGAGTCCACAGCCTGGGCATTGTCTCACCCCAGGGGGGTTCAGAGGTGAGGAGGCAATGGTGCAGGTAGGGGCTGTGGCAGGGGCGGGCTGAGGAGGGGCCCAGGAGGGGACATGGCCCCCCCCCGCCAGGCCCGACTCCCCACTTCCCTCACCCTTCCTCCTTTCCAGTCATACAGGAGGGAGGAGCTGTGGATGGGGCCGGGATGGGGGTAGGGTGGGGGGTCCCTGACTTATATAATTATTTCATTGACTCAGAAATATCCTTTTCCACTTTGCCCCCCAAGCCAGTCCTTTAATAGGCTGCACTGTGGCTCCCGAGGACAATCCAAATGTACAGATAGGGGAGCCGAGGCCCTTCGCCGTTACGTGACCTGTCCAGGCTGCCCAGCGATGGGGTGGGAGTCATGCCCAGCCACCCCGGTTCCAGCTTCACCTTTGCTCTGGGCCGGGCTGGCACCCAGAGTGCCTGGTGGGGGTTCTCGTCCACTTCAATGCCATGGGCTGGTGATAGAGGAGCCTTGGGGACGGCTCCCTGACCCATCTCTGCTGTTCTGACCTGGGGATGACGCTGCTGTGCTGAGCTCATATACCTGCTCTACCTCTCGCCCCTGGACGGGACCTGAGCCAGATACCTCCCCTCCCCGGGCCTCGGTGGCCTCATCTGTGAAGGCCCCGCTTCACCGTGCAAAGTTCACCAAGAGGATCCAGGGAGTTTTACCTGTGATGCATGCAGAGCTGGGTCTGATGGGCGGCGGGCTCTCTGGGGGTGTTTGTGGGGCTGTAGCAGCCTGTGAGCCCCACTTAGTGGTTGTGGTGCTGTGCATACAGGGGATGCTCGGGCCGTGAGAGTGGACCACGTGTCTCTGACCATGTCTTTTGCTTGACCACAGGAGAATGTTAGCAGGCTGTGGCACTGCAGGTATTTGGGCACGGTGGTCTTTTCTGAAGCATCTCAGGGAAACAACCTGGGTGACTCTGGGGTTCAAGAACTGTTCTGTCTCCTAAAAGCCTGGAAACCTCACACCAACATGGGAACTTCTCGTGCTCACTTGCCACCACCCCGTCCAGGCCCTTTGTACGGGGCTGAAGGCTGTAAGGACAGCAATTGCAAATGCTTCCGTGAGATGCACGTCGATTACTATTCTGGTTTTTAAAGCAATTTAAACGTTTGATAAATGAACAAAAAAGCCCAATGAGCATCATGCCTTCTTCCCTCATTCTTCCTCTCAGGGTTGACTGTCACTCCCATTTTGGCATATTTCTTTACAGTTCGTTCTTTCTAGGCAATACTTGTATTTTTCAGTATTAGGTTCATTTAAGGAATTTGGGGAAATTTAAGGAAATTAAAAAAAAAATCTCCAGGCTTTTAGGAGTCAAAGCTTCAGAGGAAATGGTATCAATGAAACTAAAATGGCTAATTTTTCTTCTGATTTTATTTTAAATACCCTCCAAACCCATCATTTTCCCTCTTAATCTTGGCTTTTCTGCAGGCTCCCCGGGTTTCCCTCCCCGCCCCCAGCAGGAATCTCTACATGGTGGTGGCCGGGAGGGTGATGGGGACTCAGCTGTGGACGGGTGGACAGAGGCTGTGGAGTGTGGCGTGGGCACTGGGTGGTGCTCATGTCCCCCCACCCCCTGGCTGTGTGCTCACAGGGCAAGGCTGCCTTTGGCATGCAGCCGCTGCGCGCCGTCTTTGGTATGCTATGCCGTTTGGTCCCTGGGCTTAATGAGTTCTGCAGGGATACTCCACTGTAGCTAAAGATCATTTACCTGAATTGCTTTTTAATTTCTGCCGTGGGAAGCTGCCCCTGGTGCAGTATAATTACATTATAATTTACAGCAATCCTAAATCTATAAATTTAGCCATACAGATTGGGGGGAAGGGACCCGAGTTTTGGGGGATGTTGGGGACAAGGGACCCCCACATCTTTCAGACACCATATCCAGGTGTGGGAAGGGCAGTTCCTGGAAAAGAGCAGAAAAGGCAGAGAGGGACGGATTTTGCCCAATGAGCACTGAAGTTTGCTTTAGCCTTGAGGGGTGTTTTGGTCATCTCCTGGCTTGGGGGGAGAAGAGAAGTCCGGGATTTACATCCTTTCTGATCTGCCAGCTTGCAGCAGTTTTGCTGTGGGACTTGGGGATACCACAGAGTCCCCTGCTACGGGACTTGGGGAGAATCCACAGAATTCAGGATGCTGTGACCTCAGCCTTTACGCCCTGAAAGATTTACACATGTGGTGGTCCTTTCACTGTCCACATTGCTGTGTTGTTTACCCGTGAAACCATGCCCAGATCACAATATCCTTATTTCCAAGGGCAATTAGTTAATTAATGGGATTCTGGAGGAAATTAACTTGTTATGATAAAGAGAAAACAGGCTTTTCTGATTCACTGGCTATAGCACTCTAAATGTTCGTAGGTTGGGTGATTTAGTCTGGGACAACTTCGTAACAGTGGAGGGCAGTAAAGACAGCTGCAAACTTAGGTTCAGAGAGGTTAAGTCACTGGCCCCCTGATGCACAGCTGGTGGGAGGAGGTGGGCATGGCTGTGAGTACTAGACAATGTGAATGACAAGTGGAGGACTGGCAAGTAGGAGAAGGAGAAATGGGGGAGCCAAAAAATAATTTGTCCTTCCTTCAAGCCTGGAGTCCGAGTGGTGGGCGGTGGGCACGCGTGATCTGGATTGCTAACGGTCCTCGCCTCATTGGAGGTGGATGTTTGAGGGCGGGCACCCTGCCAGCCCCCCTTCCTCCCCAGTGTGGATGGAGCCCTTACCTTGAATGGTGGCAACCCCTCACCTCCTGGAAGCTGGGGGTCCCCAGGCCTGCCTGTGAGCTTTGACTGCTGTGCCTTATGAGTGCTGGGCTCAGAGCTGGCAAAACTGGGGTTCTGGAGTGACTCCACTCCAAACACCTGCTCCAGCCAGTGCCCTTCTGTGGCTGAAAGCTCTTTTGTGCCAATACCAGCACCTCCCACAATAACTCTGAGGCTGGTCTTGGTGGTCTTTGAGGAGGTGAGCCCACCTGCGAGGGGAGCTGTTCAGGTAGCTCAGCATCCAAACTCCAGCGAGGTGCAGAGATTTGAACTCACTCCTCGTCAACACCGCCTGAGCAGAGGCATCCCTTGCCATATGTCTCATGCTGTAGCCCTTTTGGCTCTGGTACTGCATGAATGTGATTTGGGGGTCTTGGGGAATCAAGGCCAAACTTGGGGTATCAAGGCCAAACTTGGGGTCTGGCCATGTTTGGAGTCCATTCATCACTCAGGCTTTAGAAACACAGGCCTAAGGATGATGGGCAGGGCCTGGCCCCTGCCTGCCTCTGTGGGGGATGGGGGCATCCACCTTGATTGGCTCCCCTCATGGAACTACACTCTCCTGAGTATAGTTCCCCAATCCCCCACCCTGCTTCTCTCCTCTGTATCTTGGCTCTGCTGCTCTTCCCTGGGATGCACCCACCCCTCTTTTGTCTGCCTCCAGGAAGCCTTCCTTGATCTCCACCCCCTCTCTCCATTGGATGCTTCCTGACAGTAGAGCCCTGCCACTCACCCCCTCGTTGATCTCCCATCTGATGACCCCTCTCCCTGGGCAGAGGCTACAGCTGGCCAGGAGGTGTCTGAGTACCAGAGCAGAGGATCCCAGGGAAGCCCCCATCCTGTGCCTGCTGGCTCACAGATGTCCCTGCACGAGCCTGAGCCTCGGCTGCTCAGAGCTTTGTGTTCCAGCTGCGGCCCAGCAGTGTCCCCGTGAGGGGCAGGACGTCCGGGGCCCCTCGCGCCTGGGCATGGTGGGAGGTGGCTCAGAGACGGCTGCCTTTGTTATGACAGAGCAGAGCTTTGAGTCGCGGCCAGGCCAACAGGACAGCTGTGAAGCTTGTAACCAGCAGGGCTGGCCAGCCAGACGGACGGGAAGGGAGGGAGCCCCTGCTGCGGGCCTCGCTGGGGCCCACCACCTTGACTTAGAAAATTCCGCTTGGCAGAGGGAGGCAGAGAGAGAGAAACCCTGGGCCAGCCGGGACTGGAGAGCGAAGGGGACAGACACAGAGAGAGGTAGAGCATGCACGCCCTGGAAGCAGTGCCCTTTACCCGCCGTTCTGGTGCCCGAGTAGGACTGGAATGAGGCAACGTGTGTGAGCATCTTTGGTCTCCCTCAGTTCAATTCCATTCGCACTTCCTGTTTTGTGAGCTTCTGGGTTGGAGTTCTTACGTAGAAGCGTCTGGTCTACATGCCCAGATGTTCCACTCCTGGGCCTCGGCACGCAGCCGGCTCCCTTCGTGCTGCTTTTTTGGAGGTGCAGGAACTCGTTAAAACAGAGGACACCTCTGAACTGCTGGGGAAGTCGGTTCATCTCCCTGGGCCTTCCTTGAGGTTTGTAAGTGTGACTTGGACTTGGGAGACTTTTGTCATGAGTGAGGGCGTCAGCATTTATTCCTTGCAGAAGATGCAGTTCCGCTGCCTCCCTGCTTGTGGATAAGGGGCCTGAGACCCCGGGGAGGTGGGGGAGGCGAGGCGGCAGGTACGGGGGTGGGCTGGGCCCTGGCCTGTCAGGTTGCACGGCCCATGGCCTCTCTGCTCCAGCTCCCGCAGGAGGAACAATTAGAGAATTGGGCAGTTCAGTCTTTCGTCCATTGTCATTTGCAGAGACAACCAGTGAAAGCCATTTCAGTCAGCCTAGATGGCCTCCCCAGCTCCCTTCCTCAGTCTTCCTACCTCATCAAATGCCTCCAGGCGAGTCCTTCACCCCGACTTCGAAGGCCCCTTCCCTCAGGGCCGCATCTCCCCACCCCTCAACCATGCCCCTCCACTGGGGGTTCCCAAGAGGAGCAGGGTGCCCACCCTCTCGCTCTCTCCTGACAGATTTGCTGCAGGACCTGTGCCAGGGGAGACTATGTGTCCCTAGAGCCTAGGACTGTGCCGGCATTAGTACTGTCAGCAAATGTTTGTTGATTGAATACATGACCACAAGCACTTCAGGAACCTTTCGGCCTCATTGGGGGCCAGCCCACACATGCACACATGTGCCAAAGTCATACTGACCCCATCGCCATCTTATTCCAGGAAGATGGAGCCTTCACCCAACCACAGCCCAGATTCAAATCTCTGCTGTGACAACCTGCTAAGCAGAGAGCCCAGCCTATCTGAGCCATGTCCTGTGCTTGTTTGCTGGAAGGGAGGGATTCTTAAACGTAATGGAGAGCCAGCAGAAGGTGGTTTCCCTTCCAAAAACCATGGACTTTAAAACCTGTGACAGACCTTGGGGCCACCTACTCCCTTATCCCCCCATTTTATAGTGTGGAGAGCCCACTCCAGGAGGGCAGGGGTCTCAGCTCAGGCTCCAGCTCTCGCAGCTGGGACATGGCCCCCAGACGTGCTGACTTTTCAAGGAAGTTTCCTTAGGATCTGAGGCCTCATTGCTTGCCTTCTCTCACCAGGAAAGAGTGAGCATCAGGTGGGCCTCTTGTCAGAGCCCCTTTGCTCTGATGCTTGCACCACATTTGCATTCTCAACGTCAGACGAACACTGAGGGAGGAACCTGTGGAAAATATCTTGGATTTTGAAATTTAAATATGATTTTTTTCCTTCTCTGTGAAAAGAACGAACATCCAGCATAAGCTTATTACAGGCGGCTGAGGTTATTTTGGGAAGTAGCAATTAAAGGTTTTATATTTTTTCCTCTCCCTTTTGCCCTTGCAACACGCGCAGGTCTATTGAGCTATTAAACCTTCACCAGCCCACAACCCAGAGGAATCTGCCTCTGCCCGTTTCTTCTCCACTTCTGGGCCTTAGGAAAGAAAAGAAAGTTAAATTCGTATTAATTACAGCCAAATCCGCTCGGTAAGCACTTGCTGAATATGCACGGAGATGAGGTTTAAAGCTCTCCTCCAAATAAAACGGTGAAATGAAAGGAATAATTTATTTGGTCAGACACTGTAATTTGCCACGTCGTTCTACTTCTCCTGTTGCTAAAATGGATCCTCTGCTGAGGCCGTGACTTCCACCTTCCCCCAAACCATTGTCCACCTCCACTCTTCCTTACGATGCCCCTGAAAATCTGCCTCCCTCCACCAGCGTAGGCAGGGCCCAGAGTTCTCAGAGCGAGCACACACATACACTCAGGTATACACACACAACAATCACACATGCGCACCCACTCACCCACAGTCACACACACCATGTGCCTGCACATGCATTCTTGGACAATCTAGTCACACATTCTTTTGCACACTCACAGTCATGGATGCATGCATGCACACTCACCCATAGTCATGCACACAGTTGTGCACATCTGGTCACACACTCCCGTGCATACTTTCATGCTGATAGCAGCACACACCCACGCTCACGCACGCACGCTCACACACACCCATACTAACACACACCCATGCTCACACACACACACACACCCTTGTCTGCCATTAACCCAACTGAGCAAATGCTTCCAAGCAGGTTAGTAATTCAGTGAGTGATCCCATCTTGGACACTTTACCAAGCGGGCACATTGTGGGTGTCTGAATATACTTCTGACCACAATTAATGACCCAAAGGTAGTGCAGTGATTAAGATCTCAGTCCTGGGAGCTGAACTCTGCTGAGGGCAAGTTTCCAGCCCAGCCTGGCCAGCTGTGTGACTTTCAACCAGCAGAATGAGCTCCGTGAGCCTCAGTTTCCCTTCTCTCGAAGGCAGTAATCAAGTGTTGACCTCATAGGGTCGGTGTGAGAAATAAATAAGACTGTGCACAGAGGCTGTTTCCAGAAGGTTCTGACAGCTTTGCCTGACATCCATGCTCGTCCAGCAATGCCTGGACCCCATCCCTTCCTCAAATCCTGTTGGGGCTGAGGGTAGAGGGGATCCTGCCCTGCCCGGAATGGCTGTGAGGAGGGCGTAGGACTTGCCAGGGTTCCTCCCTCGTTTTATGGAGGGGCTTCCTGGGCTTTGGGGAGCTCCAGGGAATGTGTAGGGTGGAGTTCCCGTGAGCCCAGAGGCTCTGCGGTCAGCTGTGTGCCGGGCGCCCAGCTGGAAGGGCCGGTGTGCCCATGGGGTGTGTGCGTGTGCATGAGTGTGCACTCGTGCCTGCAGATACTGCTTCACAGAGGTGGCTTTACTCCTGATTCAACATTGTAGGGCGCCCCACAAGATTGGATAAGGATTAGAACATGGCTTTTCTGGGGTACATAATACTTTCAAACAGGCACAGATGGCGAATGTGTAGATGAGGAGGGAGGCTGGGGCATTTGCTGAGCCCACACACGTGCCTGCTACAGCCATGATGCCAGTGGCTTGGCCCAGGCCCGGCTCCCCAAGGCACCCACACCCCAGCCACTTGGCAGGTTGGAGACCTGCTTCCCTGAGGCGGACAGGCTGGTTGGAGGGCAGAGAGGGAGTCCGGGGGGGGTTCTTTCTGGGGCTGTGGCAGCTCTGATTGTGCCACGTGCTTCGGGGGCCTGCAAGCCTTCAGAAGGGGTGTGCGGGCTGGGGCGGGAACAGTGGGGAAAGCTTCTCCAGAACCTTCGCGCCATGCCTCTGGTCCTCCTGCGTCCCCAGGTGGCTGTCCCTGTCTTGTTTCTCTCTTTCTCTGGCTCTCTTTCTCCCTCTACGTCTTTGTTCAAGTCCTCTGTCCTCCTGTTTCTTTGTTTGTCTGTACCTCTCTCTGTCACTTTGTTTCTCTCATTCTGATCCTTTATCTCCCCTTGTCTCTGTCCCACTCTGCCTTGTTGTTTCTGTGTGTCTGCTCTTTCTTTCTTTGTCTGTTTGGTTTCTTTGTTTCACTGTTACTGTATTTCCCCTGTTCCGTCCTTTTCTGTCCCTGTCTCCACCTTTCTTTTTCATTTCTACCAGTTTTTTCTCTCTTTCTTTCTCTGCCTGTCTTATCCTCCCTGCTTGTCTCTCTGATTCTTTTCTCTATCTGTCTGTCTCTGCACACAGAGGTCCCTCCCTGGCACTCTCTAACAGATTTTAAGTGACTCCAGACATGCAGTCCCACCCCTGGTCACTGTTAAATGGCACCTTCAACTTGTCCTCCTCCCGAGGAGAACCCCAGCCCAGTGGTCTCCACCCCCAGCCCCGGCCCCCCTGGGATTTTGCAGGGCTCACAGAGCAGGGGCAGGAGTCCAGAGAGAGGCATAGCGCGTCCCCCAGGGTGTGACATCAGGTCAGGGAAGCACCTGTGTTTTCCTGGGAATGAAGCCACGTATATCACAAGCAGGGCAGACTTATGTCAAGGAAAATAAAAGCCGGGCTCCGAGTATTTTTATTCCTTTTTTTGGTTGGTGGGGTGTTCGGCATGAATCAGAGAGTTTCTATTTTGAGAGCCTTTTCAGTCAGTGTACCGGAACCTGTGAGCAGGGCTTAGGTATTTGAACACCGATCACTGCATAGCCCCTGCAATACACATTCTTGGTCCCATTTTTTAGAGGGTCAGAGAGAGAGGCAGGGAGTGCCGTGGTGGCTGGGAGCGTGGATTTGAACCCTGCTCTGATGCTCGCTGATCCGGCGTGACCCTGGGTGAGTCGCCGTGCTCTGAGCCTCAGTGTCCTCATTTGTGAAGGGGGTTAAGATGGACCGCTCTCTCCTGGGCATGGGTAGGATCAGATAAAGCCTGCAGGTGCTAAGGTTTAAATAATTGCTGCCATAATTATTGCTGTCACGAATGTGTCTCCCAGAGTCATAGCTGTCAAAAGGCCTGGTGACGTTGGGCCCCATAAGCCGTATCCGCCATGGCACTGGCTGTAGCACATGGCAAAGTATCCCACCCCATAGTGAATTCTTAGTTGATTCTTTCAGTGACAGGCCTTGGAGAGACTGGCTGGGGTGTGTTGGGGAGAGTGGCAGGCCTGGGAAGGGCTAGTCCTCCATGGAAAGCTGAAGAACTCAGGTTAGACGCCACTGGCTCTGTGTGTTCTCTCCTCTGCCAGCCTGCATCTTAGTTGCCTTCCTCTGCTGCAGTCCCTGTCCTCATTCTCCTTTCCCCTGAGGCTTCATGTCCTAATCCCTCACGGGTATCAGCTGAGGACAGCTGGAAAAGATGCTCTTCCATAAGGAATGGTGATGTGATGGCATGCGCACAGGCATCTATCAGAGGAGCAGGAGACTTCAGGGCCTGGAGCCCAGGTAGACGACTGCCCACTCTTTCTTAGCCTGGATTGTTCTGTGGCCCTTACTCCACCCAGCCCCGGTGCCCAACTTTCTTTTTTTAAAAAATTATTTTTCCAAACAGTCTATATCCACCAAACAAAATGCCCTTTCCCTTCTTACCCCATCCCCTGGTAACCTCAAATGTACTTTCTCTCTCAGCAAATCTGCTATTTCTAAGTATCTCATATAAGTGACATCACATACTATTTATCCTTTTGTGCCTTGCTTATTTCAGTATAATGTTTTTAAGTTTCATCTGTGTTGTATCAGAACTTCATTCCTTTTTATGACTTAATAATATTCCATTCTGTGTTCATACCACATTTTGTTTATCCATTCATCTGTTGATGAACAGTTGGGTTGCTTCCTCGTTTTGGCTGTTGTGAATAATCCCACTACAAGGACAAGTATCTGTTTGAATCCTTGTTTTCAGTTTTCTTGGATGAATACGAAGGGGTGGGATTGCTGAGTCATATGGTAATTCTATGGCTAACTTTTACGAGGAACCACCAAACTGTTTTCCACAGTGGCTACACTGTTTTACATTCCCTTCTTGATTCCCAGCTCCTCTGCATTGCCTTTCTGTCCTGTCTGCCCACCCTGCTGCACGTCCCTTCCCTGTCACTCACCCCTTTCTTTTCCACCAGGGCCTTTGAGAGATGGCTCTCCCCACTGGGGACTCTAAGGGCACAATGGTAGCTGGCCTCTAGGGAGGGCTTCCAAGGGGCATTTTTCCCTGGGAGGACCCCTCTGGCAGAGGCAGCCTCTCCCATCCCTGGGCAGGGACATTGGGGGCTCCACCTAGCTCTGGGCAGTGGATCAAGCAAACCTGGGTTTGCAGCCCACCTTAGCTGCATGTCCTGGGGCAAATCACTGTGCCTCTAGAGAGCCCAGGAATCAGGCAGCTTTTGTAGGGTTGTCACAGGGTTTGCTGGGAGGCCTCACCCCTGCCCCCCTTGGGCAGGCAGCTACCCTGTATGGAGTCTTTTGCTTTGCATGGCATAGGTACAGCTTGGCAGCCAAGCTGCCAAGACCTCATGGGCTGGGAAGATGTCTTCAGCTCCCCCAAGCTCCTCGCTGGTCATCAGGAAAGGATCATGGGCCATTTAAGGACACTCGGCATTTGAATTTCAGATTCCCTTGCAGTAGAATCTGCAAACGAAGGCTTAAAATTCAGTTGGAAACCAATCCTGAGCCCTTCCAGAGTCATCTTTGTGCAGTGTACCCGCTTCATGGGTAGCAGATCGTGGCCTAGAGTTAGGCTCATCCAGTTTAGCAGAAGTTGGCGCTCCATGGCACATTGGCACGAATCTCAGATGGGCTCAAGGTGAGTCAGGCCCACAGCTCTCGGGGTCCCCCCTCCCCTGCCCACCTGTCACATCCTGAATCTTCTGCCATGAGATGGCATCCAGGTCCCTGCAGACCCTTTTCTCACAACCCTATTCCTGAGTCTCTTGCACATTCTCTGATGACCCTGTCTGTTGTCTTGCAGTTGTTTTTCCCATGCTGTGCATGTTCTTTTTCAGGAGGGGACCACTCTCGAGGCAATGTCTTGGTGTTACCTTGGTTTCAGGGCTGGGAGGTTATACATGAGGGAGGGACTTGCTGAGCACTCGACCATGGGTGTCCTCTCCCCAGTTTTTTGGGCTGAACCCATGTGGGTCCTCACTCTTCAGCTAACTTCTGCGAGGCGCTTGGGTTCAGCTGTGACCAGCCAGCCAGCCTTGCCATTTCGACAGAATTGATAGTTTTTGATAAATATACCCAGCCAATTAGAAGCAAATCTCAATGTGGAAACAAAGATGATAGTCAGATGGTGGAGGCTGGACTTGGGGGTTGACATGGGGGCAGATTGAGGGTGATCTTTCTTTTGGCTACAGGTCACTCCAGCAGATGAAAAAGAGAGTCAGAACACCCATATCCAGTGGTAACTGGGACACACGTGAGCAGGTAGCCCTGGGGAAATGCCCACGTGTATCTATTTGCTTATCTGTAGGGGGTCATGACATTGGTCGTGCAGAGCTGGGAGTGTTTGGTGAAAGCAGAACTCACCTGGTGCCAGGTGTGCGACGGCTCCAGCTGTGTGCCCTCTGCAGGTGTTGGCAGGTCCCAGTCTGGACATCCCGTGTCACCGCCCCACCCATCCTGCAACAGGCTGGCACATTCTCCCATTCTGGTGGGTTGCCCATAAGATGTACTCCCTGCCTCTGAGAAGGGGTGACATGGCTCTACCTGGCAGAGCAGAAGATGGGGAGCGGAGGAGAGCTAGGGCGGCGTCCCACCTGGCTGCCTGGAAGCTGAGCCCAGCCGACACGAGACTTTGCTGGGTGTTGGTCATATGTAGCCATAGAGAACCACTGACTGGGGACTGTGCAGTGCACACGCAGTTGTTGACTGGCTCCTCCAGTGGAATCTCAGCCGAGGCCTTCTAGGCTCCATCCAGACACGGCACCCAGGACTGTCTTTTTGATCTTAGTCCAGTTTGCCTTGGACAGGGTGGCTCTGAAAGTACCTCATCCAGGCCTGGCTGGTCTTTAGAGAAGAAGTATATTATCTATGTCTGTCTATCTCTGTCTACCACCTATCATTATCTCCTCTATCTTTCTGTCTCTGTCTGTATATCACCTATCATCTCTCTGCTATCTGTCTAATTTATTGATCAGTTGATCTGTCATTTGTCATCTCTATCAATCATCATCTGTCATTATCTTCTACCTCTCATCTATCATTATTTGTCATCTGTCTATCTATCTTGATCAGTTGATCACTCTATTGAGCTGTCTCTATCATCGTGAATCATTATCTCTATCATCTATTGATTGATTAATAAATCAATTGATAGATCAATGGATCAATGTATTGATCTCTATCAATCTATTTATGTCTGTCATCTATCTGTACCAGTTAATCAATCTAGTGCTCTATCTCTATCATCTATCTATCTGTTTATCCAACTATCTCTACCTATCATCTACCTATCTCTTTCTATTCCAAGTACCCAGAAAAGATATAACAATACCCAAACCTCTTCTATGCAGCTTAACCCTTTTCCTAGTTTTAGATGGGTCTATCAAGGTTGGGGATGGTCCGCCTGGAGTACACTGTGTATAAAGAATTCAAAAACAGTAATCCCACTGACTAAGTCAGTCCACTTGTAATTATTACCAGGTACTGATAGTTCGAAGCAATGTCAGTGATGAACATCCCTGGCTGGGCAGCCCAGTCCCGCCTACCTCTTGCTCCCCCACAGCTTTACCCTCTGCAGACCCCTCCTTGACTTGTCACTGGCCCTTTCTCACCCCTTACCCCCCAGAGGTCCGAAATGTCCTATTTGTCATCCTCAGGTAGGTTTTTATATTCTACGTATGTATTATCCATACGCAAAAATTTGGGCAGGCTCCAGGAATCGAATCTGGGTCTCTGACATGGCAGGCGAGAATTCTGCCGCTGTTGCACCACCCCATGCACCATGTATTTTAAGTGGATTAAGAGAGTAATTTACTGTATGTAAATAGACATGCTTGTTTTTTTCGGGCGCACTGTTTTTTCGAGGTGCATCTGTGTCCTTATCTGCAGCTCTGATTCACTTACTGAAAGCTCTGTATGGGATTCTGACCTCTGACTCTGTTACAGCCCGTTTACTCATCTGTTGGGGTTATTTAGGCTGTTTACAAGGTTTTTATTGCTGCAAATGTTGTTGGCACGGGTGGAAGCCATTTCCTTGTGAGCGGTTCTTTAGGGCAGGGAGTTAGGAAGTCGATTTTGTGGGTCACACACAGCATTTAAAAAGATGAAATGGAAAATCGAAGAGTGCACTGCAAGTAGTAAATGTAAAGTATTATTTTATCAAACTCATATTCAGTTGTCTGTGCGTGTCCTCTGTATGTGTGTGGGGGGCACACATGGATTGCCTTGCAATGTAAAATATGTTTCTTTCTCTGTATCATCTCAGAACAGTTTGAAAGCCCAAGTCACACTGTCTATACATAAGAATAGAATTGCTGCATTTTGGGATATTTAATAATGCTAAAAATGTGTTTTATTTGCAGCTTTATAAAGATACTGCCAAATGGCTTTCCAGGGTGGCTGGATAAATTTGCCCCCCACACTCCATACAATGCTTGATACTAGATTAACATTAAAATAAGATACCATTCACACTTGTTAGACTTGAGTTTAAATATAAATGATACCTTATTTTCGTTTGCCTTCCCCTCGTTTGTACATTGGACATTTGGGTTTCTTCTCCCCTGATTTGCTTATTCCTCTCTTCTGCACAGCTTCCACTGGTTGTCTGCCTTTTTCTTGCTGATTTTTTGAGATAATTATTTGTTGTTTAGATATGTTATAAATAATTTCTCCTAGTTTTTAGCTGGCCGTTTCCTGTGTTTATGGTATGGTTTTGGGGGCAAAAGCTGTACATTTTAAAGTAGTCAAGTGTATCATTCTTTTCCTTTGTGTTTTGTAGTGTTTGTATCTTGTTTAAGAGTTTTTTTCCTGCCTTGAAGTCATAAAAATAAATTCCTGTATTTTCTTCCAAAAATTAAAAATTTGCCCATTTGCATTTGGTAGTAAAAATCTTTCTGGAATTGAGTTTTTCCTCTGGCATGACATAGGGATGAAATTTTCTGTATTTTTTTCTCTGTGGCTACCCAGTTGTCCCAGAGTCAGTTTTCATTTTCCTACAGATTTTTTTTTTGTAAGGCAAAACTGTCATATCAACTTTCTTTATGTACGTGGTTCAGTTTTTGTCTGTCCTGTCTGTTGGTCCATTATTTCCCTCTAAGCTGTATCATAGGGTCTTAGCTACTAAAGCTTTAGATTGTGTAAATCTGTGATGGGGGAATCCCCTCCTCCTGTTCCTCTTTGACATTTTCTTAGCTGTGCTTGGCCCCTCTTCTACCATGAGGACTTGAGGACTGGTGCGTCAGATTCCGTGAAAATCACAAGTGGGATTTGAATGGGAACTGAAGTGGATTTGTGGCTTCATTTGGGGAAAGATTGTCATCTTTGCCTTATCGAATCTTCCCCAGTATGACCAGGGTCTCTCCCTCTCCTTATAAAGTGCTTTTTCTGGGTCCTTCAATAACATTTTCTACTCTTTTTTGTCACAAGGGTCTTATACATTTTTATTAAATTTATTCCTATGTACCCTAAAGCTTTCATTGCTGTTGTAAATGGTATACCTGTATATAGTTTTTAATCATGATTTCTAATTCTTTATTGCTGGCATATAGGGATGTAATTGATTTTTATATATTAATCCTGTTTCCAGTGAGTGTGCTGAGCTCTTATTAGCTCTGAATTTATCTGTGTAGATTTATGGGGATTCTTCTTTGATACTCACCTCATTAACAACTATGAAAGTTTTCTCCTTCCTGCCCTTTGCTTACATTGTTTTATTTTTTATTATTATTATTTGTACCTTACTGTGCTGTCTAGAATGGGGCTGTCCCATAGAAATATAATGCCAGCCACATGTTAAACTTCGTATTTTCTGTTAGATACATTTTTCAAAGTAAAAAGAAATAGGTAAAATGAATTCTAGTAATACATTTAACCCAATATATCTCAATTGGATCATTTCAACATAGAATAAACATAAAAAATGATTGAGACATTTTACATCCTTTTTCTCATCTAAGTTTCCAAAACTCCATGTGAGTTTACCCTTAGAGGGCACCTCAGTTTGGACTGGCCAATTTCAAGTGCTCGATAACCAATTGTGCAAGGGGTTGTCATGCAGGACAAGCAGCTTTAGATTCTTCAGTACGTTGCTGTCACTTGGTGAGCTGACTCCTTACCTTGTCCTGGACTTGACAGGGAATGATTCTGAAGTTTTAACACAAAAATAGTGTTTAATGTTATTTTTTTCTGTTTAGATTTCCTACATTAGGTTTAAAAGTTCCTTTTTGTTCCTGTTTTGTAAAAATTCCCTAATTGTGAATGAATATTGGCTTTTATCGATGTTTTTCTGCATATACTGAGATGATCATGAAGTTTTTGTCTTTAACCTTTTATTGGGATGAGTTATTAGTAAATATCTATCACTGCTGCATCCTTGATAGTTGGGAAAAAGCCACCTTTGCTTACTTTTTGGATTTGACAATACCATGTTTAGGATTTTTGGATCCATGTTCACCAGTGAGATTGGCCTACAATTTTGCTTTCATTCAGTCTTTGACTAGTTGTAGTATCAGCCAAATTAGCCCACCGTGTGCTAAGGAACGTTCCTCTTTTTACCATGATCTTCAGTTGTTTGTATATGTTAAGCATTATCACTACTTGAAGGTTTAGAAAAATCCAGACTTGACTGCAAACTGCCTGAATCTGTTTGTTTGTTTGACAGTTGGAGGTAATTCCAGTTTTCTCCTTCTTGTTGAGTTATCTTCCATTATATCCATCAATTGATCGATCTTCAAGGATGTGCCCAATTGTCCCGTTTTCAAAGGTATACAGTGTTTGTAGTTTTGTGTCCCTTTTTTCATCCCTAGGCTTACCTGTGCCTTTTCTGTTTCTTGATTGGTCTTAATAGAGGTCTGTCTTCATTAATGCTTTCAGAGATCTGATTTGGAGTTGACTAATTCTCTTTCTTATTTCTTTGCCGTCTGTTCCACTTATTCTCAAATCATCATTCTATCCTTATTCTTTAGCTTTTCACTAGTATTCTTTTTCTCATTTCTGAAATTTGGCACCTGGATGGTTGCCTTTCAGCTCTTCTACTTTTCTGCACTTCCTAATATAAGCATATGTTTGTCTAAGTTCTCTTCAGCTATATCCAGCAAGGTTTGAAATATAGCAATTTTATTATTATTATTTTTAATCTTAGGATCCAGGTTTTTCTTCAGTTTTGGAAAGTTTTCATCCATATCTTTTCAAATGATGCCTTTCTGTTCTTCATTCTCTACTTCTGGAACTGCTTGGGATGTATCTGGAACCTTCTCATTGTGTCCTCCGTGTCCTTTCGATTCTTTTTTCACTATCCATCTTTTATACTTTTCTGTTACACATTCACTAATTCTCTCTTAAGCTGATTTTGAGCTACTCCGTTGTGTGTGCTGACTCTTCCTCATGGTGGCGCGCGCGCGTGCGTGTGTGTGCATATGCACGCATGTGTGCATTATGTAATTTTAGATTGCAAGTAGAGATTTATATGGAGGGACACTTGGTGGTCCGAGTTGAGGCTCTTTTCCCCCAAAGTGGTCTTCTGCCAGATTCTGCAGTAGAAACACAGATGTGGGATTGATTTTGCATTTCTATAGCTTGGGAGTTCCCAGACCACGTGGGAAGGGTAAATGTGAACCGTCACCCAACGAGAAGGCAGGCATGTGGTTACAAAGGCTCAGAGCAAACTCTTCAGATTTTCTACCCACCTCCCAAGCGGGGGCCAAGCACTCCTGCTGGGCCCGGAGCTGGTGGGTGTTCAGCCTTTCAGCAGATGTTGTTACCTGATGGCCGTGACTGTAGGGGTGTCTTGTCTCTGGCTCTGTGTCTCTCAGGCCCCCTGCGCTTTCCCTGTGGCCACTACCATGTTCATGCCCAGGGCAGCCCGTGGGGGTTTTAGTTCACCTTGCCAACCAGAGCGCTGAAACTGAAAGGCACTATGCTGTTGATGTTCATAAGCAAAATTAAAGGTAAACGATGAGGTTGAAGGTTGGGAAAGAGCTATAATTATTATCCACTCCGGGCAAGAGACCTGTGAAGTGGGTTGGTTTTCAGGTGAGTAAATCCTTGGCACCTGCCTGATTCCAAAACCTACTGACTAAGTCATTAACTAACTAAGCCCTCTTGGATGGGGACCCTTCATACTAAAGGGACAGTGTTCGGGGGATTAAAAAGAGCAGTAAAGAGAGATGGGGAGGGGCCATTTCCACCCAATCCTGGCAGCTGCCTCGCTGTGTGATGTGTGTAGGGGTCATTCGGGTATCCTTGCTGCATCTTTATCTATAAACCATTTTTTTTTTGGTAACAGCCATTCTCCTAGGACTGCAAATTCAGAGTCTTACAGTGTCCTTTCTCTAAATGTTAGGAATTCAGACATCTTCAATTTCCCCTTTTTCTTCATGCATTACGACAGTATTTGCTGAGTGTCTGCCATGTGCCGTACATGCGTCTAGAACCTGTGGGTTGCCAAGTGCTGGGAACTGGCCTTCCTTACAGCCTGGCTGACATCGAAGGGGGGCAAGGGGCCATCCACAGAGCTCCTTTGCAGATGAGAGTGTAAGAAGCATTCTAACAGAGGGCCAAGCTGGGGTCCCCACTGGGGAGGGAACCCATGGAAAACCCAGCCAGGAGGAAGGGAGCGTGTGCAATTGGTGGTGTGGGTCTGAGAAAGGAAAGCAGTTCCTCCTCCCTTGCTACAACTCATCCTGTTTGTTATCAGGGATAGTTAGAGGTCTTTGGCTTTTTGCTAAGTTTTCATTTATTTTATTCCTTTAAATAGAGCAGCTCACGTGAGTCAAAATCTGATAGTTACAAAAGGGTAAATGGTGAGAAATCCCCCTCCCGACCCCGTTTCCCAGGCCATCAGTTGTCCTCCCTGGAGGCAGCCGTTCCGCACATTTCCTTTCTGAGATGTTCTGGATGTATACACATAAGTGCATATGTAACTTGTGAATATTTATATATGGGTGCATATCTATAAATTTACACTCACACAAACATATATATGTTTTTTAATGCAGTTGTCAGCATCTTGCATTTCTGCCTGACAATGCATCTTGGAAATTGGTCCATATCAACACCTGAAGCGCTTCTTCATTTGTTTTTATGGCTGTTTGGTATTCCACGATATGGATGGACCATGATTTATTTAACGAGGCCCCCACTGATGGAGATTTAGGTTTCCAATCTTCTGCCATTTCAAACAATGCCGCGGAAAATGGTCTCACACCCGACTTACTTCGTACATTTGAGAGCATATTTGTAGGATGCAAAATGCAGCTCATGGCGGCCTCCTGGCCTCCTGGAGTAATAATGAATGTTCCATATGAAGACTGCCAGCCCCCTGGGTGGGGTGGGGGCTGGCCTTGGAATCCTGGGCTTCCTGTGGGCTCAATCAATAATTACAGGAATTTTCCTAAGACCTTTGTCCACACATGTGCAATATGTAGTTTCTGAATGAGCGACTGGAAAATACTCATACTTCATATAAATTGCAGTTATTAGAAGGCCTAGGAAATAGTTTCGTCTGTCAGTTTTATGAAGCCATCTAAAAATAAATTCAAAAGGAGTTTTCTAATTGTTTTTAAAAATTGATACATTTCATGAGAGTTGCTGAATCAGACTTTCAAGGTCCAGGTAGACACCTGGTTGAAGAATTGTTATCTGTGTCATAAAAGTTGGCTCACTAAATTAGAGAAGCTCTAATGTATGGTGACGATAAAATAGTGTGAGCCTAAAATTTGGCTGCACCTTTGTTTTTTTACCTAACTCAAGACAAACTTTTTTTTTAACTTTTAATTTCAGAGTTCAAACTTACAGTATATAATACAAAATCTATACAGAGAATGCCAGTATACCTCCCACCCAGATACCCCAATTCATCAACTTTTAACATTTTGCCACATTTGCCACATCGTCGTTCATTCTGTCTGTACATCTGTCCATCCATCTATCCATCTGTGCTGGTTTGAAAGGATATATATCCCCTAGAAAAGCCATGTTTTAATCTAAATCCCATTTCATAAAGACAGAATAATCCCTATTTAATACTGTATGTTTGAAACTGTAATCAGATCATCTCCCTGGAGATGTGATTTAATCAAGAGTGGTTAAACTGGATTAGGTGATGACATGTCTCCACCCACTTGGGTGGGTCTTGATAAGTTTCTGGAGTCCTATAAAAGAGGAAACATCTTGAAGAATGAGATTCAGAGAGAGCAGAGCAGAACGACGTAGCCACAAGAAGCAGAGTCCACCAGCCAGCGAACTTTGGAGATGAAGAAGGAAAATGCTGCCCAGGGAGCTTCATGAAACAGGAAGCCAAGAGAAGAAGCTAGCAGATGATGCTGTGTTCATCATGTGTCCTTCCAGATGAGAGAGGAACCCTGACCGTGTTCACCATGTGCCTTTCCAAATGAGAGAGAAACTCCGTGTTCACCACGTGCCCTTCCATCTGAGAGAGAAACCCTGAACTTCATCGTCCTTCTTGAACCAAGGTATCTTTTCCTGGGTGCCTTAAATTGGACATTTCTATAGACTTGTTTTAATTGGGACGTTTTCTTGGCCTTACAACTGTAAACTAGCAAGTTATTAAATTCCCCTTTTTAAAAGCCTTTCTGTTTCTGGTATATTGCATTCCTGCAGCTAGCAAACTAGAACACCATCCATCCATTTATCTATTAATTTTCTGTTGGTTGTATTCATCATGCTCCTTGAACATAGTATTGGCTGTGTACATTTCCTAAGAACAAAAATATTCACTTATCTATCCACCTTAAGTGTAGTTGTCAAGTTAAAAATTTTAATGTCAATACAAAGTTTACAATCTATATTCCACTGTTTCCGTATGTCCCAAATGTTGAGATGAGACATTCCTGTAAGCAGCTGCTGTGTGTGCTGGCACATACCTTTATACCCAGGCCTGGTTTTCATTCCTGTGCTCTGGGACACAGTGACAGCGAGTGACTGTGGTGCAGCTTGCATTGGCTGAGCTCATGTTATGGGCCAGCTCCGACCCCTTTCTGACCCTTTGCTGGGGTGCTTTCATCCCATCCTCCCAACAACCCTATCATTATCCCCACTTTACAGGTGAGGCCCCCGGGGGGACAGCCAGAGTTCGGCCCAGGCTCCTGGCTCAGAAGTGAGCTGCTGAGAGTTGAGCTCCTTCCGGTGATTGTCCAGCCCACCTGGAACCTCAAAATCAGGCCTCACCGGAGCAGCGGGGCTGGAGTTTTGGACTGGGATCTGTCTGTACTCAGAGCCATGCCTAGTCCACATTTTAGTGCTAATAAAAATAATTTACAGTGGTAAAGAGATGCCTTTAAGGTTATTAGGTCCTCTGTTTCTTCCATGAAAACGTTTTGAAAAAGAAAATGACCACCCACTTCCACCCTGCCCCACTCCGATCAGGGCTGCATGATGAAGTGACCAGGATTCCGGGAGCCTGTGGGCTCCTTGTGTGCATGTGCTTTGGGGTGGGGGAGCTGTGGCCCTGCTGGCCCTGCTGGCCCTGCAGTGTGGTCTGGGGCAGGTTCCCTTCTCGCCGAGCCTCTTTCCCTGGCTGGGATGGAATTCCCATCCCTTCTGGTGAACAGATCCTGGCAGGCTGTTTTTGGCATCTCCCTCAGCTCTGAGCCTAGGGGTCAGCACACTTGTTCTGTGAACATCCAGGGACTGAATAGGTCAGGCCTTGAGGGCCATTTGGTATCCCTTGTACTCACTTCTGCTGGTGGCGTGGAAGCAGCATGTGCAACGTGTACATGAAGGAGCAGAGCTGTGTCCCGGGAGAACAAGTGGTGGGTAGATTTTGGGCCCTTGGGCTGGATTTTGCTATCCTCTGCTCTAATCAACAAATGGCATTAGGCCACATCTGCATAAAACTTGTGAATCCGGCCCTGCTTGGACACAGACCCCTTTCGGATGTCTATGTGGCAGTTGCAGGGGAGGCGTGCAGGGTCTCCACTCCCCACCCAGAGGCTTCACTCCCAAGAGTGGTGGCAGAGCTGGTTGGGAGCCAGAAGGCCAACTGCTAATGGACTGTAAGGGCTGGAACAAGACCCTTTTTTGTGCTGAGCCTCACTTTTCCCATCTGTATAATGGGAAAACTGGACTGTGATTTCTCCCCACGCCAGAATGCTCCAATTCTAGTTAAAAAGGAAATGAACGTTCTCTTCCTTAGAGGTTGTGGTTTCGGTTTGTGTCTTTGGTCCCCAGGACAAAGTAAGTGGGGTGCTTTTGGACTATAATCTGTACCCCACGAGACAGTCACGCCCCCCCCCCCCCCACACCCATCTTAACAGACCTGCTCCCAAAACTTCAGGAGTCAATTGAGTGAGGACGTTTCTCAATAGCTCCTTGCCCACCTGGTGTTGAGGAAAGAAGCCTTCACTAGTGACCCCAGGGTAGGAATATCTTCTCCTCTAGGTGGTCTCCACCTGGAATTAAACCTCCTCACCATAGTCTGGGCAGGAAAGCAGTGAGAAAGCGGTGCTTTAAAAATGCAAATAGTGCTAAGGCTTTGTGATGAACCTTAACTATCTTCCGGTTGTTCTGAGAGAAAACCTGGCCTTGGGAGGCTTTTCTTGGAAATCAAAGACAGCAATAGGTGGGCACAAAAGGCTGGAGCAGCCCTGCCCAAAGGTGGTAGCAGCGGTGATCGGAAGAAATAGTCTCGCTCTGACTCGAGAAGCTCCATAAATCAGCCCCAGCCCAGCCCAAGCGGTTGGCTCTCTCAAGAACCCGGGGACACCGCGCATCCCCCGCTCAGCAGAGGCCCAGAAACGCCCCTGGGAGCAGACGTTCTGCCGGGGCTCGCACAGCGGCTGCCAGTTGGCTGGAGCCAGCTGCCTTCAGTCTGGCTCTCAGACACCCCACCCAGCCGTGGGTGGCCTTGGGATGGAGGCAGCTCCCTGGGAGAGCTGGAAGGGAAGCTGCACAGCAATTGGAGCCCCTCGGCTTGTGCTGACTTGGCCGATTCTACCCTAGTGAACTTGGGGATTGATAGGATGCTTCGCGCCTGTTTCCTAAGTAGAATTGTGGGGTGAATCATGCCTGCGTGAACAACTAAGGTGTGTGGCAGATCCTTCACTTAGTAAATATTTATTATCGATTATGTTCCAGGCATTATGCCAGAATTTATATAGTAGTATTACGGATTTTGCTACTTAGCTTTTTCTAATTGCCAGGCACTGGGCTAAATATTTCACATCTTAGCTCATTTCCTCTTCGCAGCCACCCTTCCCATTTTACAGATGTGAAAACTAAGGCTTAGAGGATTTGGCTGGGCCCCAAGCCTGGACTAGACCCTCCTGTGTGTTGTTATCTGAGGAGTGTGTGCACAATACATACTCTTCTATGTCACCTGTTCTGCTTTCTTGCTGTAGACTGGCCTCCCTAACCCCTTCCCTGAAAGCCCCTCATTTGGGTTATTCCTCTGGATTTCTGGACAGAGCCAAAGTATGGACATGGTCCTGTTTGCTGGACTTTCCATCCCATGTTCACCTACAGAAAGAAAGGTCGATTTGGGGCTCCCTGTTTTTGGCTGTTCTGCAGTATCACTCAGAGGGGACTTGTACAAACCTTCACAGGCCACACCCCTGCCTTGCTGGGTCATAGAGGAGCCCCGGGACCTGTGTTTTTAAGGACCTCTCTCTGCACCTCTCTGCATCTCTCTGCAGCTTGATGCAGGCTGAGTACATTCTAAGGGTTGGCAATGTACATGTTCTTCAGGGGCCCTTGAAGGACCAGCACTGTCCCAGGGCTCCCTGCCTCCCCCACTCCTCAGTCATTCCAAGGCACTCATCCTGCACCCACCCAACAGCGGGCAGAAATAGCAGCAGTTTGGGTTTCCCCTGAATAGTCTGGCCCTAAGATAAGCCCCAGCCCAGGCGTGATCCACAGCTCTGTCCCTTCAGATCTCTGAGCTCCTTGAAGTATTTCACTTCTCTTGGATGTGATTTCCTCTCCTGTAAAATTCAGGGTCATAACTGCATCTTGGAGTTGCTGCAAGGATGGAAGGGCTGTCTGGGGCAGCTGCTGAAGAAGTGTTTGTTCCCAGTTCTGATTCAGGATAGACTTTAGCTGAGTCTCCCAGCTTCTAGCAAAGTCCTGACCTGTAGGCAGAGCTCATCCACTTGTGGTCTGTGTTAAGGTTTGGAGGGTTAGGTTGGTTATCCCATCTTGGTTGCCCATGCTCCTGGGGGGCTCGGACCGTGAAAGAGGAAGGGGCCTGGAGGGTGGCCACCCTCCCGGTTTGCCTGGGACTGAGGGGATTCCTGTCCCGAGTAGACTGGGATGAGTTGATCACCATAAGGACAGGCTCTGGCAAGAGTGGGGGCTTCTCCATTTGGCCCAGCAGTCACAGTGCAGGGGCCCAAGCTGCTGTTAGGGGCCTCCAAAAATATTTTAATTAAAAAAAAAATCAGAACAAGAATACGAGTATAGTCTAGCCTGGAAACCTGTATTATATTTATCTTTGTACAACTGCAGTTATGCAGTGTAAGTTTCAATATATTTCACGGAGAACGCAGCCCCCAGAGGCAAGTGCCCAGGGCCCACGAGAGGCATCGAGCAGCCCCTAGGGAGAAGGCCATCCCCCAGGGACCCCTGCCCTCCTGGGCTCTCTGTCCTAGGAGCAGGAGGAAGAGAAGACGGCCAAGCAAAAGGGGCAAACAGCTCAGGGCCCCAGGGCGGCAGGGCTCCTCCCGAGGCTCCAGTGAAGGAGAGCATGTGCCTCTGGACTTGTAGCCCCAGAACTCTGGCTGGGAGGCTGACGGCAGAGCGGTGGAACGTCTGCCTTGAAACTGCCTCCAGCCCGGGGTGAGCCAGGAAAGCCTGCTTCTCAGATGTTCCTGCCTTGGCTGCGTGGGGGGCAGAGGTGGGGGTCCCTGTTTAGAGCCAGGGAGTTGATTTAACACAGCTGAGGCCAGGAACCAGCGCGGAGGCTCAGAAGCCAGCTGGATCCCTGCCAAAGCCTGCCCCCCCACACATGTGTTTCCAAAGCCCAGAAAGGGGGGGAGGGGAAGACTTGAAGCTGGGGGAAGGGGCAGCAGATGTCACCGTCCCTGCATGGCACTTCTTGTTTATCTTTTATTAATGGCAGGCACGGAGGCAGGGGAGAACTCCAAGCAGTGCTTAGAGGCGGCGGCCTCCCTCAAGAGCCTGGGGACGGGGGAGCAGGCATGAATAATACAGGCTGCATCTTGATGGAGCTTGTCAGGCAGCGACTCAGACTGCAGGCGCACACCTGAGCGAGGGCTTCCAATGCTCCTAGTCTCCAAATGAGGAAGAAAGCTTTACCTGGCTCCTCGGACAAGCCTCGCCTAGCTACCTGGTTGGAGCAGCCATTGGGCAGAGGCGGCAGAAAAAGTGGGAAACCCTGCCCTGCCCTGCCGGTTTGCACCCAGCTGGAGCTTGGGGCTCCCCATTTAAGCATTTTGTGCTGTTTGCAGTTATGCGACCCCCACCGCTCCCTTTCTCAAAGAAGGACACTGAGCTCCAAAGCAGTGGAGGTCACCGGGCACCTTAGCAAGTGGTGCCCCGGCATCCTGGCTCTGCCCTGCCATTCGTTCCCCTCTCCTGGCCTTGCTCTTTATTTTGGAGAGCAGGGTACTCAAGGCAGGGAACAAGATTCAGGTCTGGTGTTTACTGCTGATCCTCTTCTTGGCAACTTTTTGCAGAAGGACCTCGCTGAAAGGGGATGCTGGGGAGGGAGGAGTTGGAGGAGAAGGAAGTCACCTTGGCGCTTTTGCCTTTTCCACTAAAAATGGTGACAGTTCTTCATTCCCACTGAAAATAGCTAGATCTCTGTCAAGACAGCCACCCACAGTGATGGTTGGGGGACTAGAAAACGAGATGTGGGACTCAAGCCACACCTTCTGTGATGACGCCTGGAAACAGCTAGATGGACACTTGGGCAAGTAGCAGAGAAAGGGGGATAGAGCTCTAGAATAAAGCAGCCCCACACCTGCTGTGTGTGACATTGGTAAGTCTGCATCTTCGGTCAGGTATTAGTCTAAGATACTTTGAGATTAAGTGGAGGTTGAGCCCTTTCTCCAAGTGTTTATCTTGTATGGTGGAGGTGGTGGTGGTGGTTGGATTCTCTGCAGAGAAACTAAAGTCATTCTCTCAGGTAACCAGAGCAGACCCCCTCCTCCGGGTGTGTTGGCTGAACTACCATTAGACCAGCCCACTCAGCCAAGCAGAACCTCCCCCCAGGTTTCTAGTGTCTCACATTTAAATGTGAATGGACGCCCAAGGTTTAACTGATGTCTGAAGAAAACCTGCTACCCATAGGAGCACATTAACCTAAGCAACAGGGAAAATGCCGTCCTAGAGGAAACATAATTCAAGGAGTGTGAAAACGTTAAGTGAAAAAATCACCCTCTTTGGTTTCCTCAGAGAGAGCTGAGAATGCATTGCCTTCGTAAGACAAGAACAGGATGCAATGAAATAAGAACAGTCAGAGCACAAAAAGAGCTGTTGAATATAAAGAATATGAAGTTGAAGTTGAAATTAAAAATTCATTAACGGCAGAGAAGGTGAGTCATAGATATCTTGTGGAAAGAAGAATGAAAAGACAGAAAAAAGAGATGAAAGTAGTATGACAGGTGCTCAAGCTTGTGACTATTGGAAGGTCCAGAAACTGAAACACGAAACAGATGGAAAAAAAAATTATGCAAGAACTAATCTAAGAAAATTGCCCAGATAAAGAACTTTTTTCCACAGGGGGGGAAAAAGAATTAATAAAAAAGGCAGAACAGAAAGATAGAAATCTCCTGTTAACATGATTTCTAAAAGCTTCTAGAGAAGGGGAAAACAGACAAATAACTCAGGCCCCTTACAAAGGAGGAGGGTCAAACTCTATCACCCTTTGCAGCAATAGTGGAGCTGGTGGAGAATTGTACCGGCCGATAGGAGGGAAGGTGCGTTTCAGTTTCCCCACAAACTCTCCTCTCTGATGTGAGGGTTAAATGAAGACGTTTTCATTCATGCCAGGAAGGACTCAAAACTTTTACCTTCCACACACCTTTCTGAGGAAGCTACTTGAGGGTGTTCTCAGGTAAAATAAGGGAATAAATGAAGATCATGGGATCTGGAGAGAGCCCCTGCTCCAGCAGGGCACGGGGCGGGGGCCTGAGCTGTGAAGCCACCTTAGGAAATCGGAGGAAGAACTCTGGCATGCAGTCCAGGGAAAAATAGAAACAAAAATTCTAGAACCTAGCCCTCATGGAAGAACTGGAAGTCACGCTGCCCCTCCCCTGGGTGTCATATGCATTTGGCTTTGTGGGCAGCAATGTGTGTTTGTTGTGTTGGGGGGAGGGATTCCAGGGCCTTGAATTGTCTTCCATCAAATGATATCCTAAACGGATAAGTCAGAATTGTTGGGCTCATGGTATCAGAGCGGTACGACATGATGTTTTAGTATATCCCTTATAGAGATCAGATCACTGCCGGAGATAAAAGTAGAAAAAGTGCAACAGAGTTCAAAGCAGTTCCCTCCAAAGGACAAGGAGGGGGCTAGTGCTTTTCATTATAAGCCCTTCTGTACTATTTGATTGTTTTTAATCATGGAGAATTCCTTACATTTCTTTTAAAAAGCCAAAAAAAAAAAAAAAAAGAATCATAAATGGAAAACAAAGCATCTTAAAAGGGCCCCAGCTTTGCCCCAGGCCCTTGTTGGGGTAGATGTGGGAAGCCTGGGAAGGGTCCTGAGATGTCCCACCTGGTCCCTGGCAGTGTTTGTGGAATCTCAGGCCTGGGCTCAGATCGGGGTGACCTTGTAAGTGAGTTCTTCTCCTTCTGCTCTCATGCCCCATTTAGGTTTACTTTTTTGGAAAGCAAATATGCCAGAGCAACAGCGCATGGCCCAGGTAGGGTCACAGTCACGGAACGGTGGGCCTGTCCATGGAGTGGCCTGGTGGGCACAGCCACGCTGTGGCCGCGTGCCCGTCCCTGCAACATGCAGTCTGACCCAGGAGGCCCCAGCCAGCCTGCTGCATGCCTTGGGTTTCCTTCGGGGCCGGGAGGACCCTCAGCAAGTTGGTGGCCCCTCCACGGAGTGTTTCATACACCTGGAGAAGGATAGTGACACGGCCGACCCAGCGGTGGGCAGCAGGCTGAGCCATCACAGTCCAGTGGGGAAAAGGAGACGATCTCCAAGTAGACATGTTGTGGGTTTGTTTCAGCCGCAGATGCTGGGAAGTGGTGAGAGAGTCCCTGGGGCTGCTCCCCTCTGGGTGCCAGGAGGGCCTCCCGGAGGAGGTGACAGTGGAGCGCTGGAAGCAAGGGAGGAGCGGGCCCTGGAAGGAGGGGCTCGCTGATGCGTGTGCTGGGGGCATCATTACGTCTTGGAGAAACACACTCGTCAAGCAGAGAAGGAGGGAAATCTGGGCGTGTAGGTCAGAGGGAGCAGCAGGAGTGTTGAATTCCAGGCTGGGAATGAGAAATCCTAGGTCCGGGGCGGTGGGAAGGACCCCCAGGGGTCTCGGTAGGTCTGGGATTCAACCCAAGTCTCCCAAAACCTCGATGGCATTTGCCTGCATGGAAGACAGATCTTGAGTTTGGATTCCTGTTGGGAATCCAAGAGAGGAGGATTTGGGGTGTGGAGTTGTCCCCACTCTGCCCAGGCCAATGGGGAAGTGCTAGAGAGAGTGGAGTGAGAGCCATGTGCAGTGCAGCGAGGGTCTTGTAACAGCTGCCCCCAAAGCCCTATTTGTGGGGCCCCTTTGGGATCGAGGAGGTGTTGAAACTGGATTACATCTGCACCCCCTTACCCGCCCCCAGCCCCTGGTCCCTCCCTCCCCCCCATACAACCCAGCCTTGGATGACGTGCGTGTGGGTGCTGTGAAGTGAACACAGCACTGAGGGAGGAGTGTTTTATGAGCAACGGGATTTGGAGCCGGTGCCAGCATTCCAGAGGCACGGCCACCGGTAAATACAAACAGAGGAGGCAGCTGTTTACGTGGTTGGTGAGGAAGGTCTCTCTGCCCGCAAACACCTCGCCTGCCTCCCCAACCCACTTGCGGCTGATACCTGGAATTCCACCATTACAGGTTCATTCCTTTGGCTGTGGATACAAACGTCCCAGTAAGGAGGTGACCCTTAAGCCATCGGCTGTACCTAGCACCCTGGTTTGCCTCAGTAGTTCACCAGGGCCCTTACAGCAGAACAGCCAGCGTTTGCTCGTGCCTCCCACATGCCAAGCTGGATCAAACACAGTCCACCCCAACCTCTGGGAGAGACAGATGCGGGACAGGAGAAAATTATGGTGTTGTGAGTGCCATGGGAGGGAAGTGGCCACTAGCTGGAGTGGCATAAGGAAGACAACTTGGGGTGGTGGGGGGTGGGGGAAGACACTCAGGATAAGGGCTTTCTGTCCTGGTCACCCCCTGGTTGTGTGTCTTTGAGCAAATTGCATGTTCTTCATCCTCCCTGCATCCCCATTTGTCATCCCCACCAAGGAGCAGATGCAACTTCTTTGCAAGATGTTTACAGTGTCAGCACAGTGTAGACCTATGAGAGTTTTCAGTGAAGGGAAATGATGGTTTACGGTGCTGGTGGAGTGCTTAGGGATGGTTTTCCAGAGGGGAAGGTATGTGTGGTTTAGACCAGATGTCCAAGGGGACAGAGAAGGGAAGGTTAGTCCAGGCTTAGCACTGCCTGTTGGAGAGGCCCGGGGCTGCCAGCAGCAGACCCGCGAACCAGGGCAGAAGCAATAGGTTGGAGTTCAGAAAACAATCTGTGCTCAGGACCAAGGCCTGGAGAGGGGAAGAGGGCAGCATGAGAGGTGAGGAATCCCAGAAGAGGAAGTGGGGTTCCATGCAGAGACCCTTCGTGCCTCAGTTTCACCGGCTGCTTTCTGGGTGGGAAATGTTCCTGCTGCTCGGAGTGACCTCCCTTGCTCCCGGCTTAGGTCCCAGGTGGACGCAGGCTGTGGGAGGGGCTTTGGGCCTCCTTGGCATCCCAGCTGCAGCTGGGCTTTCTGGCAGTCATTTAACGTCACTTTTTTCTATGTATATTGAGTCACTAGGCCTTTCAGGGGAGAGAAGAGGGAGGGAAAACCCTAAGATGGCATTGTGTTTTTTCCACATTTTCTAATGAAAGTTTCCCTTTTGCTTGTCCATGCAGTTGAAATCAGGAGGAAGAGGCACATGTTTACTTGCTTTGCTCCTCTCGACCTGGTGTCTGAGGATGGTGGGATAGTTTCAGGCGGGGCGAGAAGGGGGTGAACCTTGGGTGGGTGAAGTATAGCATGTGGAGTGTGGGCCCCACAATGGGGCAGCCCTGTGATCACAGCAAAGACTCTCAGCACTTCCTGCCCACAGTGACCTGTGACTCTCCCTGAACCTGTTTCTGCCCACTCCCTCATTCAAACAGCATGTATTGAGTGCCTATGGCATACCAGGGGCTATGAAGTCCAATAGACAGTTACATTGTAGGGAAAGGCGTTGGAGGTAAGAGCAAAGGGAGCTCCAAGGAGCAGAGCCTGCAGTCAAGGAAGGCTTCCTGGAGAAGGTGACACTGTGTTGAATCTCAAAGGATGAGAAGGAGTTTGCCAAAGAGGGTAATGGTGCTCTAGGCAAAGAGAGCTGGCAGAAAGGCCGAGGAGCAGGGGCAAGCCTGATGGACCTGTGTGAACCCTTCTTGTCTTCTAGATCCCATTCCAGTTTCACCTCTGAGAAGGCATGCCTGCCAGCCCCAGCCCCAGACAGCCTTCCCTTCAGTGTGACTCACTGATAAGATGTGTGATACATGCCACAAGGCCCTGCTTCCATGTATGGCACTTAGTATCCACCTGCTGCACACGTGGGCTGCCTCCTCCCCGCTGCTTTGCAATCCAGACTGCCTACATCTATGTATGGGGTCACCCCCATTATCTTGGTTTCCACTACATGTGTGCTAAATTTTTGTGTTTTTAATATGGGGGCCATGTCCCAGGATGAGGAGAAACCACAGGGAGAGCCCAGAGTCCAGAAATGACTTTTGAATATCTGCTGCTCTCTCAGCACAGTGGCTTTCAAACTTCAGTGTGCATCAAAATCACCTGGAACCTGTGTTAAAACCGGTTTCTGAGCTCATTGAGTCCCCAGTGGTTTCCATCCATCCATCCACCTGTTCATCTATCTCTCTACCCACTCACCCATCCATCCAGCCATCCAGCCTTCCACCCATCTACCTGTTCATCCACCCCCCCCACCATCTATCCATCCATCTATCCACTTATCCACCCACCCATCCATTTGTCCATTCAACACATCTTTATTGTAGCCTTCTGTGATCCAGCCATTTCCATCCAGGTCCCACCTTCTCCATGTCGCTTCCAGTGGATCAAACACTGCCCCCCCACATCACACCACTTTCTGCTCTCTTTCTTGAACTCACAGTCTGCTCATGAACCTTGACCCTTGCAAACCCTCCTGACAGTTTTCTCATGATTCTGCTTGTTTCTCCTTGTGGCCCACCCATAAATTGTAAGCCCTTCCCCTTGGGGCTATGGTTGCTTCCAGTTCTCGGGTACCTTCCCTAGAGCTCTCATTGAAGGAGTCCTGCCAACCATCTTTTCTGGATTAATGCAAAGGTTGATATGGAAACTTAAATTCCTTGAGATTGGGATTGCTTAGCCCCTGTTTAGGGTGGTTGAGGTGGGAAGGGAGTTCACATTGGGTGACCACTGCCGAATACTTGTGGGGTAGGGTGTGGTGCAATGGAAAGAACTGTGTTTTGGAGCCAGATAAAGCTTCCTGGGGCTGCTGCCAGCTGTGTGACTTCGGACAAGTCCCTTAACCTCCCTGGGGCCCAGCATCCTTACTGTCAGGAAATGAGATACAAACAACTTTGTAACAGTTAAATATGCATGTCCTGCATGGGGCCTGGCACATGGATGGTGGGTGATGCTTTTTGGACCCCTCCTGTGTCCCTTTCCCCTTTCTTCTCCTGCTCTCCATTATCTTGTTTCCACCTTGTTGAGGTGGAGTGGGCAGAGCCAGGTGAACCTTCTGAGGCTGCTGGAGTCTAGACCCAGGCAGGATGCTGGACATCAATGGGCCACCCCTGGTTTGCTGACACTGCCCCCTCCTGGCACCACCCTTGTCCTGGCACATGCTGCTGTCTTGTGGAGAGCCGCCTCCCGGGTCTGGCCTAGTGGACACGCTGCGGCCTGCTCTAGAGTTCCCCCCGCCCATCGAGTGAGCTAAGATGGCGCCCGCATCCTGTTTCCGCGTATGACGCACGCGCCCACCAACCCTATCTTCCAATCACCTCTGTATACGTGGCACTAACCTATTGGGTTTGGGCACAGTATATAAGAGGTTACCCGGACAGGGTGGGTGGAGACGACCCACAGGGAGCCGTACCTGACGGCCGCATAGAGGTTGTTCCCCCGCGGGGTATCTTGTCCCGCGTGGAACCTGTAACAGAGAATGCAAGCTTAACTCCAGTAAAGGTCTGTGCTCACAACCGTTGCGTGCCTCGAACCCGTGTTTATCACTCGAGTCGGTTTGCCTGCGCCTGTCTCTTTCTCCCCTCCTGTTCCCTTCGCCGGCCGGGGATCAGAAGCCGAACGAGACGGCTGCGGACACTGTCTCTCTCTTGGCTCCCCAGTCCCTAGTGTGGGATAGGGGAAGAGACAAACCACTGCTTTGCTGGAGGCCAGGGTAGCTGAAATGAGGCTGAGCAAGTGGGTTGATTATCAGAACCTAGGAAGTGGTGAAAGTGAGTTGGGGTATGAGCAAATACTTTAGTTTCCCAGCTGCTAAAACAAGTACCATGTGACTTAAAGAGAATTTGTTGGCACATGGTTTTCAGCCTAGAAGACGTCCAAAATCGAGGTGTCAGCAAGATGATTATTTCTACCTTAAGACTGTGGCATTCTAGAACAGGCTGCCTTGGTCTGGAACAGATCCTTGGTCCTTTGCTCATTTAGTCCCCCCCCCCCCCCCCCACAGTGGTTTCCACTCATCCATTCATCCATCCACCCATCCGCCCATCCACCCATCAGTGGTGGCTCGCTGATGTCCAGCAGCCTGGCCCTGGTCCTTGGCTTTTTTTTTTCCCCTTGACTTTTCGATCACATAGCAAAGTACATGGTGGTGTCTTCTCCTTCCTCTGAGTTCCGTTGACTTCCAGCATTTGGCCTCCTGTGACTTCTCTTGGTCTTTCACTCTACTGAAAAAGGGCTGCAGTCATCCGGATGAATGCCCCACCTAACTAAGTGCAGCCACACCTTAACTGAACTCACATCTTGGAGAGATCTTATTTACAATGTTTCCAGACACTCCAGAAAGCTGACCAAGGCCAAGACTGTGTCCACACTGGGGTGCATAATTCACTCCACATCAGGAGACAGAAGGAGACAAGCGGCAGGAGGCTCATCTCCGAGCAGGACACTCAGTGCTGGGGGCCACGGCCAGCTAATCAGTTCAATTCCCACAGCCCTCTTCCCAACTCCAATTATTACCTATTAAATAATTATCTCCTTTGGAAAGTGTTTCTTAATGTAGGGCGACTCCACCCTCAAGGCCCAGGTTTTGCAACAGGGTTGTCTCCAGTGTGCTCCAGGCTCGGGCAGGGCTGGGAGCATTCCTTTCTCCAGAAGAGCCTCTGAGCCGGGCCAGGCTTTTCTGGGGCACGTCAGAGCTGGGTTCTGCCTGCCCTCTCTGTGAAGCGTCCTGGCCAACAGCTTCATCCCAGGTATTTCCTTCATCATCTGCCTCTGACAGTTTGCCTGTGGGTGGCTGTGCAGGCACCAGTGGCAGGACCTACCAAGTTATTGTCATTTTCTGGGACCCTGCCCCTGGGCTCCCCAAAGCATGGGAGAGTGTCAGCGGTAGGAGGGTCCGGGTACTGTCTTTCCAGGGGAGGCCATCCTGACGATTAGAAGCCCAGCACCCTGTCTCACAGTCCAGGGCCCTCTCTACTCCCCCTTCCTTTCTCTTGGAATCTCAGTGGCACCTAAATATGACCCCTTCCCCTCTCCTTGGAAGGGGATGATTCCTGAAGCAAGAGGAAGGCAGCTTGTGAGTGAGTGAATGAATGAATGAATCCAGCTAAGCCTCACAACCCTAAAGATTATTCTCTTCTTGTGTTATTTTTAAAAATTGCACATACTTTAGAACATGTGGAAAGAGTACTAAAGCATGCACCAAAATGCAAATCTCACCCACTTGCCTTCCTCTGGAGGGGTCAATAGGGGATTGGGTGGGTGGTACCCTCTGCTTGGCTGCAGTCTTAGAAAGGGCCAGAAGCAACCAAGGGGGCTGGGGGAGTGTTAATGAAGCCCTTCAAGCAAGAGGCAGTGGTAAAGGGTCAGGGGTGTCCAGACATCAGCCCCCACCCCCCTGTGGATTTGCAGGTGAGGAGAGTGAGTCCTTCATGCAGCTGGGACTCCCTCACAGCCGTGGGTGCTTGTTCTAGTTTGCTAGCTGCCGGAATGCAACACACAAGAGACGGATTGGCTTTTAATAAAAGCGGATTTATTTCCTTAGTTCTTCAGAGGAAAGGCAGCTAAATTTCAACCGAGGTTCTTTCTTACGTGGGAAGGCACAGGGCGATCTCTGCTGGCCTTCTCTCCAGGCCTCTGGGTTCCAGCAGCTTTCCCTGGGGTGATTTCTTTCTGCATCTCCAAAGGCGTGGGCTGAGCTGTGAGTGCTGAGATGAGGAATGCTGAGCTTCTTGGGCTATGCTATGTTGAGCTCTCTCATTTAAGCACCAGCCAATTAAGTGAAACGTCATTCATCGCAGCAGGCATGCCTCCTAGCCGACTGCAGATGTAATCAGCAACAGATGAGGTTCACATACCATTGCTTATGTCCACAGCAGTAGATCTTGGCACCTTCACCTGGCCAAGTTGACAACTGTATCTAACTACCACAATTCTCCAAGGCAGGGCTTCCAGCCCAGCATCACCAAGGAGCTCTGTGAGTGTGGACATGTCCTGTCCCTTCTTACCTGGACTGGGTCTCTTCATCTGCATGGAGGGCAAAGTGCAGGTGGGGGGAACCCCATCATGCCTGCCCTCTTCACAGGTCTGGAGACTCACTGAAGCCTGGGAGCCTGTGCCCGGGTTGGCCCTGCTTGTACCCAACCGGTGTCAGGCTTCTGGGAGGGAGTATTCAGTGGTCTCCATGGCCAGGTGTGATCAGGGACAGTTCGGGGAAGGTGGCCAGCCTGAAGAAGGAATGTCCTAGCTTCGTGGAGGGGCCCCGGGAAGGCATTTCAGGCAGCGGTCCTGGTGGGGCAATGACATATGAGGGGTCCAAGTGTGACCCAACTGCTGGGCAGAAGACCTGATGTCTGAGAGGAGCCTGTGCCTGGGTCCACTGTAAATAGGGAGCCATTGAGGGCTCTAGAGCAGCAGAGGGGTGGCTGCCAGTTGAGGGTCATGGGTTGGCGAGGAAGGAGGCAGGGTTGGAATCCTGGCTGATTTCCGGAGGCTGTGACCACATCGCCCCACTTCTAATCTGCGGTTAAGGTAGTAACCTCACTGGACTGTTGTGAAAACTAGAGCTAATCGATTATGGCCCCTGATGCAAGGCCTGCAGGCAGTGAGTATTCAATGAGGTGGTGAGGATGTAAATGTAATTAATTCCAAGCAAGGCTGACGCTGGACCACTAGCCCCTCGGGTATTTCACCAGCTGTGCGAGCAAGTCTCTACCAATCCCTTTTTACAGATGAGGAGTCTGAGGTGCCTGCTTTCCCCAGGCCACCTGGCCTGTGCCTAGGAGAAACTGAACTCCACCCCTGGACTGTCTGTGGTCAGGGCTGCCTCACGTTCTGCCAGCTTCCACCTCTGCCTGTAAAATCCTGCAGGTGGTGTACCACCCCCTGCACAGTGAGTGCTGGAGTGAATATACCCCGTGTCTCAGTCTGCCAGGGCTGCTACGATAAATTCCACACAGTGGGTTGGCTTGACTGATTGGAATTGATTGTCTCCATGGTTTTGGAGGCTGCAAGTCCAACATCAGTGTCTCTGTGAGCCGTGCTGTCTCCTGGAATCCGCAGCCTCTGGAGCTGGCTTGCCACCGTGCCTGGGGTTCCTTGGCCTATAGATGCATCTCTGCCTCCATTACATGACGAGCTCTGTCTCCTCTTGCTTCTCTCTCTCTGTGTCCGATCTCTTGTTTGTAAGGACTCCAACCACACTGGATTAAGACCCGTCTCATTCCGTTTGGCCACACCTTAACTCTTAACATCTTTGAAAGTCCTGTCTCCTAAGGGGATCACACTCACAGGACTGAGACACCCTGGGAATTTGTTCGCAGTTGATTGCTGATTGTTGCAGCCGGATTAGCCCCCCACTACCCTGTGACATTCTCCTGCCTCTCCGAACTTGGGGTGGGGGGTGGAGACTGCTGCGCTGAGCCCCTTTGTTAATACAGATGAAGGAGGCATTGACCTGCGTCCTTCTGGCAGGCAGAGGTGACGTCCCCCTCCCACCGGTCCAGCTGCCTTCCACACTCACGATCTGGCCCGTCCCCCGTTCCCCCCACTGACTCATTACCGCTTGACCACAGAGGAATTGCCGAGCCAGGCAGGAATTTTGTGTCTGCAGGCTGTGGCAGCACGACGGATTTCAATGAGATGATCGCTTGTCATTTTTTATTAATAAGAGAGGGCCTGATTCATTATACATCTGAGGGGCGAGCCACCCCTGTTGGGGAGAGGAACATGGAGAAGCTGCAGCCGCCACCAAAGGGGTGACGGAGCCCTGTGCATGAGTCTTCTCTTCCTCTTTCTCCCCAGAGGCAACAAGCAAATAAAGGAACCCAGCTTTGGGCAGGCAAGGCTTGGGTGACCCGTGCGATGGCAAAAGAATGGTAGCCCAGTGGTCCAATGATCTGTCAGTCTCAGGACTAGACAGCAGGGAAGTGTCTTTGGTCACTTTTTCCTGTTCTCTCTGATGCTGCTGCCTTTTTCTTGTTCAAAGTCTCCTGCTTACCTCTGCCTGAAGTAGCAAGCAGGTGGAAGCCAGGCCCCCAGCCCAGGATTCTAAAGAAAGGAAAGTATCATCTCTAGAGCAAATTATTGTGCAGCACGATCAGACGGGAACTGGGGTGAACTTGGGCTGGGCTCTGGTGCAGAAGCATTTACTAAATGTTTGCAGAGTGGACAGATGCCTGCGAAGGAGGTGCCCCCTGCACCGCTCTCTGCTGGTTCGGATCTGCCAGGCATCCCAAGTGCTGGGGACCAAGCAGACATCACTTGTGGATCTTCCAGGCATCCCAGGTGCTGGGGACCAAGCAAGCATCGTACCCTGGCACTCTCCCCAGGAGTCCCAGGTTGGACCCACCCTGTCACTGAGCTGGTGCACCCCGTCTCCTTCTCTATAAAAGATGCTGAGCCATGCCTGCCCACATATCACTCAAGTGGGGTGTGAACTGGAACGAGCTGTGGGAGCCCACAGCCCTTTGCAGACACAATCGGTCCATCATGAACACTTACTGGGTGGGGAGCTGAAAGGGTGCTTTCCTGGGTAGGAGGGGTAAGACAGAGTGCTTGCCTTCTCAGATCTTTGGACAAATGCATGCAGTTTTATTTATCACCATTTTGCAGATGAGATACAGAGCAGGTATGCCACAATTCTGGGTTCATGAGTATTTTTTTAACAATCCAGGTGAAGCTTTAGGTTTCCCAGTCTGTGGAGGCCCTGGCTAAAAGAGGGCCTGTCCCTGGCCAAAAGAGCTCTGGCTGGTCAGGCACGTTGTAAATCGTGTTATGTTTTTTGGTAGCATGTAGTTGTACCATATTTCTCTCCAACCCTCTGTGCAGCCAGCCTGTGGTGGGTGGAAACTAGAGGCCATCCCAAGCTCCCTTCGGTTGGCACTGGGAGAGTGTTTCGAAAGGTGGCCACGTGGCTGGGGATCGGCTCTGCCCCTTTCCAGCTGTGAGACCTCAGAGGAGTTACTTAACCTGGGGCTTGGGTTTGCATTGGTGCATTTAGGATCTCCTTCATAGGGTTATATGATAATGGGGGTATCTCTAAGTAGCCGTGGCTATGGTCGGGAGGGCTCATCTTGGTCTTGTTGAGAAGGAAGGTATTCCTACCTTAGAACAAAATGGCCAGTGGACATAGAGGAGCCATTGGAGAATGGACGTGCTTGTCCATGGACATAGAGGAGCCATTGGAGAAGCAGCCACCCTGCTTGGAGTTCTGAGAAGAACAGTTGCAGATATTTCTTTGGCAAATGCCTGGTGCTCCTCAATGCCCCCCATCCTGCCCCAGCTCCAGCCTGCACCCCATCCCTTCACCCTGATGATGACACAGCCCTGGCCCTGGCCCCCATCCTCCCATGGCAGTGGATCCCATCACAGACCATCTCTGCTTTTATAATGAGGGTCTGCTTTGCTTCAAGCACCCAGACTCAACATGGGAGAATGTGTGGTTCTTCCACCTGTGTCACCATGTGCTTAATCGTTTCCCATCTGCTTAGTTACTGGTATTGCATTTTGAAAACAGAATTTTTAGCTGCAAGTGGACAGCACCTCGGCCACATTAGGCGTGAACTCTGCAGTTGCGGGCTAACCTGGAAACCTCCCCATTGTGTTACATTATTTTTATGGTAAAATGCGTTTGGATTCCAAGCCACTGGTTTACAAAGTGCTGGACTTTCAGAGCGTGGCTCATTTGTAAGTGGGAACGGTCAGCATTCATAATGAAATAAAGGAGACCCCACCCAGGGTCTGGCCTGCAACATGGATCGCACAGATGAGGGGCTTCCCTGGAGGGCAAGGTCCCTGGCCCAGTGTGGCAGAGGAGGGGGTGGGGAGAGCACGAGGCAGAGCAAACTGATGCTAGTCAAGCTGCAGAAGGGCCTCTCCGGGGGAAGGAACTGGAAAAACAGGCAGATTTCCCAGGGGCAGTGACCAGATTTGGACTTTATCTTCTGAGCTTGGTAGGACCAGTGAAGGTTTCAGGGGGTGGTGGGCCCTAGTGTGAGCAGATCGGGGCATGTTGGTGGCTGGACCTGTTCTTGGGTCTCTGTGTGACCCCTCCCCTCACAGCCACCCAGATACCCAGCTAAGAGTAAGACAAAAGGTCTCCAGCATCTTCGCTGGGCCAAAGTGAAGGAACGCTTGGTTCACTCCCCTTGTTTGCCTTTTGTCACTTTTGTGGTGCTATCTGAGGCAGTGCCACCCAAGAAGGGGGTCTGTCTGCTTTTTAGTTGTGCTGATCCAGCAGGTTTGGAGAGGAATCTTTTGTGCAATCAACTGAGACAGACCTCTGACCCCTCAGCAACTCGACGGTTCTAGAGGCAGCGGCCCCAAAATGGCATCTGGTTTGGCCATCTCCTCTCCTACTCTGCCTGTTTCAGTTTGCTACAGCTCTGGAAAGCAATATGCCAAAAAAGGGTTGTCTTTTATCAGTGAGGATTTGTGCCGGTTTGAAAGGATGTATGTCCCCTAGAAAAGCCATGTTTTACTCTAAATCCCATTTCATAGAAGCAGAATAATCCCTCTTCAATACTGTATGTTTGAAACTGTAATCAGATCATCTCCCTGGAGATGCTGTTTAATCAAGAGTGGTTGTTAAGGTGGATTAGGTGACGACATGTCTCCACCAATTTGGATTGGTCTTGATTAGTTTCTGAAGTCCTATAAAAGAGGAAACATTTTGGAAGGTGAGAAATTTCTGAGAGAGCAGAGAATGACATAGCCACGAGAAGCAGAGTCCATCAACCAGTGACCTTTGGAGATGAAGATGGAAAATGCCTCCGGGGGCTTCATGAAACCGGAAGGCAGGAGAAGAAGCTAGCAGATGACGCTGTGTTTGCTGTGTGCCCTTCCACTTGAGAGAGAAATGCTGAACTTCATGGGCCTTTTTGAATCAAGGTATCTTTCCCTGGATGCCTTTGATTGGACATTTCTGTAGACTTGCTGCAACTGGGACATTTTCTCGGCCTTAGAACTGTAAAGTAGCAACTTATTAAATTCCCCCTTTTAAAAGCCATTCTGTTTCTGATATATTGCATTCCAGCAGCTAGCAAACTAGAATGGGGTTTATTAAGTTACAATTCTAAGACCGGAAAATGTCCAAGTTAAGACATCAGCAAGAGGATACCTACTTTGAGGAAAGGCAGCTGGCATCTATCTGGTGTTCTGCTGACCATGGGAAGGCACATGGCAGCATCTGCTGGTCCTTCTCTCCCCGGTCCCTCTGTCAGATGGGGAGATGCATGGCCGGCATCTGCCGTGTTTTCTCTCTAGCTGTCAGAGCTTTTACTGTCTTCATCCTCTTCACAAGGGGCTCTAGTAAAGGATTAAGAGCCCTTGATTGGTCTGAGTCCTATCTCAATTGAAACAGCCTAACTGAAAGGTCCCGCCCACAGTAGGTCTGCCCCCAAAAGAATGAGTTAAAAGAACAGGGTCTTTTCTGGGATACATGACAGATCAAACCAACACACCACCACCCACCCCGGGTTCCGGGAGCCTACTGTCTGGCCGTGGGGAGGGGTCTGCCCAGGCCCTGTGAATGCAGCACTTCTGGGTGCTGGTCCTTCACGGTGGGCCCCCAGCAGTGTCTGGAGCCAGCACCCCCTTTTCTAAGGGAGGGGTAGAATTGTGGGGCAGGCAGGCCTTTCTACAGTTGTATGCAGCCGGACCTCACTAGGGAGAAGGCCCCCTCCCTGTGGACCTGGGAGCAGAGCCACGGGCTGGTGTTGGGTCCCTGACTCTTTGCACCTTGTGCCCAGGGCACGCCCACATTTCATTCCAGGCCCCAAAGGGACCCCAAGGCCTGGGTTCCTGCCTCCTGTGCAGAAAACGTGCCTCGTTCTAGAAGTTGTGCTCCTGAAGGAGTGTACCGGAGGGCGTGGTGGGTGGGAGCGTAGTGCTGGATTTGGGGCACACTAAAGGGCCTCCAAAGGACTGGGTCTGGATAGCAGGGCCTGGGTAGCAGACTGTGGAGCTTTCCACTGGGTGCCCTCTCCTTTCCTGTCCTGCCTTGAATCACATGCATCTCCTACTTGTGTCAGTCCCTCTCCTAAGGGCAGGTCCTCCTTTTGGGGAAGAGAAGAGGTGTTTTTTATATTGTTGACTCCTTGAGGTCAAATGGGAAAGGATGTCATTGGGGGTGGAAAGTGGTGAGGGTGACAATGAGATTGACCCAACCCCTCCATTATATCTGGATGTGGTCTCCATGGAGAGACACATGGGGGTGGCCAAGTGAAATCAGGGGCCCAGCAGATCTAGCCTGGAGGACGGGTGAGAGCTGGAGGTGGTGAGGTTCTCATCTCTAATTGAAACTCCCTGCCCAAGGGACCTGCCCTGTACCCTCCCTACTGAGCAGCCTGGAAAACCTTTCACATTCAAATGTCAGGCTGGTTGGGGGGCAGAGTGGGGCTGGAAGCCAGGTAGGACTTTCCAGCCCCTCACCCCCGTCTATGAGGGGTCTCCTGGCTGTCAGTGCCCTCAAGGAGCTGCAGGGAACCTTGCACAGCACCTTGCTGTGTCCCCTTGTCCAGAGGTTCTCAAAGGTCCCACGCAGCCCCCACTTCCTCTCTCAGGCCTCCCTGCTCGGGACCTTGTCCAGGGACCACCCCGACTCCCCCAGTGGGGGTGGGTGGCTTCTCTGACAGGGAGGACCTCACGCTGTCCCCGGCAGCAGCCAGCCCTTACATTAGCAGCTTTCCTAAACCCTCCACAGGGTCGTAAATGTTTCATGCTGTCCGCCTCCGTGGAGGCCACTTGATATTCCCTCCACTGCTCCATCAAACAGGGCACCTCCTCCCGCCACCAGGCAGGACCCTCCCTGCACCGCTGTCTGGCCGGCGCCGCGTCCCTTTTTCCTCCCGCACCCTTCCTGTACATACAGGGTAAGTTGAAGGAGGAACGCAACTCTGCCTTCCTTGCCAGCAGCTCTGGCTTGTACAGGCCTGGCCTGCAGCTCTCCCCTCCCACTCAAAGTTTGCAGCCACAGCAAGGAAGCGGGGAACAGGGTTGGGTGGACCGAGAACTGGGGGATAGAGAGAGAAGGAAAGAAACCTTAAAAAGGAAGGGCTTGGAAAGAATAAGAAGTGCCTCCTGCTTTGTTAAGTTGATAGGAAGATTCACGTGGCCAACTCTAGGATTTCTCCTCTACTATCCCCCACCTCCCTGCAACAGATGTACTCGGAGCCTTGCAAACTCTCGGGGTTCCAGCGAGAATTTTGAACAGGGAGTTTCTGCTGAGATCTGGGAAAGCCAAGCTTCTGAGAGCTCTGTCTTCGCCACTTCAATTCCCTGGTGGTCTTGGTGGCAAGGAAGACTCGCAGACAAGAATCTTTATTGTCTGCTGAGCCCCAGCTCAGAATTACTTAGAAAAACATGTGTGTGATGACGCTGAGCTTCCCTCGGGAACATGCTGTTTTCATATGAGGAATGAATTTAGGGAAAGTCGAGTTTAAGAGAGAAGAAACAAAACTGTAATGGAAAAGTATGTTCTAGAGGCTTGGCAAAATCTAGAAGACACGTTCTTCAGGTTCCCCTTTTTTAAGGCCCTTTTGAATCTTCCTTCTTTTGGCTTTTTAAATGCCCTTACTAGGCTGGGCTTGACAGGGTCTCAGGCCAGAAACTTTCATTTCCCCAGAGGAGGGTCACCCAAGGGGAGGTGTTTTAGTTTGCTAGATCTGCTGGAAGGCAAAACACCCGAAATGGATTGGCTTTTACAAGGGGGATTTATTAGGTTGCAGTTTTACAGTTCTAAGGTCATGAAAATGTCCTAATTAAGGCATCCAGGGAAAGACACCTTGACTCTGAAGAAAAGCTGATGGCGTCCAGGGTTCCTCTGTCACATGGGAAGGTGCAAGGTGATATCTGCTGCCCTTTCTCTCCAAAATGTCTCTGGGCATCTGTGTGTCCTTGCTTGTTCCTCCTGGGACATTTCTTTCTCTGAGCTCTCTCCAAAATGTCGCTACCTCTTAGCCTCTCATAAAGGAATCCAGTGAAGATGACTAAGACCCACCTTGAATTGGGTGGGTCACATCACAATGGAAACAGTCCAATCAAAAGGTCCCGCCCAGTAATAGGTCTGCACCCACAAGAGTGGATTGGAGGAACATGACTTTTCTGGGGTACATATCAGTTTCGCACCAGCACAGGAGGGTAGGAGCTGCCCCTGGTGTGGAGGAAACATTACCCTTAGGGGAGGAGGCAGGCAGGGGCA
Source organism: Tamandua tetradactyla (assembly GCF_023851605.1). Classification (NCBI taxonomy): domain Eukaryota; kingdom Metazoa; phylum Chordata; class Mammalia; order Pilosa; family Myrmecophagidae; genus Tamandua; species Tamandua tetradactyla. The sequence continues at coordinate 92,613,269 of NC_135329.1, read as the reverse complement.
GAGGGCTTCCCTCTCAACCCTCTCCCTGGGGCAGGAATTCTCCTTTGCTAGTCTGAAACAGAGTTAGCTAAGGAGGTGAGACATCCCTGGTGTCTGCTTGGGGGGACTTGGGTCAGGGCCTGTGATCCAATCAGAACATGAGTGAGCCAAAGGAGAACTGGTCCAGGGAGGAAGGGATGGTGAGGTTGGAAAACCATAGGTAGCAGATGGTGGGAAACCTGGAATCTTCAACTGGGAAGACCAGTCTCTCTGTTAGAGTGGGGAAACAGTTCTGGGCGGAGGGAACCGTGTGTGGGCACCCTCCAAGGGGGCTGGAGGGCACCTACTCATGGAAGAGAAAAGAGTCATGGTTCCTGGAGCTCAGCGACGGGGAGGGAGATGGTGAGGTGAGATTGCAGGGGAGGCTGGAGCCCCAGCAGGGGGTGAGCAGGAGGACGTATGTGGACCAGTGCTTCTTCCACCAGCCACTCACCAGCCTGCAGAGGGCTGTGGTCTGGGGACTGGGGGTATATTTGAGTACAAAGTGCCGTTTGGTATAATTGTCACAGCTCCGCCTTGGCTGTTTGTGGTTTTTTAACAAATCATCATCCCCACCTGCCAAACAATTTGATTTTTTTTTTCCAAGCCAGCCACATCACAAACTTTTGAAGCATGAAATGAATTTTGCCAACCCCTGCCAATAGGATCCTTTCCCTAGATAATGGATTTTATGGAATGGCTATAATCCTCCCAGGTAATGAGCAAAAGCTACACTCTCCAATTGGGCCCAGCATTCCTTTTCCTGATTTATGATATATTGGTTAAAACAGTAAACTGATAGCCATCACAAAACGGTCATCAATCACTAGGCAATGTGGTCAAAGCTATAGAAAGGTCTCCAGAAGTGAGGTTTCTGGGAGCTGGCAAAGGAACAATTTGGCAGTCCCAGAGGTATAAAGCACCGTTGAAATAAAATCTATACGCATGTATTCTGAAGTCAGAGGAATGGAATGGCTAAGTGTCGAAAGGAAGGAAATGCATAGCACACCCGTTCCCCAGAGTCAAACTACATCCCCTCCCCTGTTCCAGACAGTTCTTTTCAATTGGTGCAGTATTCTATCTCCTTCTAGAAAGTTCTTAAAAGTTCCCAAACTTTCTAGTGGATAAGCATGTATAAATATGACTAATATGTGGGTTATTGAATTTTAAAGCACAACATATCAGAAGTGTAAGGAACATCGGTATTTTTAAGCATGGCCTAGAGCACAAAGCTGGCCAAAGTCAGAGGGTATGGGAGAGACCAGTGTTCTTAGGAAGAAAATTAAGTTTGAAGCATTGTTTTCAAGAAATTGGCCCAGGCTCAATGAGTTATTTCGTGGGTGCAGATTATTTGTACTATCAGTTCAGAGGAAACATTTTCCTTCATTGGATGAATGAGTGAATAGTGAAGAACCTCGATCACATGTGCCATCTAGTCAACGCCCTCATGTTACGGGTGAGGAAACTGAGTCCCATGAGCAGGCGTGACTTGCCGCGAGCCTCAGAGGGCATTGGTGACCAAGATGAGAGGGGTGCCTGGGCCAGGGCACGACTTTGGAATGTTGTCTGCCAGCGTTTGAACTCCACTATCAGGCTTTCTCTGCATTCCCCTACAGGCCACTGTGCTCCAGGAGGGCTTGTTCAGCAGACGTACAGGAGTTGAGTTGATTCCTCAGAGGTGGTGGTGAGACTTCTCTGGCAATCCTTTTGGGCTGGAGAGCATGGCCTGGTACCTGAGCCTGCTGACGCCTCCCCCAGCCTCCTGCCCCTGCCTTACCTCTGTCCTGAGGCCTGGCCGGCCATGCCACACCCAGGACAGAAACTTTTCTCTCCTCCTGTGCACTCAGGGCAGCCGGCCATGGGTGCTAATCGTGGCCCGATCATTTTCTTCTAGGTACAGGTTTGCAGAGGACGTCTTTTGTTCTTGTTAGAGTAGCTAACCTCTAAATCTATTTAATACCCCTTCCCTGGTTGTCCATCATTATGACACATGATTTTCCAAAGGATTTACTATTAGTTAGCAGCACAGGGCTTTCTCCCTGGGGTAGCAGCTACTTGCAGTGAAGAAAATGCATGTTCAATGTAGCAATTTGTCTTTTTTTATATATTTATTATAAGAGTAAATGAGTTATTGTTGGAGACTTCAATATTATTGCAAATTAGGTGCTGCAGATGGAGCTGGGTCCATTTATTATGTTTCTCAACTCCCACCGCCAGTGCACCGGTTCAGAAATCAGCGGAGAGTTCTGTCCCTTCCCAGGATAAACACGGAGGCACCTACGGGGCTGGCTGTGACATCACTTGGAAGCAGAGGCAGAGGAGACAAGGTACCCCTAGTGCAGGCAGGCAGGGGGCCTTGGGAGGACTACAGAAAGTTTGTCACTGTGGCAGGTGGCCGTGGGAAAGGCAGGGGTCTGACTTGACCTGGGCCAGGGGATGCTGAACTCCTAGCTCCTGGCTGAGGTCCTGGAGCTGAGAAAAACCTGTGCCCAGCTCAGCCCCTTAGCTATGACATGACTTCCAAAGTACTGAAAATGCAAAGGAGGGCTCGAGAGAGGGGGTGGCTGGGGTCAGTCACCTGCAATGGGCTCCCCTAGGGCGATGCACCGTGGCAGACATGTGCTGAGACCCTGCTGTCCCCCGGCCCTGTCCCCTCATCACAGGGGTGGATGCCAGGCCTGCCTGGCAGTGTTACGTGCATGTAACAGTGTTGTCCCTTGACCACCAGAGATGACATCCATGAGCAGAAAGAGCAGGCTGTGTGCGGTCAGTACCAAAGAGACAGTAGGTGGAGGCCCTGGCAGGTGGTCACCCCCCGAGACCAGCAGTGCCACAAGAAAGGGCCAGTACCCAAGAGCACAAGTCAGGTCACAGCCTGGCCCAGATCGGAGTCCCTGGTTCTCTGTCACCTGTGGGTTGCACAGCCGCAGACTAGAGGCCCAGCTCTGCCCCGGCTTTGTCACCTGGGAATTGGGGCCGACAATCCATTGGTCTTTGGTGGGGTTAACATAGCTCGTGTCCTTGAGACACTTAGCTCAGGGACTAGTGCGTAGTGAGGGCTCAGAAGCGTGACTTGTTTAATTACTATTCAGTCAGCTTTCTCTGGATGCAATAGGTTCAACTTCAGACATGAATTATTCATTCTGGCTACCTTCAATCTACAACCTAGAAAGAGGCAGTGTCACAATCCTGGAATACGCTTGCAGTCTTCTTCTGTGTTTATATAGTACGTGCACACACGCGTCTCCTTTTTGCAAAGAATGGCATCCTGCTTATTTGCCATCTTGGAAACTTTCTACCTGAGGATGCAGCCTGCCTGCAGAACAAATCCTTGTTCTTTAAAGTTCTTCTAAGCCGTGCTCTCAACTGGTTGAGGACTCCAAAGAATTGTGGCGCTTGAAGATTTTATCTACTGATCTTTACTGATTTAGAAACTAAGACATTTTAAAAATATTTTTAATTCATTTTAAAATAGCAATAAACCCATTTCTTGCTAGGATAACTAGTTTTTATGAAAAATAACTTTGTTTCCCCAAATGTGAAAAAGCAGGAGAATGGCATGGCTTTTTGTTTTTATGAGTCTCTTTATGAGTCTCAAATTCACTCTACGTTCAATCTGCTGCCCACTCAGCTGCACACTCAGAAGGGCAGAAGGATGAAAAAGGCAAACCATGTCCGAGTATTAGTGTAAAAGTTGTTTTGACTCTGCAGACCCCCCGAAAGGGTCTTCGGGGTCCCCAGGAGTCCTCAGGATGCCCTTAAGTACCTTTTTTCTAAATGCCTACACGATGCTGTTGACCTTCCAGCCTGAGACTGGGCTGGGGAGTGTCCCTCCAGCAGCCGCACGCCAGCCGGGGACTTCTGCCTGAGCCGAGTTCTTGGCTGCCCAAGAGAGTTTACCCAACCACATCACTGTTACACGGGCCCAATACGGAAAATCATGCCTACTGGAGATGCGCGCAATTGTGGGCCAGCAAGGCTGTCTCCTGTGACCCTTGGGGGAAAAGACGATGAAACTCAGCAGACTCAGTACTGTTCCTGGGTCACACCACGGGCTGGTGCCAGCCCCGGAGACCCGTCTCTGCCAGCCTAGCTCGTCCCCGGGTTCCAGGGGTACAGCCTGACCCCTGTCTCCTCCTCATCCCCAGGGGCTCCCAAATGCAGGCTTGTACTCCCAGCTGGCATCCCTAGAGCCAGAGCAAAGCCTCCCCTTCAGCACCGCCCCTTCCCAGCCAACAGAGCCCCGTCTGTCAGAGCTCAGGAAGCCCATGCAAGAGGCCCTGTTTGGCTTGGCTTTAGCCTAGTTTCCTCAGCTAGCTGGGCAGTCCTTTCCAAATATCAGCTGGGCTGTTCTGAAAGTTTCTTTTTCAAAAAGAAAATTAAAATTTCATCCTCCAGTCCCCTCCCCTGGATGTATAGCCAAATATATATATATATATATATATAGAAGTAATCATCATCAAAAGGACTAAAGTAGAATAAAAGGGTTTGGAAAAACTAAGAGTAGAACCAGAAGAGGCCTACTCCCCACCCACCCACCCCAGGAGAAGGGCTGGTGAGCCCAGGGAGGCTGTGGCCCCTCCCATGTGCAGGCTGTGTCACTGTTTGGGGAAGACGGATGTGCCGGAAGTGGACCTGGCTGCTGTCTGAGTGCGCGGGGCCCCCATGCAGCGTCTGTGGGGAAATCTGTCATCCCTGACCTGCAGCGTTTGCTTATCGTCTTTGGCATGGATTGTTTTCTCGGGCCTGAAATACAGCACTCTAATGAGGTGTCTCTCCGCTCAGGAGGACGCAGGCAGCCGGGAACGATGCTCCATGGCCCAATGGCTAGTTTGTGGGGAGCCACACCCTGTGGGAGATGCTGGGAGAGGCAGTGGCTGGGGCGTGGGCCTGGGTGCCTGGAAACCTCTGTCTGGAAGATCATTCATGTTAAGGATGTTATTTTCAGGGCAGTCGGCCCACCCACGCAGGTGCTGTGTCAACCACCCCTTGGAGGGTCAAGCAGACCTGGGTTCGAGTCCTGCCTTCCCCGCTTCCGGCCTGAAGCCCTCTACTCTGGAGACTCTCCTCACCCATACGATGGGGAAGTGATACCGCATTTCCCGGTGTTGTGAGATGTGTGGCGGCGTGCGGCCTGCGCCCGGCATGGTTGGAGGTGGTGCTTCTGGCTGGCTTAGGGGTTGGTTCAGGTAGGTTCCTAAGGGTGGGGTCCTACTGGTCAGCATGGCCAGCTCTATGGAGGTGAAGCAGAATCTCTAGGTGGCTACGGATGCTAATGAGGACAGTGCGGATGGAGGAGCCTGGAAAAGTGGGCTTGGACCAAATCCAGAGAGAGAAACCTGCAATGGCCTCAGGCTGGGCTTTTTACCCCACAGGGTCATGCTTTGGATGTGAGAGGTGACTGCACTGCTGCTTTCTTGAAGGGGAGAAGTTGCTGAAGGAGCACAGTCCTTTTTTGTGGGCAAATGGTCCATGAGGCCTGGGCAGGGAAGGGGCTAGGGTTTGGAAGGAGTTTGCAGACGGCCTTCAAGAGTGGAGTTTTCTGTGGAGCAGAGGTGATGTGGGAGCCGCAGTCTGTCCTGGAGGCCCTTCTCTGCAGGTCTAACTGTAGTGCGAAGGATGGTCGGGTCCAGGCCCCCTGCAGCCACCGTGGCTCATCTCTTCCTCGTGGTGCCCTGTCTGGGTGATTATCTGTATAAATTCAGTGAGGCAGTGTGATGGTGGCTGGGTGGCAGTGTTCTCGCCTGCCAGGCCGTAGACCTGAGTTCGATTCCCGGTGCCCGCCTGTGCCAACAAAACAAAACAAAACAGAGAGAAATTCAATGCTGCCTGTCTCAAGCCAAATCCCAGGAGGATTCTAATGGAATTCTCCAAGCTGATGGTAGAATTTACACGGAAGAGAAAGGAGCCCCAGACAGCCGAGGCTATTTTACAGAAGACAGCAGTGATGGGGATGGGAGTGGGGGGTTGCCCTCCCCGGTAGTAAAACATATTATAAAGCTGTAGTGGTGAAACCAGGACGTCGGGTTATGATGAGGTAGCTGGGAGCAGATAAAAGAACAAACTGGGAACTAATTTATAACAAGGATGGCTTAGCATTAGAGAAATGATGGTAGGTAGGGTTTAGTCAGCAGTGTTAAGACAACTGGATATGTGTATATATTAAGATATATATAAATATTAAAAATAAACGTAATTCTATACCTCATATGCTATACAATAGTAAATCACATAAGACTTTATTTTGCCTCATTTCTCTTGACCCCTTTTGGTCAAGAAAGCTTTCTCATTCCAGTGTTGCTGGGTCCCAGCTTATCCCCAGACTTCTCTTAATAGGAGTAATTTAGTGATGCTGGTGAGCTGGGAACTATCTCTTTGTGCTATTCTCATTTTTATTAACTTTTCTCTATTCATTTCATGATACTATTTTGGTTACCTTTTTTTTAAGTGATGTCTTACCTTAAGTATTGCTTTATTATGCCACATGTTTGGTTAGACTATACAAAATTTAATGTCTTCAGATTGAGTAGTGATAATTATAAATCTCATACCAACACTGAACACATTATCTGAACAATAAAAAGAGATATAATACTGCACCACTCTAGAGCCATGAGAGAGTGGAGACTGTGAGTGTCATACAACTAACTCATACTGTCTTGCCCAGAAAACACCATCTGGATTTATTCTATAATAACAAGGCTGATAATAACTTTTCAGGGAAATGACATGTTTGCTAGAAGAAAATTAGAAACTTGGGAAGTCCTAATACTTTAAAACATTCGATTATTAATGTTTTATTGTAAAAGTAACACATGTTCAAAGTATGAGTTGGCGAATGTACAGGAAAATCCTGGGCGGTGCAATGGTGACTCAGTGGCAGAATTCTTGCCTCCCATGCCGGAGATCTGTGTTCGATTCCTGGTGCCTGCCCATGCCAAAAACGAAAGAAAAAAAAAGAAAGAAAATCCTGAGGATGAGAATAATCGTTGTCAATATTTTGGTATGTTTTCTTAACATCTTTTTTTTTCTGTCTTTATATAAACATATTTTAAACAAAATTAAAATCTTATGTCATATAAAAAACAGTAAATTCAAAATAGATTCAAGAATTTTTTAAATTTAAAAAAATAAAAATTTTGAAAGTGGCCTCCTACGTTTGCTCACCCACTTTGTCTGCCCAGGAAGACCTTCTTAAAGCAGATACAAAATGTGACGGTCATAAAGGAAAAAATGGACACAATTGACCACATAGAAATTGTATATTTTTTCCAATCTTTTTATTATGAAAAGATAGTAAAGCCTTCAGCAGAGCTTAAAGAATTTCACCTGGAAGCCTGTACGTCCTAATTCCATCATTCACATCTCCCTCTCCTTGTTTTATCATATGTTTGTCTATCCAACTGTCCATCCTTAACCCTGATTTACTTTTTTGTGTGTCTTAAAGTAAATTGCAGTCATCAGTTAACATTGTAAACTTTTGTATGAAAATGATGCTATGCACAAAGTTAATACAAATGATGCCCTGGAAGAAAACCTGGGCTGCATATATAATAGAACACAGGGACTCAAACCTCAGTGAAACAGGCTGTCTAGTTTAAAAACTAGGCACAATGTTGACACCCTTTTTCAACATGAAGAAGTTAGAATGGACATTGCCCAAATATCCCTGAAGATTGAGAGAAGAATCCGATGAAAGCAAGGAGTTGTAACAGAAAAGTTAGAATTTAACAAATGATTGTGACTACTGAGTCATTATATTGATATTTCTTTTCAATCTCTAGTGTATTAGGACAGCTAGAAGGAAATACCTGAAATTGTGGAACTGTAACCCATACCATACTTTGAAATTTGCTCTATAACTACTTGTTTAACTGTACTTTGAAATTTATCACTTTTCTGCATGTAAGTTATATTTCATAATGAAAAGTGTTTTAAAAAAGCAATGGACAAAACATGACTAATTGAAGAATTAAAAATGTACCTTGAGTATAAGGAAAAAACCCAACCTCCTTGAATTTAGGGAGGTTATACATCTGATTGGCAAAGGTGTTTAAAATTCTGCTAATATAATGAAAGGTAGAATGAGTGAAAGTGGTAAGTCTCATAGGCTTTTTGGCAGGGTGTCAGTTGAGTGTTGATTCTGGAGGGCATTTGGCAAGCATGTAATTAAAATTCCATACCCATTGGTTCAGCAGTTTCCCTTCTCATGATTATCTTAGAGAAAGAGGTGTACATGTGTCTAATGAGATGTGTACAGAAAGGTCCTGGGTAGCCATGTAAAAAATTGCAAACATCTAAATGATGCAGATGTGATTAAACCATTTGTGGCATTTTCATCATGTGGAATAGTATGCAGCAGTTAAAATGAATGAGGTCTATCCATTCTGACATAGAAAGGACTTCAATAAACGTTGTTAAATGAAGCATGACAGAATCTATCTATTGCTTATGCAGTGAAAATACAGAAACTTTAAGAACTAACAGCCCACGTTTATCAGAGCCTTGCTGTGCATTATCTGTAATCCTCAAAGTAAGTCCATGTGGTACCCTTATTCTCATTTTGCACACAAGGAAAGTGAGGCTCACCAGGAGCCCACCGTTAGTAAGTAGCAGAGCCTGGATCCCACTTAAACTCTGCCTGGCTCCAAAGCTGTTGCTTCTTCCGCCACACATGTGCTATGTTCTAGACACATAAAATGGTACCTGCACACAAAAAATTGCTCAGTACATTTAACTTTCTCCCCAGCCCCAGCGTTCAGTCACTGCTATTGAATCAAATTCTCTAATAGCTAAAGGAATATAAACCTGCAGAACAAACCAACCACGTGATGGCAGAATGGGAGGAGAAGGGGGCAAGGTCAAGGTGATATACTTTGCAAAGGGGCCAGTCTTCAGGTGGCTCGCAGACACCAGATGGGGCCCAAGGATTGAGCAGGGAGCCTCGCCTTCCTCCAAAGCACACCAGTACACTCCCGTGGCAAATAGTGCACCAGATGGAACATTTGGGAACCTTGAATTTGGATTCATAACTTAGTATTTCTCCTTTACTTCAAAGAGGCCCCCAGATTGTGTAGGCCTGAGGGTCGCCCCTGGGTCCAGTGGAAGGAAAGGTGGACAGCTGCAAGTTGGAGGGACCCATACCCATATGTTTACTTACATCAGAGATCTTTATTTCTGCATCTTGTATCACGATACTGTCTAGTGTCTTTTCCTTCCAACATGGAGGACTCCCTTTAGCATTTCTTGTTAGGTAGGTCTAGTGATAATGAACTCCCTTTGATTTTTTCCTTCAGAAATGTCTTAATTTCTCTCACATTTTTTAACACAACTTTGCTGAGTACATTATTCTCAAGTAAGAGTTTTTTCTCTCAGCCCTTTAACTATGTCTTCCCACCGCCTACTGGCCTACAAGGTTTCTGTTGAGAAATCAGATGTTCATCTTATTAAAAGTCCCTTACATTTGACATGCTGCTCTGTCTTGCTGTTTTTAAGATTCTGTCTTTGTCCTTTGATCATATCTTTTCTATGTAGACAATTTGGGCTCATCCTGCCTGGTGCAAATGAGCATCTTGGATGTATGTATCCATAAGTTCATCAAATTTGGGAAGTTTTTGTCATCATTTCTTCAAAAACTTTTGGCCCTTTATCCCTCTCTTATCCATCTGGGAATCCTGTGATGTATATATTGGTTCACGTGATAGTTTCCCACAGGTTCCTCAGGCTCTGTTCACATTCTTCCATTCTTTTTTCTTTCTTCTTCTCAACCTAGATAGTTTTAATTGTTTTTTCATTTAGTTTGCTGATACTTTATTCTGCCTCCTCCATTCTGCTCTTGACCTGTCGGTTCTAGTTTGCTAGCTGCTGGAATGCAATATACCAGAAATGGAACAGCTTTTAAAAAGGGGAATTTAATAAGTTGCTAGATTACAGTTCTAAGGCTGAGAAAATGTCCCAATTAAAACAAGTCTGTAGAAATGTCCAATCTAAGGCATCCAGGGAAAGATACCTTGGTTCAAGAGGCTGACAAAGTTCAGGGTTTCTCTCTCAAGTGAGAATGCACGAGGAGAACGTGGTCAGGGTATCTCTGTCATCTGGAAGGGCACATGGTGGACACAGCATCATCTGCTAGCTTTCTCTCCTGGCTTCCTGTTTCATGAAACTCCCCGGAGGCATTTTCCTTCTTCATCTCCAAAGGTCACTGGCTGGTGGACTCTGCTTCTCGTGGCTACGTTGTTCTTCTCCACTCTCTCTGAATCTCTCATTCTCCAAAATGTTTCCTCTTTTATAGGACTCCAGTAAATGAATCAGGACCCACCTGGAATGGGTGGAGACGCATCTCCACTTAATCCAGTTTAACAACCTCTCTTGATTGAGTCACATCCCCAGGAAGATGATCTAATTCAAGTTTCAATCATTCAGTACTGAAAAGGGATTACAAGAAATGGCTGCCTTTACACAATGGGACTAGGATTAAAACCTAGCTTTTCTCGGGTACATACATCCTTTCAGACCGGCACACCTTCTATTGAATTTCTCACTTCAGTTATTGCACTTTTGAGTTCCAGAATTTCTGTTTGGGTCTTCCTTATAATTTCTATCTCATTATTGAAATTCTCATTTTGTTCATAGATAGTTTTCCTGGTCTCTTTTAGTTCCTTGTCCATATTTTCCTTTAGTTCACTGATTCTATTTATGAGAATTGTTCTAAGATATTTGTAACTTCAGAGTTTGTACTTCCTTTGGAATATTTTCCGTTGATTCTTTTTTTCTCTGTGCCTGGGCTGTGCTTTCTTGCCTCCATGTACGTTTTGTAATTTTTTTGTTCAGAAGTGAACTTTGTGAATATTATGTTGTGGTCACTCTGGAAATCTAGTTTTACTACTCTTGAGTCTGCCAAACTGAGAACAATAAGTAAAAAAGAGAGAGAAAGGAAAAGAAAAAAAGTAGGGAAAGTGAGAGGGGGAAAGAAACTGAAAAGTACTAACAGACAGGACACCCACAGAAAAAACAAGTAAGAAAAAAACAAGGAAAAAAAAAGGTGTGTTGCCTCTGCAAGTCTCTCATTATGTGCCAGTGTGAAGCCAGAAATTGCTGTTTTTGAGGCCAAAACATAGACCAGTGTCCCTGCTTGTCCTTTAGGGTTCAGTGGGATCTGCAAATATAAAACAGAGGAAGGGGGCGGGGAGGACACACCAAAAGAGGTGCACCGGCCCCCTCTATGTCCTGGGTGTAGATGCTGGTGTAAGGGCAAGGAACTGTCACACACAGACACATAGGAAAGTCTTCAGGTACCCCGTTTTTATGTGGCTTAAAATTGACCATGCATCCTTTAAAAAAGCATTGAAATACAACATATATACAGAAAAATGCACAAATCATAAGGGTTTTCTTGATGGTTATTCATAATTTGAGCCCCACCATGTAGTGGGCCCCGAGACCAAGGGGGCACCCCAAAGCCCCTTTGTGTCCACACTGAGTTGCTTATCCCCAGTCTACCCCCAGCACCCATGCTCTGACTGCTGACAGCACAGCGTAGTTTTGCTTGGTTTTGTCCTTCCTAAGAGTGGAATTATGCAATGTGTGCGTTTTTGTATCTGGCTTCTTTCTCATGTTTGCAGGATTCATTCGTCTTGTTGTGTGTAGTTGTGATTTGTTCATTCTCGTTGTCCAATATTATTTTTCCTTTTTTTTTTTTTTCCTACTGTAGCACAAAGTATTGATCTATTCTAATGTTAATGGACATTTGGGTTGTTTCCAGTTTGGGGCCTTTTGTGCTGCTTATGAACACCCTTGCATAATCTTGGTGAACACGTGTTCATTTCTGTTGGGAACAGACCTCGGAGTGAAATTGCTGGATGCAATTCACTTTAATGCTTTAATACAGACAGCCAGATGTCCAAAGTGGTTGTACCAGTGCCTCAGTTCGGACTATGGAGTTTGTTATTAAAGGGCTCTTTGCTTGCTTGAATTCTTTTTTACGTTGATATCTCACAAAACCTGTCCAGATCGAGCTAGATATATTAAAGTGGTGACTGAGCCTGGGACCCTGATGGGCAATTAAAGAACTGGGAACTTCGTTAACTTCAGAACCTTGGAGGACTTTCCCTGATAACACTGATTCACTCCTTCACCAGTTTTTCCTCCTTCAACCACAAATAGTCATTGCGTGCCTCCTTCCCTACCAAGAGCTGAGCAAGAAAGGTATGAGAAGACAGAGAGTCTTTGCCCCTTATGAGATCACGGCCAACTGGGTGAGTTCCTTTTCTTGGCCAGTAAGGTCTCTAAGTGAGGCAGACCATCTCTTTATGTAAACTGTTAGGCCCAGGAAGAACTGCACAAACAGAATCATGGTTATAGTAAAGTTACTTGATAGTGTTTGAAGACTTGGCTGAATGAAGAGAAAAGTTTAAATAAATTAATGCCCGTCTCTAGAATGAGCCAATATGAATCCATTAAAATGTTAGTTATGAAGAATCTTATTGACATAGTGCCATAATAAAAAGAAAAAGCAGAATATAAAAATTATGTATACTGTATGAAACTTATGTTTTAAACTCATATCCAATAGCAAAAAGGAGATCTCATTTTTATAATTTTTAAAAAATATCTTTCTTCTCCTTGAAGCCTCTCCAGTGCCCCTCGTCCTGCCCAGTTCTGCCCTGTGAACACCCACCGAGGCCAATCTACATCCCTTTGGCATTGCGTGGGGGTGTCTCAGGGCCTGGCAGCAGCTCGTGACTCTCCATCGTGGATTTGTTTCCTCTCCCAGGAAGGCAGGGGCCCCGCTTTCTCCGGCTTCTGTGTCCCCCTCCTGTCCAGCCGTGCGCCTTCTCGTGGCCGGCTCTGGCTTGGGGGAGAGTGGAGGAAGTGGAAGAGGGCCTGATACTAGCCAAGAGGCAGGGGCTGAGAGTTGGGAAGGCTCTGGAGAGTATCAGAAGGGCTTGAGGACCCAGCTTTGGGTTGGGTGGGCGAGTGGGAGTCAGCTTTGTGTGTTCAGAATTCTTGCTCTGATATTAGGAGGAGCCCAGAGCTGCAGATGGAGAGAACTGTTAGAAAGGTATTGCAAGTTCTCTCAGGTAGGCGAAGTGGGACTGGCCTGGTGGCCAGTCCGTGAGGAGACTTGGCCCCAGTGGCCTGGAAGGAGTGTCCTCCCACGGTGGTGCTTGTGGGTGGCACATCTGCTTGGCTAACTCTCTGGCCACGTGCCAGACCCTTCTGGGTGTTTCCAAGTGGCTGGAGGCAAATCTCATCCCCGAGTCTCTTAAGGGCTAGGCTGTCACCCCACAGGAACCCGCAGTTACTACTTAGGAGCTTGTGGATGAAATCTGCGACTCCCATCCGGGGTGTTAGCCTTGGTTTGCACGCGCGGGTTCAAAGGAGGAGCTTGAACCTGTAAGAGCCTGTGCCTGCCTGCCACAGGAGCAGACCAAGCCTCTGATTGAGCATCCAGCTGAGCTTTCACTGTTGGCTGTATTTCAGCATTTAGCATTTTAATGCCGGTTAAGATGCCCCTATGGAGAAGTAGGCGTGTGTTTTTATATTTCTGCCTGTTGTGCTGGGGATCAGGGGTGGGAATTAATAGCAGAGCCCAGAGGTGACTCTAAGCTCTCCCCCTCCTGTCCACTGTGCGATATTGAACAGGCAGGAGGTGCCTGAGCTTTTATGGGGGTTTCCTTCAAGTCCCCTGAAGTGTGTGTGTGTGGGGGGGGGGGGGAGAAGCAGAAACGGGCATTGGGTGGTTTTCCAGCCTCCAGTCCACCACCGAGGTGCTTCAGCTTCTCTGCTGTGTGTTACATGAGTTTCCAGAGCACAGCCATTGGGGTTTGGGTAGTTGGGAATTTTAATTAGAGAATTGGGCAAACTTAATTACTTTCTGTTCAGGTTTGAAGCAAGGGGGCGGATGATTTCCCCCCGTTCTTTTCCAGTCTGGGCAGGGCCCCTCTTTCCAGGTCTAGTCTCTGAGGTTTTATCCCATTGTCTCAAATCTCGGTTCCTGTAAACCCTTCTTTCCGCCTTCCCAAATGCGAGCCGTCTTCCCGCCCCTGCCCCCAGCCCTCCCCTCAGGAGGGGAGACCAGGTCACGTCTGTGGTTAGTGAAAAACAAACAGGAACCTTGTTCTGCCCCACGAAGAGGCAAAGCTGTGGTTTTTCGGTCCATGCCCTGGAACGCTCCAGAGGGAAAAGAGCAAGAAAAAAGCAGCTAGGGACTGAGTTAGGACAATTGAGATATTTGCATTTGAGAAAGCTTTGTAAATCTATACCCCCTCATCACGTTATGTCTTTGTCAAGCAGAGTTTTGATTTGAACTGGTTTGAGAAGTTACATTTTTGTCTGTGGGGTGAACGCACGCTTAATTGGGGGTGTTGCATAATTGCTCTCTGCTGTCCTACCTGAGGCTCTGTTCCAACGGCTTCTGCCTTGGAATGCAGTTACCTTATCGGAGGGGTCATGAGGATGGAAATGCAAGCATTCGCCTCCACTAAGGGGCACAACATGAAATTAGTCTGTCTTTTTAGCATCTGCAGAAGGCAGCACCTCCCCGGGGGGAAAAGCTGCTCCTATTGTCGTGGTAGCCTGACCTCTTGGAGTTTCTGCATCTGCAAAATGGGGATGACAGCTCCACCCTACAGGACGACTCAAGAGATTGATCGGGCAAATTCATGGAAAGCATCTTGTTGGGTGCACAGATGTCCCATTAGTATTGCCTCTTCCTCGCCGAAGGATTTGGCTGTGACCCTTCCAGGAGAAAGGTGGTGTGAATGCAGAACCCAGTCCTGGTGGACACAGCCCAGAATTTGCTTGTGCTTCACCTAGAGGCGCCGAGGCCGGGGCTGTGTCTGCTGAGGCACACCGTCCCATCACCCTCCCCAAGGACCCCCTGAAGTTGGGAGAGCAGGAGGAATGGCTGTAGCATGACCAGGGGAAGCTGGACTCCAGCATCCAGAGCATCCAGAGCATCCCTGCACCCAAAGATACTGCATCCAAAGACGCTTTGCACAGACCAGGTTCTTCCATTTGGAATTCAGCCAGGGTTGATTCCAGAATCCCATCTGACAGGTAGAGTTGGGGAGAGAGATGCAGCTTGGAAATTAAACCCCTATTCAGGGGTTTTACTTGACTGTGGATTCACAATCAGTCTCTGTTTGCAAGTCGATGCCAACCATTCAGTTTGACTTCTGGAACCTTTGCCTCTAGGGAAGTCAGCCCTGGAGCCCTGTAGTGGTTTTGGGGGCCTTCCAAGAAGCCCAATTTATATGAACAGCATGGGGTGAAAAGCTGGCAGGCTCAGCTCCTGACCTTACCTCCAGATCAGGTAAGGCTCTGGCACCTGGAGGCAGCAGGGGCCTGGGGGATGGAAGGAAGCTTCTATCCCTGTGTCTCTTAACCTTGTTTCGGACCCTTCCTAGGAGGCACGTGTGTTGAGATGTGTTTTAGGCCCCAGGGATTTATTCCATGTCCTACATGTGAGGTTAGGGCAGGTCCCTCGGGGCAGCCCCGGCTGCAGGGGGTTGCTCTGGTGGTCTCTGGCAGAGGGCAGGGAGGAGAGCAAGGCCATCTGCATGGATGCCAGAGTGAATGGAGGCCAATGGAGCCTTAACGGCCATGCGTGCCGGTCAAGGGGAGAGCTCTGGAAAAGGACAATAGCGCAGTCAGGGGCCTGAGAGCCACTAAACCTTATGGGTAATGGGTTTTTCATCCCCTGGGTAATAGGAGACACCAAAAAATGAGGACATTACTTAGTGAGTCCCTCACCTCCCTGGCCCCATTCGGCAGACTCGGAGGAAGGACATTGCCCAGCGTCGCTCTGTGGGTGGATTTAATGGGGTTTCCAGCTAAACCTTCCATCAAATTTACGGCTGTGCCTGTCTCCTGACCTTCCCCCTCTCGCACATTCCGTTCGGAAATGAAGCTGTGTGCAGGCTGTGAGGTGTCACTTCCCTCACGGGGGAGATATACAGCCGTGGGTCCTGGCTGAGACGGTGGGTTTAATCAGGCTGGGTCCCCACCGTTCACCTGCCCCCCTAGCCTGTGGCATGAGGACAGACATGAGGGTCCATTGGGGGTGGGCGGCACAGAGTCAACGAGGATGTATTGTGCCAGCCGCGGGCTTCCACCTCCCTCCTGGAGCCTGGCACCTCTTCACCCCGGTGGGCTAGGAGCGCGGTCTCCGTGCTGCTTTCTTCCATCACCCCCTGCCTCCCGGTTGCCGCCCTCCCTGGCCCCTGGCCTTGCTCTGCCTTCCCCAGTGCTTCGGGAGGCTCCTGGCCCCCTCCCGCTCATTTCTGGCTGCTCTCATTGGAGGAACCCTCCCTCTGCTCCAGAATGCCCCTCCCCACCTCTCTGCCCATCCACATCCCACTGCCCTTCAAGACCCAGCCTACAGGTCACAGCCTACAGGAAGTCTTCCCTGTCCTCCTTGCCCCCAACAGGCAAGACCACCCTTCTCCATACTGCAAGGGCACCACAATGCGGAAATCACACAGAACGTGCTGTGTGCTGTAAGCCTGCATCTTGGAGCTGACTATGGGTTCTCGAGTTGCTTCTAGGCCTGGTCCACAGGAGACACCCAGTAAACAAACGCTGCTACGTCATCACCATTTTGCTGTGTGGTCAGACCCTCTCCCAGAGAGCGGGGATGTGGTTGCATTGCCAGCCCCGTTGGGCTTTGCAAATGCCCACTTCCCACCTGTGGCTCTGCACATCCAGTGTGGCGGGGTTCCGGAACAGCTGCCCTCCGCAGGGGGTACCCCTGCACCTGGCTGCCCCAGCCTCAGAGGCACACATAGGGTCTTTTCTAACTGGCCTCACCCCCTTTTCTGTGGTTCTCTGGCTCCTCTGGGGTGGCCTCTGTCTACAGTTCTTCCCTTCCCGGTTCCCTGTGTTTTTCTCTGGCTGCCTCGAAGGGCTCCCCCACCCACTTGGACAAACAGATCATGCAGGGTGACTCCTGGCACAGGGGTGCCGTCGAGCAGGTGGCGAGAGTGACTCAGGCCGGAGGCCACGAGGAAGGATTAAAAATAAAACCTTCCTTGCCCCCTGGAAGCCTGGGATCTTGGTGCTTTGGTTGAGAGGAATAAGGTTCAGACACAGGAGAAAGAAGCCATGTGGGAGGATGCGCTCAAAGGTGGGCAGTTATCACTAGCATTTCAATAATCATTAACCCAATCTCCTCACCCTAAGAAAAAGAAAAGGGGAAACTCCTGTTTATTGAGCATCTACTATAGGACACCCGTTGGTTAGCCTCACACCAGCCTTAGGGGACGAGCATTCCAGTTCCCATTTTGCCAAAGAGTTCACGAAGGGGCTTGACACACAGTCCAACTTGTACTTTGGGAGGCTGCTGCCGGACATCCTGAGGGGACTCCTTTAGGGGCTCCTGGGATTTAGGCCAGAGGCAAAGAAGGCTGGAGTAGGACCCTGGGCTGGGTGGTGGGATGTGCAGGACCCTGCCACAGCTGGGGCCGGCCTCAAGCCATCCAGGAAGACAGTGCCAAGACCGGGACCCTGCGGAAGGGGCAGGCATGGTGGGCATCGGGCATCTGGACAGCAGTGACGGGCAGCCAGGTCCCCTGCTCAGAAGGGAGCTCCAGGCCTGAGAGGTACGCACAGAAACAGTAGTGAAATCTGCCCATGCAGCATACCCGCGCTCTCCTCTCTGTGGGGGACACTGATGGAGGCTTCCTGGCTTCTGAACCAAAGGTCGGAAGTGGCCCCTGATGAATTCCGGGGGTTGTTGAGTGCAGCGGCTGGACACCCACTCTGAAAACTGCCCCCTCGCAAACGGCAGTGGATATTGCAAACCTTGGGGCTCCCCCAAGAGCCCCACCCCCAGCCACCCGCATGCCAGTGTGAGGGAACATCCCATGAGGCTGCTTCTGGGCTCTCCCTTAAGTATTATACAGCTCAAAGCGACGTGGGGCAAGACTCCTGAGTAATCCCAGAGTGAAATTTAACAGATTAGATCCAGTCCAGCGGGAGACACCAGCCCGTGATTATCACCCTCTCCAAGTGCTCTCTTCCTCACTGGGCCAGGGGGGTCGGCTTTCCAGCAGGCCTGTAAAAAGCAACAGCAAAAGCTGTGTACAGCCAGCTCCCAGCGCACCCGAAGCCCCCGGCAGGCCGCCGTTTGAGGTTAGCCTTGGGTCAACTTGTACCGTGCACTTTTGGAGATTTTCAAAGAAGGCGGGCGCGCACACAAATCATTACGAGGCTAATCAGAAGTTTGGGTATTTAGTGGCCATGTGTACACAGCAATCATTGTCGCCAGGCCCTTCTCCCGCGGAGTCCATCAGGCCTGGTTTTGTTTGGCCCCCGATTTGCATTCACTTGATGGATTGCCAGGGTCGGGGGGTCTTCTCCTTGGGAAACAGTGGAGTGGCTTCTCAGCAAACTCTTAAGAGGAAGAGAACACTAATACCGGCGTTTGCCCAGGTCCTTGAGAGAGCCGGGGAGCGCGAACGTGGTGCTAGATCAATATGACAGGCGGTTAAGAAGCTTTGGGAATGCATTCACAAGCTCTTTTCATTGCCTCCCGCAGACAGGACCGGGGAAGTCCACTCCCAGGCAGGGTGAGGGCCGAGTGGCTTGGACGCAGCTCACGGGAGCTGGCCTGTGAGTTTTGCTTTCTTTACCAGTCACTGGAGCCTGCGGTTCGGTTGCAGTTTGCCAAAATGATTTGGAGCAGACTTCCTCTAGTGCCCAGGCCTGCCTGGGCCCTCTGAAGCCCTGTCGCCTGCCTTCTCTATCAGTCAGCTGAAAAGAAACCTCCGTAAGGGAGGGAGTGGGGCTGGGGGTGGGGAGGAGGGGACCCTTTGCCCACTGGGAGACAGGCACCCACTTTGCCCGGATAAACAGTCTCGGTTGCCAGACTGCCTGCAATTTGGTGGTGCTGCTGCCTTTTGGGGGAGGGGTTGGGGGGGGGCTGTGTTTGCTTTTCTTCTCGTTGCTTTTCTGGAACATCTGTGACACCTGTTGCCTTCATTTGTTCTCTCAATGGGACATCGTGTCTGAGTATTGGGAACAAAACCCGGGCTTTCCAAATTCCTTGCTTTTGGATGGCATCGCCATCGTGTGCGTCTCCTTGTTTTGTTGTTGCTCTTTCTTCTTCAGGCACAAAAGCCTTAGTCCCTGTGCAGTGTGATTCGGGAGCACATGCTTGAGCTTTTATCTCAGGGAAAGGGAAACTCACATTCACCCCCACACCTGCACATGAATGCCTGTCGCAGCTTGATTCATAATGGCCCCAAACTGGAGAAGCCCAAATGTCCCTCGGCAGGTGAGTAAACCGTGGCATGCCCATACCACGGAACACAACTCAGCAATAAGAAGGAGTAGACTCTCAGGGCACACAACAACCCAGGTGAGTCTCCAGAGAATTACATTAGGCAAAAAAGCCAATCTGAAAAACTTACAGATTATGTGGTTTCATTTATATAATATTCTTGAAAAGACAACATTATAGAAGTGAGGGGCAGAGTCGTGGTTAACAGTAGATGGGAGTGGGCAAGAGGATGGTGGGCGTGGTGATTAAAGGTCAACGCAAAGACCCTTGCAGGAATGGAACTGTTCAGTACCTTGACTGAGGTGATAGCTTTAAACCTGCACCTGCAGTAAGTTCGCATTGAGCTAAACACACGCACGTACACACATGTACACACATGCAAGAGTGCAAGTAAAAGTTGGGGCATCTGAACAAGGCGGATGGGTTATGTCAGTGCAGTATCTTGGTTGGGAGGTTGCACTACAGTTTCACAAGACATTATTGAGAAGTCCTGGGTAGAGGGTACATGGGGTTTCTCTGTATTATTTCTTACCACTGCCTGTGAATCTGAAATTATCTCAAAATAAAATACTTAATCGAAACAGTTCAGTGTGGTTTAAGTCCTGTGTCTTCACTGGCTGCTCACCACGTAGGCAGCTCGCTGTTTCCCAAGGTGTCAGGCCTACTTCAGGACACTTGCATTTTCACAGAGTTTAGTAGGCTAGAGAGAAGGAAGCAGGGGTCCCCAAAAAGGCTTCACGGAATTGGCCGCAAGTACAGGAGTCAAGTCGTGTAGGATAAGTTGCTAGGACAGAGATCTACAAGTGACCTCACCCCTAGCCTACTGGAGTGCAGGTGAGAAAAGAAGAAATCAGGAAGACTTTCTGGAGGAGGTGGTGCTTATGCTGCCCTTTCAGGAATGAGTGGACGGTGGGAGTGCTAGTTGGTGTCACCTTGTGTTTGAGTCAGTCTGCCTGGGTTCCAATTCTGGCAGCTCTGGTCCTCAGGTCAGATACTTCTCCTCTTTCTTCCTTGGATTCCTTTTCTGTGAAGTGGGGGCAAGAAAGGGGTCTTGTTTAATACAGAATGTTCTGGGGATTAAATGGAGAGACATTTATAAGTGTTTTGAACTGTACCTGATCCGTGATTAAGTGGGGTGTAGTGTTTGATAAATAAGAATCAACAAAGAAATTAGGATGGGTCTTACAGAATGTGATTGGGAGGGAGAAATTAGGACCGAGAGGCAGGCTGTCATGAGAGAGCAGGTCCTGAAGACTTTGGGGCGATGGGCGGAGGTCTGGAATTTGTCCCCTGAAGACTCTTGGGGTGGCCTTCCTTGGGAGCCCCAGCTCTCGCTCCTAAACTTTTTATTGTGGATGGAACCACACTTGCTTTCCCTTTGGTAGAGAATGCTACTCCCTTTTCTGTGACTCGCCCCTCTTCCCTGCACCCTGACTTCGTGTGACGAGCGAGCAGCGGAAAGGGTTGCTTCCTCCCAGGCTTTGCAGATTTGCTAGTGGCAGAGACCTGGGGATTTAGGAGAAGCTGGACTGACTGCTGGAATAGTGTCTGCTTTCCCACTGAACCTCCTCCCGCACGTGTGGCCAACTCCAGATGCGACTGAGGCACGATAGGTGTAGCCCCCTTCCCTTCCTGTCATGCACCACTGTTTGCCTTGGGTCCCCCCACTGACTCTGGGGATTGTCATTGCATCTTGGATATTTAACCTGACACTCTAAGCAGAGCTTGGCACCTGAACAGGCATTCCTTGAAAGTATTGTCTCCCTGCATCCCCCAACCCACTCCCTACAACCCACCCATCTCTGGGAAGGGATGGATGATTTGTTCCTCTTCTTTTTTTTTGACCTCTGGAAGGTTCTTCTGGGTCACGGGGGGACGAGCTTTTAAACCAGTTTGTTTCAGGAGCATTTCTGCAGATGGTGGGTTTGAGATACCCCACCTCCCCTTCCCCAGATCTGGGAGGGCTAAGGATTGGGCCATGGAGTCCCATTTGGTGGTGGTCCTGCCAGCAGGGTGTCTGGGAGGCTTAGGGGGCCTATTCCCACATCTGTTAGGTAGGCGCAGAAAGGCACCCCACACCTCCTAGCTGCACGCGCCCACAGAGGCATCGAGCCACACCTGCCTGCAGTGGAAGCTGCTGCGCCTGCACTGGCTCTTGCCTCCTTCCGCTTGAGTGGACGCTGGCCAATCCTGACCAATGCCCAGCTGCCCCCTCCTGCACAGCTGTGCCTGAGGGCTTGCTCTTTCTGCTCCCCTAGTGACAGGCTAGGATACTAGGAAGTTAACACCCATATCAATGACCCTACTTCTCAAGATGACTAATCGCGAAACTGTGAGGCTGGAAAGGGCCTCTCCCTCCTGCTTCGGTTGAATCTTCTTCACTGACTCCCTGTGTTTCCTTGCGCGTGGACAAAGTTGAGTGGTGGTGTGCTGATGTCCCGGGATGAGCCGCCTTCCCTTCCTCAGTGCCCTCCCAGTGTCCTGTCATCTCCGAAACAAACTCTTTGCATGCATGCTCTTGTCTCGGGACCTGCTTCTCTGGTGGATGCTGTGGTTTTGCATTCAGGCAGAACAGAGTGCTGCTAACTAACTGGCAGTGGTGACCCTGTCGCTGAATCTGTATTTCCTCGTGTGCAATACGGGACCGTGGTCTGTGCCCGCAGAGCTCCTGCCACCCAGTAGGAATGTTTGCTTTTTGATTCCAATGGCTTAAAGCGACTATCTTACAGACCATCGTAGCGTGGCCTGGCCCCAGGTTGAGAGGAAGGCTGAGTTGCCTGTTAGGATCGTGGCTTCTGGTTTCTTTTACTGATTTCGTTTTTTGTTCTTGCTGGCGGGCGGAAGTGGGGTGGGGGGAGGAGTAGGGAGGGCTCAAGGTGAATAACCAAACCCAGCCGCCAAAGGGGGAGTTGCTTTCACAGCCCGGTGGCCCCTGCCCCTCGGCTCCCCTCCCCCACCCAGGTTACGTGTGTGGCACTGGGGACAATTAAGATTCTTCCTGGGCACTCGGGGGCCCCCACCGCGGAGCCTGTCTTGAAGGACCTTCTGAGAACCGGTTCCTTTCTGGGCGCGTTCATAAGAGATTTCTCATGGCTCAGTTCCCCTATAGAAAACGCGGAATTGTAAGTCTTACGTAGCTCGAGAAAGAAAGCGGAGGGAATGAGTCAGAGCCACACAAGAATAAGTTAACAGTATTCATGACAGCGTCTTGAGAGGAATTACCTAAATAAAAAAAAAGGAGGGGGGTAGAAAAAGAAGAAAAGCTTAACACAAAACCAACCAAAAAGAAAAAGAAAGAGGGAAAGAAAAAAAACCTTGAAGCAGACTAAGAAAAGATGGAGAAAAGGCATCCAAACTTCCTTGTCTGGGCAGCCGAGGCAGGCAGCATTTTGTGTCCCCCGGATGCATTTTAACTCCTTAGTCCTTTGTGGACCAGGTTTGAGGGAATATTTAGCAAAGCTGTTTATTTTGCATAAACCTGAGTAATAGCTCAGCCCGAGGGGAGCAGGATTGTGTGAGGCTGACAGCAGGGTGATTTAAGGATTAGCTACCTGACCCCTTGCACTTCTGCAACCCGGCGCTGCAGAATAAATTCACATTCTTCTGAGCCGGCTCAGCAGAGGCCCACTGTGGGGAGAGGATTCCCGAAAAGGGTGGCTGGGGGTTCTTCGGGGCCTTTGTGGCAGCTTCGGCTGAATTTGGGGTGTTCACGATTCATGTTTCCTTTCTCTTTCTCTCTCTCCTGAAGATCTGACTTAGCAGAAAGGATATTCGCCTTGGTCCTACGCTCGGTGTGCTTTGCTTGCTTTTCCTGATTGACCCTGAGTACTTGCCCGACTCCCAAGCAAAATTCACTTGTTTATTTTTTTAATGCAGCCCTTGTCTGCCCGTCCTCTAAGCAGAGAGAGGGGCTCTGGGCCCACGGGGCTGTGGGTCGATCAGGATGCTGGATTTAGCTGCTGCTTTAGCGAAACGGGGAGTAAACATAGCCAGGGGTCCGCCAGCTCTCAGAAGCGCCTGTTCTGTTCCCTTCTTGTACCTCCCGTGCCCCTTCCCAGCCTCCTGGAGCAGCAGTGGTGGGTGAGCCCTGGTTACTGGAGAGGAGGAGGGCCCACTTATACCGAGACGGTGGTGGCTCTAAATTCATGTCCTGATAGGGTCTGGGGGACAGGAAGCTCTGTGTTGTCAAGAAGACTGCAAATGAGGAGTATTCTTAGGAGAAAAATTGAGAAGCCATGAGGGTGGGTTCAATCCAACATACAAATCCCCGCACGCTCCTATGTGCCTCTTTGCTCCAGAAGGATCTCCGTTTTCCTGCTTTCTAACACCTCAGTGGGTGCCTCCCTGAGGTCCTGGCTGACTAGGGTTGGGGAAGGGGTCCCCCCTGGGGCTTTGGCTGGTCTGTGGACAGCTCTCAGAGCTCACCCCTCCCAGGCTGGCCTGGACTTCCCTTTACTGGGTTGCCAGCAATTCTTTCCTCTTTGGAAACTGGGAGGAAAAAAGACAACCACCACGGACAAAAACAACAACACAGCTGAAAATGCAAACCTGGTTGTAAATACCAAGCAGAGAGTTTTGCTTGGATTTGTTGCCGAGTGAATTTATGGAAGAAAGGGTCAAAACACTGGGAGGGGAGGAAGGGAAATTTGACCATTCTCTTTTTAAAACG
Organism: Tamandua tetradactyla; assembly: GCF_023851605.1. Lineage (NCBI taxonomy): Eukaryota > Metazoa > Chordata > Mammalia > Pilosa > Myrmecophagidae > Tamandua > Tamandua tetradactyla. The sequence continues at coordinate 92,589,297 of NC_135329.1, read as the reverse complement.
GCCGAAACATGGATCCATTGATAAGACATGCATACTTCTAAGCACATTTCAGCAGAGAGGACACGCCTCCTGGTAACTGGTGGGCCTGGGCGTCCATTAAACTGGTTTCAAGTTGCTGTTTTTAATCCGGTCACAGAACCCCTCGGGGTGTTCCTTTCTCCTTCTGTAAATGGAGGCGTTGATCCCACTGTAGCAGCTAAGGTTTTGCAGCTCCGACACCTCTGGTATTGCAAAAGGCTTTGGCATCCCTGACACTCCTTCCTCCTTCTGGTGGAGCAGATGGGGGCTCTTTCTTCCTATTCTTTGGGTCAGAACGCTGAGAACAGGGGGGGCTCGTACAGATGAGCCCCAGGGGGTTGGACTGGGAGGAAGTTCTGGGGCTGTGGTTCCATCAGGTCAAGAGTTATAACGTCATGGTCTTTCCTGAACCCGTCGTGCCCTCCCTGGGTGACTGCGGCAAGTTGGTTTTCGTGCTCACCCGCCTCGCAGGTCAGTGCAGATGTCACCCTGCCCACCCCAGGCCTAGCCTCCAGCCCCAAGGAGCTGTGGTTTGGTGGGAGTCAAATGTTCGGGGCTAAGGGGAGACCAGGGCCCCATGTCAGAAGACTGCTTGGGACCCAGAGGACACCCCGGGCCTGAAATGGGGTCAGGATCCAGCAGACTCCAAAGGGAAGGAATGGCCTCTGCAGATGGGTTAGCCAGGCAGGCCAAGCTGGGGGCTGGGGGGCATTGGCAGAGAGAAGGGAAGTGACCATTGTGAGAGATGAAGCTCTTCCTAAAGGCCGAACTGCCAAAGGGTCGTGGCCACCACAGTGAAAGTCTCCAGGGCAAAATAACCGCCTTCCTGACCCCCACATAGTTGGAATTTTGTTGTCAAGGTGAGAATAACAGGTCTCCACCGGTTTCCTTTGAAACCCACCTGTACAAAACTCTTTTGGGGCCTGGTCATTACTTATCTCTTTCTTATGGCATCCCCTGCTTAGATTATTAATCACTCAAGAGTAACCAGGAGTTAACTGTGGGTGAGATTTGTTTGTTAACTGTTCCTCTGTGTAGTTCTAGAGGTTGTCTCCCAAAATACCTAGTTTAATAGGGTCAAGTCAAAAGAAGAGGCTGTCAGGATAAAGAAAAAAGGACGATCATAACATAAAAATGAAGATGTTACGATTGAGGTCAGTACTTGTCCAGCAGGTAGAGTTTTGGTCCTTTCCAGGGCCCAGGTGGGGACAGGGAGGGAGGCGTCCACCTCCCTGGGGCCTGGTGGGGAAGGTAGGGCCTGTACGGGGTGGAGGATGGGGAGGGCAGGGGGCTGGGGGAAGGGACTCCACCCACTGCTGTGGGGGCAGACACACACGTAATGCTTTGTGGGGAGACCCAGCTCTCCCCATTCGGCTCCCTGAGCGTGGGTGCTCTGATCCCGTACATCTCTCCCATGGATGCTGCATCGCACACTTGTCCACTGCGAATATATGCAAACTTCCTCACCTTGTTGGGGTGGGCCTCAGAGGTAGCAAACTTCTCAGGCTTATTTCCTGTCTCTCGGATCCTGAAATTGTGCAGGCCTTGTTCAGGCACTCTCTCATAGCTCATATCAGCTTTAGAAAGAATCACGTCCTCTCTCGGCTTCGCCTTTCCACGTGAAACAGACTAAATGCTTCAGTTCTGCTATAGGAGGTAAAATTTAAAAAACAATAACAATAATATAGGCAAGCAAAATGTTGTTTTCATTAAGAAAGCATTGAGATGATGGGCACAGGGTTTCCAGGAGAAGGGCTTTTCTGTTGAATTTCCAGTCTTCATCTGCACAACGCTCACCTGGAATTTGGCGTGCCTTTTTCAGCATGCGCACGGGCTGGAACCTCGTCTGCAGGGAACATTCTCCACCGACCTGAAATTTCTTACCTGGATCATGATATAATACTTCATATTATTTTCTCAGACACACATCTCACAGCTGTCTCTGTTCTGAACAAAGAATCAAAGGAAACGCTCTCTTAGGCTCTGACATTAACGTGTGTGATCTGAGGAAGGCACGTGACCTCATGGAGCCTCAGTTTCCTTGTTTGTACAATGAGTGATGTTAACTGATGTTCTAGTTTGCTAACTGCCAGAATGCAATATACCAGGAACGGAATCACTTTTAAAAAGGGGAATTTAATAAGTTGCTAATTTACAGTTCTAAGGCTGTACAAGTATCCGAATTAAGACAAGTCTATAGCAATGTCGAATCTAAGACATCTAGGGAAAGATACCTTGATTCAAGAGAGCCAATGAAATCAGGGTTTCTCTCTGAAATGGAAGGACACATGGCGAACACGGTCAGGGTTTCCCTCTCACCTGGAAACACAACTAGCGAACAGTAGCATCGTCTGCTACTTTTCTCTCCCAGCTTCCTGTTTCATGAAGCTCTCCAAGAGGCGTTTTCCCTCTTCACCTCCAAAGGCTGGTGGGCTAGAGAGCCATCTGGCTGTGTTGCTCTGAAACTTTCTCCAAAATGCTTCTTCTTTTAAAGGATTCCAGTAAAACCAATCCAGACCCACATAGAATGGGTAGAGACACGCCTCCATCTAATTAAGTTTAACACCCACAATTGATTGAGTCACATCTCCGAGGAGATGACCTAATCAAGTTTCCAACCTATAATGCTGAATAGGAATTAGAAGAAACCGTTGTTCCCATAAGATTATGGAGGAGTAAAACATTGCTTTTTTAGTGTACATAAATCCTTTCAAACTGGTACAACTGGTAATCTTTGATTCTATGCAGGATCATCTGTTTAGGTCCCTGCATTTTTTTTTTGTATACTATATGGCAGGTGTCACGTTTCCTTCTTTTTCCATGTGAGTATCCTGTTATTGTAGCACCATTTGTTGAATTTTTTTTGTTTCCTTGTTTGGTTTTAGTTGGTTTGTTTTGGGGAAGTGCGTGGACTGGGAATCAAATCCTGTTCTCCCACATGGCAGGTGAGTAGGTCCCTAAATTTTATGAGACTTTACTCACCCATGATATTGTTGATATTGCATGATTTGTCCAACGGTTCCACCCTGCAGAGTGACATTTTAGTGTTTAGTAGATCTTAATGTCAAGTTCAGTTAGCTGACCTTGGCCTTGATCCTTGGAGATTCACGTTTCCAGTGTGCACCATTTCCAGGAGCGAATGCGATATTTACCCAATGAGGACCTCTTTACCAATCATCTTTTCTTATTTTGTTATGGTTTCCATCACACAGTTGCAGAACCATCCCTTTCCCTCCCCTGAAATTAGAGTGAAAACGCAATGCAATGGTATCATGCACTTATATAGATTTTTTTCAAAAAGACAAAATGATAGTCATAAAGAAAATCATTCCAACCCTGTGAGGTTGGGATTGCACTCTCCCCAGACATTCGCTGTGTTTACAGAGAAAAATAAATATCTCTGTAAATATGTGTTATGTTTATGGTGAAAAATAAACATCTAAATAAATATCGCGCTTTTTAAATTAGAGCAGTTGCGGAAGTCAAGGCAAATGGATGTAGGCAAGGGCTGTTCTAATTCGGGGACGCACGTTCCCAGATTTGCTCTAACTGACATGTTTGTCTTTCTGTCTGCAAGGGGTGTGCAGAGCCTGGCTTTGAGGAGGGAAATAAGCATTTACGGAGCATCCATTCTGGACTTGACACTTTATGTACAGGATCTCATTTCACCACCATCCAACCCTGTTGAGGGTGAGAATTTTTGGGGAAGCTCAGGCTCAGATTGGCTAAATGCGAGGTCCAAACTGACACGACAATCAGTTGGTGTCACTGGATCTTTCCCATGTCCAGAATAAAAGAGGGAATTACTGACTCCATGGGTATGGGAGGCAACCTACGTTCTAAACTCAGAAAATGGGCAAGAGCAGAGAGCAGGGGCAGTGCTAGCCCACACCAGCTCCGTGTGGACACACACAAGCCCCATGCCAGCACGGGGTAGCTCCAAGTGGTACATGCCAGCCCCTGCTTGCTCCATGCTAATACACACTATCTCCATAGTGGCACATGGCAGCTCCATGCTGATATGTGCTAGCTCACGGCAACTCCATGCTAACATATGCCAGCTTCATGTAAGCAAGCATACTGCAGTTTCATACAGATACATACCAGCCCCATGCCAACATATACCATCTACATGCCAGCCCATATCAGCTCCATGTTAGCTAATGGCAACTCTATGCTATAGCACAGCAGTTCCATATGAGCCCATGCCAGCTCCAGGCCCAGGAAGAAATAGAGGCTCTCTGGTGAGAAGGGCAAGGGTTCTTCTTCTCTCCACTCCTTGCAGAGCAGGGTGCCTGTCTGCTTATACAATTACAGCTCTCCATCCAACACGGGGGCCTTGAAACTCCTCCAGGCAGCCAGCCTTCTGCACACCACCAGGACAACTCTTTCGTTAGGACCCATGAGGGTCTGCAGAGAGTGGGCAGGTGGGTACTCTATAAGCGAATTTGCAGCTGGGCCTCATTTGTGATTTACAAGCAGGCATGTCAGTGGGAGATGAGTTTTGCAGATTTCTGTAATACAGAAGCAAACACCCTCAGATAGGAGGGAGAGCACATTTCCCACTTCAGGGGTCCACTTCTGCAGGTTTCCTTATTTGGAAATGTGTTCTGTCTCTCTGTCTCTTTCCCTCTGTGACCCTATCTCTCCGTGTCTCTCTGTCTCTCTCTCTCTGCCTGTCTCTATCTCTCTGTTTCTGTATCTCCCTCACATGCACACACACACGCACACGTGCACACACATCACTATGCAGTCCAAGCTGTTCCTGAGGCCGCAGCTGTGGAGTCAGGTTCCCCAGGGAAGGGGCGTGTTGGAGGCTGGTTTAACGGCTTCCCCGGTGGCCCCAACTGGTGAGATACCGCCCTACACAAGGTGTGCCTGCCGAGCGAGGCGGGGCCAATGTGAGACCTCCAGCCCCCTGGGATTTGGGCGGCCGCACTGGCCTTGTGGGCGCAGCTTCCAGGGAACTGAGCGCGATTGTGAGAGGCGCGTGGCACCAAGGCAAGGAGTCTGGAGCCCAAGGGCCTGCTTTCCTTTCCGTCCTGGCTTGGAAATCTACATAATGGGGCTCAGTGTCACATCTGCTGAGGAGGAATGCAGTGACCACCTCCATCTTGCCTGCCTCTGATGGCCGCTGTGAGGGTTAAATGAGGTAATAGATGAATATATGAGGTTCGCCCAGCGAGTACAAATGCAGACTGTTTTCCCACTGCTCCTCAACCCAGGTGCAAGCCTGCAGTAAAAGTTAAATGGCTCTGGCCGCGGACAGTGGTCCTTTGTGGGAATGTGATGCGTTCTGGGGTTTCTCAGAGCTTGGGCATTGCCCAGAGACTTGTTAAAGCACAAGTTGCTAGGCCCTACCTCCCCGTTCTGACTCAGCATGTCTGGGACAGGGCCTGAGATTTTTTATTTCACATACGTGCAAGGGGGTACTGAGGCTCCTCGGCCAAGGACCCCCACTCAGAGGCAAGGCCCAAAGCAGGCAATTTCCAAACATTGAAGCACCTCTATTTGGAAGACTCAGTTGTCATTTTTTCCATGAAGCCCTCAGAGCAAATCAGCAATTAGCTTGGTGCAAAGGGTCTAGGTACCCACTGCCTCGGTTTTCTTCTCTGTAGAGTGGGGGTGATACACCTGGCTCATGGAGCTGCGGGGGATTAAACGAGATGTGAGGAGAATGCCTAGTTCATTGTCAGCTCTGGATAAACATGATCTCCTGTCCTTCCTCTTGGTGGCTTTGATTTTCACAGCCCCTCGGTAATGTGGCAGTAGGGATTGTGTCAAAACAGTGGAAGTCGGTGAGGTTGAGCAGTTTGCTTAGGATGGTGGATGAGGTCTGGGAAGGTAGACCCATCACAGAATATCTTGGGTCATTCCTGTTCTTTTGACTATTCAAGAATTTGAAATCATCCTCACTTTTCTTTTAAAGGTAAAGAGGGAGAACGGAGCCCTTTTGCCTGATGGGTATAATTCTTAGTTTTGGCGGTTGGGTTGTACCAGCTTAAGTTTTTTCTCACATTCCCACATACTTACTCTTGCCCCTATTCACATCTGTAAACATTTTTAAAATGTGTATTTTCTTTCACAATAAAGCTGCTTCTTCAGCTCTACCAAAATGAGTTGCTGACATGGAATTCACATTTGGCAACCCTCTGTCATCCATGTTTTACTGAGTATGAACTATTGTAAATTAAGTGATGTCGCCGTTTTTTTTTTTTTCTTCCCCCAAGTGGTTGTGGAATCAGAGCTGTTCCTAAGTAAAAGATAAATTATAGCTAGATCTTAAGAGGCATCATTTAAAAAGTGTCAGGATACAACTGGGTTCTTAAAAACCATGCAGAGCTGCTAAATTCCCATGAAAATGGAGTGTCGTGGATTGCCTGGGGTGACAGCGTCCTTGGCACTGATTTATGCCATCTGCTTGGCCAACCCTGTTACTTCAGGCCTCTAGTATGAGAGACAGCATCCACTGAGGGAGGCTTCTTGGGGTTTTCTTCATGTCTCCAAGCCCTCAGCCCCGAGTCAGAGCCCAACACATGGAGAGCAAGGACCCTGGGAGAACAACGATAACATGCAGAATTGGACTTTGAAAAAGTGACGTCTACCAGAAGTGCACCTTTTTCGTCATTAATGATAAAGCTCTTGCAACTTAACCTAGGTTGACGCTAGACTTACTCCAACTACTTCTACCCCTTGTTAAATATTTAATTGTCTGTAATTGTTTGATATAATAATTTTCCCTGAAGTTACATTTTTACCCAGGAGTTGATTCCCAAAAGGTGGGATGAGTGAGTCAAAGGGTCTGAACCTTGGGATATACCATCCAATGATTTCTTTTTTTTTTTAATACATGGGCAGGCATCGGGAACCGAACCCGGTCCTCTGGCATTCCAGACAAGCGTTCTTGCCTGCTGAGCCACCGTGGCCCGCCCATCCAATGATTTCTAATAACTATTTCCAGTAGGGTGCTTCGCAACACCCTTTCCAGCATTGGATGTTCTTGTTAAGAAAAAAATATTGATGATATTTTAGGTAGAAATATTGTCATTTGATTGGCAAGAAATCAAATTTTGTTTTGTTTTAAATTACGAGAGAGGGGCAGTGTGATGGTGGCTCACTGGCAGAATTCTTGCCTGCTGTTCCAGAGACCCAGGTTTGATTCCTGGTGCCTGCCCATGCAAAAAAAAAAAAAAAGTTAAGGAAGAGTCCTTGCTTTAGGGGGCACTGGGAGCATGGAGGCCTGATTTGGCAGTGCTGTGCTGAAGTCTGCTCAGGCCAGCTGCTCCCACCTCCATATTCAGTGACTCTCCCAATGGCAGCTTGAAATCAGCCATGATAGGAGCATTCACACCATGAAATCATCAGGAGTATTCACACCATGGGAATCAGTGGAGCATTCACACCATAGGAATCAGTGAAGTGTTCATACCATGGAAAATGGCGTGAGCATTCACACCATGGAGTCAGTGGAGCTTTCACACCACAGAGTCGTGAAGCATTCATACCATAGGAATCTGTGGAAGTGTTGACACCATGGGAATTGGTGCGAGCATTCACACCATGGGATCAGCAGGAGCATTTGCACCATGGGAATGGGCAGTAGTGTTCACACCACAGAAATTGGCAAGAGCATTCACAGCATGGAAATGGGCTCACTCCCCCATTCACACAGACCCCAGAGCTGTTAGTTAACATTTGTCAGCCCACCACTGCATCCATTTGACAAGTAGTAGTACAGGGCCCCTGGGGAGACACATAATCATAGTAAGAAGAAAAGCCTTACAGCTGAGTAGAGGGAGAAGTAGTGCTGGTTAATAGTCACTGACATTCTATAACCAGGAGCTATAACTTTGCAGTGCACATAGTCCCTAAGTGAGGCAGGAAACATTCCCTTCAGGCATGCATATTCCAGAAAGACTTCATGAAAGAATTAAAGCGTAAGTTAGAATTCTAAGAGTGTGCAAAATAAGGAGGGGGTTGGGGATGGGAGTGAAGGTTGGGAGTCGTCATGTGCTCACAGGCAGCAAGGAAGCGCTTGTTTCTTCTCATGGGTGATGGCTGAAGTTAAATTTCCAATAATTTAACTTGCATAGTGACCCTGGTGCTATGATACTGGCCAGAGCCCATCCAGGGTCTCTGGGCACCCCCTAGGCGATGGGCCATGGTGGCGGGACACCATGCACCTCTGATTCCTGGCATCTGGTTCTTATTTCATCAGAGGTTGGAGTTCGTTCTCAGCAATCTACAGCATGAATGCATTTCAAAGGAAATACTTAATTGGCCCCCACTGCTGGGCATTTTTTTCATCTCCCAAGGAGAAATGAGTTTTGCTACCCTGATGGATGAGGGAGGGTAGGTAGAGTTTGTGAGTGTATTTACAGTTTGCAGAAGTTTGTTCATTTTGTGGACTCCATAATAAATGGTTCAAGCTGAGGTGGGGGAGGGAAGTCAGAATCCAGAAATGGGTAGAAAGGAGACATTTATTGAGGCCAGTTCTCCCCAGCAGAATTTGGGGCTTGTGGATAAACAGGGTTGGGAGTAGGGATAGGGACTTCTGGTTGAAAAAAAAAAAAGAAGGTCTGGGCCTCCTGAAAGAGTCGGGGTCGTCTTCCCGGTTCTGGAAGACCATTCCCAGAACCCTCTGCCTTAGAGCCTTTGGCTTTGGCACAATCTGACGAGGAGATTGGCTGAGGATTCCTGAGAAAAATCAACCAGGCTTGGAAAGTCAGACCTGATACTTGTTGGTCCTTTCTTTCGTTTCATGCCTTCATATGGAAGCAGGTACTGTATGAGATGTAACACAGTCTCTTTCCACACTCAAGGCACAGAGCAGATACATCGGCTACTAACGGAGTGTCTCCAAGACCCCGTTCCCTCCCGCCATCCCTGCCTCCAGCTGCTCCACCCCCTTCTTGCTTATGGATCCCACAGAATCCAGGTGCATTATAACAACAGACCCTGTGAATTCTCGCTGGTGGAAGATGTCCCGAAGGGGGTCCACAGCGAACGCCTCTGGGGAGTCTGACTGGACTTTCTCACATGCAAAGATGGCAGGACTCACAAGGCGGGCAGGTGTGTCGGTGTGAGCAGGGGCTGATGCAGGCTGTAGAGGAAGGGACCCTCCTTGGGCTCACGTCAGTCCCAGGAGCTTATCTGCTCAGGCCCCCCTCTGTAAGTGGCACCCACAGAGAGTAAGAAAGAAAGAAAGGCCTTGCTGCCGTGAGTTCCAGAACATGCTAGAATCTTCTGGAAAGTGAGCATTTGGGGCACACTAAGCCCTATCATTCCCTGTAGGGTTACTGAGTAGGTTGAATCCATTTCCTTTAGGAAGAAAGCCATTCATTCATTTACTCCCTCGCTTATCCTTCCTCATACCTTGAACACAGAGTAGCCCGCAGACCCTTTCTTCCTCCCAGGTGGTCGTTGCAAACCTGGCTTCTTCAGCTGGAAAGAGCACGGTATCAGGTCGGTGCCTGGCTCTCTGGGTGACCTTGTGACCTCTGGGTCACATCTGCCTTCCATTAAGACAGGGCACCTGTGGGGACATGCCAGAAGCAGTGGGAGTGGCCTCCAAGGGCAGCCAGTGCCGAGTCCAAGGAGGTCCCTGCTAGGGAGGGGTACGGGGATGTCCGTGACCCCGGCACAGCAGATCCCTAGGGGACTTTCACAGCACAAATATCCCTAGCCGCCCCAGAGAGAGTGTCTGGTTGGTCAGGGCCAGGGTGGGCAGAAACCCATTTTAATTCCCCAGATACTTTTAATGTGTGTCCAGGGCTGTGCTTCCCTTGGGTTGGGAACAAGGCAAGATAGGAAGGTGGCCCCTGGGTGCCCTTCTACCGCTGCCCCTGGCTGGACGGGTGAGAGGAGAGGGAGGTCTGCCAGCCTCCAGCTGGCCATCCGGCATGGGGCAGGGAGGTGGGAAGGATGGGAGAGCTTGAGCTGCAGGCTTTCCCTCAGCCATTAAAGTTTATTGTTGCCGTGGACAGTGATTGAAAAAGGCTTTTTGCAAGACTGAAATGTGAGCAATGAAACTTGCCAGTTGATGCCGACACAGGGCACTTATCTCATAAAAATATCCTCCGTGTCAAAAGGTTTCAGTAAATGTGCCTGGAAGTATTAGCAGTCATTTCTGCTTGCCTCTGGCTCCCCTGGGGCCTGCAGCAAGGGATTGTAAAAGGGGACTCTTAGGAGGGAGGGAGAGAAGGGCAGAGGAAACTAAAGCCAGTTAAGCCTTCTGCCAGTGAGGAGAGGGACCAGATCCTTCCAGCAGGGACTCTGGCAGTTTTAGAGTTTGTCCCCTGAAGCAGTTTCCCTTTTCTCCAGTTGCCAGCTTACAGAGTGGGAAGGCTGCTTCTCTGAGAGGCAGGAGTGCCTGGCACTGAGCTAGGACAGGAGAGGACATATGTTCATGATCTTTTCCTGTGTGCTCAGTGACCAGGTGAAGGCAGAAATTTTCACATAAGGAAACAGAGGCTCAGAGATGTTTAGTGACTTGCCCAAGGTCACACAGCTAGTAAGTGGACCAACCAGGAATAGGAAACCGAGCCTATTCCTCAAGGGTGCAGGCAGGGTGCCCAGGGCTGGGTGGGTGCTCGGAGCATGAGTGCAGGCCAGCAGGTCCCAGGGTGAGGCATCGGCCACAGGCAGGGAGGAATATTCCACCTCTTCTGGTCGGCAGGTTCGTGGGGCCACTCTCCCAGGGCACCTGTGCTGCCTTTGGAGGACTGACCTGCTCCGTGCTGCAGGTTTGTCCTCTGGGCATGGTTCACAATGTTCCCTCCAGGCCCCTGGAGAGGAAGAGAAGCCAGGGCTACATTCCAAACACTGGGATTTGGGAGCAGGCGAGACCCCCTCTTCTGGGGACGGGAGGCTCCCCACGCAGGCCCCCTGCACTCCCGTGGCATCAAGGCTGGAGCTGTAGCCTGGGGGAGACACATGCTGAGGCAACTCCTCCTGGCTCTGACTGCTGCTGCCTCCATCCAAGGCAGTCTTTGGAGTGGGTGATTCGGTTTGAGAATCTTATTCTGCCCAGAAAGGGTGGAGGAATCAAGCACCCAGTAGTGGCACCGTGCGGGCTGTGTGGCTGGTGGGACCGACTGTCTACAGAAGGAGAAGTAGGTGGAGACGGGTTTCTTCTGGTTAGTGCCAGATAACCCCTCTTCTCTGCCCGGAAAAAGTTTCTCTGAGAGGTGGGGGCCGTGGGCCTGCAGGGTCACTATGGCTTACACTGAAGATGGACTCTCCCAGTCCTGCTCACCTGGTCACAGTTCCTCCTGGGGGAGAAACCCACCCTCCACCACCAGGGCATGGCTTGGCAATGGGGGTACTGATACCTCCCTCCCACCCCCAAATGCCTCCTGGCATCCCCTGCCTGAGCCGCTTTTCCTAGGCGGACCACAGGGTCATCCCTGGGAAAAACCTCATGGACTTGGGAGCCATCCGGTGCTCCCCAGCACAGTCCCAAATGTGGCCCTGACATTCCAGCCCTCCCGAGCTCAGCAGCTCCTCCCCAGCTGCCCGCCCCCACCCGCCACCTCCGCCCCGTGGTCCCTGCCTGTCTGCTCCTTCAGTTTCATCCCCACACTGCACGTGTCTCTGTGCATTTTCTGGGATTTGTGTTTTGGTTTGCTAGCACTGACAAAATGCAATAGAGTAGAAGTGGGTTGGCTTTTATAATGGGATTTATTGACTTACAAGCTTACAGTTCATTGGCCGTGAAAATGTCCAACTCAAGGCATCAACAGGTAATACTTTCTCCCTGACGACTGGCTACCGGCAAGCTTGGGCTCTTCTGTTAGAGAGCAAGGCACATGGTGACGTCTGCTGATGTCCTGGGTTTTTGTTGCTTTCAGCTCCTGGCTTCAGTGGCTTCCTCTGCCTGCTTCTATGGGGCTTTTTAATGTTTCTTATCCTCTTATAAAAGACTCCAGTAAGAGGATTAAGACCCACCCTGGGGCACTCCTCAATTGAAATAACCTAATCAAAAGGTCCCACCCACAATAGGTCTACACCCACGGGAATGAATTAAAAGAACATTATTTTTTCTTGGGTACATACAGCTTCAAACCATCACAACTTGTCTTGTGCCATCTGGAGGGAAAGTTGACAAAATGCTCATAACTTCAGGGGTGGCAATAGCTTCTCCACGCCGGACATGTTAGGGATGCACGCAGGCACCGGTCTGGCTGTACATGGGTCTGTCCGTTTTCAAGCCACTGATGACATTGGAGTTTCCCTATGCAGCAGGTTCTTTCTTCCAGAGATCCTGCCCTGGCCTCAATTCTGGTGGAGCATCTGGTCTACCCACCATTCGGGTCTTTGCTCATCCCTAGAGCTTGGGATGCTAAAAAGCAGTCTGGGGTCTCAAGTAGCCAGCGGGCCTGGGGCTGGGGTCTGTCCGGGCCTCTTGTCCTCAGCAAGGGGCTGTGCTGTGATTTATGCAAATAGGGGGGTGCTGGTGATGGGGATTCAGGGGCCATCCATCACCCCATTTCCCAGCGCCCAGCCATTCGTCAATGGGGCCTCAAAGATAATACACTTTTTGTTTAAGGCAATTACTTAATCTCGACAAACTCCTGTGTTAAGCAGGGCTATTAGTGGGGCGTGTCATCAATCAGTGCAAAGCCAGGTGGGTGCTTTTCCTGAACTGCAATCACTCTTGGGGACCCACGGTGGGCCCCTTGCCATCCTCGCCACCCTAATTACACAAGCAGCATGCTAACAGCGAGCACCCCGCATGTGCCGCAGGGGCGGGGAAGGGGACCATTTTTAACGCCAGTCAGAATGTTTTGCGAGCCAGGCAGAATGATCCATGGGGGTTATTAGCAGGCACCGGAAACACAGCTGGGGAAAACAGATAACTCCCAGACTCGCCTCCGACTTGGCTGCGTACCTGGGCAGCGCTGAGAAGCCACTGCGTGGAATACCCTTTCTGTTTTGTGGGGTTCACCGTCATTTCTGGGAAGGCCGTGGCCAAAACGGAAACACCAAGCCCAGCCCTGTGTTTCCAGGATGTTGTGAGCTCTCCTTATCAGTGGCTGACCTGGAACATGACCTGTCGCTCTCTAGCTGTCACTCACCTGTGCCCCTGGTCCCACTGAAGCCAAGTCCCAGGTTGCCTTGGCGGGGGATCTGGGGTAAGCGGGCAGGGACAGGGGCCCAGGCCCCCACCTTGCCCCACACTTTTTGTTGTCACTCTGGAAGAGCCCTCACCACCCTGTCCACCTAGTAGGAACATGCCTGGAGTTTCCTCAGAGCTGCGTCACGGGTCTAGATGTGGCTGTGGGGCCTGCTTCACTTCCTGGGCCTCGGTTTCCCCATCTGTAAAATGGGGATAATGACATGCCCGCGTGTCACGCTGCGGCAAGGATAAAATGGGTCCACAAAGTCATGGACTCAGAAGGGTGCCAGCAGGAGGCACGTGGTGCGTTAGCTGGTAGGGCCCTTCTGTTCAAGCTGCAGGAGACGCCCGATGGCAGCCTGCTGGGTGAGTGACACCTGCTCTGATAGCAGGTCTTTTCTGGAGCCCAAATTGGTTTATATCGACCCTTGGCAGCTACTAGCCACCCTTGTTATTATTGGGGTCTGTTTTCCAGTAGTAATATGACTCATTCATTCATTCATTCATTTATTCATTTACTCGCTCAACCCATAGACCTTGCCCCCTCCATGCCAGGCGCTGGCTGCTCCTGAACTTTGGGGAGATGCTGCAGAGGGGTGTCTATGGCCTGATTCGGACAGAAGGGACAGAAGAAAGGCTCAGGGGGCGTTGTAGAGGCATGGGCTGCCTTATTTTGGGCCATGTGGGTTGGCAGGATGAAGAGGGAAACGGTGTGTGGCAGGGAGGGCCTTGCCAGGCAGAGCGAGGGCTGGTGGCTGTTGTGGAGGTGGGAAACAGGGGTCTTTCAGGGGTCTACAAAGCTGTCAGTCTGATCCGGGCCTTGGGACTGTGAGAGCCCCCAGCCTCCATTATGCCAGGTAGAGTTGAGATGGCAGGACCCGGGGCCACCTATCAAGCTGGCGGAGCCCTCTGCTGCTGGACACCCCCTCCCTTGGGTGTAACAGACCCACTGAGCAGAGCGTTTCCCAAAAACACCTCTAGCGAGAGCGAATGGGCCCAGGTTGGTGAGGGCAGCTCTGGCTTCTCCAGCACCAAATCTCATTGTACGTGGGAGTTTCCCCTGTACTTAAAACCCTGTTTATTTTAAAGGAAGTAGACTCCGTCTGCTTTTAATTCACACTTAGCTCATCAAAATATTGTTTGGCAAGAGTTTTTTTTGTTTTTTTTTGTTTTTTTGTTTTTTTGATAACCAGGAAGGGCTTGGGAGTAGTTTTTTCTCTTTTCCCTTTTTATACATCCTTATTCTAGGAAACAAGGTTCTGGGCACCCCTCCAGCTGGTGGTTTCGGCTGCGAGGCCATGCTTTCTGTGCCTCGGTTTCTCCACCAGCAAAGTAGGAAGAGTGAGCCCTCCCCAGGGATTCCGTGGGCCCATCTCCATCCTGCTAGCGGACCCCCGCATCTCAGGTAAAGGGAACCGCTGTTCCCATTAGCTAGTGGGAATTCCCAGGATGAAGTGATGTGTATTCAGCCACTTTCAGCTGTTCAGTCCAGAATATGACTTGGCCAGTGCTGCAGGGAAGTAAGTCCCGGAAGGGTTTTGTGACTTGGCCAGTGTCTCTCCACAGTCCTGTCCCATCCCCAGGCGGCCCCTGGCATGCTCTTGACTCTTTAGGGACCTCTTGGCCATCAGAAGGTCTCAGGAAGCCACAGGCCCACTGCTTTTCTTGTACTCCCCGGTGGGCAATGGTTATTCCAGGACAGAGTGGAGGGAAGTGCTGCTGGCCTGGTGGGCCCTGAGGAGAACCCACGGTGTGGGGAGGGGGATGGGGAGATGGGGGGAGGTAAGATGAGGGGAGCAAAGGGACAACACTGCCCTATTCCCTGTGCTCCGACGGACTTTACCCACAGAATCTCACTCAACCCTCCCTTAGCTGCCTGGGAGCCTCTGCTAGTTGAATGAATGGAGAGAAGAGAGAGAGGAAATTATTATTATTTATTAATCGGTTGATTTAAGTAATCAAATAAAAGTTCACAGGGACCTAAGAGTCACAAGTGAGAATGGTCTGAAGTTTGGAAGAACTTTCCTTATCACCCTATTGCATGTATCAATGAGACTTTTATTAACCAAGGCTTGAACTCCACAAATAACCAAAATTAAATAAGTGTGACATGTAAGACCTGCACTAACTGTTGAACCATTGAAATGTGACTGGTCCTGTCCATGGAAACTATACACCAGGTTTTGAAGACTCAGTACCAAAAAATAATGTAAAATATCTCATTAATAATTTTTATATTGAGTACATTTTGAACCGATAACATTTTTGTTATACTGGATCACTTAAATTGCAGGATTAAAACTAGTTTTTACCTGCTTCTTTTTAGTTGTTGTTTTTTTTTGTTTGTTTGTTTGTTTGCATGGGCAGGCACCAGGAATGGAATCTGAGTCTACGGCATGGCAGTCGAGAACTCTGCCTGCTGAGCCACCGTGGCCTGCCCTGCTTGTTTTTTTTAACATGGCTACTATAAAATTTAAAATTACATACATGGTCCACGTTTTATTTCCATCGCTGGGACTGAGTTAGATGGAGGGGTGTGTAGTGAAGAGCCTAGTTTTCGGCAGAGAAATTTTATAAAGAAAAGGATCGTTTTAAGTAGCATATAATTATCGGAACCCTACTGATAAGGGGCTCCCGGAAAGTGGTCCTTCAGGGAACTGCTTTCAATGAAGGCATGAAAAACATTTTGTAATTAGCCCATTGATTGCAGGAGAGTAAATAAGAGCAGCACGGAGGTGCTTGAAGGCTGCTTGTTTGCTTCCTTGGCCGGATTTAAAGGCATTGATTGCAGGCCGTGCCTCGGAGCGCATCCTGGAATAAAGGGGTGTTTTAACTTAGCCCACAGAGCTGTCTCCAGTACCTGGTGGGGACCAGGGTCAGACTTTACTGTCCCCTTGAGTACCGTTGACAGAATTAAAACAGGGTCCCGTGACCTCTTTGCCAGGCGTGAGCAGGACCTCAGGACTTGAGAGAGCTCTGTGGGAAACACACCAGCTGCTGGGAAAGCGTAAGGCGGGGGGCGCCATCAGGACATGTGGGGACCAGGCAGTGGAGTGGACAGATGTCCTCTTGGAAGGGCTTAGAGCCCCCCAACCCCCACACTGGTGAGAACTGGGTTTCCTGGGCACTAGCAGAACAGCACGAAGCTGCCAGCTTTTGGTGTCACTGGTACAGGTGGGCAAGTAAATGTGTCAAAGAACGACAGGGTGTAGGGACATGCAGGCCAGCCTGCTTCGCTTTGGGCCTTGCGTTCGACATGCCTGCATCTGGCCGAGGCCACCTGGCCAACCCCTGCCTCTGTCACAGAAGATGGAAGGAGCCCTGGAGCCAGAGTGCCAGCTTGCTGACCACAGCAAGGGCCCCTGCGCTGGGTCCATGCGTCCTATTTTCTCTTCTACCAGGTCCCAGGCTCCCTGCAGGGGGACTTGAAACCACAGACTTCTGGGTTTCAAATCTGTTGTATATTTGGGGGCCTTGCATACTGTTATTTTCTTTCTGTTAGAACAGATTCCATAACCAAGACCGTTTTCACCCCTTCATGGGGTCCCTCTGAAGCTTACCCAAGTCTTGCTCTCTTGCTGAAGAGGTAGGTGTGCCACTGAGAGGGCGGTGGAATGGTCACTCAAGTGGCCCTCCTGTGTGCCCGACCCACACAAGCTCTAGATTCCTGCCTCGGTCTGTCTTTCTGTGAGTCCTGTCATTGCCCTCGTTTAGTAGAAGGGAAAATGGAGGCACAGGGAGAGCCAGCCTGGACCCAGCTATGGGTTGCGGGGCCAGCGCTCCCCACTGTGATGCCACCTTGGGAACAGGACAGTCTATTCCTGTGACCTGTCCCTTTCTCTTATGACAGCCATCAGGTGGGAGAGGCCCCTCGGCTCTCCAGGCTCCGATGCAGCAGGGGCCATGGAGCATGGCGGCCGGCCCTGCCTGCAGCCCTGCATGGGGTGGTTTGTGTTAGCCCAGCCGTGTACTCTCTTTTGTCAGACAGCACCTCACTAGAGAAGCCAGCCCTGGGTCTGGATGGGCAGTGGGTGCTGGTGGGCTTAGGGGAGGCCGTGTGGGCAGGGACTGGTCAAACTGGGGCCCAAGCTGCCTGGGCCTCAGCCCATGAACCCCAGCCGGGGTGTTTGCTGTGTTGGAATTTCCTGTCTGATTTTAATTCCCTCTCCCCACCCCCCAGCAACTGAGACAAAAATGCTTTTTAATTGCATGCTGTAGAGTGGCCATTCAGGATATTATTTTTCTTATTAAGTGCTTCCTGTGCGACGGGCCTGGGCGTCAGGAGGTACCTCTTGAAGCAGCCTGCCCTGTGGCTTATTACTGGGAGTAATCATCTCGTTTGCATACAGCCCGGAAGGTGGGTTGGGGGCTGCCCTGGAAAAGAGGCTTTCCTCAACTGGGCTGTACTTTCAATGTCCCCCTTGTCCCTGCTGGAAACACCTGGTACTGTCTGACCACAGACCTGCAGGGCTGGCCTTGGGCATGCCACAGGGTGGGAGTGGACTGACCCCACCCAGGCCGGGGCAGGAATGCATGCACGCCTTCCCTAGGGCCTCCCCTAGCCCTGGCGCTCACCTCAGTTCTTGTAGCCTCAAATCCCCCAGCCGCCTGGATGCCGTCAAAGTCTGCACTCACAGTACCTCACAGTACGTAGGCTCCGTGCAGCCACAGCACAGAGCCTCCAGCAAAGGGACAGTGTGGTTGTCTCTGGGATCTAAAGGCCATCTCCTAAGAGGTTGCAAGTGGGAACCCCAGAGCTATAGGAATGCTGCAAATGGAAAAGCATATGACAGGCCAGCTGTTCCCCAGCAGCAGTCCCAACCAGCACATCCTTGGCTGGGGAACTGGTTACAAATGCACGTTCTCAGGCCTGCCCCAGACCACTGAATTAGGACCACTGAGAGTGGAGCCCAGCAATGGGGTTTTAACAAGCCCTGGATGAATTCTCAGTTCTGAGAAGCACTGGGTTAGCATATCCTAGGTTTCAGCTTCATGCCTGTTGTTACATATTTTGCGCCTAGAGGCCTCATGTTTGCACCAGAGTTCAAACTCTGCACAGGGCACGACGGAATTACCAGGCCTTACTGTCCATACCACTGCGGCCTGGGAGAGCCCGTTTTCTTCTCCTTCCTTCCCATTTGTCCGGTCCTGCCCCATTCTGGGCCAGGCTCCCAAACCACCGCCTCCAGGGAGTCTTTAGGGCTACTCCAAGCCATGTACACTCTTCTCCCCTACTCAACCCCGAGGCCTTTGCTACCATCTGTGTTGCATAGACCCTGAATCTCGCATGGTCAAGTGGCCAACTTCTGCAGATGGCCTATACAGGAGTGCCCTTGTGTGACCCTCTTAGGCAGGTGTGCCTGCTGTGCTGTGTGGCCAGTTCCTCATCATTGACCGAATGTGGCAAGGCATAGCAGGCCAGGGGCATTGAGACCTCAACTCTGGGAGCTGGGCTGCATGGAACCTGTAGCCTGTGGGTCAAGGCCACGTCAGGGGGACAGTAAGTCCGAATGACATCACACCCCAGGGCCAGACCCAAGCTGCTGAGTGAGGGAGCGTCCAGGCTCTTCTCTGGAGCTGATTTGATAATTTCTGAAATTTTATGGGAAGCGTTTAGTGCCAACTACCCTGAGGAATGGGCCCAGAGTCTCTCCAGCACTGGGGCAGAGAGAAAAGTTTGAAGAAGCCAGGAAGTAAAGACTGAAACACAGACGTCCTGTGAAAACAGCCAGTGAACATCCAGCATCATCCGATGGGCAAGCTGCTCTCCTGGGTTCATGAGAACATAAAATACAAGTGCCGATTGCCATCCTGTACCCACGCAATGGACGCTTTTCATTTTGCGAAGTGTCTTCATATTCTTTATCAAGCTAGGTGCTAGGGATGGCACTGGAAGTAGCAAGCTCTGTCTCTCTTGTCGTTGACCAGGTAGCTGTACGTCCAACCCAGAGCCAAATTTGCTCTTATTTTACTAACTCAGGCCTGGTCCAGGGCCCAGTTGAGAGCAGAGAGGGGCATGCAGACTCCACTCCCTCCTCCTGGGTCCGTGCTTGTGCAGACACCATGGCAGAGACCCAAGGGGACCAAAGATGCAATCCGCTGCCCAGCTTTGCTCCCTGTCGCTGCTTTCTCCAGGCCACCAATCCCCCCATGCTTTCTGGAGGGGTGTGTTGGACCTGGATTAAGGAAATTGCATTCTAAAGGGCAATTCCTGCAGCATATGAGAGGAGCCTTGCCCCAGCGATGGGCAGTGGGCAAGTTGTTGCTGACTGGCAGCCAAAGCAAAAACACCCTCTTCTCCCTTGGGCTTCTGTTCCTTGCTTTCCCAAGAGGCGAACTATCACTGCAGCCACTGGGTTATGTGGCTGAAGGCAGATGAGGAGGAATAGGTTTTAAAACCTCTGTTCTTTCACAAATTTCTCAGTGATGTTCACTGGCACTACTAAGCTATGAGTAGTTTGCTTTGTGTTGGCTGGCACAGCCGTAGACAGTAGGGGAAAACTGTGGGAGCACTGGAGCTCAGAGTACCTGACCAGAGCTTCCTGGGGATTCTTCATCTTGGAATGGGGGTGAGCAGTCAGCAGGAATGATGCCTGGAATTTGCGGAAGCCTTATGACTTCCACCATTTCAGGCCGTCCTCATTGTAATGCAGTGACTCAGGGAGCAGTGAATTTACCAGCATGCACTTCTAACCGTGGTTGCCTTTCGTGTGTTTCCTCCTGCTTCACCTTAATGTGCCTTACCCTGAGGACCGAGAAAGAGGTCCCTATCGTTACATCAGCTCTGGGGCCCTTATTCCCATCTGCTTTGAGACTTATGGTGACGGGGAAAAGCATTTTATTCTTCCTACTATATACATATGCCAGACACTGGGAATATTCTCCATAACACCCAGGAAGAAAGTGAAGCGTGGAGCACTTGTTACTTTTTAGCAAATGACAAAACCCAAGGTTCAAGGCTCACATGCATTCTGCTCCCAGACAGTGGGGACAGGCTCTCTCCCTTAGGACAGAGTTTTGACTGATGCGCTACTCGGGAGCAAGCCAGATTTCAATATAACCGTGAGATTTCCCACACTTTACTTCAAGACTGTGCCTTGTGCCATTTTTCTCTTTCTTTCATGCTAGCATCTTCTTCACTACAGATATAGGTATCTCTTGCTACCTGGGGCCTTTGTTAGGAAGTAAGTGATCCAGTAAATCACCTGCAGGATGAGTTCATTTCCATTATTTTCCCAAGGTCCATTTTCTTTTAAGAGAAATAATAATACAAATGCACTGGGAATTACTTAAGATGGAAGGAATCACAAGGTAAAGGATAAAGGAACAGAACAGATAAATCATTAATGGTAGAAGTCCAAAAAACGGGGTCCCCCATAGTGGGAGAGGAATTGGGGGTGAAGAAGCCCTTTCCTGATCCCTTCAGAGCCATGACAGCGTGGAATGCCTTGAGTTCACCTTTTCAGAGGCTGCTACCCAGAGCACATCAGAGCGCCGATGCTGAGGGCCCCCAAGAAGTGTTTGTTGAGTGAATGCTGGTGAGGGCCGCCCACTGCAGTAGGGACCTCCTGGAAGCTGTTGTCACAACCCCTGGGAGAGAATACACATTTATCACACCAGTTACCTAGGTGTGGCAAGTGGACATGCGTGGGGGCAGTGGCCCTGACCAGAAAGGCTGCCTGGGGACGCAGACAACAGCTGCTGTAGGGAGCCTCTCCCTTGGCGGGTCATACTCCGAGCCCTCATCAGCAACCCATGGGACCACAACTGAGCACTTCTCCCCTACCCCATGGACCCCACTGCACCTGGCCGTGCCCCTGGCCTCCCTTCCCGTGCACCCCACCCGTACCCCCACCCCCAGCTGTGTGAAGTGTCTCAGAGCCTCCTCCTAGCTGTACTGCGTGGGACCAGGCGCCTTCCAGACACTCCCATTGACACTGGGGCGTTGCCGCTTTCCTTCCCCACCCCAGGTCTGGTGCAGCCATCCCTGGAGCCTGGAGCCGAGTCTCTGGCAGGCTGCCTTGGCGAGAGCACGGTGGCTGCAGACTTTGCTGATACAGGGACTGCACTCCCCGAGAGCTGGGTGCCCCCAGTACATCCAGTCTTTTGTGGGGAAATGGTCACGTTGACCTTGCCAGGTGCCTCTGGCCCTGCTTCCTGAGCTCTGCCCACCGGGCAGCCCCTCCACATTGTGGCAACACCTGATTTCATCCAAGGAGAACTTCCGAGCTGGTGTCATGGCCACTAGGCCTTTTTTTTCCCCCCTAAAGTTTGTTTTGACTTCGCTTCACATATCTCTGAACCCCCAGAATATGTTGAGTGCCTGTACTTGCCTTACTTTTAGGAGTGTCTTCTTTGTTTTTTTTTATTGTTAAGAAAGTAATGTGAGCACACTTGATCTTGAACAGTACCTCTGACCGAAAGCTTGGGTTCCGCCTGTTGCAATAGGGGAAAGGATGGGGGGTGGATGCGAAAGCTCTTAAAAGAACAAAAAGAAGGGGGAGGGAGGGACTTATTTTTGAAAGAAAGAAAAATCTAAACATTACAGAGCATACCAAATAGAAAGACCCCTTTACTTAATCTCCCTGCGCAGGCGTGCGTGTGCGTCTTTGGGAATTCGCTATTTCTGCTGCACGGTCAGTCCACTTGGTGGGTCAGGACCTCTCGGATGCTTCTCTGCCTGATCGCATTTTGATGACCAGCTTTCCCGACTCTTTGTCTGAACATTTTGCTGACCCCCGGCCCTCTCTGTCCCCAGTGATCCACCGGCTCGTTACAAATGGGCATTAACCAGAGCCCCGCTTCCAGGAGGCAGCTTTCCTCGCCCTGTTCAGTGTGTGCTTCCCTTTAACAGGGAGACAATTACATGAGGACACGGCAGCATCCTCCCTTGCCCCTGGGACCTACCAGTCGAGGAGGATTCGGCACTTAAACTGCATGGCAGAAGAATTCTGGGACTTCATAAAAAAGCCACCAGTGCAGCATTCCCAGCCTCCCAGGCTATCGGTCTTTCTGTGCACCATCAAAACCAAATGTGCATTTTTTTCCCAAGGGAGAAGGATGATCTGTTCAAAGTTCCCATCTTAGAGTTTCTTCCTCAGAAACTTAAATAGCAAGCCATTTCTTTGAAATGGCATATGGTGTCCCCACCCGCCTGCCGGAAGGACATGATTTAGCTTGGTTTTTTATTTTTTTTTAGACTAAAAAAGTAAAGAGTTTTCAAAAAGCCCACAATGAAAACATGTGTGGAAGGTTCTCATTCACTGTGTCACTTGCAGGCAGCTCTATTTTTTGTTTTACCTCCATGTGCCTCTGGTGCCCCTGACAGGCTCCATCTGGAAATGGCGATTTCTTGCCGGCGTCTGGAGCTGGGCTTTCGTGCTCCCCATGCCTGGCCCGGGGACTCTGAGCAGAGCATTGGCTTCTGGAAGTTTCCATGTAGGGACGATCCATGCTCGTTTGAAAGGGTCCTGGGACCTGAGATGAGCCGGGGTCTCCCTCACCCCTTGGTTTACCTTGGGCGAAAGCCCAGTCCCCTGAGGTCGTGGTGATAGGCATGTTGTCCTAGGTCAGGTGGGTACAGGTACGTCCGGCGCAAGTGGGCTTAGATGGACCTTCGGGTCATTGGTACAGACCCAGCCATGAAGAAGGAGGAGTATCTGCACTGGGAGGTCCTCCTCAGGATCTCTGTGCAAGGTTGGCCCTTTCCCCAGGGAGCGGGTGAGCACTCGCTGACGGTGGTGCTACTACAGTGGGAAGGGAAATGGACAGCTGAGCACGGGGGAATGTGAGACCCCATGCAGGAATGCGGCTCCCCCACAGTCACCCGCTGCCCTGTGGCAGGGCCAGCCTAGGCTCTGGGTCCCTGCCTCCCGGCTGATGCACACCCTGCCCCACACCGCCTGACTGTGCTGGGACCATTTGAAACTGTTTCATCTAGTCAGGTGACTCCCGGCTCAGGACCCTCCAGGAGCTCCCCAAATCACTCAGGGAAAAAGCTCAAATGCCTTCTCGTGGCCCAGTGTCTCTTAAGGACCTTCTCTCCTGTCACTCTCCATCTCTGCCACTCTGCTCCAGCCAGTGAGACTTCAGGATTAAGTCATGATGTTCTTTCCCATCCAGGGCCTTTGCACCTGCTGCTGCCTCTGCCCTGCATGCCTTTTCCTCCCAAGAACCTCAACATACTCTCCCACTTTGCCCAGATCTCCACTTTGCCCACTTCCTTTGCTTGCTTTTCCTTCTTAGCTTTGTCACTCTCCAACATCATATTATAAATGGGCTTGCTGGGTATGTTCACCATCTGTCTCCTGTCACCAGGGGGGAGTAAATCAGCTTCATCAGGGCAGAGGTGTAGTCTGTCCCCAGGACCTAGGACAGTGCTGCTACATATCAAGAACTTGATACCAGTTAGTTGGGTGGGTGGGTGGGTGGATGGATGGATAGATGGATGGATAGGTAGATGGGTGGGTGGGTGGGTAGGTGAATGTATGTATGTATGTATGGATGGATGGATGGATAGATGGATGAATGGATGGATAGAAATTCTTAAAGTGACCACTTCCCACACTCCTCCCTGCTGATGTGAATGGATTGGACCTTCTTTCTGAATGTCTGGGGCACTGGGCATGGGTTTGAATCCCTTGGTCCTCCACCCTCTAGTTGCACTTAGGTGCCTCCATCCCTCCTGGGACAGACACTGTGTGCCGTGTGCTCCCATTCGCATAGAGCCTCTGTACCAGGTGGGGCCAGGGTCAAGGAAAGCCCCTGGGGAACTGTGAGGAGCTTGGTAGGAAAGAGGCAGTTAAACCACCAATCACACACTGCTCTCCTAGGGGTTGAGTCACACCTCTCTGAGCCTCCATTTTTCTTCCTGAAAAGCAGGGCTAGGAACAGGTCGCTGGTCAAACTAAATGAAGCACCTCAAACCAGGCCACAGAGGCAGCAGGTCCTGAACCTCAGTGCCAGCCGCACCTCCCCTCCCCAGCATGGTGGCCTGAGTTGCCTGTGGACCTGAGAAAGCACAGGGCAAAAGGAACCCTCATGCTTTCCGGGCACCTCCTGGGCTTCACAGTGTGAGGTGAGGGTGTAGGGCATGGCCAGGGCCACTACAGCCGGTATATTCCGTGGGTCAGAGGCTGAGGGCCAAGTGACTGGCTACCTAGAGAGCAGCAGGGCTGTGGGAGGGTCCCTACTTGAAAAGGAGAAAGCTGCAACCCCTTGTGATCTCCACAGTCTCTCCTCTCTGGGGTCCCTGCAGGAAATGGGGAGTGGGCCCAGCTGCAACAGGACTCTGCAGTGACTGCCCCTTACACCTCCTCCTGGAGAACCAGGCCCCTTGCCCCAAGGCACACACATGCACATATGTACACATAAATGTGCGCACACACACACACATACATGAGCATGCATGTGTATGTATGCACATACACGTGTGTGTCCACATATGTGTACACACCCACTCATACATGCCTGGTCTTATGGGGCAGCCTCAGTGCTCCTGCATTTCCATTTTGCAGAAGACCTGGCAGCTAGCACTGTTCTTGCCTGCTTATCTCCTGAATGTGGGATGGCTCAGGTTCCACCATGCACATCTCCTACCTTTGGATTTTACACTCTTTAGGACCTGATGAAATTGCTCTCATCCTGGACAGAATGATGTCTCAGCTCACAACCAGGGGCTCTGACCATTGATGGCACTATGGGACCCCCTCAGTGACTTAGTAGGAGCAGGGCTGGGAAGAAAGGGGCACACAGATGTTTGGGGGCAGCCAGTGGAAGCCAGTATGAGGGCAGGGACTCCAGACAAATGCAGCTTCCTAGGTTTGCTGTAAATACCCGAAGTTGATATCTGCAAAGAGCTTCTAGCAGGCCCAATGCTGTCTGTGTTTGCTAAATACCACCATAAACGAGGTGGGGGCAGGAGGACCGGAGGGCGGGGATTCACCTTTTCCCCCAGGCAGGGCCCTTGGGGCTGGGCTGAGGGAGATGCTCACCAGCTGTCCAGGACCTTGGATTATCCTCTCCATTTTATCTTTTCTCAGCCCTGTGACTTTGACAAAGCCCTGAATCACCTGGGCCTCCACATCGCATCTGTGAAATGGGCACAACACCTCCCCTGACTGCTTGGGGCCTCCTGGCTGTGCAGCTCACCAAAGTATAGCAATAGCGTATCTGGTCTGCCTGGTCCAAGTTTGAAAATAAAGCAAGCCAGAAATAAAAGCCCCTTCTTAGATATTCCAGAATATGAATCCTGCTTCCCTGCTGACTGCCCCAGGATTCAGGAAATCCCAGTTGGCGGCACAGTCTGTAAGCAGCCAGTGTCCCACCCTCACCTGCCAGGTTTGCAGTGAGCAGAGAGCAACCCAGCCACGGGTGGATGGTGTATTCATGGTTTGATTATGGGGTTCTGGGGCTCTACATGTAACTGTTGCTGCCAGCAGTACTGAGACTTTCTTACCTCTGCAGGTGCTGAGCTAAGACCTCCCGGGTGTGAATTCTTTTTTTCTTAGCAGCCATGCCAAGTAGTTACTGACCATCATTTCCAGAAGGGCCAGCTGAGGTTCAGAGAAGTAAAGGAACTTGCTTGAGACTTCCAGACTCCCTGATTTCCCACAGGACCTGGCCACTGAGTGACAGCTGACGGGCCCAGCCTAGCCTTCCCGGGAACATGGCATTGAATGCTGGGGCCCAGAGCCATGGGCCAGCTTGCCCACTCCCTCTCTGATCTTGAGTCTGAGACTGTGAGGTCTGGGTCTGGTGAACTGATTGAAGAAGGGTTAGAAGATTGGCTGTCTTTTCCCTCAGTCTTCATGTCAGCATTGTGGAATCCTGGAGATAAAATGGAATATGCAAAAATTAAAGTTACTATTTCAGGAGGGAAGTTTTCTCCCATTAAAAACTCATAGCGTTTTCAGTATAGTGCCAGAATCGGCAGAGAAACCGTTAGCGTTATTTTTACGCGTTCATTACAGTGGGGTCTGGCAGCTGGCCGACCTATGCATGTGTGTAAGACAAACCCATCTGCATTTCTTTAAACTATTTGGAAATTCGGAGTCAGCTCATTTCCCACTAACCTCTGGCCGTCAGCCTGAGTGAGAGTTGGCTGAAAAAAACTCTCTGCTTCTGAACCCTTTTCCCAGTCTAACTACTTTTTAAACAACCTCGTTTTGCTAAAGCTTGTAATTTACGTTTGCCTCCGGGGCACCCAGGATTTTTGTTGTTGTTGTTAATAAACAAAGAGCATCCTGCAATTATCAGGAGCATTTGTGGAGGGCAGGTCGAGTGCAGAGAGGAGGCTGGTCCCACGACCACTTGCTTGCACATCCATCCTGGAGGCTGCATCCTCCAGCCCGCACGTGGTCAGTAGTAAATATGAAGCGCTGGGGAGTGGACAGAGCAACATAGGTTGCCCACTTCATGCTGTCCGTGAGGGGTGGCTGGGTGCAACCTGGTCCTCCCAGGGCCAGCTGCAGCCGGGGGAGCAGGGCTGGCCTTGACAGAGGCTTCCAGGTGAGCATTTCCAGTCTGCCTGTGCCGCAGCGTCCAGGCTCTGTGACCTGGCAGCTGGGGCCCAGTGCAGCCAAGGCCAGGCTTGGAAGAGGCCGGTGAAGTCCGAGCCTGTCTGTTTCCGGTGCCCTCCCTGTAATCTCCCCGAGTTCAAAGAGCTCCTCGCTGCTCGTCTTTGCCGAGAACGCGGTCGGGGATCTTTCATGTGGAAGATGTCGGATTTCTCGGGCCAACTTTGATTATTTATTCATCCCCCCTACCCCACCCCTTCGTGGGCATCCGGTGGTCTGGGCACCGCGGGGCCCCGTGGCCTGGGCTCACCTTGCTCTGAAATTCACTCCGTTTTAAAAAGCCCTTTGAAACCTCTTTAGAAGGGAGGGGAAAAGTTTTTGAAATCCTTGTTTTTCTCTCTCCTTGCCCCCTCCACAGTGCCGCAGCACCTGCTGCCTCCGTTCCACGCACCCCTGCCGATTGACGTGAGACACCAGGAGGGCAGGTACCCTTATGAGCCTCGCTCTGTGCACGGCGTGCCTGGGTAAGTCCTGCGCTCTGCCCGCTGCCCCCCAGCGGTGGCCTCTGCTGCCTTGGCAGGAGGTCCCCGCCCCGCCTCATCCTCAGCAGATGTGTGCGTCTGCATCCCTGTGTGCCCAGGTGCACAGGTCCTGAGTGATGCGGTGTGGGAAGGAAGCTGTCCTCACCTTCAGCCGGCCCTGCTTCTAAGGCCAGGGGCTTTCCCTGGGTATCATAAGGGGCGAGAGGCTGTTTCCCCACCTGTGAAGTGGGGATCCCCTCCAGGCCAGAGAGCCCATGGAAGTAAGTGGGCCTGTGTTATATGTTGTCCCAGCCCAAGAATTCAGAGCACCCCCTTTCACATTCACCACTGTCCCAGTTGGGACTGCAAATTCTCTAGGTACCTCTGTAAGGACCAGAGAAATCTATGCTTTTAGGATCTGTTCCTTTTTCCTGCTCTGAGATCCCCAGGAGAAATGGGCTGCCTCAGTCACCATCTAGCGCCTCCCTGCATTTCCGCCTGGGGTCTCCAAGCCCACAGCTGGTTCTCTTTTCTCGGGTACTATGACTCAGACTTGGCCCTTCTCCACCCTATCCCTTACCCGACCTCAGTCGTCTCCTCCCCTCCCCACACCTACCTCCATGAAGGGTCAGGTAGCCCACAGCCCCTGCACCCTCATCCCCCCACCCCGCCCCCACCGCAGTGGCTGTTTGCGGTTCTGTGTCACAGTCCTCTGTGTCCCCTCCACTTGGCTCCCTCGGATGGGTCTCCAGACCACAGCTCAGCAGCCACCTCCTCCCAGGCCCCGGGGTCCCATTGCTGAGTGGGCCCACTGCACTGTCGCGCCAGCAATATCCATTTCCACACCTACCTCCCTGCAGGTTCCATGTCTCCCTCTCACTTCCCCGTCCACGGTGGCCGGCACATCCTGGGTACATCATTGATGTTCGCCGAGTGGGGAAGCCTCCCTGCACATCCCACCCACTGATGACAAATCCCGCAGTCTCTCCCTTCTGCGATTCAAACGAAGCCACTCTGTGCTCAAAGCACCCCCTTGATCGGAGTTGGGCACAGAGGTGACTCGGAGAAATCCATTGCCTTCCCAAGACCCAGCACAGCTGGGGCTTTTATTTCCTGCTTTAAAATCTTTTTTATTTTTTAACTCCTGGCTTTGAATTATTTCAGATTTACAAAAAAGCACAAAGAATTCCCGTTTCCTCAAATATTAGCATCTTACCTACCGATGGGCAGAGGCAATGCTATTAACCAGTCAACACATCCTATTCAGCCCATGTCAGCTGCGGTCAGGATCTTTTTCTCTGGTTCTCTAGGTCCGTTTTGCGTTTGGTTGTCCTGCCTCCTTAATTTGGGACAGTTCCTCATTCTCTCTTCCATGTGCTTGATGCTCTCGAAGTGTACGGGCTTGATAGAATGTCTCCATTTGGGTTTGCCTGGTGTTTCCTCACGATTAAATCCTGACTGTGCATATTGAGGGGTCGTTTCATCAAGGTGATGCTGTGCCCTTTTAGCATGGAATATCAGGTGTCTCCCTACCAGAGACGTTAATTTTGTTTTATTTTCTTTTTTATTGTGATAAGACATTCAGTTTTATCACTTTGTTAAGGTGCTGTCTGCTGGGGTCCTTCACTGTACAGTTTTTCCCTTCATAACTAATAAATACCTAAGTATCTTAAAGGGGCTGATACATTGAGTCCATGTAAATAACCTGTTTCTCTTCATATTTCATTTTTAACATCCACTGATGATTCTTGCCAGAAATAATAGTTGCTAGTTTACACCAAATGATGATTTGCTATTTCTACCATTCGTTCCTGATTTATCAATTCAAATTTTACTGTAAGGAAGAACTGTCCCTTCTCCCCCAACTATTTCTTCATCTTATTATTGTTTTACTTCTGTACGGACACTTGGATATTTGTTTCATTCTCTAGATCATAATGTATTATTTAGTAGTATTAATTGAATTATCCAAATTGTCCCAGATTTGGCCCCTGGGAGACCCGTCAAGTTGTCACCCATGCCCTTTGGGAGCTTTTTATTTTATTTAAGCCCTCCTTACCCAGGCCCTGCTATGGGGACCTTGTGTCCATGGCGGAATGGGTGGGAGCCCCCTTCTGGGCCCTTCCTGCCGCCAGTGGCTGAGACCACAGCCTAGGCAGCCTCTGCAAGGGACCTCCAGCTGGAACTGGTTGGATCCACCAAAAATTGTTCAGTTGATGGTGTCAGAGAATCCTAGGAGCACTGAGGGAGCTCAGTCCCTCTCTGTGATGGGTTGGTGCTGCTGGTTTTCTGCTCTTGAAAAATGGGTTGGCTCTGTGACACAGGTCCTGGGCATGGCAGGCCTGCGTGAAGTTGCTCTCTGGAGGGACCTAGTGCTGGTGGGAGACGTGGAGAAAAACCCACACAGGTTTGCATCACTTTGCAGGTGCATATCCCAGCTAACCTCTCCGCATGCTCCAGGAGCCCTGGGGGGAGTGGGTAAGGACACCCCGACCTTGAGGATGCCCTGTGCCGTGAGAACCCTATTCCAAACACATCATATGTTTCATCTCATCTAATCCTCTCGACAGCCCTATGAGGTAGACATCTGCTGCCATCCCTGCTTTATAGATGGGAGAACTGGGGCAGCATGGAGAGGCTGAGTAATGAGCCAGCTCAGGGATGCCCACCTCGTGAAGGGAAGAGGTAGAAATGGGGTTCCGGCCCCCTGCACCCAGGCCCTGGACCATACATGTCGGAACTTCAGGTTGCTGTGATGGGCCCAGCTGGTTCCTCTCTCAGAGCCCAGCTTAGGCACCACTCCCTGGCTCACTGAGTGCCAGACTGTGGACCTGTAGCTTCAGTTTCCCTCAGGAGCTTGCTAGCAATGCACGATCCAGGGCCCCAGCCCAGACCTGCTGAATTCACTGTGTTTATTGTGCCCAGCTCCTGAGACCCATGCAGGCTTTGGGAAGCCCGGGCTGCAGGCAGAGGCTCGTCGCTGAGCGCGGAGTCTGAGGGTGCCTGCCTTCCTCCCCCCCACCCCCCCGCCGTAAACACCTAAAATAGTGGAACTGTAACCCATACCAAACTCTGAAATCTGTTCCACAACTAATTGTAGTGATGTGTTTTGAAACTTCTTGCTTTTTTGTACATTTGTTATTTTTCACAATAAAATTCTAAAACACACAGAAAAGAAATACATAGGTTCACCTAACCTGAAGTATGATAACTTTACTATAAATTTCATGTCATCCTAATTGTTTTCTGGCTTTGTTTATTTAGCTTTACATTTAGCAAAGAAAAAAGTAATTTTTTTCCTACAAAAGACACTTCCTGAGATTCATCTTGTCATCTACATTTTTTATATTCTCTTTTTTATAAGTCTTTATGATATTATCTTTATTTCTTTTTCTTACTAGTTCTGGGTTACTCTTATTTCTTCTAAACCTTTCACAAATACCTCCAGCCTGTGTTCTGTCCTTTATACATCTTCTCTTTTCTTTCGCCAATTTCGTTCCTTTTGTTCTTCTTCTCACCTTCTCATAACCTGACCTTGACTACTTTCATTTGAGTTGAGCAGATTCCTCAAATATACTTAGATTATATTTGGAGAGTAGTAGTATGTGGGAAAAATGTTTAAACAATTTAATTTATGAATGAAAAGTTGCTTGGCAAAGGGCACCTATAATTTTATCTAGATCTGAATCTATAATTCTATAGATTGATCATTGTAGATGGGAAGGGTTTACAATGACCAGGAAAAAGAATTTTGAAAACAATTATCCTTGCAAAAGCATGAAGAGAATATAATCTTTATGTCTAGAAATGACAAGCAACATAAAAACGAACTTCATTTAAAAAAAGACTTATGAAAATTTTCATCGCAATGGCTTATTTTTTCTTTCCTGAAGGTGTACTTAAATACTGCTGTTAAACAATCTCTTTAGTATATATGTAATAACAAAAAGACAACAAGATATACATATATACTTAACTATGTATAGAACATTTCTGAAGCAATATATCAAGAAAACTATTGACAGTGGCTGCTTCTGCTAATAGAAAAGTAGGACTAGGAAATGGAGACAGGGTGCTTTTTTTTTTATTCGTTCCCTTCTAAATTATTTGAATTTTACCATGAACATGCATTATTAAAAGTAGTTCAATAAAATTTTAAACACACATACACACGCACACATCAACTGGCCATAGAAATGTGGGTTTAACTCTGGACTCTCAATTGTATCACGCTGTTTCAATTACTGTGGCTTTGTAGTAAGTTTTGAAATCAGGAGGTGTGAATCCTCCAACTTTATTCTTTTTCAAGATTGTTTTGACTATTCAGGGTTCCTTGCAATTCCATGTGAATTTGAGAGCCAGCTTTTCCAGTTCTGGAAAAAGGCTACTGGAATTCTGATAGAGATTGCGTTGAATTCCTAGATTGCTTTAGGCAGAATTGGCATCTTAACAATGTTACGTCTTCTGATCCGTGAACACAGGATGTCTTTCCATTTATTTAGGTCTTTAATTTCTTTTAGCAATGTTTTATAATTTTCAATGTGCAAGTCTTTTACCTCCTTAAGTAAATTTATTCCTAGGCATTTTATTCTTTTACATGCTATTGTAAATGGGTTTTCTTGATTTCCCTTTCAGATTGCTCGTGACTGGTATTCCTGACAGGAACCCAGATGACTTCTGTTATATTGTATCCTACAGCTTTACCGAATTTGTTTAGCAGTTTAGTAGATCTTGTAGCTTTCTTGCGGATTTTTTTTTGGGTTTCTATATATATTGGATCATATCATCTGCGAATAGGCTCTATTTGACTTACTACTTTCCAATTTGGATGCCTTTTATTTCTTTTTCTTGACTGATTGCTCTGGCTATGACATTCCAGTAAATGTTGAATAATAGTGGTGACAGCGGGTATCCTTGTCTTATTCCTGATCTTAAGGGTGAAGCTTTCAGTCTTTCACCATTAAGTATGATATATGTGCTGGGTTATTCATGAATGCCATTTTCATGTTGAGAAACTTCCCTTCTATTCCTAGCTTTCTGAGTGATTTTTTATCATGAAAGGATGTTGGATGTTTTCCTAATACCTTTTTTACATCGATGAGAGGATCATGTGGATTTTTTTCCTTTTATCCTGTTAGTGTCATGTATTATATTGATTAGTTTTCTTATAGTGAACCGTCCTTACATTCCTGGAATAAGTTATACTTGCTCATGCTGTATAAACCTTTTATATACTGCTGGAATCAGTTTGCCAATATTTCTTGAGGATTTTTGCATCTGTATTCGTAAAGGATATTGGTCTGTAATTTTCTTCTCTTGTATTATCTTTATTAGAGTAACACTGACCTTATAGCACGAATTAGAAAGTAATCCCTCTGCTTCTATTTTTTGGGAGAGTTTCAGAAGAGTTGGTGTTAAATCTTCTTGCCATGTTTAGTAGAATTCAGCTGTGAACTAATCTGGTCTTAAACTTTCTTTGTTGGGAGGTGTTTGATTACTGATTAAATCTTTTAACTTGTTATAGGTCTGTTGGGATTTTCTATTTCTTTTTTAATTCGATTATGTAATTTGTATGTTTCCAGGTATTTATTTCATCTAGATTTCCTAATTTGTTCATAGAATAATTGTTCATAGTATCCTCTTATAATCCTTTTCATTTCTGTAAGGTTAGTAGTAATATCCCCAGTTTCATTTCTGCTTTTAGTTATTGTATCTCCTCTCTCTCTCTCTCTCTCTCTCTCTCTCTCTAGTTAAAGGTTTATCAGTTTTATTGATGTTTTAAAAAAACAACTCTTGGTTTTGTTGATGCTCTCTATTGTTTTTCTATTCTCTATTTCATTTCTCTCTGGTCTAATATTTCCTATTTCCTTTCTCTTATTAACTTAGAGTTTAGTTTGCCCTTGTTCTAGTTTCTTTAGGTCTGAAGTTAGGTTATTGATTTGGGATCCTTTTTCTTTTTTAAAGTAGGCACTTAGAGCTAAAATTTCCCTCTGGGTACTCTGTTCCCTGCATCCCAGAAGTTCTGGAATGTTGTGTTTTTGTTAATCTCAAGACATTTCCTAACTTCCCTTGTGATTTCTTCTTTGACCCACTGCTTGTTTAATACTGTGTTGCTTAATTTCCACATATTTGGAAGTTTTCTAATGTTTCCCTCTGTTTCGGCTTTATCCACTCATAGTCTGAGAAGACACTTTGTGTGATTTCGGTGTTTTTAAATTTATTAAGATTTTATTTGTGGACTAGCCTGGAGAATGTTCCATGTGCACTTGAGAGGAACATGCATTTTGCTGTCGGGTGGATTGTTCTCTTTATGTTCTATATAGGTCTGACTGGTTAATGGTGATGTTCTGTCTGTCTTATAAGGACCCATTTGGGAGTGATCCAAGATAATCTCCCATCTCAGTATAACCACATCTGCAAAGTCTCTTTTGCCATGATGGGTCATATTCATAGGCCCTGGGAATATGGACCTGGCTATCCTTGGAGATCGTTATTCAGCCTAAGCAGATAGAGGCCACAGCAGGGCCTTATGTGGGGATCCCCAAGCCCCCGTGGAGTGGCGCCACAGAATAAATACACAGTAAGCCTTGTCAGGAATCCTCAAGAGACCTACAGAAGGCTGGGCACCATGTTAGGTCTTGTGTGCTGTATTATTTCAACTTCCCGATTGCCCTATGAGATGGGGTTATGGTCTTTGTCTTAACAGATGAAGAAACTGAGGGCCAGAGAGCACACCACCTTTGATGTACCATCCCTGTGAGGCAGATGCTTGTTTCTGTTCAAGGAATGAGAAGCCTGAAGTCTTGGGTGCAGACTACCCTTCCAGGCAAGAAGGGACGAGTCTGGTTAACACCCAAGACTGGGCGAGCTTCCTTGCATTCCCAGAGCTCCTCATCCTGCAGGGATGGGCCCTCAGGGCTCCTGATCAATCTCAGGGGAGCTGGTCCCCGCCTAAGCCAATTGGAGACTAATGCTTCAGGCCAGCCTTGGGCTCTAGAAAACCTACTCTGCCCCCACCTCAGCACCCCAAGTGGAAAACAGGACAAAGCCTGGAGAAAAATGGCTTCAGTGGCTCTGGCTTCTGTGATTAATGTGGTCAGGGCATGTTGGAGCACCCGATCCATCAAGCCCCTGTAGTAGCTCGCGCCTTCTTGCCGGTGCCAAATGCATCTAATTACACGAACGTTACACAGCAAATGAGGTGCGGTGTCATCGCTTGTCAGCCTGGCGCCAAAGCCTGGGCCTGCTTGGGCCTCATGCCCCGAGAGTGGTTACACCTGCCCTCGGCCCTTGGGTATGCTCCACCACTCCCTGTACACTCACTCACCTGCCCACTCTGGGCCCAGGCCCTGCCCTGCTCCGGCACCCACGTTCCCTCCCCATTGGCTTCCAGGGTCTTAATGGCTCCTGCTAGCAGGCACCGTGTGGCACGGGTTCCATAAACGGTGCTGCACCCACGTTCCCAGCCAGCCTCCCCACCACCCACGCGAGTGCTCCAGGCATCGCTGAGCAGCCTGCTATTTACGCATCTCAGCTGTGCCAGACACCGGGTGAAATCCTAGCTCTGCATTCTCCTTCCTTAACATCAGCTAATAAACCTCGGTTTCCGCATCTGTAAAAGGACATGGTAACAGTCTGCTAAACCCCAACCAATGTCACTCCTGTCGAAGAACACCTAGTGCTCAGACTGAGACTCTGTAAATTTCATGCACTAAATTTGCTCTCCTGGAACTTTTAATTTCCGGAGGGTCCCTAGGTCAGACAAGTCCTGAAACCCAGAGGGACCAGCCTTTCCAAGATTATCCATTAATTTCATCCCCCTATCCTTTAGTGTGGGCACCCTTTCTCAATATGAAAAAAATCAGAAGGAACATTGCCCAAAGATCCCTATAGATTAGGAAAAGCATCAAAGGAAAAGGAGGAGGTTTAACAGAGAAAATAGGATTTAACAAACAAGTATGGCTGCTGAATCATTATATTAATATTTCTTCTAGCCTCCAGTGTTTTGGAGCAGGTAGAAGGAAAAATCTGAGATGGTGGATGGTAGCCCATGACAAAGTCTGGGATCTGTTCTGCAAGTGCTTGTTGAAGTGTGCTTTGAAAATTATTATGTTTTTTTTCCTTTTCCTTTGTATATATGTTATATTATACAATTAAAAAAAAGTTTAGAAAAAAAAAAGGCATAGTAACAGTGCCCGCCCAGCTGCCTTAGTCTCCCAGGGCTGCCGTCACAAAACAGCTCAGGCTAGTGGGTTTAAAAAGCAGTGGCAATGCATAGTCTCACAGTCTTGGAGGATAAGAATCCAGAATCAAGGCTGTACTCCCTCTGAACTCTGCCAGCAAGCCCTAACTCAGTCTCTGCCTCCCTCACTCTGTCCATCTCTCTTTCCGTGGGTCCAGATTTCCCCTACTTATAATCACACCAGTCATATTGGACTGGGACCCACCCTAATCCAAATTGGCCTCAACTTAACTAATCCCAGCTTCAAAGATTCTGCTTCCACATAGGAAGGATTCCAAAACATTCGTGGGACTGGGGGTTGGGGCATGCTCGTGTGTTTTGGCTGGGGCGGGGGCGGGGGGAGCACAATTGAATTCATAGCACTAGCGGCCTATGGGGCTGCTGTGAGAACTAATTAGGTGAGGTCTGTGGAGCACTTAGGGCAAGAGAAAGGTCCACGGGAGAGGTGGGGATTGTTACTGGTGCTGCTGGGGCTCCATCTGCCTGTCGGGGGGCTGCATCGCGGCCCAGGGTCCTGGGCCTGACAAGGGAAGAAGACCCGGTGGCTGTGGCATAGGGAAGGGGGCAATGGGGTTGAAGGAGAGCCACTGGGAGAGGGGAGGGTCTATGCTTTTCCCAGCTGAGGAGTTTGGTTTTCCTCCTTTGGCCAAGCAGGAGCCAGAGGACGAGGTCAGGTTTGTTTTCAGGTGATTCTAGGAGCTAGATAGAGGATGGAGCAGGAGAGGGGACACAGGGCAAGGAAGCCTGCCGAAGCCGGCCTTGTGGCCCCCAGTGGAAGGGAAGCAAGGCCAGGGCTGGCCTCACCGTGGACACGAGCTGGCAGCACAGTGGACAGAGGCAGGCCTGCTATGGGGACCCCTAGTCCGGCCGCCCCACCCACCCCCCCAGCCTGGCTACAGAGCCTCCCCTCTAGTCACCTAAAGCTCAAACCCGAAGCAGGGTTCCTGTGACTCAGTAATGATCAGAAGATTCCAGAAGAGTGAATGGCAAGGCTCCTGGAGTCCAGGCATAGAAGCGTCTTTCATCTATAAGCCACAGGGTGATGGAGAGACAAAGGCTAGGGGGGTTGTTATCTCCGGGCAGGAGGGGTTCTCCTGTGTCCCCGATGGGGATGTGGTCCTGAGCCTTCCAGAGAAGGCAGGTGAGGGGGACCAAGCCTTCCTCATGGCTGCTGTTGGGAAGGAGGAGCACTTTGGAGCTCCCACCGCTACCCCTGGGAAACGGGCGTGCCAGGATGCGTGGGGAAGGCTATGGCGGGGGCCTCCCACTGTAGCCCCCCATTTCTTCTCTGTCTGCAGCCACCCGTCAAGAGTCCAGGCTGTCTCTATACCCAGAGAACTTAGAAAGAGCATTTCATGCAGCCGCCTGCAAATCTGAATGCAGATCTGAACTGGGATGTCTGTTAAGGTTACACGTTCCTGGACCACAGCTCTCAAATTTCTAGTTCATTCAGCCAACGGTGAGGCCTGAGAAGCTGCTTGTTTGCAGGTGCTCTCAGGCCAGAGTTTGGGGACCGCTGTAGCCCTTCTTGTTTACTTTATACCCATGAAAGCAGGCCCAGGGCTAGCTGTCCATTGACTTGACCCAGTCAGGGCCAATCGGCCGTAGAGCCCTTTCTGTCACTGGCAGTGCCTCTGAGATACACTATCCCCTGCCTCCCCTCATAACCATTCTCAGATCTAGCCCCAGTGGGTTTACCTAAACCATTCTCAACCCTGTTTATAGTCTCCGCTTGTAGCGGTAGGGAGCTGAGGACTCACTGTCAATTCAGGTAGTTTAATGGACCGTGCAGCCCCGTTAGCTTAAAGGAAGAGAGAGCCTCCTTCTCCCATGCAAGTTACCCAGACTCCCTCCTAGAACGCTCTGAAGAGGTTCAGACCCCACCACTGGCCCCACCACTGTGGAGCAATAATATATTTAGCCCCTAGTCTGTGTACCTTCACTCGAGAAAGTTGTTTCTTGCTGATGCGGGACTGAGCTCAGAAACTTTCTGCTCCAAGGGGATTTGAGGGTCACGTTTCCCAAGGTCAGTGTTGTATAAAGAATCTGCCAGATTGTCATGAGATTAATAACCACAGTCCCTAAGCCTACCCCTAACCCTAACCGAAACCTGTAAACTAACCTTAATTCTAATAATCGCAGCAGCCTGCCCAGCCCATGACCCTAACCCTAACCTTAACCTAAACCTTACCCTGAGGTAGCCTGTGGCTCAGGACCTTCTGCCTGGACCCCTGACAACTCAGCCAGTCACCGAGGAGAGGGGCTGAAGGAAAACTGGATGCTTTCTTCTTTGATTCTTGGTGTGTCACTCCAGGTTCTTGAGTCACAGATGATTGACCCAGTTTGTGTTTCGCAAAAGCTTCCGTTCCCTGGCAAACGTGTGCATTTCTTTTCAGAGAGCTGCAGGACAAAGAGGCTTCTCCAGGACTTGTTCCCCTGCGCACTGTTTCCTGAGCCCAGGCTGGCCTCCTGGGCTGCCCTGCTGGCCTTTTGTGCCAGGAGATGCTGGACAGACCCAGTGTCATCCGCCACAGGCCTCTGCCCCTCCCCCACCTGTGCCCCCACTCCGTTCTTTAAGGCCTGTGGCACTGACCATTTCTCAGAGCGGCTCGGGGCCTGATCCACACTGAGCTCGGAAGATCCTGGGTCTGGACACTGTGTAGGAGGCGTGTGTGATGCGAGGGAACCCCAGTAATCTTACAGCTCCTGGTTTGTAATGGGTAAACTGAGGCACAGAGTGGTTGACTGTCTTCTCCCTTGACCTATTCCTAGTAGGTAGCACTGCTGGGATTTGAGCCCAGGTGGTTTGACCCTAGAGGCCCCTGCCCGGCCCTAAGCCCCCTGCTATCGCCTCCCCCGGCTCTGACAGCTCCCGAGCCCCAGCGCCAGGACCGCGCTCTCCAGCAAGGGACAGACAGCTCATTCATAATGGAATCCAGCCTGTAAAAGTTTAATGAGGAGTCTGTTTGATAAGAAGGCCTGGTCTTTGATCTTGGCTGAATACTGGCTGCTGCAGAAGAGGTGCTGCTTGGCTCTGGGCTGTGCAGAAAGCCCGTGTGGTCAGCTGGGGGTGAAGAGATGGGGAGAGGGGGCCATGGAGTGAAACAGACCTCAACTTGCAGAAACAAGGTGGGTCCGCGATGGGAGGGCATGCAGAAGAGTGACGAGGGGCCGCTGGGTGGGGAGGTTGTTTTTCAGGTACCTCTCCTGCCCTGCAGTGCCCCCATCCTGGTGGGCATTTGCCAACCCACACCCTCAGGGTGCAGGTAGAACGGGGTGGGGCAGATTTTCAAATCCGAGATGTGCTGCAGCTTACGTCTGTTGCATCCTTTGGCTGGTGGCCTAACTTCCACAAGCCTCAGTTTCCCCATCTCTGGAACAGGGCTGCCACGGCACCCCTCATGTGGTTGTCATTTAGGTTAGATGAATGAGTTTGTGTCCAGCAGGTAGGGTGACATTTTCCCGTCACTCCCATGTGGACACCAGAAGGAAGCCCCCCATTTCGAGTCAGACACCTGGCTGGGCACTGGGCAAAGGGTGTCATGTTCGTTCAGTCTTCCCTGCTCCGTCTGAGATGGGCGATATTCTCCCTGGGTCATGGAGGAGAAACCCATATCACTCAGTTAATAAGTGACCCCCACGCTTGAGGTCTTCTCTGTGCCATGATTGTCCTCAGAGAGGAAGAGGAGTCTTGCTCAAATTCTTAGGACCAGAGTATGTTATCATGGCAAGTATGGGCACAGTCATCGACCCAAAGAATTATTCTCTAACAGTAAAATTTCCCATCTAGGTGGGATAAACTGGTCTTTGAGATGGGCTTCTCTCACACTGCATGTTACCAGTTTGCCCACTCTGGGTGGAAGCTAAGGCCAGCTCTCTGAACTCCTTCATGTATTCAGCATAATTTATTTACCCATGTCCCAGGTGCTGTCTCTTGGGGGTCATTCCTGACAGCCTTAGCATTTGCAGAGAGAACACAGGAGCAATGCCCAGCCACTCGTCATGTCTGCTGCTTCCTTCGCGCTTCCAACCCTCCTTCACTGAAGCATCAATTGCATGCCCCAGTACCTGTGGGGAGCAAATACAGTGGGCTGGTTGGAAGTCCCTTCCTTCCATCCTGTCTTTTCAGGAGTTGCATTTCTGAAATGTGGACTTGGCCCATCCCACCAAAAAAACATGGAAAGATTCAGGTTATTGCTCACGCTCATTTGCCAACACTCCCCCAGTGCCTCCAGTGTGTGCCAGCTTTGGGCATGGCCTCAGAAAGGCACAGCCCTGCTGCCCACATGAGCGCCTGGTCTGGTGGGGGAGGTGGGGAGAAGCTGGGCACTTACAGGGTAGCATGTCAGAAGGGGCCTGGGGGAGCCCAGAGCACAGGAAAACCAGGAATGGTGTTTATCAACAGGAAGGCACGAAGGCCTGATCCCTGGTTCCAACCCCAGCCCTGACCAGCCCTGATTCCAAGCGAGGATCTCCATTCCCAGGCAGATACCAGCCCCAGGGTGAAGAGGGGGAGACTTTTTCAAAGTGTGCACACTCTAATGGGTTAAAAAGCTTGGTAAAAATCATCAGCATGCCCACCTCTAAGAAGGTGTTTATCTAAAACTAGTCCAGGATTATCCGTCTAGCTCTGAAAGGCTTCTGGGAAAGGAAATTCCACACATCACTTTGGCAGGCCAGGCCAGCGTTTACGAATTTTGTCCGTGGAGGAGTTTTCTCTGTATCCAGCCCACCCTCACCCAATCTTCTCGGTGACTGGAGCTCAGCCGAGAGAACCCAGGCCCCTCCCTCCAGCCTAGCAGAACCCCTCCTTTTACGGGAGACCTTCCCCTCTCCTCTCAACATGTCTCATCCCACAGATAGCCCCTCTGTCCAGCCTCCTCACATTAGCTGTGTGATAGAGCAATTCTCCCATAAAGCCTCGATGCTCTGGAAGATTCCGCTCAGCTGTGCTCCACCAGGACAGCTCCTAGCACAGCTGAGAGCCTCACGGATCCAGGGTTTAACCCTTGCCAGCCAGGGACCAAAAGGTTCCTGATCTGGACCAGCCCCCCATGCCCCCCAAATCCAGGGCCTCCCTTGGGCTTCCCCCACTCGGCACGAGGCAGCACTTTGCTAGGAAGAAAAGGTTCCCTAATAGACCCTCTTGTCTTTGGTGCTTTTTGATGCGTCTTGATTTTCACGTTTGAAAAGCCTAATAACCTTCCCTTCTCCTTTCGCTCCTAAAGCAAAAAAAAAAAACAAAAAAAAACTGTTATCAAGGATGGGCCACGGAATTAACCACTGTTGACTGTGTGGCTAGCTCTTAACAAAGTCCATCTGTGTGACCTCCTTTGTAGGCGCAACTTTATAACCTAATTTCCCTACCAAAACATCAGTGTTTACTTAGTAAGAAATCTGCTCTTTGTCAACCGAAAACAGTGATTTCTTTATTACGGCTCTGCGTGGGAGTGACAGCTGAAAGTGGGCTCTGGGCTCCGTCTGCTGGAGGCTCCCGGTCTGGAATGGAAACGGGGTGAGCGGAGGGTGGCGGGGATTGGATGTGTCGGTCCCAGAGCAGGCCTGCTGGACAGGGAAGGGGCTGGCCAGGGGGATGCCTGGGCAGCGGGCACGCAGGGCAGCCAGGGGCCAATCGCCCAACCCGCAGATGCTCTCCAGAGGGCAGCAGAACTTCCCCATGAGCCCTGCAGTCACTCAGCTCCCATCCCAGAACTCTTGCACAACTCAGCCGACTTCCAGCCCAAGTCCTGCTTCAACCCAGCCATCCTTTTTAAAAAATGTTGGTCTTATTATTGAAAACATGCAAAAGCCTAATAAAAACGTGTTTATAGTATACAAAGTAATAATAGCACATGTGCCCTCGCCCCTGCCCTGCCTAAGGGCTGGGAACATTCTAGCACCTCTGAGGTCTCCTGGGCCTCTCCCCTGCCCAGGTCCTCCCACCACCATTCTCTGGGATTTGGAGTTTATTGTTTGCCTGCATCCTTTTTTTTTACAGTTTTGCCTTTTGCCTACATCCCTAAATGATGTTTAGTTTTGCTTCATTATGCTTTTTAGACGTTCTCTGGGCATTTGGGAATTTGCTTTTTCCACTCTACGTTATGTTCCTGAGATTCATCCAAGCTAATGCTTGTGGCCCTTAGTTCATTTCTTCTCACTGCCCTGATGTGGTCGGTGTGATTGGGCACTTGGGATGCATCTAGAACCTGCTATGCCCACTCTCGGGGCATGATCTGGACCCCTTGGACAATGGTTTCTTTAGAGTAAATATATCCTGAGAACAGAATTGCCACGTTCCCATTGCAACTCTCCAGGATGATGCCATAGTTAACCTATATAATTTTGCCAGTACCCCACCAGCAGCATTTGCTCAACTTTCTTGCCACCAGTGTGAAATTATCTAGATTCTAATTTTTGCCAATGCAAAAATGTGATCCTAATTTTCTATTTCCCTTATTTTTTATAAAGCTGAACATCCTTCCATGAGTTTTTTGGCCACTAGTGATTCCCTTTTTTGAAGCACTAAACCACTTTGTTTGTATTCTATGTGGTTGGGTGTTTTTTTTAAATTGATTTGAATAAGCACCTTATATGTTCTGGTGACTCATCCCATGGTCAGTTATATGTTGCAAGTATCTGCTTCCAGTTGGTGTCTGGTCTTTTCATTATCTTAATGGCAAGTTTGCATGAAAAGAAGTTCCTGTTGTAACAGAGCTCAGTTTCTTACCGTTTCCTTCATGGTTTCCCTGACATGTTCCCCCATCCCACTCCAGCTTTTGGCCTTATCTTTAGCTCCTGTACTCCACTGCCACATGCCCTTGATTTGCCCTGTTCTCCCATCTCAGACCACCAGGACTCCACCACCCACCACCTCTTTCCTGTTCACCTTTAAAAGTCTAGGTCCAATTTGAAAGCCACCTCCTATGGGAAGCCTTCTCAGATTGCCTCAGTAGGGTGAATGCCTTCTTTCCCTCTTGCTCCCCTTCCTTCTCCAGCTGATTGCAGGCTACAATTTCCTCTCTCCCATCTGGACCTCTCTGGTATGGGATTTTGCTAAAGCTCTGATATGAACTGTGAGGTTGTCGGGGCTGCAATTGCCTAAGCTTGTGGCAGGATGCAGGACACCCTTCCCAGCAGCCCTGACAGCTTCATATGCCGCAGCCTCCCGGGATGGCAGCACATGTGCAGGCAGGTTTGGGGTGGACCCTCGGAATGGTGGGGTCGACTGGCCCTGCTCTGGGGCACTCTGTCTATTGGGCTTACCACCACTGGCCCCACTCCAGTATAAGCTCCCCATATATGGGGTCCTGGCCGAGTCCTCCTGGAATCCCCCAGTGATGTCAGAGAACAGGGTTTGCTAAGCATTGGCTGGTGAGTGATGATGCCCAAAGGCCCAAACTGATTGGTCAATGGCTGAAAGTCGGGGGCCTACCTGCTTTTTGTGATTTCCTTCTTGCTCGACCTTGCAGATCTTCCCCTACCTGGGCACAGCAAGCCAGAGGCACAGGAACATACAGACTGACACAGAAAACTGCCTGGGCTCCAGGTTAGGGGAGGGCACACTTCTCCACGGGTTTCTGAAAGAATTTGCTGTACGTCTCTTTAAAAATGCAAACACCCTTGGTATATTTTTGAAAAGGATTTGGATTCTGAAACTTTTAAAATTAATTTATGGAAAATGTGGTAAGGAAGCTTGCCAGTGTAGTTTCACATATAAAAACAAAACACAACGAAAAATGAAAAAAACAACTAAACAAACCGTTAAAACAAAACCACAAACAAACAAACAAAACTTTGAAGAGGAGATTGAATTCCATCCAAAAGAGCTTCCTGGAACTTTATTTCTGTTTGTTCATGGGGTCGGGGGCAGTAGGGCCTGGCCTGGCTCGGCAGTGGTGCCCTGCCCACCCTGTCCTGCCCTGATACGGCAGGGAGAGGTGAGCAAAGCTGCAGGCCCGGGGCTGGGGGTCCGGTCCCTTTCTGGCAGGTCAGTGGGTGCCTGGCCCCAAGGGTCCCACATCTTGCAACTCAGCAGTAGCCGGAGGGGACTCCAAGCCCCGCTGACCCCACCCCATCCCTCTGATCCTGGTGGGTGGCGGGCACCGTGGCCCTGGGACATTGGTGCGGTCCCGGGCAGGAGTGGTTGGCATGTGGGGCTGTGTGCCTGTGGATTCCAGCGTCCGGGAGTCATGACCGTGTAATCCGGGGCGGCGGGCGGGCAAGCACACTCCAGGGCTGTGAGCGCTTGGCAAGCCCGCCCCTGCCAGGGAGCACCTCCGGCTGGGGAGGAGGGGTGTGCGGGGGGGAGCTGCGTTATTCCAAGAAGTCCATATCCAGACTCTGCTCCTTAAGAGTTCACAGTCTCAGGAAAAACCATCACCATGGCCATATCTGCACCTTGCCTTTTCTGGTGGCTGCCGGCATCCCTAGGCTTCTGGCCGCAGCCTTCCAGCCTATCTCCCTTTGCCTTCTCCCCTTTGGTATCAGTTCTCCCTCTGCCCTCCTTTTATGAGGACATTTAGGAGCAAGATAAATCTTCTCAAGAGGCAGGCGGGCTGGACCCTATGGGGCTGGGATGTCCCACCTA
Organism: Tamandua tetradactyla; assembly: GCF_023851605.1. Classification (NCBI taxonomy): domain Eukaryota; kingdom Metazoa; phylum Chordata; class Mammalia; order Pilosa; family Myrmecophagidae; genus Tamandua; species Tamandua tetradactyla. The sequence goes on along the minus strand of NC_135329.1, from coordinate 92,545,292 downwards.
TGGCCACTGAGGCTCTGAGTCTCCCCAAGAAGCAGCAGGCCTTGAGTTTTGAAGACCCTGAAACCCCAAGTGACTTTCCCTCCATCTTCTCATCTTGAATAAAGGCACCTGCAGACTAGGCAATGCACCCCAGTCCCCCAACTCCCCAATCCTCTGGCTGCCGCTGGCCTCCTGGGGCCATATCACTGCCTGCCTGGCTCTCAGTGATACTGTCTATGGGATGGGGCACAGCGCCCACCCTTGCCTGGGAAAAGTCTGAACAAAGCCCCCAGAAGGGTTACTAAGGGTCCCTCCTTCCGGCTTCCACTCTCCACGTGGGCCAGCCCGTCCCCAGATGGCCGAGTGAGGGTGAGTCAGCAGCCCTCGGCTCTGCGTTCTTTTCCTTCCCCAAACGCGGCACCGTGGATAGGGCAGAGGATCCCCTCCCACCTGGAGCCCCTAATCCCTGCTAATCCCTGCACATCCTTCCCTCCTCTCCCCGAACGAACGGAAAGGATGTGTTTGCTCCTGCCCACGTGCCTCCCCCTGGGCTGTGCCGCTTGGTCAGCGTGGCCTCCCGCTCCTTCCCCATCCATCACACTTGTCCGATCAGCCCAGCACAGCCACATGCGCCCCACCCCCACCCCGGGAGCCCCTGAGCAGAGAGGCAGCGCTAATTTACACCTGGCAGTGCAGGTTCTGATTGCCCCGCCTTTCGTCTCCCTCAGACAGACGTGTGCCTGTGGGGGAAAGGAATTTGAGGCTAGAAGGCGTGGGGCAGGTTCACTGCCCCCACTCTGTGCTCCCGTTTGCTCGGCTGTTAAAGAGAAGAAGGGAGGCAGCGCGCACCCTCAAATGGGCACAGCGCATCACTGCATGCTCTCCAAATTTAGCGCCCTTCCAGGCAGGTTTTCTCACCCTGTCCTGCAGGCATGGGCCCCAAGGCTCGGGGGAGACAGTGCCATCGGGTTCCACAACAATCGGCAGAGCTGCGATTCAGACCCACGTCTGGCTGACTTGAAGTCTGGGCTCTGCCCACGAGTGTGGGTGGCTCTCCCAGCTGCTCCCCATGGCAGGCAGGAGGACCAGCTGAAGTGGTATCTGCTGAAGGCGCACATGGAGCCTGGCTCTGGGGAGATGCTTAGAGAGCCCAGCCTGTGAGAAAGGCTCCCACTCGGCTCAACCACTTTCAGCTCTACAACCTCGGGCAAGTCATTTAATTTCCTTGAGCCTTAGTTTTCTCATCTGTAAAATGGCAATGGCAAAAGTTGCCTTGTGGGGCTGTTGAATGTGTTGCACATGGTAGGTGTCCAGCAGATGTGGGTGGCCACAGCAGTATCCATCCAGCTACAGCTCAGTGAGCCTGTCCCTCCTCCCCCTTCCCTTCCCCCTATTTCCTCCTCCAGCCAACTCTCCGCCTGGCCCTGAAATCCCTCCCAGGGTCTTGGTCAGGCCCCCTGCCAGTGGGGCAGGAGGGAGGAGAAGAGAAAAGAGGAAAGACCTTGCTGAGGAGGGGCGTTTCCTGGCCGTGTCCGCTACCTTCTGGGGAGGAGGAGCCCCTCCGGGCTGAGCAGGCTAAAACAGGCACTGGCGGGGGTGTGGGGCTCCCGGCAACCGGGGCAGCTGGCCAGGCTGACTGCTACCCAAGGCCGCCACTGCCGAGTGCTAACGCATGCACACGTGCACACACACTCACACACACCTATGACCACACACATGCAGAGACACACACGCACACACCACAACCACATGCAATCACACACATGCCCTCATACTCACACCTATCATCACACTCACATCTACCCCCACACTTATAACCACGCTCACACATACACATACACTCACCCACACAGTCACAAATACTACACATGCCTACACAGGCACACTCCACACAGCCTACACATACACCCACATACACTTACTAGACTGAGGGGCCTCAGTTCACTCTTCTAGTTACACAGAGCCCCCTGCTCGTGCCGCCCATCCAGACACAGAAGGGCCTGCCCTCTGCAGCCTCAGCAGCTGCTGGCAGGACACCCAGGCCTCCCCTTCCTCCAACCCTGCAGGCTGCAAGGTGGGCCGCCCAGATGGATGCCTCTGCCCTGCCTTGTAGGATACCAGCCCTGGGATCACTCACTCTGAGCAGTGGAAGGCTGCATTAGTTAAAACTTCTACAGATGCCTAAAACATGAAAACTCAGCTCAAACTGGTTTAAACAAACTAACAAAAATGTCTTGGCTCAAATAATACACAGGTCAAGGATGCGAGCTTCAGGCAAGGCTGGATCCAGATCAAGGGACTTGAATCAGAAAACTAGTTCTACCCTTCTCAGCTCTGATGTTCTCTGTATTATTATCTTCATTTTGGGGCTTTCCCCTCAAGGCTCCCAGAAGTCCCATGCTTGTATCCTACCAGCCTTGTATCCTACCATGCTTGTATCCTACCTGCGTTAGCTGGGAACTATTGAGCTGGTAGGATACAAATCCCATGCTTATATCCTACCAGCCCAATAGTTCCAGCTAACGCAGCTGTCACGGGCACATATCCATCTCTGAAATGATCACATGGCCAGAAATACACTGTGGGCTTTGCAATCCCCACTCCAGGCGCATGCATCGAGACGTTCCAGCCTTTCTTTGCCCATGCTGCTTTCTGTATGCCTCATCCTGCACGACCCAGCTCAAATATCCCTGAGAAGCATCCCCTCACACTTCCAGGCAGACTTAGGGGATTGCTTCTCTTCTGCAGCCCTCATCAAACCACCTGAGGCTTACCGCTTGGCAGGCCTGCCTCTTCCACCTGGGCTCCAGCTCCCTATCAGGCTCCGACAGCTTTGTGCTCAGGACAGCCTTGTCAGGGGTGTGAATAAGGGTAAGAAGGAGCAACTGGTAGAGTCAGGCTCAGATGAACTCAGAGCTGGTCTGAAGTGGGGAAATCCAGGAGCAAGGGCAGTGTCCAACCAGAGCAACTCACAGAAGGAATGGCTGTATTGGTCAGTCAGTTATGACTGGTGAGTGTGTGTGCACATGGGTGTGTGAGACGTCGGTAGGAGACTATGGCCAGCTTTTCAAATGAGCTCACACAGCTGGCCCCTCCTCCTGTCCTCATGGCCCAGATGCCAGAATTCAAGGTCATGGCTCAGATTAGGGTCCGAGGCCCGTGGCACAGTGGAGTGGACATGGAAGAAGAAGAGGAGGCTGCGGCTGAGGTTTACAGGTCAGCCAGAAGTAGTTGTTCAGATTTCCCTAGCAGACTGCTTTCCTGTGAGGTCCCATGGCATGGCCATCTGCTCACCAGCACTGGCAGCACCAGCACACACACACATGGGCTCCTATCTGAGCCCTGGGATGAGGCCAAGCATCCAAGAAAGAGAAGCCTTGGTCCCTGAGGATCAGCTGGAGGGTGATAGTGCCAGATTCGGAGCTGCTGCAAAACCCCGAACATGAATGATGCTTGTAGTCCTGCCATTTGAGATTCATTCCTTTGGCTGTGTTTGGTCTGTTTAAATGATAGTCTCTTGGAACATCTGTATCCCTGGATCCTTATTAGTCATTTACAATGTAGTGTGAATGAGTTTCTGATTCCTTCCTGAGAATGGATTGAATTGTGTATGGGAAAGGGGTGAGGATCAAGACAAAAAAAGGACCTGAAGCCAGGTTAGGAAGAAAGCTGTACCTTCATCTTTCCCTTCTGCCTCAGATGTTGCCCTGGGGACAGGCACAGGCTCTGGGCCACACACACCTGAGTTGGAGCTGTGGCTTCACCACCTGCGGTCTGAGTGAGCTGGGGTGACCTAGCTTCTTTGGGTATGGCCACATCTGCAAAATGGGAATTAAGTACCTGCTTTGTGAATTAGTAAAGAAAATTCATGCATGTGGTTCTCCTGGATGGCGGGCATGCAGTAGGTCCTATTTTGAGGCAATACCAGGTAAGGGGATGTTTTCATTTGTAAAAGCTGCCAGAATGCAACACACCAGAAATTGAATGGCTTTTAAAAAGGGAATTCATTAATTTGCAAGTTTATAATTTTTTTGTTGTTGTTAATGTGGGTTTTTTTAATTAATTAATGGAAAAAAAGAAATTAACCCAACATTTAGAAATCATACCATTCTACATATGCAATCAGTAATTCTTAACATCATCACATAGATGCATGATCATCGTTTCTTAGTACATTTGCATCGGTTTAGAAGAACTAGCAACACAACAGAAAAAGATATAGAATGTTAATATAGAGAAAAGAAATAAAAGTAATAATAATAGTAAAAACAAACAAACAAACAACAACAAAAAAAAAAACCTATAGCTCAGATGCAGCTTCATTCAGTGTTTTAACATGATTACTTTACAATTAGGTATTATTGTGCTGTCCATTTCCGAGTCTTTGTATCTAGTCCTGTTGCACAGTCTGTATCCCTTCAGCTCCAATTACCCATTATCTTACCCTGTTTCCAACTCCTGCTGGACTCTATTACCAATGGCATATTCCAAGTTTATTCTCGAATGTCCGTTCACATCAGTGGGACCATACAGTATTTGTCCTTTAGTTTTTGGCTGGATTCACTCAGCATAATATTCTCTAGGTCCATCCATGTTATTACATGCTTCATAAGTTTATCCTGTCTTAAAGCTGCATAATATTCCATCGTATGTATATAGCACAGTTTGTTTAGCCATTCTTCTGTTGATGGACATTTTGGCTGTTTCCATCTCTTTGCAATTGTAAATAACGCTGCTATAAACATTGGTGTGCAAATGTCCGTTTGTGTCTTTGCACTTAAGTCCTTTGAGTAGATACCTAGCAATGGTATTGCTGGGTCGTATGGCAATTCTATATTCAGCTTTTTGAGGAACCGCCAAACTGCCTTCCACAGTGGTTGCACCATTTGACATTCCCACCAACAGTGGATAAGTGTGCCTCTTTCACCGCATCCTCTCCAGCACTTGTCATTTTCTGTTTTGTTGATAATGGCCATTCTGGTGGGTGTGAGATGATATCTCATTGTGGTTTTGATTTGCATTTCTCTAATGGCCAGGGACATTGAGCATCTCTTCATGTGCCTTTTGGCCATTTGTATTTCCTCTTCTGGTAGGTGTCTGTTCAAGTCTTTTTCCCATTTTGTAATTGGATTGGCTGTCTTTTTGTTGTTGAGTTGAACAATCTCTTTATGAATTCTGGATACTAGACCTTCATCTGATATGTCATTTCCAAATATTATCTCCCATTGTGTAGGCTGTCTTTCTACTTTCTTGATGAAGTTCTTTGATGCACAAAAGTGTTTAATTTTGAGGAGCTCCCATTTATTTATTTCCTTCTTCAGTGCTCTTGCTTTAGGTTTAAGTTCCATAAAACCACCTCCAATTGTAAGTTTCATAAGATATCTCCCTACATTTTCCTCTAACTGTTTTATGGTCTTAGACCTAATGTTTAGATCTTTGATCCATTTTGAGTTAACTTTTGTATAAGGTGTGAGATATGGGTCTTCTTTCATTCTTTGGCATATGGATATCCAGTTCTTTAGGCACCATTTATTGAAGAGACTGTTCTGTCCCAGGTGAGTTGGCTTGACTGCCTTATCAAAGATCAAATGTCCATAGATGAGAGGGTCTATATCTGAGCACTCTATTCGATTCCATTGGTCGATATATCTATCTTTATGCCAATACCATGCTGTTTTGACCACTGTGGCTTCATAATATGCCTTAAAGTCAGGCAGTGCCAGACCTCCAGCTTCGTTTTTTTTCCTCAAGATGTTTTTAGCAATTCGGGGCACCCTGCCCTTCCAGATAAATTTGCTTATTGGTTTTTCTATTTCTGAAAAATAAGTTGTTGGGATTTTGATTGGTATTGCATTGAATCTGTAAATCAATTTAGGTAGGATTGACATCTTAACTATATTTAGTCTTCCAATCCATGAACACGGTATGCCCTTCCATCTATTTAGGTCTTCTGTGATTTCTTTTAACATTTTTTTGTAGTTTTCTTTATATAGGTTTTTTGTCTCTTTAGTTAAATTTATTCCTAGGTATTTCATTCTTTTAGTTGCAATTGCAAATGGGATTCATTTCTTGATTTCCCCCTCAGCTTGTTCATTACTAGTGTATAGAAATGTTACAGATTTTTGAATGTTGATCTTGTAACCTGCTACTTTGCTATACTCATTTATTAGCTCTAGTAGTTTTGTTGTGGATTTTTCCGGGTTTTCGACGTATAGTATCATATCGTCTGCAAACAGTGATAGTTTTACTTCTTCCTTTCCAATTTTGATGCCTTGTATTTCTTTTTCTTGTCTAATTGCTCTGGCTAGAACCTCCAACACAATGTTGAATAATAGTGGTGATAGTGGACATCCTTGTCTTGTTCCTGATCTTAGGGGGAAAGTTTTCAATTTTTCCCCATTGAGGATGATATTAGCTGTGGGTTTTTCATATATTCCCTCTATCATTTTAAGGAAGTTCCCTTGTATTCCTATCCTTTGAGGTGTTTTCAACAGGAAAGGATGTTGAATCTTGTCAAATGCCTTCTCTGCATCAATTGAGATGATCATGTGATTTTTCTGCTTTGATTTGTTGATATGGTGTATTACATTAATTGATTTTCTTATGTTGAACCATCCTTGCATACCTGGGATGAATCCTACTTGGTCATGATGTATAATTCTTTTAATGTGTTGTTGGATACGATTTGCTAGAATTTTATTGAGGATTTTTGCATCTATATTCATTAGAGAGATTGGTCTGTAGTTTTATTTTTTTGTAATATCTTTGCCTGATTTTGGTATGAGGGTGATGTTGGCTTCATAGAATGAATTAGGTAGTTTCCCCTCCACTTTGATTTTTTTGAAGAGTTTGAGGAGAGTTGGTACTAATTCTTTCTGGAATGTTTGATAGAATTCAGATGTGAAGCCGTCTGGTCCTGGACTTTTCTTTTTAGGAAGCTTTTGAATGACTGATTCAGTTTCTTTACTTGTGATTGGTTTGTTGAGGTCATCTATTTCTTCTTGATTCAAAGTTGGTTGTTCATGTCTTTCCAGGAACCTGTCCATTTCATCTAAATTGTTGTATTTATTAGCGTAAAGTTGTTCATAGTATCCTGTTATTACCTCCTTTATGTCTGTGAGGTCAGTAGTTATGTCTCCTCTTCCATTTCTGATCTTATTTATTTGCATCCTCTCTCTTCTTCTTTTTGTCAATCTTGCTAAGGGCCCATCAATCTTATTGATTTTCTCATAGAACCAACTTCTGGCCTTATTGATTTTCTCTATTGTTTTCAATTTCATTTATTTCTTTCCTTTTGCTTGCTTTGGGAGTAGTTTGCTGTTCTTTCTCCAGTTCTTCCAAGTGAACAGTTAATTCCTGCATTTTTGCCTTTTCTTCTTTTCTGATATAGGCATGTAGGGCAATAAATTTCCCTCTTAGCACTGCCTTTGCCGCGTCCCATAAGTTTTGAAATGTTGTGTTTTCATTTTCCTTCGCCTCGAGGTATTTGCTAATTTCTCTAGCAAGTTCTTCTTTGACCCACTCGTTGTTTAGGAGTGTGTTGTTGAGCCTCCACGTATTTGTGAATTTTCTGGCACTCCGCCTATTATTGATTTCCAACTTCATTCCTTTATGATCCAAGAAGGTGTTGTGTATGATTTCCATCTTTTTAAATTTGTTAAGACTTGCTTTGTGACCCAGCATATGGTCTATCTTTGAGAATGATCCATGAGCACTTGAGAAAAAGGTGTATCCTGCTGTTGTGGGATGTAATGTCCTATAGATGTCTGTTAAGTCTAGCTCATTTATAGTAATATTCAGATTCTCTATTTCTTTATTGATCCTCTGTCTAGATGTTCTGTCCATTGATGAGAGTGGGGAATTGAAGTCTCCAACTATTATGGTATATGTGTCTATTTCCCTTTTCAGTGTTTGCAGTGTATTCCTCACGTATTTTGGGGCATTCTGGTTCGGTGCGTAAATATTTATGATTGTTATGTCTTCTTGTTTAATTGTTCCTTTTCTTAGTATATAGTGTCCTTCTTTGTCTCTTTTAACTGTTTTACATTTGACGTCTAATTTGTCGGATATTAGTATAGCCACTCCTGCTCTTTTCTGGTTGTTATTTGCATGAAATATCTTTTCCCAACCTTTCACTTTCAACCTATGTTTATCTTTAGGTCTAAGATGTGTTTCCTGTAGACAGCATATAGAAGGATCCTGTTTTTTAATCCATTCTGCCAGTCTATATCTTTTGATTGGGGAATTCAGTCCATTAACATTTAGTGTTATTACTGTTTGGATAATATTTTCCTCTACCATTTTGCCTTTTGTATTATATATATCATATCTGACTTTCCTTCTTTCTACACTCTTCTCCACACCTCTCTCTTCTGTCTTTTCGTATCTGACTCTAGTGCTCCCTTTAGTATTTCTTGCAGAGCTGGTCTCTTGGTCACAAATTCTCTCAGTGACTTTTTGTCTGAGAATGTTTTAATTTCTCCCTCATTTTTGAAGGACAATTTTGCTGGATATAGGAGTCTTGGTTGGCAGTTTTTCTCTTTTAGTAATTTAAATATATCATCCCACTGTCTTCTAGCTTCCATGGTTTCTGCTGAGAAATCTACACATAGTCTTATTGGGTTTCCCTTGTATGTGATGGATTTTTTTTCTCTTGCTGCTTTCAAGATCCTCTCTTTCTCTTTGACCTCTGACATTCTAACTAGTAAGTGTCTTGGAGAACGCCTATTTGGGTCTAATCTCTTTGGGGTGTGCTGTACTTCTTGGATCTGTAATTTTAGGTCTTTCATAAGAGTTGGGAAATTTTCAGTGATAATTTCTTCCATTAGTTTTTCTCTTCCTTTTGCCTTCTCTTCTCCCTCTGGGACACCCACAACACGTATATTTGTGTAGTTCATATTGTCCTTGAGTTCCCTGATACCCTGTTCGAATTTTTCCATTCTCTTCCCGATAGTTTCTGTTTCTTTTTGGAATTCAGATGTTCCATCCTCCAAATCACTAATTCTATCTTCTGTCTTTTTAAATCTATCATTGTAGGTTTCCATTGTTTTTTCCATCTTTTCTACTTTATCCTTCACTTCCATAAGCTCTGTGATTTGTTTTTTAAGTTTTTCTATTTCTTCTTTTTGTTCAGCCCATGTCTTCTTCATGTCCTCCCTCAATTTATCGATTTGGTTTTTTGAAGAGGTTTTCCATTTCTGTTCGTATATTCATTATTAGGTGTTCCAGCTCCTGTATCTCATTTGAACTATTGGTTTGTTCCTTTGACTGGGCCATATTTTCAATTTTCTGAGCGTGATCCGTTATCTTCTGCTGGCGTCTGGGCATTTAGTCAGATTTCCCTGGGTGTTGGACCCAACAGGTTGAAAGATTTTTCTGTGAAATCTCTGGGCTCTGTTTTTCTTATCCTGCCCAGTAGGTGGCGCTCGTGGCACACGTTTGTCTATGGGTTCCACCAGTAAAAGGTGCTGTGGGTCCTTTAACTTTGGAAAACTCTCGCCATGGGGGAGGTTCGCCAGCTGAAGCAGCTTGGAAGAGTGCCAGCCGGCCCGGGGTTCCGAACGTGGGGAGGGTCGCCGGCCGCCGCAGCCTGGGAGAGCGCCCGACCGAATTTCCTAGTTGGCCCGGGGCACCAAGCGTGGCGGGAGGGCGCTAGCCGCCGCAGCCCGGGAGAGTGCACCGTTCCCAGCCGGACCGGGGAGTCACATGTTTGGAAGGGACCCCCCCGGTCACCGTTCTCCGCGGTCTGGGGATTTCTGACTGAACTCTCTCAGTTGGTCCGGGGGGCCTCGCGTGGTGGGGGCGCCAGCCGCCGTGTCCCGAGGGGACCGCCTCCCCAATTCTGCCAGCTGGCCTGGGAAGGAGGAAGGGAGGGACTCTGGCCGCTTGCTGTCCCGCCTGGGAAAGCCCGCGACCCTCGGCGATCTCACCGGAGCTCGTTCTCCCAGACAGTCAGCGGTTCCAGGCTGGGGTACACCATCCCTTTGATCTCCGTCGTGGCTCTGGGAGCTGCTCTGTATCGTCTCCACTCCCCCAGTAGCTGTTCTGGAGGAGGAAAGGTGAGGGTGGCAAGGCTGTCGAGGCCGGTGGCGGAGGAGCCGGTGAAGGCGGAAGAGTGCATGGTGGTGGTTAGAGAGCCGCTGGAGCAGGAGGAGAAAGGGAAGGACAAGATGGCGGTGGGAGCACCGCCGGAGCAGAAGGGGAAAGTGAAGGGCAAGATGGCGGTGGGAGTGCCTCCGGAGCAGAAGGGGGAAGAGGAGGGCTGGATGGCGGTGGGAGCGCCTCCGGAGCAGAAGGGGGAAGAGGAGGGCTGGATGGCGGCCGGAGTGCCGCCGGAGCAGAAGGGGGAAGAGGAGGGTTGGATGGCGGTGGGAGCGCCGCCGGTGGAGAATCAGGGAAAGGAGGGCTGGATGGCGGCGGGAGCACCGCCGGCGGAGAAAGAGGGAGAGGAGGGCTGGATGGCGGCGGGAGCGCCGCCGGCAGAGAAAGAGGGAGAGGAGGGCTGGATGGCGGCAGGAGCGCTGCCGGCGGAGAAAGAGGGAGAGGAAGGCTGGGTGCAAGTTTATAATTTTAAGACCTTAAAAATTCTAAACTAAGACATCCAGAGAAAAATGTCTTGACTGAAGAAAGGCAGATGGGTCCAAAACACCTCTGTCAGCTGAGAAGGCACGTGGGTGGTGTCTGCTGGGGTCTTTGGTTTCTAACACCTTCTCTGGGAGCATTTACATTCTGCATCTCCAAACATCTGGGTCTTGTGTTGACTCTGTCAGCTGTGAAGATTTCTCCAAAATGGTTCTCTCTTAAAGGGCTTCAGTAAGCAACCCCACCTTGACTGGGTGGAGACATATCTCTGTGGAAACCACCTAATCAAAAGGTCCTATTCACGATTGGATGCGTCACATCTCCATTGAAACAACTTAATCAAAAAGATCCCACTCTACAATGTTGAAACAGGTTTAAAGAACATGGCTTTTCTGGGGTTCACAACAGTTTCAAACCAGTACAGGGCACAATTGGTGTAATTGCCCCATGCAAAAATGTTGGGAGGCTTCCTGGAAGAGGTGTCTGAACAGTCAGTGTGGCTCCGTTGGCTGACAAACCTGTTGTTGTCTTGGGTACAGGGTGTCCTGGATACTCAGGTCAGCAGACGCTCTGCATCCCAAGCTGACCTGTTGCTGGGAAGGGAGGGAAAGGGCAAGGAAGGTAGCCAGCACTTGTTGACCACCTATGCACGTTTAGCCCTGGTTTTTCTGTACCACCCTGGTTGGACAGAGAAAGGGCCAGCATCCTGTCCTCCCACAACAGCCTCCCAAATTCCAGTCCCGCCCTGTGCATGTAGAGAAGTGCATTTGCTTCCCCTTGGCCTGGCAGCTATGCCGACCCAGACCCCACCACCCTTCCAAGCCCAGCACCTGCAGCCTGCCCCAGGGCTAGGAAAGTAGGAGGGCGCCCCTGTTGCTCTTAGCAGGTCCATCTCACTCCCGTCTCCACTTGAAGCTATTTTTGGAGTGGACAGTGTCCTCTCGGTGTGTGCTGGTTTGAAAGTATTATGGACCCCAGAAAAGCCATGTTTTAATCCTGATTCAGTCTTGTGGGGGCAGCCTTTTCTTTTAATCCTGATTCAGTCTTGTCGGTAGAAACTTTTGGTCAGATTATCTGCCGGGAAATGTGACATGCCCAATATGATCTTTTGATTAGATGGAGATGTGACTAAACCTATTTCAGGTGGGCCTTGATTAGTTTATTGGAATCCTTTAAAAGAGGAAACAGTTTGGAAACAGTCAGCCTACAGAAATGACAGAAGCCTCAGAGCCAACAAAGGGAACACATGGAGATGCTTGGAGATCAGTTGCTTCAGAGAACAGAGACACAGATGTTTGGAAATTCTTGGAGACCAGCAGACATCATCATGAGACATTAAGCAAGCCAGAACCTGGAGAGAGCCAAGGGAAGCCAAGAGATGAAGGCCAGCCCCAGAGAGGCAAATTGAGGAACCCCCACAGGAGCAGAGGCTGAAAGCAAAGGAGCCCAGGAGCAAGGGACCAGCAGATGCCAGCCACGTGGTGGCTTCCCAGCTGACAGAGCTGTTCCTGACCCATCGGCCTTCCTTGAATTAAGGTATCTTTTCCTGGATGCCTTAGTTTGGACATTTTTATAGACTTAGAACTGTAAACGTGTAACTTATTAAATTCCCCCTTTTAAAAGCCATTCCAGTTTTGGTATATTGCATTCCAACAGCTTGCAAACGAATTTCATGCTTCCTGCCCTGTCATGAAGGAAATGGAGGTTCTCGGCAGCAACTCCCAACCAGGTGGGCAGTCCCTTGGCTGAGGGGCCACTGTCCTGGGGGCGAGGCTGGCCTGAGGTGAGCCCTGGCCTCAGGCATGGGGCACCAAATGCCCTCACCAGGCACAGAGTCCTGTGGGCAGAGGACAAATGTCTTTGCAGGATTGTTCCTGGCTAGCTCAAGGATTTCCAGTACTTCCAGTACGTCTGACGGACACACAGCCGAGCTTTTCTCACAAGGCTGCCCCCACTGGAAGCCCCTTGGCATCACCCCTGGGCTGAGGGCCAAGAGAGGGGAGAGCATGCCTTAGAGGAAAGAGGCACTCCCATTTCCTTGGCAAGGGACGGGTGGCAGAGCTCCCTTACCCCCAGCCTCTGCCAGCCTCCTCCAGGCCAGCTGCTGGGGCAGGAGAGGGTCCCAGCCCCTTGAGCTAGAGACAGCCTTCCAGAACTTTCCAAATCCATTGTTCTCAGCATGCGAGCCCAGCAGGGCCTGCCCTGGGCAAGGGGGTGAAGCATCCAGGTTGCATCCTTCAGCCCCTCACACTGCTGCCATCCCCCCGCTGGGCAGGCCTCCATGGACAGCCTGTGCACGAAAACATCTCGAGGCAATAAATCAAGGAAGGCTCCCCCTTGCTGAACTTGGTGCCTGACTCACAGATGTATGTCTCTTCTGATTCTTCTGAGCCATGCAAGATTAGCTTTTGTGCCCGATACAGAGATTGCAGCAACTCTGCAGACACGGCCTGCTCCCACAAGGAACCCAGCACCCTGGGCTTTGGGCTGACAAGCCCAAGAGTGGAATGGTGCGCGGTGTGGGCTGCAGAGACAGGGAGCAGGACAATGAGGCCAAGAAAGAGTTTCAGGACGGGCTTGCCGGGAGGAGACCTAGGTTGCATGAGGCATTCGAGGCCAAGAATGGACATGGGCGGAAGTGCAGAACGTGAGATGGGCCTGCCAGATATGTTGAATATGCTGACCCATGGGAGTCCATCTGCAAAAGCCAGAAAAAAAGTATAGCGAAATACTTGCATCCAGGCATGAGGGGAGGTGCCTCCCAATGGGAGGTTTGTGAAACCCAGATGTGAAGCCATCTGGATGTCACCTGTCTGGGTCCTGGATTTTACTGTGTTGCAAGTGCAGATTTCATGCACTATTGAATATAATTAGCAATTGTCTCTGGTTTGCTTCAGCCAACGGATGAATCGCTCTCTCTTAAGTAGCCAGTTCTAACAATGTCTTTTCACCCATGGAGCATAAATCAGATGTGGCGTTTTTTTTAAGTTTCACGTCTACAGAAAAATTGAGTCAAAAATACAGAGAATTCCTATTTTATCCCCTCCTCATTTCCCCTATTATTAACATCTTGCATGAGTGTGGTACTTCTGTTACAATTAAGGGAGCAATATACTTTATTATTAACCAAAGTCCATTGTATACATTAGTGTTCACTCTTTTTTTATTCTCTCCAATATATTTTGTTTTTATACCAGGAACACGTGCATTCATGTTGTGGAGGGATTTTTAAAATTTGTGTGCATGGAAAAATATATATCAACTTTTTTCCTTTATTTTTGTTTAGGGAAGAAAAAGAGATGGAGAAAAAAAGAGAGAGGAAAGAAGAAGGAAGAGGGGAGGGAGAGAAATGGGAAGGAGGGAGGATGATGTGGGCAGGAGAGCACCACATTCCCCATCGGTCCCAAAAATCTTCATCCAGATCACACTAGAGCAAAGTATCAAAGGAAGTTGCATTGACTTTCCATCTGGGAACTGACCACTTCTTGTCCTATTATTCAGAGCAACACATTCAGCTCTCCTGAGCGCTGACATTGTCATCTTTACCAGAGTTATAATATCGAGATCATGCAGTATCTATCCTTCGTTTCTGGCTTATTTCACTTATGTCCTCAAGGTTCATCCATGTTGTCATATGCTTTGGGACCTCATTTCCTGTTATTGCTGCATAATATTCCATTGTGTGTATATACCACATTTTGTTAATCCACTCGTCTGTTGATGGGCACTTGGATTGTTTCCATCTTTTGGCAATTGTGAATAATGCTGCTATGAACATCGTATGCAAATGCCTGTTTATGTCACTGCATCAGCTCTTCTGGGTATATACCAAGAAGTGCTATTGCTGAGTCATAGGGCAACTCAGTTTAGTTACCTAAGGAACCACCAAACTGTCTTCCATAGCAGTGGTGCTATTCTACAGTCTCACAGGCAGTAAATAAATGTCCCAATTTATCCCCATCCTCTCCAACATTTGTAGTTACTGTTTGTTTGATAGCAGCCCTTCTTATAGGTGTGAGCTAGTTTTTCATTGTAGTTTTGATACTCAATTCCCTTATAGCTAAAAAAGATGAGCAACTGTTCATGGGTTCTTCAGAAAAATGTCTATTCATATCTTTTGATTTGAATTTGCTCTTCAGAAAAATATCTATTCATATCTTCTGTCCATTTTGTTTATTCTTTTGTTGTTGAGTTGTATAATTTCCTTATGTACATGAATTATCAGACCTATATCTGGTATACAGTTTCCAAATATTTTCTCCCGTTGAGTTGGCTCCCTTTTCACCTTTTCAGCAAAATCCTTTGAGACACAGAAGCTTTTGATTCTAGGAGTTCCCATTTATCTATCTTTTTCTTTCATTGCTTGTGCTTTGGGTGTAAAGTTCAGGAAACTACCTCCTATCACTCGGTCTTCAAGATAGCTTCCCTATGTTTTCTTTCAGGATTTTTATAGTACTGGCTCTTACATTTAGGTCTTTGATCAATTTTGAGTTAATTTTGTATAAAGTATAAGATATGGGTCCTCCTTCATTCTTTTGACTATTGATATCCAGTTTTCCCAAGCCCATTTATTGGAAAGACTATACTGTCCCAATTCAGTAGATTTGGGAGCCTGTCAAAGATCAATTGACCATAAATTTGGTGGTCAATCTCCATGCACTCAATTTGGCTTATCTTTGTGCCAAAAACAAACTGTTTCTATGACTATGGCTTTGTAATGAGTTTTAAGTCAGGAAGTGTTAATCCTCCCACTTTGCTCTTCCTTTTTTTATATTTTTATTGAGAAATATACATGCATACAGTCCAACAATATTGTACAATCTATGGCTCACAATATCATCACATAGGTGTGTATTCTTCACCATGATCATTTTTAGAACATTTGCATCACTCCAAAAAGAGAAATAAAAAGAAGGAAAAACAACTCATACATCCCATACTCCTTACCCCTCCCTCTCATGGACCCACAGTATTTCATTCTATCCAATTTTTACCCTTTATCTCCCCCTAATATTTATTTTTTATCCTTTTTTTTTACTTATCTGTCCAACTCTGGATAAAAGTAACATCAGACACAAGGTTTTCACAATCACACAGTCACATTATAAAAGCTATACATTATACAGTCTAATTCAAGAATCAAGGCTACTGGAACACAGTTCAGCAGTTTCAGGTACTTCCCTCCGGCCACTCCAATACACCATAAACTGAAAAGGGGTATCTATGTAGCGCATAAGAATAACCTCCAGGATAACGTTTCAACTCTGTTTGAAGCCTCTCAACCACTGAGACTTTATTTTCTCTCATATCTTTCTTCTCCCTTTTTTGATCAAGAACGCTTTCTCATTCCCATGATGCCAGGCCCGAGCTCATCCCTGGGATTTCCGTCCCACATTGCCAAGGAGATTTACACCCCTGAGAGTCGTGTCCCATGTAGTGGGGAGGGCAGTAAACTCACCCACCCAGTTGGCTTAGAGAGAGAGACCACATCTGAGCAACAGAAGAGGTTCTCTGGGGGCGACTCTTAGGCATAATTACCAGTAGACTTAGCTTCTTTCAAGGAATAAGCCTCATAGGGGTGAGCCCTAAGATTGAGGGTTCAGCCTAGTAAACTGGTTTTCCCCACTGCTTGTGAGATACCAGGAAATCCCCAGATGGGGAAGTTGAATATTTCTTCTTTTCTCCCCAGTCCCCAAAGGGGACCTAGCAAATACTTTTTTATTCTCTGCCCAGATTACTCTGGGATATATTGGAGCATCATACTAACCTGTACAAACCAAAAAATCTCACACCCTATGCAAGATTCCATGTAATTATGGTGTTCAAATAAATTGACCATACAAGTTAAATTAGATAATGTGCTACCTAAAATACAAATTTGGACCAACTAGATATCTCTACTCTTTTGGTCTTGAACAGAGGTGGAAGTTTGAAAATATGGGCCATATCATCCTTTACCCAGTATTCTGATTTACCTTATGCTCTTCTTTTTTATAATATCTTTAGCTATGTGAGGTTTCTTTCCTTTCCAAATGAATTTGTTAACTAGCTTTTCCAAGTCTTTAAAATAGGTTTTTGGAATTTTGATTGGTATTGCATTGAATCTGTAGATCAATTTAGATAGAATTGACATCTTAACAACATTCAACCTTCTTATCCATGAGTATGGAATATCTTTCCATCTGTTTAGATCTTCTTTAATTTCTTTAATAGTATTTTGTAGTTTTCTGCATACAGGTCCTTTACTTCCCAGGGTAAGCTTATCCCTAAATACTTGATTCTTTTAGTGGCTATTTTGAGTGGAATTTTGTCCTTAATTGTCTCTATATTTAGATCATTCTTTGTATATAGAAACATTTCTTATTTTTGTACGTTAATCTTGTAGCCCACCAGTATACTAAATTTGTTTATTAGCTCAAGTAGCTTTGTCGTGGATTTCTCAGGATTTTCCAATACTAGCATCATGTCATCTACGAATAACGAAAGTTTTACTTCTTCCTTTCCAATTTGGATGCCTTTTATTCCTTTCTCCTGCCTAATCACTCTAGCTAGGACTTCTAGTACAATGTTGAATAATAGTGGTGGCAGTGGGCATCCTTGTCTTGCTCCCAATCTTAAGGGGAATGATGCTGGCTGCGGGTTTTTCATATATGCCCTCTATGATGTTGAAGAAGTTTCCTACAATTCCTACCTTTTCTAGTGTTTTTGTCAGAAAAAGATGTTGAATTTTGTCAAATGTTTTTTTCAGCATTGATTGATATGATCATGATTTTTCCTGTTGAATTTATTAATATGCTGTATCACATTAATTGTTTCTCTCATGTTGAACCACCCTTGAATTCCTGGTATAAATCCCACTTGGACATGATGTGTAATTCTTTTAATGTATCATTGAATTCGATTTCTTCGGATTTTGTTGAGAATTTTTTCATCTGTGTTCATTAGGGAAATTGGTTTGTAGTTTGCTCTTCTTATAACATCTCTATCTAGTTTGGTATTAAAGTGATATTAGCTTCATTAAATGAGTTAGGTAGTGATCCTTTTTCAAGTTTTTGAAAGCGTTTGAGCAGAATTGGTGTTAGTTCTTTTTGGAATGTTTGATGAAATTCCCCTGTGAAGCCACCTGGCCCTGGACTTTTCTTTGTAGGAAAATTTTTGAGAGCTAAAATTAGTTATCAATTTTTAATAACTTGTAATTGGTTTGTTAAGATCTTCTATTTTTCCTCAAGACACTGTTGGTAATTCATATGTTTCTAGAAATTTGTCCATTTCATCTAAGTTGTCTAGTTGGTTAGTGTATAGTTGTTCATAGTATTCTCTCAAGATTTTAAAAATTTCTTCAAGATCCATAGGAATGACTCCCTTCTCATTTCTAATTTTGTTTATTGCACCCTCTCTTGTTTTTCGTTGGTCAGTCTAGCTGGGGGTCCATCAATTTTATTGATTCTTCTCAAAGAACCAACTTTTAGTTTTGTTGATTCTTTCTATTGTTTCTTTGTTTTCCAGTTCATTTATTTCTGCTTTAGTCTTTATTTCTTTTATTCTTTTTGCTTTGGGGTTAGTTTGTTGTTCTTTCTCTAGTTCCTCCAAGTGAACAGTTAGATCCTCTATTTTTGCCCCATTCTTCTTTTTCAACGTTGGCATTTAGAGTGATATGTTTCCCTGTCAGCACTGCCTTTGCTGCATTACACAAGTTTTGATATGTTATATTTTCATTTTCAATAGCTTCAGATATTTACCAGACTATTTTAAAATATGTTGTTTAATCTCCATATACATATTGTATATAATCTCCATATATATTATGTATATAATATATATTGTTTTATCTCCATAAACAAGCAATATATTGTTTATAAATATATATAATATATATTATATATATATTGTTATATATATATAGTTTTATCTCCAACTGTAACTGTAAAGTTACAGTTCTTTGGTGATTGTTAATTTCCAACTTAATTCCACTGTGCTCAGAGAAAGTGTTTTGAATAATTTCAATCTAATTAAATTTATAAAGCCCTCATTTGTGTCCCAGCATATGATCTATTCTGGAGAATGTCCCCTGAGCACTAGAGAAGAATGTATATCCTTATATTTTAGGATGTACCAAGTTATATATTTCAATGAGGCCTAATGCATTCATTACACTGTTTAAATTCTCTGCTTCGTTATTGAACTTTTGTGGAGTTGTTCTATCAAGAGTGGTGTATTGAAATCTCCCACTATTATTATTCAAATGTCAAGTGCTCCTTTGAATTTAGCCAGTATTTGCCTAATGTAGTTTGGAGCTCCTTGACTGGGAACATAAACATTATGGTTGTTATTTCTTCTTGATGAATTGTCCTTTTTATTGATATATAGTGACCTTCCTTGTTTCTTATGACATCTTTACATTTAAGTTCTATTTTATCTGATATTAATATAGCTACCCCTGCTTCTTTTGGTTAAAAGTTTGCATAGAATGCCTCTTTCCATCCTTTCATTTTCAATCTATTTATATCCTTAGATCTAAAATGAGTCTCTTATAAGCAGTATATAAATGGTTCATATTTCTAAATCCATTCTTCCGGTTTATATCTTTTAATTGGTGAGTTTACTTTTCAGGGATACAAGTCAGTTTATTAAGTACATTCATGCTGTTGTGTAACAGTCACCATTATTTCCAGAACTTTTTCATCATCCCGAACAGGAACTCTGTACCCATTGTATTAGTTAGGGTTCTCTAGAGAAACAGAATCAACAGGGAACACTTGCAAATATAAAATTTATGAAAGTGTCTCACGTGACCGTAGAAACGCAGAGTCCAAAATCCACAGGGCAGGCTGCGAAGCCAATGACTCCGATGGATGGCCTGGACGAATTCCACAGGAGAGGCTCACCAGCCAAAGCAGGAATGGAACCTATCTCCTCTGAGTCCTCCTTAAAAGGCTTCCCATGATTAGATTTAGCATCACTAATTGCAGAAGACACTCCCCTTTGGCTGATTACAAATGGAATCAGCTGTGCATGCAGCTGACGTGATCATGGGCTAATCCTATGAAATGTCCTCATTGCAACAGACAGGCCAGCACTTGCCCAATCAGATAAACAGGTACCACAACTTGGCCAAGTTGACATGTGTCCCTAACCATGACACCCATTAAGCAGTAACTCCCAATCTCCCCCTCCCTTCCCCCAGCTCCTAGTAAACTCTACTTTCGGTATCTTTTAATTTACCTATTTCACATAGCTCATATAACCAGAATGATGCAATATTTTTCTTTTTGTGTTTGACTTATTTCACTTGCCATAATTTTTCAAGGTTCATCCCTGTTATAGCATATCTCATGATGTCATTCCTTTTCATGGCTGTGTAGTTTTCCACTGTGTGTATAGACCACAGTTTGTTTATCCATTCATCTATTGATGGATCCTTGAGTTGTTTCCACCTTTGGGCTCTTGTGAATAATGCTTCTGTGAACATTGGTGTACAAGCATCTGTTTGAGTCTCTGCTTTCAATTATTTGGGGTATGCCCAGTCATATAGTAATTCTGTGTTTAACTTTTTTGGAAACTGCCAAACTATTTTCCACAGTGACTGCTCTATTTTACATTCCCACCAGCAATGCACAAGCGTTCCAGTTTCTCCACATCATTGCCGATAAGTATAACTATCTGTCGTTTTGATTACAGTCGCTCTAGTGAGTGTGAACTGGTATCTAATTGTGGTTTTGATTTGCGTTTCCTTGCTGACTAATGATGTTTAGTGACTTTAAATGTGTTTGTTGGCCATTTATATATATTTTTTGGCGAAATGCCTGTTCAAGTCTCTTGTCCGTTTTTGAATTGGATTGTTTTGTTTTTGTGGAATTGTTAGACTTCTTTATGCATTCTGGATATTAATCTCTTATCAGATATATGACTTGCAAATATCTTCTCATTCTGTAGGTTATCTTTTCACTCTTTTGATAGTGTTCTTTGAAGCACAAAAGTCTTTAATTTTGATGAAGTCAAAATGTTTTATTTTTTGCCTGTCAAGGGAAAGATACCTTGGCTCAAGAAGGCCAGTGAAGTTCAGGGTTTCTCTCTCAAGTGAGAAAGCACATGGTGAACACAGTCAGGGCTTCTCTCTCAGCTGGAAGTATACATGATGAACACAGCATCATCTGCTAGCTTTCTCTCCTGGCTTCCTGTTTCATGAAGCTCCCCGGGAGGCATTTTCCTTTTTCATCTCCAAAGGTCGCTGGCTGGTAGATTCTCTGCTTCGTGGTACTACAGCATTCTCTGCTTTCTCCGAATCTCTGATTCTCCAAAATGTTTCCTCTTTTATTGAACTTCAGAAAACCAATCAAGACCCACCCAAATGGGTGGAGACACATCTCCCCTAATCCATCTTAACAACCACCCTTGATTGGGTTATATCTCCAGGGAGATGATCTAATTACAGTATTGAATAGGGATTATTGTACCCTTACGAAATGGGATTTAGATTAAAACATGGCTTTTCTAGGGGATATCCATCCTTTCAAACCAGCACAACCTCCATAGGTAAATTTGATCTAAATATTTTATTCTTTTCAATGCTATTGTAAATGGATTGCATCCTTAATTTCCTTTGAAGATGGTTTATTGCTTGTGTGTAGAAATACAACTTTTTTGGGTGTCGATTTAGTAACCTGCAGCTGTGCTTAA
Organism: Tamandua tetradactyla; assembly: GCF_023851605.1. Lineage (NCBI taxonomy): Eukaryota > Metazoa > Chordata > Mammalia > Pilosa > Myrmecophagidae > Tamandua > Tamandua tetradactyla. The sequence continues at coordinate 92,524,055 of NC_135329.1, read as the reverse complement.
TTCATTTATTAGTTCTAGCAGATTCTTTAGAATTTTTTTCATGTAGGATCATGTCATATGCAAACAGATAGCCTTACTTCTGCCCTTCCAATTTGGATGGCTTTTATTTCTTTTTCTTACCTAATTGTCCAGCGTTCACTCTTTGTGTTGTACAGTTCTATGGATTTTGACAAATGCATAATGTCGTGTATCCACCATTGCAGTATAACACAGAATAGTTTCACCTCCCTAAAAACTTCCTGTGTTCTATCCCACCTCCCCTTCCTCTGAACCCCGGGTAACCACCAATCTTTTTATTGTCTCTATAGTATTTCCTTTTCTAGAGTGTCATATAGTTGTAGAATGTCAAATAGTTGGAGTCCCACAGTATGCAGCCTTTTCAGACTGGTTTCTGTGACTTAACAATTTGCACTCGAGTTTCTTCCATGTCATTTTGTGGCTTGATAGCTTATTTCTTTTACCCGTGAATAACATGTCCCTTTGTCTGGATGTTCCATGGTTTGTTTTTCCATTCACCGATTGAAGGACATATTGGTTGCTTCCAGGTTTTGACAATTTCAAATGAAGCCAAGATTTCTCATGTATGGTTAACTGTCTAAGGGTTTCCAGATACTTCAGAATTTTGCCCTCAGTGTGTGGTACTAATGACAGAATAACAGCTATCCTGTGTTGACAGTCCGCCATGTCTCAGCATGTTTTCTTTTCTTTGCACGATGTCAGATCATGGGGAGATTCTATCTTCTAAAAAATTGAAAATTAACTCTTGATGAATGTGGTTCCTAGTGACTTAGCTGTGATTCCAAGCTGCTTCTCCTCAATGCCTGGGTGAGTTTTTGGAGTAGATGACCTTGAAGTATCCCTGTTACAGCACCTGGGGTCACAGCCCGTCGTTGTGCCGCGTGGGGCCTTCGCCTTCTCGGGCAGACTAGGGGTCCCATGGACATGTCACTGCCACGCCAGTGCAGCCAGAGGCACCAAACCAGGTCCACGCCTGAGCACTGGTGGGCGTCCGAGAAGAGGGCTTGATTAGCATTAGAAGGAATTCATTGATACTTCAAGATAGCAGCTACAGCTCACCATTTCAAAACTGGTCTTGGATTTTTTTATCTGACCACATGGTTCAGTGCTTCACCCCTAACTGTCCAACTGAAACCAAACATTCTCCACTTTCACAGTATCTCCTGGTTACTCTCTTTTTCCTCAACTCCGTTAGTAATTCTTTCTGCCTCAACACAGTGCTGGTATTTTCGTGTCCTGTTTTTCATACTGAATTTGTTGCTTTGTTCACTTGATCAATATTTATTGAGCCCTTGCTGTGTGCCCAGCCCCAAGCAGGCGCTGGGGAAGCAGGGGGTCCACAGAAACCTTTATGAGGCCTGCTGAGCCCGTGGCCCAGCAAACCCAATCATCTATGCGAAGACCCTCATTCCCAGTGCAGGGCTAGAGGGGAGCTTTAACTACACCTCCCTCGGTGGATGCTGCTCAGATTCTCTGACCGAGGGATGCTGGTGCATGAAATAAAAATGTACAGGTCGTTCTGGAAAGTCTTCATACGAGAGTAAAGAACTGCCCGGATCTGTTCAGGGCTCTTGGCGGGTTCCTTGTTGAGGACACTGCCCCCTTGTCTCCGCAGGCCTCCTACCCTCAGCGGCAGCCCCATCATCTCTGACATCTCCTTGATCCGCCTTTCCCCACACCCCGCTGGCCCTGGAGAATCCCCCTTCAACGCCCCGCACCCCTATGTGAGCCCCCACATGGAACACTACCTCCGTTCTATGCACGGCAGCCCCACGCTCTCCATGATCTCGGCAGCCCGGGGCCTCAGCCCAGCCGAAGGTGAGTAGGGGCTGGGCTTGGGGTGGGGAGGGGGCGGAGACGAGGAGGATGGGGGGGGGGGCAGTGCTTCTGGCTCTTAGTCCCCAAGCTGGCTTTCCTTCCCACGCCCCGCGAAGAGTGGGCTTTTTAGTAAATGAATGGTGAGTGTGGAGAGAAGTGGAAGTCTGTTGTATTTTGCACTCTTTAGAAATGAGTGAGCATTGTTTTACATGCAAAACCATCTGTGCTTTACCGTGAGTAAATAGCAAGCCTCTACCTGATTACTCAGGTTGGTCCTATCTCAGGAGAGACCTTTTTGGTTGCAATAAGCTAAAGTCTGCAGAAGCTGGTGTTAAGTAAAGGGAATGTTGTCTAGGGGTGGTGTCGTATGGACCCCTGAAACAGAAGGCAGGTAGTTCAGGCCTTGCAGTGGAGGAGGGGTTTGTTAGCCTTGAGATCTGGCTTTTTTCATCTCTCTTTGGTTCATGCAAAGTCCGCGCTGGCTTCTGCTGTATGCCTGCTTTATGCTTCTCCTGCAAAATGGCAGCCCCAGACCCCAAGACTGTGGGGATGAGTGCCGGTCACTTTGTGTCTCTCCATTCTGATGCTTGAGAGAGATAATTGGCCTGACTCTCCTGAGCTCAGTTCTAATTTGAGCTAGAGCAGGGCAATATTACATGGTACAAATAGGTCTTCCCCATTTAAATTGCCTACTCCTAGCTCCACCCCACTAGCATGCACACACACACACACACAGAGGCACACACACATGCATTTACACTGGGGAGTGGTCAGGACATGGAGAAGCCTGGTCAGCTCATGCTTCTCTCTGGGAAGCGCCCTCCTGTAATGGGTTGAACTGTGCCCCTCAGAAATGTACATTCGAATCCGAACTCCCAGTGCCATGAACATGATCCTCTTTGGAAATCGGAGCTTTGAAGATGGGGCCAAACGGAATTAAGGTGGGCCCTGGTCCACTATAATCTGGTGTCCTCATAAGGCGAGGATATCAGACACAGATGGTCAGACAGACAGAAAGCAGGGTGTAGTGGGCACAGTGCAGCCCCCCCAAAAAGATACGGCCACATTCTGCCCTCCACAGTCTGAGGATGGGGCCTGATCTGGAAAGAGGATCTTTAAAGGCTTTAATTACTGAGGGATCCTGAGACAAGAGATCACCCTGGATTATCTGGGTGTGTCCTAAACCCAATGACATGACCCCCAGAGGAGCAGACAGAAGAGAAGAAGGCAGGTGATGACAGAGGCGGAGGTTGGCATGAGGCAGCCACAAGCCAAGGAAGCCAGTCACCCCCAAAAGCTGGAAGAGGCAAGGAGCAGACTCTTCCCAAGGCTTTGCTTTCTGCCTTTGCACCTCCACAACTGTCAGGGAATACAGTTCTCTGGTTGGAATCCACCCAGTTGGTGGTAGTTATTACAGCCCCCCAACAACAGGGAATCTATTATGAAAGGTTGCACAGCTACTAGTGGGGGACAGAACAGGCAGCTCTCCTGGGTCCCGGCCAGAGTAGGTCTAAGAGTTTCCAGTGGAGAATAAAGGAGCCAAGTGCCTCCTAGAGATGTCCGTGAGTCAGGACCCTCCCCTCTGGGCTGACATCCTTGTAGCCAGTAAGGAACCAGGTGGGCAGACGAGACTACTGTGAATGATAGACATTCAATTTCATGGAGCACCAATTGTGTGCCTGATTTCCATATAAACGTTGGTGTAGTTCAGTATAATCTTACAATATCATATCATGTCAAATAATGTATGATATCATATAATATAGAGTACCAACATCGTCATAGAATATCAAAGGAAACACTGGTAAGCATTCATTTATGCATCCCATGAGCTGGGTGGCGATGGGCTCAGCCCCCGTGGGAGATGTGGCTTCCTTGGCACGGCACTGACTTCTGCAGGGGGTGGTCTCACCGGCCCGGGGCCCAGCCGTCACGGGTCTCCAGGCCACCCATGGGTCTCCCACCCTGCTGCAGTCCGGAGGTCTGGACCAGCGTCTCCTGGGTGCCCACACGGGGCCAGGCCCCACACCTGCCCACACGGGGCCCAGGAGGTTCACCAGTGAGCTGGGGAAGCGTTTGTCAAACCCCGCCCTGGGGGCTCCGGGGAAGGCCAGATGAGTGGAAGGGAAGTGCATTTAGGTGGAGAAAGGTCCACGCGAAGGGCAGAGATGGGGCGGGCTGACCTGGCTGCAGGAGAGGATTGCAGCTTACGCGCCCTGCCGAGTGCACACGAGATCTCATTTGGCATTTGCCAAGACTGACATCAGAATGGCGGTAGAGCAGAGGGGCTAGGGACCTGGACTCCAGATCTACACCGTGGGCCCCTCCCAGCTCCATGCCCTCCCAGCTTTGAGCCTCATGCGAGATATTTCACTCTCCAAGTGTCGGGTTTGCCCTCTGCTGAGTGAGGTGAGGGTGCCTCCAAACCCATAGCACGGTGGTGATGGTGAAATCAGAGGAGGACTGAAACTCCCTCAGTCCTGGGCCTGCCCAGACCCAGCAAGCACCTGGTACAACGTCCACTGTTACCATCATGGATAAGTCATTTGCGTGGTGGGTGTTCATGTGCCCATTTCACAGATGGGAAGCTGAGCCAGCTCAGGGAGGTGAAAACCGGGACTCTGCCTGGGTAGGTGTGGTTTCCAGTCTCCTCCCTGACACTACCCTGTCTCTGCCCCACACTCCCTGAGTGCGAGGGCCCCCAGAATAATCCCAACTCCCCCCTCCCTGCCTTCAACCTCAAGCCCTGGGCAGGGCCGACTGCAGGGTCAGAGGCAGCCAGCCCTGAGACTTGGCAGACCTGGGGACAGGGGCCGCAGTGGGCAGGCGGGCAGCTTTATGTAGCCAGGCCCGGGCAAAATCTAGACACGGGGTTTCCCCTTGAATGCTCAGGCCATGGGGCGCCTCTCCTCTGCTGCTGCTTCCGGTGTCCTTTGCAGGATGACTGTGGGCCATGGATCCTGCCCTCCTGGGAGCAGGAGCAGGAGGAGGGAGAGGCATGCAGGACGGGGACTTGCTCTCCCTCGGGAGAGGGAACACACCCCACCATACACGGCCCAGCCCAGGCTGGTGGACAGGGGTAGGGCGTGGGGGACCCCGACACCCGGGAGGTGGTGGTGACGAGAGGCCACGCGGGTCAGTCACAGGCTTCCTTGTTCCCTGGCAGGAAAGGACGCAGCCAGTGCCAACTTCTGACGGCTTCTTTCTCTCTCCCCCTGCCCAGTGGCGCATGAGCACCTCAAGGAGAGGGGGCTGTTTGGGCTCCCCCCTCCAGGCACCAACCCCGCAGACTATTACCACCAGGTGGCCCTGATGGCAGGCCACCCTGCGCCGTACGGGGACCTGCTCATGCAAAGTGGGGGTGCAGCCGGTGCCCCTCACCTCCACGACTACCTCAACCCAGTGGACGGTGAGTGCTGGGCTGGGCGAGATTGCTGGAGGTAGGGGAGGGCACCATAGGGTGGGAGGGCTGACAGCACCCGCTCTCCAGGACTGACTGTTCCCTTTGGGGTTGCAGAGAGGCCCAAGATTTACCCCTGTCCCTGCCCCAGCTGCTATCCAAGGGGGTCCCGAGACTTTCAGCAAACTCACATGTTGTTACTGAGTCAAGTGTGGGCCAGGGAGGACTGCAGGCCGGCCAGGGGCCACCCTGAACAGAAGCTCTGCTTTGTGCAGCTCACGGTGTCATGGGGAGGCACACGCACGACAACAAGATGAGGAAATCATGAGATTATTAGGTGCTCTTTTCCTATTGGTTCATAGGTGTTCCTCGGTAAAATGAAACATTTGATTTTCATGTGAGTTAAAGATACTTTTTCCCAATTTGTCTTTTGTCCTTCGACGTTGCCTTTGGTGTTTTTGTGCCTTGCAGATCCTTAAAATGTTTACTTACTTAAAGAACAACAACAACAAGGAAATCACATACTAAAATGACAGCTCATAAATGTAACAGGGAAACAGCAAGCAAAAAATGGGAGTAGGGAGCACAAGTGTGCCGTTGGGGTGCAATGTAAAATGAGGGAGTTAGTGAAAGCCTCACTAGTAAGACGATATTTGAATCAAGAATTGAAAGAGGTGAACCATGCAGAAATCAGGGCCGGGAGAGAGTTCCAGGCAGAGGAAACAGAAAGTGCAAAGGTCCTGAGGCAGCGGGTTGCCGAAAAGTTCAAGGAAACACCAGGAGGCCCGTGTGGCTGGGCCTGGTGAGAGGGGGCAGGAGCCTCTCTGGGCACAGGACTGATGGCATCTGAGTCTCTCAGAAAGAATCCCATTCTTTCTACTGGGCTAAGGATGAAGTGTGGAGGCAAGGTGGAAGCAGGGATTAGTTAATAGAGACCCCAGAAGTCATCTGATTTCACTTGGATTTCAAAAATAGAGCCCCAGGGTTTGTTCCCAGATCAGATGTGGAGTTGTAAAGAGGGAGATGCGTTGAGGATGGCACCGGGGTTGTGGGCTCCAGCAACTGCAGATAACAGAGATGGGAAAGGGGCTGCAGAAGGGGCAGGCTGGACATGCAGGGCGGGGAGGGATGGATTAAGGATTGGTGCCCATCAGACACCATGTGCATGCTTCCCTCCCACCAACACTGCTTTTCACAGCTGTTTTTACAAGGGACTTGTGGCCATTGGCCATGATCCCCTGGGGTCAGCGTGGAGCCCCTGCCAGGGCGAGTGAGGAGTGGTCCAAAGGCCCCCCTTCGCTCAGTGAGTGCTGCACACCCTCTGGCCTAGAGCCCGGCTCAGAGATACCCAGGCATGCAGGCCAGGCCAAGGAGCTGGCGACCACACCCAGGGGCTGGAGACCCACCTAGCAGAGGCAGCTCCTGTGCATTCGGTGTCCTCACGCCCGGTCGGTCGGCCTCCTGATGAGGGAGGGAGGGGGTGACGGGCCCACCATAGGAGCAGACAGAGGCTGGCGGGGATATCCCAGTGGCTGGAATGGGCTAGGCAGAGCTGCTATCACAGGGTGGGCCTTGCCCCCACCCAGCCCCCCAGTCCTCTGCAACTGGCCCCCCTGCCCTTACCAGACCCTGCAACTCTGCCTCTGCTACTATGCTCCGGTGGAGTATAGCCCTAAGGCCTGGCTGAGAGCTCACCTCCTCCAGGAAGTCTCCAGATGTCCCCCTGGGATTACCCCCCTCCCCCCTTGGCTTCCTACTTGACTCTCTCTTGGCCTGCTTACCTCGCACTAAGGGAATTCCTCATGTGGCTCATGTTCTTCCCCAGGTATGGGTCTCATTTCCTTAGACATGAGTTTTGCTGGGGAAGAAGCTTGAGTCTTACTGCAGCCAGCTCTCCCGACAGTGCCCCATGGAGACCCAGCTGCACCCCCAGGATTTGGTCCAGGAGTAAGACACAGTGTAGGGTGATAGTCTTTTGGCAGGTGAGGCCGCCCTCTAAGACACGTGCTCGCTGTGCTCTCTAGCTCAGGTTCTCTCACAGCCTTCCAGGCACTCATGTGGCCCCAGCAGGGTGCAAGGAGGGCTGTCAGCAGGCAGTGAGGCCGGGGCTCAGGGGCTCAGGGCCCGTTGTGAACCTGTGTGCATCACTTGCCGACATTGGAAACCAAACACCATCACAATACAGTGCTTTTTTTAGGCCATGCATACAGGTTGCCAAAGTTGTGTCCAAATGGCCGTCTGAGAATGTCAGGGTCCTCCAAGCAGGGTCCACCCTTCAAGGCCCCAAGGGTGGCACCAGCCAGCTGAAAAGTGGGAGAGGATAAAGCCCAAGCTAAGGGAGTAGGGAGAGATCAGGGCAGGTGGGCACATCTAGAGGGCAAGAGAGTCTGAGCCAGTCAATCAACAAACAGGAGCACCTGCTGTGCACGTGTGTGTAAGAGAGAATGAGAGCTGATGGACGCCTCTGCTCTGTGCCAGGTGCTTTACAGGCATCCTCCCATGTCATCCCCACAATGACAGCAACCTCCCAAGGCTGGAGTTTATACTTGTACTTTTAAGATGAGCAGAGCAGGGTTCCAAACGTTAAGCATCTTTCCCCAAGCCACATGTTGGGGTTCAGCTCTGTTTGTCACCAGCATCACTCATGGTTCTCCCCTACAGACCCTCTAGCTCCACGGTATAGCAGTGAGCTCAGGGTGCTGGGTTGGGAGCTGGAGCCTTGGTCCTTCGAGCTCAAACTAGGCCAGATAGGCCAGAGGTGCTGGAGGCTCAGCCCAGAGAAGTAGGGCTAGTGCTGGGTGTGCAAGCAGGGTGGCAAGAAGAGAGGAGGTTCACAGGGAGCTGAGGAGGCAGGCGGAGCAGGTATGGGCTTCACGCCTAGCCAGGCCGGGTCCTTGGAGTTGATGGGGCACTGAATGATGGCCCCCAACCCTGTGTGTTTTCCCCATGCTGCATGCTCCCTAGCATTGCATGTTCCCCAGTGCTGCATGCTCCCTAACACTGCATGCTCCCTAGCACAGCATGTTCCCCAGTGCTGCATGCTCCTCAGCCCTGTGTGTTCCCTCATCCTGTGTGCTGGGTGAATTAAACACCTGGATGAAATCCCACGTATGAGCTCAGCTCAGTGCCTGGCACACAGAAAGTCAATTAATGCTAGCTCCTTTGCCATTTCCCCAGTATCATTTCCCTCTTTCAAATCTACCTCCATTGAGAGAATTTTCGCTCTCGATTGTCAGCACCACAGTCCACCCCAGAGCTCAAGGCCAATGCCAGCAAATTCTCTTAGACACTGTATCCATTCATCCCCAGGCCTGCCAAGCCTAGTTGGTCAACCCTCTTGGACCATGAAGTTATTTGCAGCCCTCCCACCCTATCCCCCCACCCTAGCCCCTGGCTCAGACTTTCTCAGCCTCACTGCTGCCTCTACAGTGTCACCTTTTCTCCCCTCTGCGCTCCGCAGTCAGCCCAGTGTGGCTCCCCATGGCCCTAAGGATATATCCACACATCATAGCATAGTGCAAGTGGCCCTGTGTGAGTTTTCTCTCCAGCTTCATCTTTCCCTACTGGGATGCTGCACTTCATTCATACACTGCACCATCTACAGGCTCCCAGATAACTGCCACATGCTCTCGCACATGAGGCCTTTGCATAGCATGTTCCTTCTGCTGGTAATGCTGTTCCCTTCTGGCATGCCTGGCTCGTTCCTGTAAGGTCTTCAAAGACTCGAATCAGATACCTTTCTTTCGAGACATTGTCACAATCCACCTCCCCAGCCAGGAGGTATTCGTTCCACTCCTGGAGCCCCTACAGCCTCTGAGCTCCACAGCAGGACCCATGGGGCTCCGATAGCAACTGCCTGGGAGCTCCTCCTTATGTATGACGCACCATGGAGTCCGTGGGGCCCAGGAACATGCCTGTGGGCTGAATGAGTGAACGACAGTTACGAAAGGACCTGGAATAGAAACTAATTAGGGAAGAAATTGTGCTAGGGAAAGCAGCTGTGGGCTTGCTTTGTTCTCCGGGGCTGCTGGGCATTTGGCACCATCTGGGGGCCAAGCGTCTCCCTGAGAAATAGGGCAAGGCAGTGGGTGTGGGCGTGCCAGGCTCCTGCTCCTGTCAGCTGCTGGATTAAGTCATTAAGTCATCAGCCCTGTCCGGAAGCTCTTCTCAGCCTGGGGGTGGGAGTGGGGTAGGTTTGTTTGTTCTGCTTCCAGTCTCGGGAATTGGATGGGCTTCAGGATGCGGTGGGATGCACCACCAGATTTCAGAGTTGGCCTGCACAGGGATAGCTATTTATCAGGCTGAGGCACTGTTGCTCTTAACCCTGGTAGAGTTCACGAACAGATTTCTTTTCCTTTGCTCCCCATCAGTGGCAATCTCAGGAGATCAGAGTACTAAAGCAGCACCTCCTGTATTTGTTCTGACTTGTTACATGCTTTTCAAACCGTTTCCCAGAAGCGGGACCTTTGTTTCAGCTTTTAAAAATGGTGTAGGCCTTTCCACTCGGTTCTAATGCCTATACGGTTGGTTTATGCATGTGCATCTCTGAGACACTTGACGTGGGTGTAGATAAAAAGAACCTAGTGCTGGTGTCCTCAGCCCAGGCCCAGCTCCCCCAGGGTCCCCTCAGCAAAAGAAGAAAGTGAACCTTTCCATCAGAAAACCATGCAGGCCGGCAGGGGTTCTGGAGACATGGCTCAGCAGAGATCCCCCCTAAGGAAGGATCCTGGGTCTCTCAGGGAACCATGAGTGTCCGCACCAGGACGCTCCCCATAAACTTGACCATGGACATGTGAGTTCTTTGCAGAGCCAGGGGAGGAGGCTCCAGAGCTCAGGGTAGTTAGGGGGCTGGTCCTTCCTTCTCCACCCTCTCTCTCCCTCTCCCTTATATACTCATTCATTCCATGGCTATTTATTGAGTATCTACTACATGCCAAGCACCATCTGGATGCAGGGGATACAGCAGTGTGCAGACACTACAGCCCTGCCCTCACGGTGCCCACGCTTTGGTGGGGCTGTTTGTGTAAGCTGCCCGGTGGGACCCCACTCCCAACGCCTACCCCCTGCCTCCTTTCTCAGCATCTCCCCTTCCTATTCCTGTACACAGGAGAAAAGGTAGGGCAGTAGGAGAGAGGATGTTCCAGAAACTTTGGATCTCAAGCTGGAGGATGGAATCCGGGATCTGCCAGGCAGTGTGGCAACCTGGGCAGAGCAGAGCACCTGGGATGACGGCCACCTGAGTGTCCACAGCCCACAGAGCTGCGCCACCAGTCCCTCTCCTTTGCAAACCACATCGTGGTTTTTTTCCTTTTTTTTTTTTTTTGCCTTAATCATGTACCATCTCCCCGATTATTTATTTACTATCATATTAGTAAATATAGTCGCCTTGCCAGGGGAAACACATAGATCTTAAATGGGACATTATGTTTTTTCCCTGAAATGGAGACCCAGATAACATGTGAAGAAGCAACTGTCTCTATTTCTGTAAGCCCAAAACAACATTTGGGAAAATGCTACAACAGAGAGGCTGGAAGGCAAAGAGGCAGGAGGCTTTGTTGAATTGCAGAGCCCTCAGCCAAAGCCAGCCTGCATCCCGCCCGGGGTGCTACAACCAGAATGTGGCAGGACAAGGGGGTATTTCCTGTGGCCTTGTTGCAGGCTCCCCCTTCCTGGGCCGTCGGGTGGTCCCTAAGGCCCATCTCCTCAGTTTCCTCGAGGAGACCTGACTTATGGCAGGAAGAAGAGGGAGAGTGATGCTGCGTTGGGAGGTAACAGCTAATCAGCCAGGCAATCCAAGGTCTTCATTTTCCGCTCTCTGGAGAGTGCAGGGATTCACCATTTGTCACTCGGGCCTTAAAGTGAAAGTTTCCTGCATTATGCTGTTGAATGTCGATGATTTAGCAAGAGGCAGCCACAGGACCCGCCACTTCCACTCCCACCGCATTGAAAAGATTGAAACGTTTTCAATTGAAATGTTGTCTGTTTACTGCCCATATTTCCTCCGAGCCGTGTATTTTATCGTCATGTTGACGCTAATTTGACTCAGATGTCACCTCTGATGCCCATTTTTTATGCTGCCTGCAGTTCCAGGGGATTTTTCAAGAACGAGTGTCATCGATCCCACCAAAAAGAGGCACGGAGGAGCCTGGCGAGGGGGAGGCCGACAGGAGGGGAGACTGAGTCAGAGGAGATGGGCCATGGGTCCCTGAGGGGCATGGGGTGAGCCAGGCTACAATGTGAGGGCACCAGGCTGAAGGATCATTTGTGTAAACCTTCACAAAGCGTCCCACAAGACCCTGCGTTTGGAAGACGAAACTGCGGTCAGAGCTTAAGTTTCTTTATCTATGTCACAACTAGGAAATGGAGCTCATTGGCCTCACCTCCAAGCCTCTTTGAGCTCCAAGCTCTTTCCACCATCCCTGGAAGCCGCCGTGGTGGAGGATAGCTGGGTGGGGAGCAGGGTAAGGTCTTCAAGCTGGGATGCCTGAGGACGTCTCTTCCATGAATCCAGAAGACATCTGGGAGGGGAGCTGGAGCAGGCAGGGAGGGCTCCTTTAATCAGTGTTTGCTACCCAGTGAGGAAGCAGGGACGTGCCAGCTGTTGCTGGGGAGGGAGTGCTGAGGACAGGGTCTGGCACAGAGAGGCTCCAGGCACACCGTGCTGGAATGTAGCACCCTTCACGGCCGACTCCCTGCTGCTCCCTGGGCCACAGTCCATCAGGATGGAACGGATGGCCTGGCCGACGGAGCGTCCCCAGCCCGTAACAGCCCCAAGGTGGGTGCCGCTGGCCTGTCTTCCGATGAGGAGCCAGTGCAGAGGGGCTCAGCGATTCGCCCAGACCGATCCATCTCAGAATGGAGGATCAGGGTCCAAGCCTGGGTCTCCCTGGGCCCAGGGCCCATGCTTGGGTCGCCTGTCCTTCCTGACTGTCCCCAGGGAAAGGAGCAACCTCCCCCCAACCCCGATACTACCGGCATACCAGGATAATTCCACCTGGTGCTGTGGGGACAGTTTTCCTCTCTCATCTAGAGGAGGGGCAGGTGTCCTCCTTGCTTCAGCCCTGACCGGTGTCCCCAACCCAGCATGAGGGCCTGATGATTGAACGAACAGAAGAAACAACTAGTGGGTGAAGCAGACCCACGAGGTGAGCGGATGGGGTGGCGCTGGGCACCTGCCCAGGTGAGGGTGGGTCACTGGCAGCTACTAGTGGGCCTGGCTCCAGCCTGCTGGACGTTAGAACAGGCGCAGCCACAGACGGAGGTCCCGACGGCTCCGCTGGAGCCCGGTCGTAAATCACCGGAGAAGCCACGGGAAATGAGTGCCAGGCTTTCCTTTCTATTTAGTAATTTATCAGGGAAAGAGGCATTAATAAACATATTTCCCTGGAGGTGTGGGGATAACAGAGATGAATATCACTGTCAGATTTGGCCTGTTTCCTCTTGTTAGGGGCTCACGAGAGACTGGGAATCCAAATATGAGCTGCAGAATCTTTGGGGAAAAAAAAAAAAGGTATTGCAAAAGTGTTTGGATTTCTTACTCGGTAGGGTGCTGGGTCTTCTACCCCTCCGAATTTCCCCAGTTGCCACCCAGCTTGTACGTTTTAGGAGTCTTTGAGAGACTTCTCTTTGGTATCTTGGGTTCCCTTTAAAATGAGGACTGTCGAGGAGTGAACTCAGGAAATAAAATGTGCGGGGCTCCGAGGGAGCCTGAATGAATGAACGGGTGGAGAAGCGGATGTTTAGTGACATGCTGCCGGGTAGCCCCAGCTGTCCTTTCTCTACTTCCTGTCCTAACTCCTCATGGACTCCCAGTTCACCCTGGCCATGACCCCACCCCCCCCTCAGAGCAGTCCTGCCTAAGAAGTTGGACTAATTAGCAGGGTGATCTTGAGATGTCCCCTGAGTTCTAGGCAAGGCCAGCCACGCTGCCTCCTTTGTACACATGGGGAAAGGGAGGCTCCGAGAGCTTGAGGCCTTGCTCCCAGGCAGCTGTCTGATGGGCCCCTGCCCTGTATGTCTGTCTGTCTGTCCACCATCCCTGTCCCTCGCCTTGTGGCTGCACCGTCTCTCCCATTGGGTGTAGGTGGTGTAGGCAGGTGGCATGGGAGCCCTTTGCCAGCCTTCCCAACCCAGTCTCACTCCTCCTCACCGTGCAGCCCTGGGCGGCTTCTTGGACTCCCTGTGCCTTCGTTTCGTCACCTGTAGAATGGAGATTTTAACAGCTTCTTTCTCATTGGGTGTTTGTGAAAATTAAACTAGGTAATGCTAAAATTCTTAGAACCCTTGCTAGCACTGGGCGAGCGAGGCATCCAGTAAATACCGACCCCCGTGGCTGTCACTCTCCTCTCCCTCAACACATGTTTATGCCATTTGATTAGCACCTAGGTCCTCACCAAGCCTGTTGTATTTGAGCACTGAGGAAATAAGAGTGAGGGGAGAAAAGGATTTGACTTCCTAGTCCATGAAAGCACTAGGAGAGACAGAACCATCGTGTAATCTCTCAAGTGGTGGGAAACATCTGGGGGTGTATGAGAGCAGACAAGAGAATCTCACCAACTCGAGGAGGTCAGGGAGGGCTTCCTGGAGGCAGTGATGGCTCAGCTGAGGTCAAGTAGGAGTTAGCTAGTGAGACGGGGAAGAGCCCTGCAGATTGAGGAAGCCACGTGTGCAGAGGCCCTGAATGGGAGGGCAGGCACGTGAAGGAGGGACTGAAAGGAGGCCAGCATGGCCGGAGCAGAACGGGCAGGATGTGGGCAGGGTAAAGTGGGAGAGGGGAGTGGAGCAAACCATGTGGCCCACATTAAGGGCTTTGGCCTCCTTTCTGGCGGCAGTGGGAAGCTTCGGAAAGGTTTGGGGGGCCTCAGTGACATGCACCGAGTTCGTGGGGAGACGCACTCTCTGGCTGCAGCAGGGAGTGTGGGTTGGATGGCAGTTAGTGAAGGGGTCCCTGGAAGGATCCGGGCAAGTGGTGGTGCTGGGCTGGGTGAGAGCAAGAGAAAGGGGACGGGAAGAGGCCCCTGGGAATGAGCATCAGCAGGCCTGGGCAGGGGCTCTGTCTCCGGCGAGGGAAGAGGGCAGATGCCGGGGTCTCTGGCTCTGCTGCTCTATGGGTGGAGGAGCTCGCAGCTGGGAGCCCTGCAGGGGAACCGGCCCAGATGCAGATCGGAGTGTGGAGCTGGGTGTGTTGATCTGGGGCCACCTTTCAGGTGCCCAGAATGTTAAAAGGGCAGTGGATGATTGGGTTTCATTAAGTTTGGGGGAGTCTCCTTGAAGTTCAGTATTCAGAGCCACTTAGAGCAGGGGATGTAAAGCTTTTTTGTGTGTGTGGAAAGGGGCATCTTCCTGGCCTCCTACCCTCTCCCTGCCACCCTCCAGATAGACAGTGAAGACAGAAAATCCACACACCAGGACTCGGGTTCAAATCTTGCCTCTGTAGCTCCAGGATTGTGAACAGGTCATCAACCTCCCCACACACTGTTGCTTGATCTGCAAAGCTAGGGTTTGATCAGGGGGGTAGTGGTGGCTGTTAAATGAAATGGTGGGTCCAAATGTTGCTAATTGGTGGCTGCAGCTGGGTTATCAGTCACTGGAAAATTCAGAAGCGGACACTTACCCTAATACTGCACCCAAAAGGATGTCACCTGGCCAATGTGCACAGTTGCTGACCGATGGGACATGTCTGTCTGTCATACAGCATCCTCATTCAGGATGGACAGCTACACCTGCAGGGGCAGCCCAGCCCGGGTGCAGGCTTGGATGTGGGCTGCTCCGTTGGGGGAGGGCCATTCTATTCTGCATCCTTTTGTCCCTTGGGTGTGCAGCTTGCCCAGTAGCAGCAGAAGGGTGGCTTTGTCTGGGTGGTTTGCTGCTGGCTCCGGGTGCCCAGTCTGTCCAAGCCAGGCCCTCTGGGTCCCACCATGAAGCAGAGTAAGCCAGCATCACCCAGAGCATTTATGAGGCACTTTCTGTGTACACACCTTTATTTGCTGAGAGAATGTAAGTCCCAGACCTCAGAACCCAATAAAATAGGCAGCCCACAATGAAAACTTTAGCTGATTGACTCAACTTTTTCTTCCAACTGAGAGCTTTCCTTAAACCTCTTCCCCCTTTTTGCTGAAAACCCTTTTCACTGTATTTTGATCGCACGAGCACTGCAGTTGAAGGGCGTTTCAGAATGGCCCGCATGGTCCCTTCACACCCATCGTCCCACCCTATCACAACATCCCCAAAGCTGGCAGGGGAACGTCTCTATGCTCGGGCCATCGGAGATTTGAGTCTCAGAGAGGTGATGTGATTTGCCCTGAGTTACAGATCATGGATCTTGGGCCCTTGCCCTGGGCCCCCTGCCCTGACCCCAGCCCCTCTGTCCCTCTCTGCCGTCTGCTCGGGGTGGGTCATGGCTCACTCCACAGCCTCCCCTCTGCAACCTCAGACCCGCTCATTGACGAAAGGAGCCCAGAGGGAGGAAAACCCTGGAAGCATTTCCCACCCGAGCCTTCTGGGGCCTCTTCTGTCTTCCGCAGAGTTGCAGAGAGGTGTTTCTCCTCATGGCCCCGGCTTGGTAAAGGAGCTTCTGAGGGGTTCCCATGACTTTCCGGGTTTGCTGCAGGGTGTGTAGGTGTTTCCTTCTTTCCATAAGCCTGAGCTTCAGGGAGCAGGCCAAGGCTAGGAGGGCCCAGGGCTGGGAGCTCATTGGGATGCCTACACGTGGCCAAACCTTCCCTGTGGCCAGCAGGGAGTAGAACGAACCCCAGAGGGGCTGTATGGACTGCAAGGTGCGGCGGGGGCAGCCCTGCAGCCACAGTGGCCGAACTGGCTCCCTGGAGGAGCCAAGTCCCCATGCAGTCGTTACATATCAAGGCAGGCAGGAGCACAGCCTAAAGCCAGGCATGCTGGTGGCTGGGACAAGCCTGTGTTTGGATACCACCTCACTTCTAAAAGAAAAAGTTTGTCTCCTGTGGCCCCTAAGGGACATGGAGGCCACTGAAGAGAGGGTGGAGGGGTGCAGGGGCCAGTGGAGCAGAGCAGAAGGCTGAAGCTGTTCCATGCAGGTATCCAGAAAGTCAGGAACATGTCTCTAGCATTTATTGTGCTCCTGCTGTGTGCCAGGCACTTTTCACAAAGTTAGGCAAAACTAAACTGGGGTCCTGGCAGCCAAGATAGAGGCAGCCCCTGTCATGGCCTGGAGATGCCGTGAGGCATCTGGCTATGCTGCTTCTTGCCCTAGTGCTGGTGTCACAGCGGGCAGTGGCCTTGCTGAGCCATGCCCTTGGATTCTGCCCACTTCTCGACCATGCCTGAGCCTTTGCTGAAGCCCAGCCCCGCCTCTGCACTCCAAATAGCAAAGCCGCCATCATACCTTCATGCTCATATTCACGCATTCAGGCCTCTCAGACCTTCACCACACCCTGCGAGGGCAGGACCCAATTTATAGGCGAGCACACTGAGGCCGAGAGACACCCAGCACCTTTCCAAGAGCTTCTGATTAAGTCAGAAGCACCTGCGACATCCATTCAGCCACCCTCCCCCTTAAGCCCCCTCCCCTCCACCCCCTCTGACCATCAGACACAGGTGATGCGAACATGCCCTGTGCTTGCCACCCCCCCCAGTGTCACGTTTCTCCAGCCCGCGGGTGACCCCCCGACTGAGCCGCAAGCGGGCGCTGTCCATCTCCCCACTTTCGGATGCCAGCCTCGACCTGCAGCGCATGATTCGCACCTCTCCCAACTCGCTCGTGGCCTACATCAATAACTCGCGGAGCAGCTCAGCAGCCAGCGGCTCCTACGGGCACCTGTCGGCCGGTGCCCTCAGGTGAGCACACCTGCAGGTGGGGGGCAGGGTCTGGGAGCCAGGGTGGAGCCACTGTGGGGTGCAGGGGCTCACTTTGCAATTGCACTGTCTCTGACGTCGGGTCGACAGCGGGGAGCCACTGTTGGTTCTTGAGGGAGGGAACACCATGGAGTTAGCAACCTACCCATCCATTCTCCTGAGCAGGGCCCTCTCTGCCTTAACAGACCCCCCCCTTCCCCCTTGCCCTGCCCCACCTCTGCCCTCCACTCCATCACCTTGTCCGCTCTCTGTTGCAGCCCGGCCTTCACCTTCCCCCACCCCATCAACCCCGTGGCCTACCAGCAGATCCTGAGCCAGCAGAGAGGCCTGGGCTCGGCCTTTGGCCACACGCCGCCTCTGATCCAGCCCTCACCCACCTTCCTGGCCCAGCAGCCCATGGCCCTCACCTCCGTCAATGCCACACCCACGCAGCTCAGCAGCAGCAGCAACTGTCTGGGTGACACCAGCCAGGTAGGCAGGCCCCGGGGAGCAGGGGGCGGATCACCAGGTACTCCGCTGGGTCCGCTGGGCCATCTCGTGCTGGGGAATCTGTGGAAGGCTCTGGACTGGAGTCTGGTCTGGGGTGCCCTCTGGGCAGAGGCATATCGGGAAAGAGCCTTGGGCTGGGGTGAGAGGCCTGCCTCCAACCTGGCATTGCCCCCACCACAAGCAACCCCCAGCCCATTGGAGCTCAGCTTGTGGGATGGACAGATGAAATGGATTGGACTAATGGATGGTAATTACTATCACATGGGGGTCATTTGGAGCCCGAGCCTACCACGGGCTTTCCCACACCCTGTTTGACCCTCCTGCAGCCTCGGGCATACCTGAGCATCCTCACACAGCCTGGCACACACAAGGTGAAGGAACCAGGTCCTCTTTTGCAGAAGAGGAAATAGATGTATAGATAGAGGTTGTCTGATGGCTTGGGAATCCATCCACCCACATTTTGTATCATGACTTGCAGGAACAGGGCAAGTTTCATTCCTCTTTGAACCTGAGCTAACTCACCTGCAGAGTGGGGGTCCTGCTCCCCATACCAGGTCATTGTGCACATACATGAGCTCAAGTAGACTCCAATCTTGGTAGGCACTCGAGAGGACAATTCTAGAGGGGTGGTAGCTTCTCCAGGACCCCCAGTCAGCAAGTGGCAGGGCCTGGAGGTGACTGCGTCCTGGGAAGGAAGACCAGTGCTGCCTCTCCTCTGGGGTGTCCCCCACATCACCCCAACACCCCAATCACAGGGTCTGCTTTTCATCTCCCTGATGTCTCAGGGAGCCATAGGTGGGGCTGCCGGTGGAGGGAGAAGGTGGCAACAGGCTGAGGTGTCACTCTCTCCTGACCGTGCCCCTGGCAGAACCGTGCTTGAAATGCAGGGGTTAGCCCTGACGGTCTGTGTGGGAGGCCCCCAGGATTCGGGGTGTCCCTCCTGCTCCTGCGTGATGGCTCCCCCTGCACCCCACCCTCTAGAGCAAGCCGAGCAGCGAGTCGGCCGTGAGCAGCACCGTCAACCCCATAGCCATCCACAAGCGCAGCAAGGTCAAGACGGAAGCAGAGGGCCTGAGGCCCACCTCCCCCTCGCCCCTGACACAGGTGAGCTGCGGGCCGCCTTCACCGTCCTGGGCTGAGACCCGGGCTTGGGCTCTCCGGGCTCGGACCCAGCTGGAGCCTGTTGGCGAGCAGGTGAATGGGCGGCTGCACACCTGCAGGAACGAGGGAGTGCTGGGAGGGCGGGCTGGGCACGGCCGTGAGCACAGTGGGACCGGAGCTGTGGCCACCTCCCTGCACCCCGCACACAGAAGCTGCTTGTCGGACATGCTGGATCGAAGAACAAACAAATGGACTTTATCCCACCTGCCCGCTTGTTCTCAGGCTGAGGCCAACCTGCCCCTCACCCCCAACACCAGCCCATCCTCCTCCTTGACCCCCTTCCACCGAAGCACAAGCCCTCCCAACCCCCACCCAGCTGCTCACATGCTTCTCCCAGGCCTCGGGCTGCTCCCTCTACCTGAAACTCCATTCTCCATCACCTCCAAGCCTTGTCTGACCCTTCCTGATAACAGTCTCCCACCCCAGATCACTCAGAGCCCTTATTCTTGACACATCCGTCCCCACTTCCCTGCACTGTCAGCTGCTGAGTGGGGCAGTGCTCAGAAACAAGAGCCTGATTTAGCTTCACGTCGCCGGGGTTTGCACGAGGCCTTGGTGTGAAGTAGCTGGGAGCTATTATTTTCTGATGACTGGGTGCACCTGTGAGTGAGTGAGGAGCATGGGCAGGAGGGAGGGAGGGATGGAAGGAGGGAGGGCAGTTCCTGCAGGGTGAGTGAGGAGCAGAGCAACCCACACCCGGGAAGAGCTTTTGCTGTAGCATGAAGGCCTATTGAGTGACTGAGACCCGTTGGAAATCCTTCCGCTTATTCCGGGGTCAGGCAGGCAGTGCCAGGCTCTGGGGCAGAGGGCAGGTGTGGGCCACACGGAGAGCCTGCCCACCCCTCAGCCCTGCCCGGCATTACTGCAAAATCACTAGCTTCGACCCCCAGGATGCTAGAGGCCTCTTGTCCCTGTCTCCCCTACATCTGCTGACCCATCCTTTATCAAAACTGTCAGCCGTCAGGCATGCTCTGGGCACTTCATTTTCATGAAATATCAGGTCCTGGTATTGTCAGGCAAACAGAGGGGTTGATGACAAATTCTTCTCCCCTCCCCGTGAGAAGCGATGCCGGAGCTGGTTGCATCATGATGCATGATGCTTCCAGGCAGCCGGTCATCGTGGCTGTTGAAATTGATGAGGGTGGCCCACAGTCGGGGAAGATAAACACATTGGAGTGGTGAACTGGGCCGGGCGGGGTTCACTGAGCACCTAGAGCCCGCGCCCCCTCCACCAGTGGCACCTGCACCCTCAAACCCTGGAGGGGGTGGCTCAAGAGCCCAGTCTTCCTTCCTGCCCAGCTCAGCCTCCTGCATGCCAGTGGAAGGAAAGCTGTTTATCATGGGTGTGTGTCACCATGTCACGTGGTGTCCTGATTCCATGACAGAGGAATCCCTCGACCCATCTGTAAAGTAGATAGGTTTGCTTCGCATTGGCAGAAGCTCAGTGCGATGCAGCCCCTTTCTGCGTAAACCCTTCAACTCGCAGGCCCGGATGGTGCCCAGCCAGCTCTGCCCGCCTTGGGGGATCTGAACACATCCCCGTGTTTCTGCGCTTTCCTTGGCCATGTATGCCAAGTGTGTCAGTTTCTTCAGTTCTGCTGTGAAATATGCACGGTGGGCGGCTTATGAAATTATATATTTCTAATAGTGCTTATGGTGCAGAGAGGGCAGTGGGAGGCCCTCCCCTCCACCCTCCCCTGCAGCGGCCCCCACACACGATCCCATGTCTGAAGATTGGGAGGAGGCTCTCCTGCACCCTCTAATGTGGTCCCATCCTTGCAGCCACGTGTCTTCCACAATCCCAAAGAAGTGGCATTGCACAGCCCTTCATCATTTTCCTTTTTGAAACAAAGGGTTCATTGAAATTGACAGGTACCCCTCTTGGAAGAGTCCTTTGCGGCTCAGTCAGTTGTGAGTCTGGGGCTGTAGAGGTCCAGAAACTGGACTCTGCCCTCTTCGGCATGGCTCAGCATCAGGGCTGAGATTGGAACACAGGCAGCTGCAGCCTCCACGTCCTCGAACCTCTGGAGTTGGTGGGGGGTGCGGCTTTTGACTCCGGGGCATGGGGTTGGGATGTGGCGGGGAGGGGAGGCATCTCCCTTATTCCTGAGCTACAAATGCTTTTCCCAAAAGCTCTTGCGGAAGACGACTCCCTTCCTGTTTTCTGGCTGTGGTCTGAAATGTAAAGCAAGTCTTTCGAACTTCTGCTCCTTTGCTTGCCTTTGCTCTGAGCCTCATGCCTAGCAGGCCAGTGGGATGTGGGGACATCCTCAGCAGCACCTGCAGGCCTCCCCTCCCAACCTGGGCATCTGCCCCCCTCTCCCTGGTACACTCCAGCTCTGCTGAACGTATGCTCCATTTCCCCTGCTCAGAGGCTGCCCCTGGCTGGTTCCAGGTTAACATGGGCTGAGTTGGGGGCAGCCCTGTGTGGTTCACTCTGAGTCTTTTGCTGGTTTGGGAGTAAAAGGCTCTAGTCTCTTTGAAAATAATTTAATTACCTATGACCAGATGGAAGAAAGGTCACCAACTAACTCAGTTCTCTGGAGGGCAAGTCAACCTCCCCCTGAGCCTCAGTTTCCCTGGCCGTAGAACAAGAAAACAGACACCCACAGGTTTAAGGGCTGATGCATGGAAGAGCGATGTTGGGGGGATGTGCAGAAAGAGTTTGCTCTGCAAAGCGTTTAGCTGTCTGTAGCTCTGTCCTGTGAGAGTCCAGCTATTCGTATGTCACTGGGGTGGAGGGACAGTTGGAGCTAGCAGTTCTGAAAGGCTAGGGGGGATGCATGTTGTGTTCTCCTCCTGCCTCCAGGCTGGAGCAAACCCAGTACATGTTACAAATTAAAACACTCTTCCCCGTGCCTCAACTCCTCACAGAGGGACAAAACCAAATAAAGCAACCACCCCCTTTCCCCATCTCCTTGCCAAGTCAGCAGGCCCAGTATATGACGATGCCTTGGTGATGACAAGCAGGTGTTAGAAAGAGCTGTGTTGCGTGTGTGTGCATGTGTGCAAACCTTTACAAGCCCAGGGTCCCTGGCAGCACAGGGACTCCCAGCAGCCTCTCCTCAGCCTTGCCCTCAGGGCTGACTGGATGTGCACAACTCACATGGGTGTGCTCTGCTCCTCCCCCAGGAACACTTGGCTGACCTCAAGGAAGACCTGGACAGGGACGACTGTAAACAGGAGGCCGAGGTGGTCATCTATGAGACCAACTGCCACTGGGAAGACTGCCCCAAGGAGTACGACACCCAAGAGCAGCTGGTGCACGTAAGCACCCAAGCGCCACTGACCTACCTGCCAGGGGAAGAGGCAGGCTGTGTGAGACCAGAGCCCTGCAGGGTCTCTACTGGAGAGGAGGCCCAGGAGGTGCCTTCTCTGCCTCTTCCTAAAAGGGACTTATATAATTTTTTTTCCTGAGCTTCCTAGCAACCATTGCAAAGATGGAAATAGGATTTGTTACAACAGCCAGCATCCACAGGATGGCTTTGGGGTCTGAAAGAAGTTCCTCCCATGGAGAAAGGAGTTGGTAGTTTCCTCTTAGGGACCACTCACTGGTACCCAGAGTATACAGGGACAAGTGGTTGTGCACATCCAAGTCAGGGAGGGGGCTGCCTAAAATGCCCATGAGAGTACGGACAGATCACGAGACTAGAAAAGGCCATGGATGCCAGTGTGCCCTCCAACATATGCCTCTTCATCCCCAGTCAAAAGTTTTCTACAGGAGCATCCACAGTGGTGGCTGGGGGGCTAAATGTGGAGCGGGGGGAGAAGGGGTTGGTATGGAAGGTGCCCCGTCTTCAACCTGACCCCACCATAGCTCCCCGAGTGGTTCTGAGCACGTGACTCAGCCTCTGTGAGCCTTAGTCTTTCCTTCTATAAAGGGGATGAGGACTGAATTTGATACCACAGGTAAAGACTTGGCAGACTGTAGATGATCTGGGATGGTGGCTCTTTCCCTCCTTTCCCCTGTTCCCCACGCCACCTCTGAGTGGTTCTCTCCTCCCACCAGAACAGAACTTAAATTCAAGAATAAGCCCCAGCCCCAATTTCTTGGTGACTGGATGTCTGTAAAGATGAACCCACAGTAAATTGGTAGCTCAGTTGCCAGGTGGAGAAGGTGTACGGGCGTGCACACACGTGAGCTGGTACCTTCTGTTCACATTCAGAAGCCGGCCAAAGGAGTTCGTGTCTCCCCAGCTCTGCGAACTTCAGCATTCAAGACACCACCAATTCACGTGACTTGCTCCCCAAAACTAGTGGATTTCTTTTCTATTTGGGCTTTTTCTCCCCAGATCCTCACCCAGAGGACCAGAATTTCCCAGCAAGCTCACTGGAGGTACCATGGAACCTGTGAACTAGAGTTTTATCTAATCCGTCCTTGAATTCAATCATAATTTTCAACCTCTCACCTCTTTGGGGTAAACAGGTCCTAGATGAGGAGGGGGCGATTTGAGCTGTGGGTTGTAGAACAGATCAGATTAGATTAAAGAAGGAGAGAGGAGATGAAGGCATCTTGTGCCGGAGAAGGAGCCTAGCAAAGATGTGGAGGTGATGATGATGCAAAAGATATGTTCAGAGATAGCTGGGTTAGCCCCAAAGAGTGGGGCCGGAATTCCTAAAGCAAAGGTGGTAGGTGGAACCAGACTAGGCAGGAGTATTTTAACTGCAGGCTCTGCCCATGCCCAGGTGTGCCCCAGGACTGGGCCCTGCGACCATGGAATTGGTGACCACGTCCTCACTGGCCTCAGGGAAGGCAGGCTTCTCTGCCCAACTCTGTTTTCCTCTCTGCTGCCTTGGAAGATGGGTGGTGGCAGGCATGCAGGCGAGCTGGCACGTCGAGCCAATTATTAACAATTTGTGGCTAAGTAAACCAATAAGAAAAAAAGTGAAAGGCATTGTCAGGAAGCGTCTTTATCATTCAAAAGGCCTTAAAAATGGAAAGTGAGGCTAATATGATAAGATTTCCCTGGAAGTTCGCTATCACTTTTACCAGCTCCAGCATCAGCATTTGCAGGCATGCCGTTGGCACCAGTTGCACAAGGCATCGAGGGCTGGGGGTTTCTTGTCTTCCAGGACAGCCTTACAGGGTGAAAAGGTCTGGGAGAGCACTGTCCACTAGAAATAGAGTGTCAGGTGCAAATGCCAGCTGCGGAGGTAATTTTACATTTCCTAGGAGCACAATTTTTAAACATTCAAAGAAACAGGGAAGTTCATTTTAAGCCATTTTACTTAACCCAGTAGCTCCAAAATATTATTATGCCAGCAGGAAATCAATATAAAATGAAATGATCAAGTGCTCACTTCAGCAGCACATACACTAAAACTGGAATGATACAGAGAAGATTAACATGGCCCCTGACAAGGATGACATGGAAATTCGTGAAACATACCGTATTTAAAAAAAAAAAAAAGCAAAACGATCGAGATAGGTTTCCTCCTGTTTTCATTCAGAGTCTTGGAAACCATTGTTGGTGGTTTGTAGCCCATCTCAGTTTGGACCACCCACATTTCAAGTGCTCAGGAGTCACATGTGGCAAGTGGTTGCTGCATTGGATGGTGCAGATGTAGAGATTGTGGGAGTTGGGCAGGTGAGAACGGAAGCTGGGAGAGAGAGCAGAGAACAGAAATAAGAAAGGGATGAGTCTGGCGGAGGGAAGAGAAGACCTCGAAGATCCCAATTCTGCCCATGTGACTTGGGATCCAGGCAGGATGTAACTTTCAGACTAAGGGGGAGATGAAAAGGGAGGGAGTGGACCTTGATGGGGCCCAAAGAGGCCCCCTGGTGGTCTTTAGAGAGATGCCCCAGTGGGTGGGGAAGCAGGAGAACCAGTGTGCTTTTTCACACTACTGTGTGAATATCACCTACCCCTCACTCCTCGGTTAAAAAAGCAAACCAAAGGACTGCAGCCTTCAGTTAAATAACCAAAGCAAGTGATTGAAAGTTGTACCCAGTGCAGCCTGCTGTGCTTCCTGTGACAGCAAGCCTTGGTACCACACTCTCTCCTTGTCACAGGATAAGTCATTTCCAGGCAAGCACACTACCAAGTCCAGGGCAGAGGCCCCAGCAGGGTGGGCACAGGGATGGGATAAAGAGAGATCGACCCTATGTTCCTGGTCCAGGCTGGGTGCTAAGAGGGATGGGAGAGGAAGCCACTGTGCAGGGAAGACTTCTAGCTCCTCTGCTCCCTAGCCTGGCCCCAGATGGCCCATTTGCCCTGAGGAAGGGGTCCCTTTGTGAGGCTCACACTCTGCCACGGGGACAGGGGCTTGCAAGGTCTTGAGCTGCTCTGCTGGGCTCTCCTGAACCATCTAATCCTGGAGCAGCCTCACCCATTGCCTGGAACTCACCCTCCGAGTCACAACTCTGCACCATGGTGAGCTGCCAGCGGGCCCTGGGCAGCCCACTGAATCTCTCTGGGCCATTGCAGAGAGGGGACAAAGCCGTCATCACACGGGGTCACTGTCAAAAAGAGAGGCCAAGGAGGTGTTTGTTTCTTTAACAATAAAAAAATTTTATTTTAAAATCTCTGAAAGAGTGGAGGCACACCCGGGCGAAGGTGTCTTGTGCCTTTTCTCCACCTTGTGCACTAATAACCACTCTGCAGCATCCCAAATGCCCAGGCGCTGGAGCCCAGAGCCCAGAAGCCCAGGCTTGGATGAGAGAATGCCTCTGGCCTTAGAGGGACACTCTGATGATTGATTGGAAAACGCAGGAGAGACAGTAGCACCCAGTAGGCTTTCATTTAATGGCAGGCAATGGTAATCCATGAGGAGTCCGAGTATTGGGGAAAATGGGGCGGGGGTGGCCTGGCACATAGCTAAGTGGGGTGGGCGCCCGGCACAGATGGCAGCTCAGCCCCGCCCCTCGGGCTTATCCCGGCAGCACATCAACAACGACCACATCCACGGGGAGAAGAAGGAATTCGTGTGCCGCTGGCAGGCCTGCACGCGGGAGCAGAAGCCCTTCAAGGCGCAGTACATGCTGGTGGTGCACATGCGGCGGCACACGGGCGAGAAGCCACACAAGTGCACGGTGAGTGGGCTGGGCGTGGGCCTCATCCCGTCTACCCGGCTGAGAGTCTTCTGGACTCCTGCCTCCCGCTGCTCCAGGCCTTTGGTTCCCCCCTCACTCTCCCTCTCTGGGCGCAGGCCTCGTGGGAACAGGCGAGGGACATGCAGGTGCCTCTGGCTGGGTCTGCACGATGGCGAGCCCCAGGGTTCGGCTGCCCCACCTGCCTCCCCCCACCCCCGCACACTTTGCTGGGGTGTGGGGGGCGGTCCTGGCAGAGGTGCTGGCTCCATAACACTCTGCATCTGTCTGCTGCCCAGAGGCAGGCACCAGGGGTGGATCACAGCTTGAGCAATGGTGGGTTAAAAATCGCTTTGGTTGGGTTTTCTCAAAAGTGAGGTCAAAGATAAGACCTTTTATGAAGTCTGCAGAATTTGTGGCTCTTAACTGGGGAGGCTTTTGTTTTAAGCACAGGGGAACTGCCTCCCCGCCACCCCCCTTCAAAGGGGAGATGGCTCCATGGTGTTAGGAAGACCTCTGTGTGAATTACTGCATTTTACAGATTCTGAGACCTGCATTTGTTGTCTTTGTAATATCTCTGAAATCAGGCTGTTTCTTAAAACTGGTGGTGCCAGGTCCAGTGAAATACAGTATCTTTGTTGGTGACCTTTATAAGATTGAGATACAATCTATGTATCATAAAATTCACCCTTTTCAAGTGTACAATTTTTAGTATATTTCCAAAGCTGCACAGCCAGCACCACTAGCTAATTGCAGAACATTTTTGTCAGCCCGGAAAGAAACCCCATACCCGTTAGCAGTTGCTCCCTGTTCTACTTAGTAAGCTGCCAGAATGCAATATACCAGAAATGGAGCAACTTTTAAAAAGGGGAATTTATTAAGTTGCAAGTTTACAGTTGTAAGTTCATGAAAATGTCCAAACTAAGGTAAGGCTATAAGTGTATCCAAATTAAGGCATCCAGGGAAAGATACCTTGGTTCAAGAAGGCCAGTGATGTTTAGGGTTTTTCTCTCAGCCGGGAGGGCACAAGGCGACGTCTGCTAGCTTTCTCTGCAGGAATTTTCAGTGTCTTCCCTGGGGCTCTGTCAGTTCTGTTGGCTCTGAAGCTTCTTCCAAAATGGTTCCCTCTTAAAGGACTCCAGTAAGCAACCCCACCTTGAATGGGTGAAAACATATCTCCATGGAAACCATCTAATCAAAAGTTTTTATACCCACAGTTGGGTGGGTCACATGTCCATGGAAACTATCAGAAAGAGGATTAAAGGACAAGGCTTCTCTGGGATACATAATAGCTTCAAACCAGCACACTTCCCGTTCCACAATCCCACTAGCCTTTGACAAGTGCTGATCCACCTTCTCAATATATTTGCTGTCCTGAATATTTTATATGAAGGAATAATACAATATGTCATCTTTCATGAGTGTCTTCTTTCATTTAGCCTAATGTTTCCAAGGTACATCCATGTACTTCACTCCTTTTTGTGGCTGAGTAATATTCCATTGTACAGATATAGCATTTTGTTTCTCCATTTTTCGGTTGATGGACATCAAGGATATTTCTCCTCTTTGGCTGTTAAGGATAACACTGCTATGAACATGAGAGGTTGAGTTTTTGTGTGGACATATGTTTTCCGTTCCCTTGGGTATATACCTTGGAGTGGAATTGCTTGGTCATACAGGAATTCTGTGTTTAACTTTTTGAGGAACTGCCAGAATCATTTCCAAAAAGGCTGTACCACTTTACATTCCCACCAGCAATGTATGAAGGTCCCAATTTCTCTACATCTTCCCAGCACTTATTGTCCATCTTTTTTTATTATAGCCAGCCTAGTGGGTGTAAAGTGGTTTTGATTTACATTTCCCTAATGACTGATGATATTGAGCATCTTTCCATGTACTTACTGGCCATTTATGTATCTTCTTTGGAGAAGCATCTATTCAGATCCTTTGTTCATTTCATAATTGGGTCATTTGTCTTTTTATTGGTGATTTTTCATAGTTCTTTATTATAGGTATTAATTCTTTATCAGTTATATGATTTGCCAGTATATTCTCTCATTCAGTAGGCTGTCTTTTGCCTTTCTTGATAGTTTCCTTCGAAGCCCAAAAGTTTTTAATTTTGATGATGTTTACTTTATTTTTTTTTCTTTTGTTTCTTGGGCTTTTGGTGTCATCTCTAAGAAACATTGCCTAAGCCGAGATCACAAAGATATACACACGTATGATTTTTTCTAAGAATTTTATAGTTTTAGCTCTTCTGTTTTAGGTCTTCGATCTATTTTTCTTTCTATCCATTTTTAAATTAATTTTTGTACGAGACAAGGTCCAACTTCATATTTTTGCATGTGGATATTCTGTTGCCCAAGCACCATTTGTGGAAAAGACTGTTCTTTCCCCATTGCATGGTCTTGACACCCTTGTCACAGGGCAACTAATCATAGATGTTGGGTTTATTTCCAGACTCGCAATTCCATTCCGTTGGTCTACATGTCTGTCCTTCTGCCAGTAGCCCATTGTCATGTTTACCGTAGCTTTGTAGTCAAGTTTTGAAATGTGAAATTGCAAAGTGTGAGTCTTCCAACTTTGTCCTTTTTCTCCAAAGTTGTCTCGGCTGTTGCCCCACCCCACCCCACGCAGCATGTTATTTTTTTCTTATTCTCAGTGGTAGCAAACCATGAGCCTCAGATGAAAGCTATGGCTTGTGCTAGCTGGTAAAAGGCATTTGGAGCCAAGGGTGTTGAATTCCGGAGCCAGGAATACATGGCTACCAGACTGAAGGCGAGGGCTCCCAAGAGCTCCCTTGGTGGTGTGCAGGGTCGCCCAGAGGGCAGGCTTCACAAGTGCAACTGCCAGTATCTTTGGAAAACGTGCAGAACCTCCTGCAATGGCCTAACCTGCTTCCCTCCCTCCTGCCCTCCTCCCCCCACCTTCCTTCCCAAGTCTATTTCTTGAGTGCCTCCTTTGCATCAATTGCTCTCTTGCAGTTTGTGCTGTAGTGGGAGGGCCAAAAAACAAAACGATTAAGATCACTGTCAGGTGGCATAAAGGAAAAAGCCTGGAGTGATGTGGCTGAGAATATCAGGGAATTCCTCTTGGTGAAGACCTGGAGGGAGTGAATTCTGCCCGGGGCTAAGGAGGGGAGGGTGGAGAAGACCTCTAGAGGGGGACAAGGAGGGAAGAACTTAGTTCTTCAAGGAGCTGAAAAGGCGGCCAGTGTGGCCAGCGGGGAGGGCCAGCTGGAGCAAGGACAGGTACAGGGTCACTCAAGGACGTGGAAGGCTCTGGATTCTTTGGGACTCAGAAGACTCTCTGGACTCTATTCTCGGCACATTTAAATGCACGAGAAAATTCAAATCAAGGGAGTGATGTTGGGAAACAGTTGAGAATTATGTTAACAAAGAGTTCTTAATGATATGGGAAGATTCTCACCATGTGCTGTTTGGTTTTTGAGAACTCTGTGGGAGGAACTGGGAAAAATACCCATGCGTTGTGGTCGGGTATGTAAATGTGATGGTTGTAGAAACACGGACTCCAGATGCGGTCAGGGCACAGCAGGGCTGGGGGTGGGGGGTAGGGGGCGGGCCCCGAGGTCAGCTCCCTGCGTGGGGTGGGCCCTCGCCGAGCCCCCTCCCACCCCTCTCTTTGCAGTTTGAGGGCTGCTCGAAGGCCTACTCCCGCCTGGAGAACCTGAAGACACACCTGCGCTCCCACACCGGGGAGAAGCCGTACGTGTGCGAGCACGAGGGCTGCAACAAGGCTTTCTCCAATGCCTCGGACCGCGCCAAGCACCAGAACCGCACCCACTCCAACGAGGTAGGCCCGGTCACCCGGTGCCGGGCAGGTGCCCGAGGGTTGCTGACCACGAGGGCCACGGACATCCCCTCTCCCCCGTGGCTTCTGGACAGCTCCAGAGCAGTGGGCAGCCAGGTCTCTCAGCCTCGCTGGGCTGCCGTAATGAAGTACCTCCAACTGGGTGGCTGAAGTCAACTGAAACGTATTGTATCACTGCTCCGGAGGCTTGGAGTTGAAAGTCAAGGAGTTTGCAGGGCCTGGCATTCTTCCCTGGAGCTTCATCCCAGATTCTGGCTGCTTGCTCTCGGCAATCCTTAGCATCCCTGGGCTCTTGGCAATCTGCCTCTTTCCTCTGCATCTCTGTACCTCTGCTACCAAACCCCCCTCTTCTTCTAAGGTCCCCCTAATTCAGCATGACCTTATTGTAACCCATAACTTGAATATATTTGAAAAAACCTATTTCCAAACAGGATCACATCCACAGGTCCTGGAGGTTAAGACTTCAGATGATCTTTTGGGGGGCACAAAACTCAACCCACAACCCCAGATGCCTAGAGTGTGACTCCCACACCCCACTGACCTGCTGCGCATCCTTGGACATAGAAACAGGAGTCCCGAATGGGGTCCTTTGTTGCTACCTCCCAGCTGTAGGGGGGTACTGGGAAAGGGCCAATAAGACCCCCTGTAAGGAAGGGCCTGTCCCATGCTCTCCCTGTCTGTCCCTCGGTTTCCTCACCTCTGAGGAGAGAGAAGTGTGCTCTCCTGAGAGGTGGTCAGGAAGTCCAGGTAACTTGGAATCAAAGTGGGAGCCTTCTGGTCCCCTCAGGGCCTGACGTGTCCCTCCATGCCTCTTAATTACACAGAGCAACTGGGAGCATCCCAAACTCGGAAAGATTAAATAACTTTCCCTGATGTCATATAGCTTGTAAATTGAGCTTATGGAGTGGGAAACCAGGGATGCTGGTTCCAGTGCAGTAGCAAGAACATTCTGGAGCACTGCCTCCCTGTTGGGGCCATCAGAATGGGGAAATAGCATTTCAATGGCATGCAGGCTCCAGATTTGTAGGTGCTGTGTCACAGCCCAGCTCAGCACACATAGCCGGTCCCCTTCCCCGGAGGCCCTGCGCTGGCAGGGGACAGCCTTTGCTAGCCCAGTGACCAGAGCCTGTGGCAGATCAAGAGAGACCCGGGACGAAAAAAAAAAAAAAGGGGTGGGCACAGTGGCTCAGCAGGCAAGAATGCTCACCTGCCATGCCAGAGGACCCGGGTTCGATTCCCGGTGCCTGCCCATGTAAAATAAAAAATAAAAAACAATAAAAAAACCAAGAGAGACCTGGGACGGAGGTCAGCAGGAGCTGTGGTGCCCCCTACATCCACCACGAGCCCCCGCCCAGCCACCCAGCTGCCTCTCAGACATGAGAAAGGACCTTTCTAGACACTCAGATACATTTTGGACCCCAAAGAAACTTTGCTCCAGTGCTGACAAGAAGTAAGAGAAATTCTCAAGGCATTTGAACCCCTCTATGAAAAGAGCCAGTGTTTGAAAGCTGTGTGTTTGTAAAAGTGTGTATGTGTGTATGTGCATGTATATATACATGTGTGTATATGTGTGTGCATGTATATATACGTGTGTGTGCATGAGTATATATGTTGATCTATAGGTGTGTGCATTTGTGCAAGTGTGTGCATGTGTATGTGTTTGTATGAGTCCAGAACTGAGGTTCAGAAAACCTGCGTTTTCATACTATTACTGGCGTGACTTGAACAAGTTTCTTTGCCTCTCTGAACCTCTTTCCTTATCTGAGCAACCAGAGCGTGTGCCAGTGCTCTCTCACATGCTATAATGAAGTCACACAAAAGCTACCAAGTGAAAATCCCAGCACCTTGTTCACGAGGGAGACGGCGCTGTGGTCCTTCCAGGCACGGGTGGCACCCTTGTCCCCACATGGTCACGGGAACTCCATAAACCCAGCGTTTACCTGCGTTTAAAGGTGGCCTCGGGGAAGGTGGCACGGAGCCCTGCAGGGTGTGGCTCTCTCCAGAGGGCTCTGGCTGTGGATGGGCCAGTGTCCTTTGCAAGACGGCCTGAACAGCTCAGGGGAGTAGGGAGTGCTCCCAGTTGGAGTCTGCCTTCCACATCCTCCTCCATAAGTGTCTGGGTTCACTCCCCAGAAACCCTACATCTGCAAGATCCCAGGCTGCACCAAAAGATACACGGACCCCAGCTCTCTCCGGAAGCACGTGAAAACGGTCCACGGCCCCGACGCCCATGTCACCAAGAAACAGCGGAATGACACGCACCTCCGCGCCCCACTGCTCAAGGAGAACGGGGACAGCGAGGCCAGCGCCGAGCCAGGTGGCCGGGGCTGTGAGGACGGCATCGAGGCCAGCAGCACCAGCCAGGCTGTGGAGGGCTGCCTATACATCAAAGCTATCAAGACCGAGAGCTCCGTGGTAAGCGGGCTGGGCAGCCGAGGCCCTGTCCACGCCATTCCCGCCCCAGGGGGCTGAGTCCAGCTGGCACCAGGGCAATTAGGGGCCCGGACTGCCACTGTGGGCATGGCCTGAAGGCCTCTTCCTGGTGGTGGGATGGGACCCTCCTTTCTCCAACACGGCTTCCTCCCCTCACCCCCTCACCTGGAGCCTGTCCAGTCCCAGATCCCATTCTGCGTCTGTGGCGGGTCCTGCTGAGCTGGGGGAGGTGGGGACTTCCCACTGAGTCTCCCGTGTGGTCTGCACAGGAGGGGGTGGCCCTGCGTGTCTGCCTTTCCAGCCAGCCCCGAGCACCGTGGCCTGCTGCCCTTCCCTCTGTCTCTCTCTATCCAGGCCCCTCTGGCCCCACTCCTTTTGTTCTAACCACCTGTTCTTTGTCTCCACCTTTTTTTTCCTGACTGTACCTCCCCTAAGGATAGACGGTACTGAGGTGAGCAGAGAGCCTGGGAGGGAGCGTGTGGTCGGGCTGTGGCGAGGCCAAGGGCGGGGTGGGTGCTGGCCCGGTGCAGCAGCCTGATGGACGCGTCCGTCCGACCCCAAGACTCACTTTCTCCTCCTTGGGAAATCTTTTTGTGTGCGTAACCCCTGCTCCCTGCTCTCGGGAGGTGGGATTTAGCTAGGCAGTTGGGAGGGCACGTCAGGTTGGGTGGCAGCCAGCAGCAGGGCTAAGCCTGGCAGTTGTGGGAGCACGGCCACCCAGCCTGCCTGGGGCCCAGAACAGATGGGGAATTGCTAGTTCAGCCTGCAGAGAGGGGCAGGGCTGACCCAAAGAGGGTCTCAAAGGCTGAGCACAGGAGTGAATGAGACCCTGGTCAAGTGAACCATTGCAGCTTCCCCAAGAAAGGTCTGGGATTTGGGGACATGCAACCTAGGAATCAGCCTGTAACCCAGCAGTGTGCTGCAGCCAAGCTACGCCCCAGTTGGGTCACCTGATCCCAGGTCACCGTGTAGCCAGAGTACTGTGGAGTTCTGCCACTGCACATGTGTGCCATGAGTTCTCTGCCCCCACTCCACCCTGCATACCCCCACTGTATCTTGTCAACCGCTCTAGCACCCAGGCTGGGAGCTCAGCTGACATTCCCATCCAGAGACCGGACTGATTTGGGGTGGCCCTTCAGTTGAACCCTTGCTTGTTATCCTGTCCCTTCCCAACCACCTGCTGCTGGCTTGTTGAGGTCTCCCTGACCTGCAGAAGGCTCCAGGCCAGAAGGCTGTCCTTGCTTTTCACTCCATCATGCAGTGCATGACTATTGTAGGAGATGCTTAAAGCTCTTCTTTCATGCTGAGTTGATCAGGCAACTTTTATCAATGCAAGCCTGTAAAGCTCTCCAGGCTGTGTCCTGGCCCAAAAGAGGGCTGGAGAGAGCTGAAGGAGTACCGTGGAGATAGGAGTTCACACTCAGTGGTACTTTATGCATGCTGGTACTTTCCACCCACCCTTTAGCCTGCAGTGCAGGCAGCTCAGCTCCATCCTCTACTTGAGCGAACCAGGGCTCAGAGAAGTGAAGTGACTTGGCCATCTCATGCAGATGGACAAGTGATGCCTTGAAAGCTCCTCCATGTGGCAGCTTCCTTCCCTCCCCTAGGGGTGCAGGTGGGTGCAGGTGTATGCAGGTGTGGGTGCAGAACAAGGCAGGCTCTCGCACCCTCTAAGTCCATGCCCTCTCACTGCGTCTTGCAGCTGTGTCAGTCCAGCCCCGGGGCCCAGTCGTCCTGCAGCAGCGAGCCCTCTCCTCTGGGTAGCGCCCCCAACAATGACAGTGGCGTGGAGATGCCGGGGCCCGGGAGCCTGGGAGACCTGACATTGCTGGACGACATGCTCCCAGGGACCGACGCCTCCCTGGCCACCCCCTCCACCGGGGGCCTGCAGCTGCGCAAACACCTGACCACCGTGCACCACTTCGAGCAGCTCAAGAAGGAAAAGCTCAAGTCACTCAAGGATTCCTGCTCATGGGCCAGGCCAGCTCCACACACCCGGAACACCAAGCTGCCTCCCCTCCCGGGAAGTGGTGAGTGGGGGCCCAGGGTAGGGGTTGGAGCCAGGGGACAGCACCCACCCTGTCAAGCTCCATGGGCTGTCTCACTGAGTGCCCCAAATAAGATCAATCTTAACGAGCCCCGTTGAGAAGGAAACTGAGGTTCATAGAGGTGAAAGTGCCTCACTCAGACCAGAGGCTGTGCCGAGCCTTGGTCCAGACCTGTTCAGGCTCAGAAGCCTCCTGAGCCTGTGGGGCCTATGCCTCCTGTCACCCCCTAAGAACAGGTACTCCTTGGCCTCATCATCCTCGTCCTTATCCAGTCATTTGGTTATTTAGTGGACACCGTGATGGAGAAAGGCAAGCGACATAACCCCAGTCCCTGAAGGTACCTGTGGTTAGGATGTCATGCTAACAGATGCACCCTAGACCTCAGAACCAGCCAAGTAGCCCCCCAATACAGAGCTAAGGTTAGAGCCATTCAGAGGAGAGAGAAGCCACTTCTCCCTGGGAAGAGCAGGGAAGACTTCCTGGAGAAGGCAGCACTGTGCTCAGCCCCGTTGTGAGGGCTGGCCTTGAAATTGCAAGGCATGTTCAGCGAGCATTTCCTGGGTGCCGGGCAGTGTCCTGGGAACTAGGCACACAGAGGCAGGCAGCCCCAGTCTGCCCTCCAGCGATCGATGGTCCATGGGGTGGACAGTGGTGTGCTGCCCAGATCTCCCTGGAGTAGAGATGTGCTGCCCCAGCTGCTGGGAGAACTGCTGACAGACACCCACCCACCTCCAGGGGTCACCTGGACAGCAGAGAGCTGTCCCACCCAAAGTCATGCCCCTTCCCCAGGTGGCCCAGAACCATGACTGATCTTGGCACAACTCAGGCCAGGCAGTGGTCTGACTGTGGGGTGCCTCACTTATTTGTCCCCTCCTGCTTTCTCCTCCTTCCCACTAGTTTAGGGCCCAGGGCACTCCTGCTCAGTAAACTTTGACCCAGGCTACCCAGTGGCCTGGCAGTGACGGCATGTGTGGGGCACGCTATGGTGCTCCTGGCGCCTCCTCTCATCCTCCCAAGGAGAGGCATGCTTTATCTCCCCTTTCCACAGCTGGAGACGCTGAGAGCCAGGCAGGAATGAGGATTTCTGCCCAGCCGGGCAGTTGGTAAAGCTAAAATTGGGACTCTCCCGGCTTTCACACACGAAAGGCATTTATTGAGTGCCTGCTGTGTACCGGATACCGTTCTCTGTTGGAGTCCGGGGCCTTCCCGGCTGACCCGTCTCCTCTCCCGCAGGCTCTCTCCTGGAGAATATGGGCGGCGGGGCCGGCGGGCCGGCGGGGCTGCTTCCCAACCCGCGGCTCTGCGAGCTGTCGGCAGGCGACGTGACTCTGCTGAGCCAGCTGCAGGAGCGCCGCGACAGCGCGGCCAGCACAGTCAGCTCGGCCTACACGGTGAGCCGCCGCTCCTCCGGCGTCTCCCCCTACTTCTCCAGCCGCCGCTCCAGCGAAGCCTCGCCGCTGGGCGCCGGCCGCCCGCAGCCCGCCAGCTCAGCCGACTCCTACGACCCCATCTCCACCGATGCGTCGCGGCGCTCCAGCGAGGCCAGCCAGGGCGGCGGCGGCGCGGGGCCCCTGCACCTGACGCCCGCCCAGCAGTACAGCCTGCGCGCGCGGTACGCGGCGGCCACCGGCGGCCCCCCACCCACGCCCCTGCCCGGCCTGCGGGCCCGCCTGGCCCTGCTGGACGCCCCCGCGCCTGCGCCGCCCCCGGGTTGCCCGCGCGCCCTGGGCCCGCGGAGGGGCAGCGACGGCCCGGCCTGCGGTTACCCGGGCGCCTACCCCCAGGACCCGGGCGCCCGGCGAGCCAGCGATCCGGGGAGGCGGCCCGAGCCCCTGGCCCCTCCGCGGGTGCAGCGCTTCCACAGCGCCAGCCACGTGGGACCGGCCGCGCCGCCGCCACCACCGCCCGGCCGGGAAAGGAGAGGCTTTGGCCTTTCGGGCTACACGCGTTCCGACGGGGGCCTGACTCGCTGCGCCTACTCGCCCCGGCCACCGAGCATCAGCGAGAACGCCGTGATGGAGGCCATGGCAACGGAGGCGGACGGCGTAGGGCCTGACGATGACCTCATGCTACCTGACGATGTGGTGCAGTACCTCAAGGCGCGGGCCAGCGGTGCCCTGGATGAGAGTGCCCTTCCGGCGTATCCCGCCGAAAGCGCTGGATTCTCCGAGAACCCTAAACTGCCCAGCCCAAAGTTGCACGGCCAGCGTAGGTTGGTGGCCGCTGACTCCAACATGGGCCCCGTGGCACCCGTGCTGGGAGGCTGCCAGCTGGGCTACGGGGCACCCTCAGATCTGAGCAAAAACCACATGCCTGTGCAGTGGAACGAGGTGAGCTCAGGCACCGTCGATGTCCTGGCCAACCAGGGGAAGCCCCCGCCCTTCCCTCAGGGCAACTTAGCCCTGGTACAGCCCAAACAGGCCTTTGGCCAATACCCAAGTTACGGTCAGCAGGGCCTACAGCCTAGCCCTGGGGGTCTGGACTGCTCGTTGCAACCCCACAGTGGAGGCCCCACTGGGTCCAGGGTAGGCTACCTGCAACAGCTGCGGCAGTCAGCCACAGGAGGTCTGTGCCAGACTCTAACCGCAGCTGTGAGCCCCCCCTCCAGCTATGGTCATGCCCACGCCCAGCTGAGCTCCAGCACCACGGGAGGGGCCCTGAGCCAGTTCTCTCCATCTTGCAGCAGCTTGGCAGCCAAATCTGGCCACCTGGGGCTCCCTCAGCAGATGGAAATTGCTCCCAACCATACCACCATGGGCAGTAGCCACAGGGAACTTGGGGTCCCCAGTTCCACCCTAGCTGGAGTGCCACCACCTCCCCAGGCCCAGAGCTACCCACAACCAAGCCATCCTCTGGTGGCCCCCATGAGTCAGGAGGGTTACCACCAGGGCCCTGGCCTCCTGCCTTCCCATCAGCCTAGCTTCACGGAACCCCAGCAAGGCTTGATGGCAACGGTGGCTGGGTCAAGCTATGGCCTGGTGCAACCCCGGCCACCCCCTGAGCCCAACCCCGCCAGCCGCCACCGTGGGATACGTGCTGCGCAGCAGCTGGCCTATGGCAGGGGCACAGGCCAGGGCATGGCAGCCGGGACAGCCAGCCAGCAGACAACCCAGGCCATGGCCGAGGGAGCCATGGGCAGCCTGGCGTCACTGGCTTCTCAGCTGCCCCTGCAGGACGCAGGTGGGCCCCAGGACCACAGCATGCTCTACTACTATGGCCAGATCCACATGTACGAGCAGAACGGAGGTCTGGAGAGTCATGTGGACTGCCAGGTCATGCAGCCCCAGCCGTTGCCCTCACCAGGGGTCAACCAGGTGTCCAGCACCGTGGACTCCCAGCTCCTGGAGGCCCCTCAGATCGATTTTGATGCCATCATGGATGATGGCGACCACTCGAGCTTGCTCTCTGGTGCCCTGAGCCCCAGCCTCCTGCACAGCTTCTCCCAGAATTCTTCCCGCCTCACCACGCCCCGGAACTCCCTGACCCTACCATCCATCCCCACGGGCACCAGCAACATGGCCGTCGGGGACATGAGCTCCATGCTCACCAGCCTGGCCGAAGAGAGCAAATTCCTGCACACGATGACCTAAGGCCCAGAACCCCCCATGCCATGCGGACTCCAAGGAATCGCCACTTCCCAGAGCCGTGGGGAATTTCTCCGTCTGGTTTTCTTCCCCAAAATGTATTAAATAGGTCTGAGAGATTTTTGCCAATAGCTGGTTCAGACCAAAGATGCTTTAAAGAAAGGTTTATGTGCAGCCTCTCTGGTCTTTTGGATTATCTTTTTGGAACACTGAAAAATATCTCAATAGGAAAGGAAAGGCAGGAATGAAAAACTCAAAATGCTTCCCAGCCTTCGGTGTTTAAAGGACCACTTTGTTCTGGCTTCTTCACTTCTGTCATTTGGCTAATGGGGGATTACATTGGCCAAGGGCTTTCCAAGTACACAAGAAAAAGAGGGGAGGGGAACTACATTTGGGTTTGAATCTGAAAGCTATACTGGATATTTGTTCCAGGAAGATTAGCTTCTCATTCCAGTACACACAAGAAAAAGAAATTGCTGGCCCATCAGAATTCTTCCATGAAGCTGAATCCTTGAGGCCTCTAACATCCCTTGCCATAGAAAAGAGGGAGAAAAAAACTGGTTATTCTCCCTTGATGATAAAGAAGACATCCCTTGATTCCAAGTTTGGTAAAGCCAGCATCTCTCCCCACTCTCCCCATAAAGCCGTATTTGGGACCGGCAGACTGTCCAAGTGTATGTGAATGAATAAAGTATGAAAAGGGACAGAAAAAAAATAGTCATGCTCTCGGAGCAACCCCAGAAACTTCCTTGACTTCTCCAGACCTTGTTTACAGTGTTTGTGCATGCAGAAACGTAGCCCTCCCTGAAAAGAACACTTGTTTCTAGATACCTCGGGGCTGCAAGAGCTGCTGTGGGTTAGGAATGGACTGAGAGGTGCCTTGAGAGTGAGGGTCCACGTGGGGTGCAGCCTCCCAGGCCACCTCGACGGGCTCCGAGCGGGAGCGGGAGGGCTCACGTCTGCCCAGTCCTCTTTGTCCAGTGCACAGTCTGCTCACCCAACTAGGGGCAACTCTTGGAGCCTGGTGGCAGCACCTCTCCAGGTTCCTCAGCGCAGCCTGGGGCGGCCCTCACCAGCCTAGCCGCACCAAGCCCACATGGTGTAGGCCCTGGTATATTCTGGATCTCCTTCCCTTGGCCCCTCCCAGTTCACTTGGCAGAGAACGATGCCATGCATGGTGTTTCTTGGTGGGGTGGGAGGGTGAAGGGGTTAATTATCATGGTTTGAAGGGACCATCACTGAATGTTCTGCATTAACGTGACCAGGCCCAGCCCAGAAATGGAATTTGGGACTTGGTCTCAAAGGGCGAATGGGTGCGCTCTCCCCACGACACATACATGCATGCACACACCCCAAACTTTCCATGTTAGATTTGTGCCAACCTTGCCAATCCAGCTGCACCACAAGGAACTCTATGCTGAGAGTGGCCTTGGCTTCAACCAGGTGTTTCTTAGGAGAGCCTGTGGGCAGGGCCAAATTCTCCTCACTTCCCCCTCACCCCATCCACCCCTGCATCCTAGGACATCAAGCCCTTTATTGAAGTCCAGCCTACTCCAGATGACAAGCTCTTGGTCATCTTGAAGGGTCTGGGGCTCTGCTATGGTGTTTGTTCACGTCCCGAGAGGATTTTACTAGCCGTTCTCAGCCTGTATATATTCTGTACAGAAGGCGCCATTCCTGAAACTACTGTAGGCAAACCACCCAGCCAAATTTATATCTCCAGAACATTTTTAGCTTTTTCTACATGCTATGAATTGAGATGACATGCTCAACTTGTAAATAAGTCTTTTTGTACATTAAAAAAGTAATTTTTTCATAATTTATCTTGTCTATCTGCTTCTTCCTTGACAGCAATTAATGAGAACCTGAGCAGTAAATTTGGTGCATTTGAACAGAAATTAGGCTGTATTTTTTCTTTACAGTGTCACAATTTGACTACCCCACCTTCGCCAAGAAATGTTAAATGCCGAGGTATTTATCGGCTGTCTGTTGTCTCTTTGAGACTTGGGGGGCAGAAGGGAAGAGTTGGGGTTTCACAGTGAAGATCTCTAGCTGTTCCTCCAGTGAGCTGGTCTGAGTATCTAAGTTAGTTGGCAAAGAACCATGCCTTCCATGTCCACGTGTAGACCAAAACACTCATCTCCCCCTCTTTGACAAGCCATCTTATGGAGCACATTGGACCAGGGTGGGGGGGCAGGAGGTTGAGAAGATGGGAAGACCATAAAGCAAAGCTGGATGCCATAACTATCACCTCATTCTATTTATTGGACGAAGCAAGGGACGTGGCCAAACCTATTGTCAGTGATGTGGGTAAGTCTTCCAAGGAAGTGAGGGGGGGAAAGAGTGAATGTTTCTCAACTAAACCTCACTCTATCACAGTTTGCCCTCTTGAGAATGATTCTTCACTTGTAGACTATATTGCCCGAGACCCGCCCAAAATCTTAACCGATAACTCATCAGGCTCAGAGCCCAGGATCACGTGGTTCACGTGTGCAATAACCAGAGAAGTGGACACACACACACACACACACACACACACACCCAGCAGGCAGCGGTGGGACAGGGCTCAGATAATGCAGTTAGCCTCCCGTCTACAGGGTGGAGAACTACAAAGCTCACGGCTGTCTGTGGCCCCCAGCATCTGAAATCCCACCAGGCAGGTATGCCGGTGCCCCTATCTGGGACGGAATGTTCCTTGAGTGTCTCCCAGTCTGTTGGGCTCCAACAGCTCTGGCTTCTAATACTGGGCATTCTTCCTTTTCCATCATCTTTCCGACTTCTGGAAAGGGCACTAGAAAATACATCCTCTTTGATACTGGAGTGACTCCTGCCGTCTCTTCCTCAACATAGGAAGTTGGGAGCCTGAAGTCCTTTAGGTTTCACACCATTCAGTCCCCTTTAGTCCAGGCCGGCAATGCATTTGCCACTTCTGCTCTCTCAAACGTGTGGCTTTTCTGTATAGTTGATTCCGGTACATTCTATTTATGTCCTGAAGGCCATACCCACAATCCTTCCTTCTACCCTTGATTCCAGGTGCTGGCTGCTCTAGAGCTGTGCCTTTACATTTTCCACACATCCTTCATCATACTGAGAGGATGAGACATGTCCAGTGACATCTGAATACATAAAGAGATGAAGCTACCAAGTTTGTCCTTGAGAGGTATTGGGGGTGTTTTATGCTGTCTCCCCCTCTAGAAAAAGAGAAAGGGTTGCCCAGCAGAAGCTGGAAGACTGGCCACCTTTCAGGAAGCGCAGAACCTCTAAAGCACCATCCAACTCAAGGTCATCTGATTTTCTGAAGAGCAGAAATTGGGCAAAGTCAAACAGACTAACAAGCTCTGCAGAAGTTCTCAAAATGATATTCTTTTCCTCCTGGGTGTTTCACT
The DNA here is from genome assembly GCF_023851605.1 of Tamandua tetradactyla. Lineage (NCBI taxonomy): Eukaryota > Metazoa > Chordata > Mammalia > Pilosa > Myrmecophagidae > Tamandua > Tamandua tetradactyla. Next base: position 92,483,028 of record NC_135329.1, on the reverse strand, counting down.
ATCTCTGACTGTTATGATATCCCAGGTGAAAACATACTGGTTTTCTGGGAAAAAGAAGAAAAGAAGGGGTGAGTGGGAAAAGGGGTACCTACTAGAATGACATATATAAACAATAATGTCAGTCTTAAAATCCATACCTACCATGGTAGGGCTTGATGAGAGACCTTCGGCCTCCTGTCCAGTTTTGAGTTTTGGTAGTGGCATCCAGTCACACTTTGGGGGTCAGTCTTGCTGTAACCTGCTGGCTGAGGGGCTGAGCATCCTCCTGGTGGAGCTGATAACTGTCTCGTCACTGTGAGCTGAGGGTATTTGATGGACCCTCTCAACTCCAAAATGCATTCCACCAGCCTGCCTTAGTTCTAGAAAGAAAACATCAGTGGAGGGTGTTTCCTTTGGGTCCAATCACTGAAGTTGACTGAAAAAGGTGCCAATGTTCCCCAGAAACTTCAAACTTGTGTAATGAATTAATGAATGAGCCACAGTAACATACTAAGGGTAAGAGGAGGGAGTGTCAGCATAGTGTTGATAGGAAATAAGTGTTGATCTGGGTTTTGAAGGATGAATAGGAGTTTGTCTGAGGGAACTGAATTTTTCATCATAAGTGGAATATTTTTTAAATGCTGAAAGAAAAGAACTGTTAACCCAAGAACTCAGTATCCAAAGAAGATAGTCTTCAAGGATTACGATAAAACAAAGACATCTCAGATGAAGGAAAACTAAGAGAATCCTTTGCCATTGGACTGGCTCTTAAAGAATTGTGAAGTAAACACTGATGGAGTTTTCAATGTATGTAGATGTAAGACAGTTACTAAGTAAATAAGGAAAGGTAAAGCCCCTTTATGGTGCTAGAGGTCTACATTCCACTTGAAATGATGACTGTCAGTAGACTGAAAAAATCATAATGTATATTTGTAATCCCTAGTGCAATCAGTTAAAAAAAAAACTATACAAAGAGATATAGACAAAAACAATATATTGAAATGGAATACTTAAAAAAAAAAAAAGGTTCACATAACTCAAAAGAAGCCAGGAAAGGAAGCACAGGGGAGCCAAAAAAAAAAAAAAAAAAAAGGAAATATAAAACAAAGAATGAACAATGAAGTGGTAGTCTTTAATTCAACATATCCATAAAGACTTAAGTGAAAATTGTCTAACAGCACCAATTAAAAGAGAATAGAGTCAGAGGGATTACACTACCTGATTTTAATATTACTCTACAACTGCGGTAATTGAAACAGTGTGGAATTGTGAAAGGTAAAGACAGCTCAATGGAAGAGGATAGAGCAGGAACCGCAAACTACAATAGCCCACAGGCCAAATCTGGCCTATGGCTGATTTCTGTATGATCCATTAGTTAAGATAAGTATTTTACATTTTTAAAGAGTTGTTTAAAAAGATAATATGCAACAGAGATCACATAACCCATAAAACCTGAAATATTTACTATCTGGCCCTTTACAGAAAACATTTGCCAACTCCAGCAAAGAAAATCGAGAAATTGATCCACACAAATATGGCCAGTTGATTTTTGACAATGGTCCAAAAGTATAGTCTTTTCGACAAATAGCACTGGAAACAACTGGACATCCATAAGCAAATGAAAAAGAAAAAAAAAAAAAAGGAAGAAAGCAAGAACCACAACATCAAACTCAAACTTTATACAAATATTACTTCAAAATGGATCATAGATCTAAACATAAAACATAAAACCATACACTTTTAGGAAAAGGAAAAAAAGAGAGAGAAAATCCTTGTGACCTGGGGTTAGGCAAAGAATTCTTATACAGGGCACCTAAACATCATCCATGAAAGAACAAAGACATTGGACTTCATAAAAACGTAAAATGTCTCATCTGCCAAAGATGCCACTAAGAGAATGAAAGGACAAGCCGCAGACTGAGAGTGAAATATTTTTGAAGTACAATATTGTGGTAGGTTGTATTATATACCCGAGGAAAAAATATGTTCTTCATTCTTTTCTGTGGGTACAAACCTATTGTAAATATGATCCTTTGAAGATGTCAGTTTTACTTAAATTGTGGCCCAACTGAATGAACTTGTTCTTAGTCCTATTACTGGAGGATTTATGAAAATGAAGACACATGGAAGGGTAGAAGTTGAAAGTCAACAGAGCTCAAAGAGAAAGGAAAGGACACTCTCAGGTGTGCTGCCATGTGACAGATAAGCAAGGGACCAAGGATCTCTGGCAGCCAACCCCAGACACCACAGTCTTCAGAAAGAAAGTTTTGCCTTGCTGACGCTTCAATTCTGGACTTTTCCTAAACTCAAAACCATTTGCCAATAAATTTCCATTGTCTAAGCCAACCCATTGTATGGTATTTCGTTTAGTATCTGAGAAACTAAGACATATATCCAATAAAATACTTGTATCCAGAATATATAAAGAACCCTCAAAACTCAACAGTAAGAAAACAATTCAATTTTAAAATGGGCAAAAGACTTGAGAATACATAGGTGGCAAATAAGCACATGAAAAGTTGTGTAACATCATTAGCCCTTAGGGCAATACAAATTAAAAACACAATGAGATGCAACCACGGACCTATGTAGAATGACTAAAATAAAAAATATATATATACTAACAGTATCAAGTGTTGGCAAGGATACAGAGCAACTGGAAGGCATGAGCTGTGGGTGGGAATGCAAAATGATAGGGTCACTCAAAGATACAGTTTGGCAATTTCTTATAAAGGTAAACATATACTTACCATATGACCCAGAAATCCCTTTCCTGGGCATTTACCTCAGAGAAACTTATGTTCACCCCAAAACCTGTCCATGAGTGTTTGCACCACTTCTGTTTGATTCATAAAAAACTGAAACAACACAAACGTCCATTAGTGGAAGAATGGATAAACAAACTGTGGCACATGCCTACCATAGAATATTACTTGGTAGCGAAGAGGAAAGTACTATTGATACATGCAACAATACCGACATGGTGAATCTCACGGGCATTATGCTGAGTGGGAGAAACCAATTCCAAAAGATTACACACTGAGTGCTGCCGTTCAGATGACATTCTCTAATGTCATCTAAGAACAAAACAATGAGGATGGAAAGCATACCAGCAATAGCCAGGGCTTAGGAGTGGGGGATAGGTGTCTTTACAAAGAGATAGGAGTGGGGGTAAGGGAACTGTTCGGAATCCTAATTGTAGTGGTTACACAAGTTGATACATATGTTAAAATTCACATAACTGTGCATCATAAAAAAGTGAAGAAAGAAAGAATGAAGCCTCATTCTGGAAAAAGCTGGGTACCATCACTTTATATCCCATTCCCAGACTAAATCTGGCCAGGTTTATTAGACTGAAGTCAGAGGCCAGCTGTCATCCTTGGAAATGGAGCTGGGAAAGTGGGATAGACCTGGGGAGGGAAGTAGAGGTGGAGGAAGGGGGACCTGCCCACACAGAGCTCTGGCCTATGAGGCCCTGCCCACACAGAGCTCTGGCCTATGAGGCCCTGCCCACACAGAGCTCTATGCCCAGTTGAGGAAACCAGTGCAATAATAAATAATGACCAAGACAACCATTCTAGCAGCCCTTCTAGGTATCACACCAGAGCCAAGGATGTTAAATGTCCGAAGACGCTCAAGGGCTTGGTAGTATAGCAAGTCCTTTCTCCTGGCTCCTCTTCTTTGGGATGAACCAGTGGCTTTCATATTTCCTAGGGTCTTCCAGCTCCAATGAACCATGTGCAGATGCCCAACAGCACAGCTGGCTGTGGGTGTCCTGGCAAGCGTTGTAGCCTCCCTGTCCGCTCCGCCCACCTTAGTGCCTAGGACTGGTGGTGTTCACAGTGCCGGTGGCTGCCTCCCAGTGGCTTAGCCTCTAGCCCCTCCATGTGATTAGCTCAATGGAAAGAACCACCCAAGCCAAGTCCTTCCAAAAGACCAGTCCTTCAACCAGCAGCTCCTCCCCAGCCATTCTGCAGCCAACAGGAGGCTTCTCACTCCCCATGTGTGACTTGGAGGCACCAACTGCTGGCTGCCTACCCAAACCATTGCCTTTTCCCCTTATAGAGCCCTGACTCTGTTGGGATATGGTGTGCCAGCTGCACCACACAAGACTGTCCCGTCTCCCCTGCAAACACGTGATCCTAATCTTAATCTGCATCCCTGCGGTGTGGACCTGCTGTGCACAGGACCTCTTGAAGATGTTCTTTTTAGTTAAGGTGTAGCCAACTGGATGCAGGAAGGTCTTTATCTGTATTACTGGAGGTATAAAGAGAACCCAGAAGTCGCAGAAGCTAGAAAGGAGAGGCCCCATCACCAGGTGACAGTAAGCAGAGATACAACCAAGGAAACTCAAGGATCACCAGCCACCAATTCCAGAACACTCCCAGCTCTGGGAGAAAGTGAGCCCTGCTCATATCTTCATTTTGGCCTTCTAGCTTCAAAAACCACGAGGCAATAAATTCTAGAATTCCAGTTGTTTAAGCCAGCCCATCATATGGCATTGGCTGTGATGCCTGGAAGACTGAGACACCTGCCCACGGAGTACTGTCACTCCTTTCCTGCAGGACCCCCTCCTTTCCATGCAGCCTGCTTTTCATCTGCTCATTTTCTACTGGCTCTCACACCCTGACTGTGGGGTGACAAGAGGCTGTGAACCCCCCCCCACCTCATCTCTTAGATAGCTTTGTTCAATTGTCCACCTCAAAAAATATTTGGAGGATTAAAGGAGACCAGCCAAGTAAAATACCTATCTCTCTGTAGGTCTTCAATGGGTTTTACCTCCTTTTCTTCCGTGGTCCTGTAATGTCACCATCACAAAAATATTCTTTGGCCCCAAACACAATCTTAGAAAATAATACCTTCAGACCCACCTTTGTAAGAAGTCATTTAACCTGTTACTTTTGTCCTAAAAATCAGTCTGGGGGTGGGCATTTATGAATGGGGGATGGGTGTATATGAGGCTTTGTAATATGTCAACCTGGCTAGTCTTAACTACATCTCCCAGTTAGGGTGGGCCACAAGAGTGACTGCGGGTAGGAGGCAAGCAGCAGGTGCTCTGTAGCCCATACATGTGGTTGCCGAAATGCTGAATCACCCCTTCGTGTGAAGCAGCAGCCAGGCCTGTGGCCACCCCACCTTCCTTGGATCCTCAGCTTCTCCAAATGTCAAGTCAAGTGTGTGTGTAACTCTGTAAGGAAGGGCCCAGTTTCTGTAGGAAACCTACGCTGCTAGGATCAGAGGCAACTAAAAGTGGCTGGGGTTTAGCTCTGTCTCTGTGGGTTCCAGCTCATGAGTTCTATAAGGTCCCTTCTCTCCTCCACCTTGCCGCCATCTTCACTTCCCAGCTACCCGCGCCATGGACCTCCAGTTCCACCATCAGACACAGAGACAACCTCACAGCTATGCTTAACCAGCTGCCACATTTGTTACGTGAGTTCGAATCTCTGTAACGATTGATAGACTGGAGTGGTCCTGCTTCCCTGTGAGCCCTGGCTGTGCATGGTGAGTGTGGGGAGGACAGCTCTGAATGTCCGATGTGGGCAGGGGCCATGCCACAGCTGCTCGTGGACGGGGGACCATGTAACAGTATTTGTCACAAGCGTGCCAAGCATGTTGCATCTACTGGAGGTGGATCTCTATTGCTGGAAAGCTGGAAATAAATCCCAAAGCCCATAGGCTTAAAGCCATCATTATTTTATTCTCCCTGGTCTGCGGGCTGGCCAGGGATTGGCCGGGCTGTGCAGGACTTGGCTAGGTGACCCTGATCCACATGTGGTCTTTCCTGACCCAGGTTGTGGGAGCAGCTGTCACCCAGAGGCACTCTCATGGAGGTGGTAGCAGAAGCTCTGGAGGGCAGATGGAAGTGTCCAAGGCCCCTTGAAGCCTTGGCTCCAAACCGATCACTGGCACTACCCTCCCATTCCATCGGCCAAGACGAGTCATGTGGCCAAACCCCAAGCCCAAAGGGGCAGGGAGTTCCCTCCACCCATAAGAGGCCATGGCAGGTGTAAAGTGGAGACATAGGGCCGACGCATCCAGCCGTGCCTGGTGTTCACTCCCTGGGCTCTAGATGGGACTGAGTCCTGTACCCCTCCCAAAGACCCAGCACCATGGGCTCCATCTTACCTCTAGCTAAGTAATGCCTGAGGGAATGCTGATTCTAAGTGGCAGATTGGATTTAATTCAGGCAGTCTAGCTCCAGGGTCTCCACTTCCCTTGGGGGGTTCATGATGGGCCTGGATATTTGCTTCTTGGGGCTTGGAGACCAGTGGGGAGCTCGGGCACGAGTCAAACACTTGCACAAAGGAAAGGAATGTTGCAACACTAAGGGCCTTGGAGAGAGAATTGCTGGGCCATCGACAATCAAATAGGTGATCTGCCCGGGTCAGCAAGGTGGCCAGTGACTTCTCTGAGGAAGTGGCATAGCTGAGGGATGACCACAGGACAGGGCAGGGAGAGGCACGTGCAAAGGCCCTGAGGACTGAAAGGAAGCCAGTGTGGCTGGCAGGGATGTGGGGTTCAGTGTGAGGGGAAGCTGAGGGGTGAGAAGGAGGCCGATGGCCAGGCCCTGTGGGTTAGGGTATGAAGAGCTTCAGAAGGCATCAGAGAGGTGCTCACAAGAGCAGCACGACTAGGCTTGCACAGTGCAGTGCTCTGTCTAAGCTGCAGGGTGGAGCAGAGCTCCTGAGTGGCCGGACAGGGAGCAGCATGAGCAGGGGGTGGAGGGTGGTGGTGTGAATCCAGTTTTGGACATGCTGTGTTTGATGCGTGTTTGAGACATCCAAGTGGGGAAGTCTGGGAGGCTCTGGAGCCCTGGGCCAGCTTGTGAGTCAACCTCATACCGTGGAAGCCGCAGAGGAGATTCCCCGGGGCCAAGGGTAGCATCCAAGAGGAGAGAGGGTCTGGTGATGAGTCTTAAGGAATTCCAACCAGGGTGGGCCAGAGCTGCGAAAGTGAGGCCACCAGGGCAGCTGAGAAGACAGGGCAGGAGCAGGAGGAAAGGACCCAGATGTGGGAGTGCTGCGGGAGCGCTAGAGAGGGCATTTTCAGGAGGGGCAGCACCCCCAGCTAGAGTCCCCAGTTCCTGTGACATGGAGTCTTTCTTGGCCTTCTGGCTCTCACACCCCACGCCCCATCGTCAAGAACTCCTGTGGGCCCTGGCCACTTTTCACCGCCACCTCCCTTCCCCTGCAGTGTGCTGGAACCACTAGACCAACTCCTAAGAACTTTACTAGCTGGTTATTAAACTGTTGAAATCTGCTGTGGTGGGAGCATTTTCAGCGTAGCTCAAATCAGATCAAGGCTTTCTTCCCCACTCTGAGAGAGCCGACTTACCCCTCTGTTGCCATCCCCATTTTCTCTCCAACCTATTCCCACTCTGACTTCTAACAGCCAATTCTCAATTCAACAGTCCCTCCTCTGTCTTACCCAGCACAGGTTCTATAGTCCACAGGTCCCCTGCAACCCCCTTACCTCTCCCCGGCCCCATTACTCCACTCTGGCCACCTGGCCTCCTTGCTGTTCCATGTACACTCCTGCCTCAGGGCCTTTGCACTGGCTGTTCTCACCCCTTGGAATGCTGTTCCCCATTATCCACATGACATGCTCCTCCTCCTGCAGGTCAACTTTGCTCAGGTGTTACCTTCTCAATGAGTTCTATCCTAGCCCACCCTACTGAAAACTATAAGATGCTCACCAGCTGCCCCCATCTTCTCACCTGCTGTATTTTTTCCTTATGGAACAAATCCTTCACACACACTGTAATTAACTCTTGCTAGGTGAGCTCACTGGAGACAGGAGCAGGTGCCAGCCTACAGGGGGTCAAGGAGAAGGGGAGGGGACTGGGGAAGCCGGTGGAGACCACTCATTCAGGAAGCTGGCCAGAGGCAGGGAAGGAAAGAGGAGAACACCAGCTGTAGAGATGGTGTTTGTAGTTTTGTGGGGTTTATTGTTTTGTTTTGTTTTAATTTGGCATGGGCAGGCTCCGGGAATCAAACCCGGGTCTCCGGCATGGCAGGCGAGAACTCTGCCCCTGAGCCACCGTGGCCCACCCAGTTTTTGTGTTTTTTTTGTTTGAATGGGATAGATGTGAGCACATTCAAAAGCCGTGGAGGAAAATCCAGTTGAGAGGGAGATATGGAATCAACCAGAGAAGGGGTGACAGCCAGAGTGCGTGGCTGCCAGATAGCGGGAGTGGGGGCAGTGGAGTGGGAGGGGAACAGCGCCAGCACGGAGGGAGAAAGACACCCGCCCCGTTGCAGTGAAAGGAGAGCGAGCAAAAGCGGGGCACATGGAGGGAGTCGGTAGGTCCGGCACTGGGGAGAAAAGAAAGCTTCTATCCTTTCCAAAGAAATCGGATGTGCAGTGGTCTGCTGGGAGAGGGTGGCAGGGCATGATCAGAGGCTCAGGAAGAGTAAAGCAGGTTCTGGACACTTCGTCATTGGAGAGAGGAATGTCCAGAGAATATCTGAGAACGAGGCATCATCTGCTCCAAGGGAAAATGGTTCCGGGAGAACTTCTGCTGCTCAGAGATCTGAGCGAGAAAGAAAGCTGAGCTGGGTCATCCCCACTGAGACTGGCTTAGAAGGGGTGCCAGTGGGGCTAGGGGAGGGAGTTTGTCATAGCAGTGAGCATCAGCAAAACCAGCCCCAGATGTACACAGTGGGAAGACGCGGGACAGCTAAAACAGCATTTCCCTCTTGATTGGGTGATTTGGATTCCAGTGTTAAGTTGAGACTCAGAGACAATTTTATTTCCTCCAGCTCACCCTACCTTGCCTCCTTTAGGGGACTGCCTCTCTCCCTGACTGAAATGGCCCTGGGCTGGGCAGGAACGATGTCTAAATGGAATGCTTTACAGGTCAGGGAAGAGCCCCTTTGGCAGCTGTGTGTCCCTGCAGTGCAGCTGCCGGTGGAGCTCAAGGTGAGCCCCTGGCCTTTTATTGCTGTGGCTCGGCGGGAATGACACCAGCCGTGCTTTACAAGCTGGCAGCACAGCTTCCATGAGCAGACCTGCTGCCAGTGAGGGTTGTGTTTTAGATTACAGGCCAGATGATTTATGGGCCACCCCGGCACCCCACAGCCAGCCATTTGGCCAGGGAGGAAAATGACCTAATGGTTAAGAAATTTGGAAGCCAGAAAACAGCGTGTGTGTGCATGTGTGTGATCATGTGTATGCATGCATGTCACCATACGTGTACATGTCACCATGTGTGCCTGTGATCATGTGTGTGCATGTGTGTGCATGGGTGTTAGTGTGTGAATGTGTGCATGTGAGCACACGTGTGTGTGCATGTGTATGTGTGTGCATGCACATATGCATGCATGGCTATTTGTCCACTCCACTTTGTCTGCCTGCCTTATCAGGGGTTGAAAATCAGGAGCAGCTGCATTAAATATGTTGGCTGTAAAAACGGAATGAAGTAAAATGACCCATTTCCCTCTGGATATGGCCTTGGCATCACATCCTGACAATGAGGATTTTCTGGATGAGGCAGGAAAGCGGGGAACTCAATTCCTATCAAGTCAACCTGGGTTGGTCTAGCTCTTAGCAGAACGTGTGATAAAGCCTCCCAGGAGAGAATTTGCCCCACTTGACTGAGATATCAGCTCTAGGTCTGTCTTCCCACTAGGCTTCTAGAAAGCAGCACTTGACATTCCTGGTTCTGTCATTGCACCTGGCACATAGTAAGGGCTTCATTGGTGGTTTTGAATTATGGGTGAATAAATGCACTCACCACCTACGTGAGTCTTGACATGGTCTGCTCAGAGTCCATCTGCTGACTGCACAAGGAGCTTCTTGCTGGCAGGTGACCTTTCTTTGCCTGCACAGGGCCTGACACGTAGAGATCACTCAGAAATGTGGGTTTAGCACACCGTGAGACCATGCAAATTTTGCTTCACCTCAAACTTTGAGATTCATTGGTGAATTGTATCTGCAACATTTATAACTGTGGTGTGTGCTATTTCCTTCTGTTTGCCTACATTTATTAATTAGAATTCTACTATAAAGAAGAGCTGTCCCTTCGCCCTCATTATTCATTTATTTAACCTTATTTATATCTGCATGGGCACATGGGATTAATTTTATTTGGGGGTTTAAAATTTAATGTGGTTGGGCAGGCCACTGTGGCTCAGCACACAGAGTTCTTGCCTGCCATGCCGGAGACCTGGGTTCGATTCCCAGTGCCTGCCCAAGTCGAAAAAAAAAAAATTAATGCTGTCATTACTTATTTTGTTGCTCAAATTCTTCCAGCTTTGACTCTTGGAAGCTTCTCTCTCTCTCTGCCTCTCTCTCTCACTCACTCACTTTTTTACTTTCTGACACCACCAGACTAATCTTGCATTTTCCTGAGTCCTGATTCCTTTATTTGAAGAAGGGTGTTTAAAAACCAGAACCTGGGTCTTCAGGGAGTTCACTGCTATTAGGGCACCCTTGCTTCTGAGTCTTAGTAAAGAGCTTGAAAATACATGTCTCTATACTCACCCACTTGTTCACACAGCTCTTTAACTATCTCTGCATCAGCCATCTGTATATGTATATTAAATACTACAAGTTCCATACAATTTCAATCCAATATGACTGGGTTCATTTTCACCTTCCCCTTTTCCTTATTTGTAATTTTTCCAAAGGGGGAAAACCCAGCTCTCATTATCAACAATATATTTACTTATCTGTTTCATTTTTGTGTACTTGCAAAGTGTTTCAGAATTGCTAGTCATACCCTTGTGAGAAACACATTGAATAACTGGGCTACACCGTTTGTGAATACTTCTGTTTTGTCTTTAGCTTTACAGTATTCTGTCAAGAGACTTTTTCTGCAGTTTACTTGGGTTCTTTCTTTTCTGCTCCACACCCTGTAGTGTGACTGCGTTACTCATTTATAACTCAGCTAGGTTCATACCGTTTGTATCCCATCTTAGGTTCTCACACACACACACACCCTACATGGGTTTAACTACTTGTTATTTGAGGGATATGTGAAGGGTATTCAAAGCATGACTGTGGCTCTAAGAGTCAGAGAACGAGGCACCCTCGGACAAGTGTCACTCCCTGCACTCCTGCTGCCCTTCCCCCAGCTCACCCTCTCCACACCTACCCCTTTCTGCCCCTAATCAATCTCTTCCATTTCTATTTCACCCTTCCGCTAGTGCTTGCGTACAAATGTACCTGCTTTCTCACACAAAAGATGGAACACTGCAGAGCTTCCTGCACATTCCTCTTCTTACTGAATGGCATTGTCATGGTCAGGTTCAGGTGTCAACTTGGCCAAGTGGTGGGACCTGTTTGTCTGGTTGGGCAAGTACTGGCCTGTCTGTTGCAATGAGGACATTTCATAGAATTAGATCATGATCACATCAGCTGCATCGCAGCTGATTCCATTTGTAATCAGCCAAGGGGAGTGTCTTCTGCAATGAGTGATGCTCAATCTAATCACTGGAAGCCTTTTAAGGAGGATTCAGAAGAGACAGGCTCTCTTCCTGCTTCGGCCAGCGAGCCTCTCCTGTGGAGTTTATCCAGACCCTCCATCGGAATCATCGGCTTCACAGCCTGCCCTGCAGATTTTGGACTCTCCGTTCCCACAGTTGCGTGAGGCACTTTTACAAATTTTATATTTACAGATATTTCCTGTTGATTCTGTTTCTCTAGAGAGCCCTAATACAGGCGTGTACTGGAAATAATTCCACATCAATTCATAAAGATCTTCACATCCTTTTTCACAGCTGCACAGTGTTCCACGGTGTGAATGTACCAGCATTTATTCACACAACTGACCTTCCTTCTGTTCCTCAAACAAGCCAAACATCTCTGCCTGGGCTGTCTGCACTTGTTCTCTCCGCCTGGAACACTTGGCCTTGCATTTCCCACCACCGCTTTCTTGGGACTCTCAGATCAAACTTCCCTCCTCAGAGAACCTGTCCCCACCACCTGGTCTAAATTAGCCATAGACCCTTTACACTCTATGTCCCAGCCCTACTCGATTTTCTTTGTAGCTCTCCTACCTCACGACACCATCTTGTTTACTTGCTGGCTCATTTGCTTATTAAAACCTGTCACCCATGTTTCCACTCGAAGATAAATTCCATGTCCGACATACCCATACCCAATCCTGGAACATAGGAGAGCTCCATGGAAGTTTGCTAACTGTAACCGATACTGTTCAGACTCCCTAAGGGCCCTATAGACGTTTCCTGCATATAAAACAGCTTCAATGTCAAGATGAGGGCATTCTCTGGCCATGGCAATGTGTTGGATCCTTTTGGGTCAGACTGGAAGCTAGTGCCCCAACAGTGGCCCTCAGCCAATGAGAGTCAGCTTCTCAACCCTTGGGGGTCCGTTTTGAAGCATGTTAGACATAATGACCCAAGCTCCCCAGTGGGACTGGCCCCACTGCCTATGGCTGTGTCCTACTCATGACCCCACATTTTCCCTGCTCTCCTCCTTCTCCATGTCGTTCCCTCACCCCCTCAGCAAGCTTCCTTCCTCACTTTGCCTCCTACTGAACTACCTGCCTCTCAACCCTTATCCCAGGGTCTACCTTGGGGGAACCCAAGCTGAGACGCTTAGGAAGGAATGGTCATCTGATGAAGAGCTTTCTTCATGGCTGTGTCTGGCCCCTCCTGGTCAGCACCATAACCACTCAGATGGACAGGAGAGGCAAGGCATCCTAAATGTGGGGGTTAAGTGGCCAAACGCCTGGACCTTGCCAGAAGTTCATGGGGAAAGCCAAGGGGCCCAGCAGCCTGGAATACCACAGCTGCCTCAGTCTGCAGGACCAGGGGCAAAGGGTGTACCCAGAGGGGACAGTTGCCCTGTGCCTGTGGGGCTGCCGAGGTCCCCAAAACCATATTAACTAAGAAAGACCCAGAGGGCCTTCCCTGTGGTGAGCAGGGATCTGGAAACCCCACCACTGAATATGGCAGGGAGAGAAGGTGGAGAGAAGCAAGTGGGGCCCTTGGGACTAAGCTCCCAGTCCTTGCTCGTTGTAGGGACTAGGTAGGGATCATTTAAGAAAACACCACTGAGAGGTTATCCTGGAGGTTATTCTTATGCATTATATAGAGATCCTTTTTTAGTTTATGGTGTATTGGAGAGGCTAGGAGGGAAGTGCCTGAAACTGTTGAGCTGTGTTCCGGTAGCCTTGATTCTTGAAGATGATTGTGTAATGATATAGCTTTTACAATGTGACCGTGTGATTTTGAAAACCTTGTGGCTGATGCTCCCTTTGTCCAGGGTACAGACAGGTGAGTGAAAAAATAAGGAAAAATAAATAAATAAATAATAGGGGAGAAAAGGGTAAAAATAAAAAAATTGAGTAGATGGAAATACTGGTGGTCGATGAGAAGGAGGGGTAAGAGGGATGGTATGTACAAGTTTTTGCTTTATTCTTTTTGTTACTTTTTATGGAATGATGCAACATTCTAAATACGATCATGGTGATGAATATACAGCTATGTGATGATACTGTGAGCCGTTGATTGTAGATTATGGATGGACTGTATGTCTGTGAAGATTTTTCAATAAAAATACTTTTAAAAAGAAAGAAAGAAAACACCGACTCTTGGGTGTCATCTCGGACCTGCAGAACAAGGCTCTCTGTGGGCCGGGCCCAGGGGACTCAACAGTTTAAACGCTCCCTCAGGATTCTGGAGCCCAGGCAGGCCTGGGGACAGCTTCCTTGGAGGGCGGGGAAGGGGGGACCTGGATTGCCTTGAGGAAGAATGAGAGCTGAGTTTGGGAAAGCCAGCGGGGCTCAGTAGGAGGAAGGGGCTGGAATGTCCTCTTCCTTTAGCCCCATCCCGGCTTCTCCTCCTCTAAGGAAACCAGACCCCCCCATCTCCTCACTGGTCCCACCACTCCCCAGCCTCCCAGAGGCTCCTGCCACTCCTAAAGGGGTCATGTCTCCCCCCAGAACATGAGATGGCATCAGAGCTAGTAGCCTTGAGCGCCCACCTGCTGCAGGCCAGGGGCTGGGGCTGGTCGCTTCCCTGTGTTGCTGCATCGAGTCCTTACCGCAGACCACAAAGGGAGCGTATTATGAGCTCCTCGTACAGCCATGGAAACTGAGGCTCTGAAAGGGGAAGGTTTTGCCCAGGGTCAGCTGGGTGGAGCGTGGAGACACAGGTCTGCCTACAGCAAAGCCGAGCCCTCTGCACCGGGCTCTCCAACCTCGACATACCTCGGGTTTGGGGACTGAGGGCCCCGGGTTCCAGGGGTCCTGCTAGGATGATTATCTCCACCTCCAGTCAGAGAAACTGAGGCACAGAAAGGTTCCCTGACCTGCCCAAGGTCCTACAGTGAGCCCAGCCTGATGGCCAAGAGAAGGCGCTGGGTGCTGGCTTTTTAGGGCATAAGCGTGTTCTGAGGGTATCTGACGCCCAGCTGCCCATTTACAGCCACCCCTCCTCTAGACAAAAAAATAATTTCCAGTAATGGTTCTGCAGTGAAAAATATTAATGACCAGATGTGAGAAATACCCACCTGGAAATTTTATTTTCTGGAATATTTTTTATACATGCGTATATATATTTTATATATACAATATATAAAGAATATATACATATTTATGTATATTCATATATAATACATGACAAATACATGTTATACAAATATGTTATATATAATTACTGTTTTATATATAATCATTTAGATAAAGAGAAAAGAAAACATTCTACAGTATATTAAAGGAAAATACTCAACTATTTATCCAAAACGTTTTTTTTTTTTATTTTTGCTTGGACAGGCACTGGGAATTGAACCCAGGTCTCTGGCATGGCAGGCAAGAATTCTGCCACTGAGCCACTGTCACACTACCTTACAGTTTAGTTTTAAAATAACCAGCTAACACTGAAAAAAATACATATTTAGATTTTTGATGAGTTACTCAAATTCCACGAAGTAGGTCATATATGAACTAAAATCTGCACATACCAGGCAAAAAACTTAACACCTTGCAAGTAGGACTATGTCACTGCATTTCAGTTTTGAATACAGATGGTGCCTTCAATTTCCAAATTGGTCCTTCCAATTACTGTCTGCTCCCAGCTTCTTTCAGGCAGATTAGAACCGGAACTGGGCTTGAAATGAGCATGAAGGATTCAGACTCACTGGGAACTTACTCTCAAAACCCATCTAGTGGAGTCCCCAAGCTAACTTCCCCATAGAACATGACATCTATTAAAGGATAACCGATAAAAGTGTGCTTGTTTGAAGCTTATTCATGTATTCGCATCACCCAACAGGAGCCAAGGCAATTACTTAGAGCTTAAACCAACAAAAGATATTTTTCCAGGGGAAAATTGTATCACTGCTGCTATTTAGGATTCTGGGCACGCAATCACAATAAAAAGCAGACCAGCCTTAGTCTGCTCTGTCACTGGGTTTGAATCCTTTACAGACCATGCACCTTTACCACCCGAACCCACAGTGGGCTGGGGACCACCCACCCCTGGTCCCGAGGAGGCTTAAGGCTGAGGAAGGAGCCTTTAACATCTGAGCATCTGTTGCCAAGGATACAATGGAAGCGGGGGCCCTTCCCCGGCCTTATGGAAACATCACTTTCTGGGGGAGCCCCTCTCCCCAGCCAAGTCGTTCTCAGGACCCCTTACCTGCCGGCTCCGATGGTTGCCATCCCTGTGTTTTAAGGCCCAGCTCACTTCCCATCTTCTCCATGAGGCCCTGCCTGATCTCCCCCTTCTCGACAATGTGAGGTGCCTGCTGGTCATCCTGGCCTGCACAGGGTCCTACCGGCCTGCCCCAGCTCCCTGCAGGAGACACTTGGCATCTGGCTCTGCGCCTCTCTGCCTGGGTAGCAGGCCTGTGAGGGCAGCAGGAGAGACAGTCAGCCTTCAGCAGGGGCGGCCCCCAGGCCACGGGACAGACACGTCCTCAGGTGGCAGGACACCAGGACAGCGGCAGGGCCTATTCCTCTTTCCACGTATGTGAGCCTTGTTGCTTGCCCCCACCCTCGGCCAGACCCCTCTACCCGCCGACACTGAGCTGGCCGCTGTGCCCTCGTCCACTCCATTTCAAATTCCCAGCACCCCTCCAGCAGCGGTGTGAGGGCCAGCGCACTCAGGCTCAGAGGGCTGATCCCAAGCCTCAGGAGGCTCTTCAAAGTGAGCACGAGGAGGGATGCGATGGTGGCTCAGTGGCAGAGTTCTCACCTGCCATGCCGGAGACCCGGGTTCGATTCCTGGGGCCTGCCCATGCAAAAATAAATAAATAAATAAAGATAGCCCGAGGCCTTCCCAGGACACGCGGCCAGGCTGGAGGGGCCCAGGACATAACCCCAGTCCCCTCTTCCTGCTGCACTTGGGGCCTCATCTGCTGCCTGCTTACCAGCTGCCTGTGTCCCCTGCAGGCCCCCAACGTGGCCTCTCCACCTTCAAGGTTCCTGGCTAACCCGCAGCTTCTTACTGCAAAATCCCAAAGAGAGAGAGAGCCAGAGACTTAGACAGCTGCCCCTGCCCCGTAAACCCCACGTCTCTCCCTGGTCCAGTTCTGAGTGCTATGGCCAGGCTGGCCCAGAAACACCTCTAATATACAGGGTCTCAGATGATGATGTGATGCGGCTTTATCATTAGGACACAATAGTCCAAGAAAATGACGAGACCCAGGCCCAGGGCTGCTACCTCCTGGGCTGTTGTTCTGGTATCCCCTAAAGGGCTATTCCCTGGGAGGGACACCCCTTAGAGAGGCACCCCCGGAAGGTGGGCCCTGTGCACAGCTCCCCGGACCCCCAGCGCTGTCTAAACCCACCGTGACGTGCTGACTCCTGAGTTATTAACTTACTTGAAACTGTCAAGGGAAACCTGCCACGCGTAAATATCAGCTCCATTTGGCAAAGTACCTGAAGCAGGATTCTATTTCTGAATTCCTGAAGCAGGGAATTATTACAGATATTGATTTGGGAATCAGAAAATTCAATAAAAACGATTAAACCTCCCAAGGAACAAGTCCAAGCACCATCACTGTGTCGCCGTGGGGGTGAGGGCGGCGGGCAGTGGGGAGCAGATGCCAGGTGTCACTGGGACCCCACACAGCCCAAGGGGCCAGGCAGCCAGCTGGGCGTGCCCCCCTCCCCCACTAAGCTGGCTGCCCCCACCCCCCACCCAGGCCCCGATGCCGCCCAGCCACGCTCCTGCCCCGGCCAGGGCCAGATGCTGAGGACACAGAGGGACACAGATCTCAGACCTCCTTCCACTGGGCACTGGCTCCTAGGACACCCACGGTTGAGGGAAGGCAGGCAGGGAGTGCGTCCGGGATTCCAGAGTAAAGGAGGCCAAGGGACAGCAAGCGAACGCCGCCCCAGTATAGTCCTGTGCAGAAGGGAATACACAGCTGCGAAAACCATCCTGGGACAATGGGAGAATGACAAACATGGGCAGGCATGAGAAGATATTTAAGCAAAGCTGTTAATTTTCAGGTGTGACCACAGCTTTGGAGGGGAGCATCCTTGCTCTTAGAAGGCTCTAGGGATATTGTGGCATCTGCAGCTGGCTTCACATAGTCAGTAAAAACATCTGTGCGTCCATCTATGCCCCTGCGTCACTGAAGCAAATATGGCAAATCAGGAGCAATCATTGCATCTCGGTGGAGGGGGCGTTTTCCTTCTTCATCTCCAAAGGTCTCTGTCTGCGTGGGCTCTCTTGGCTCTGAAGCTTTTTCCAAAGTGGTTCCCTCTTAAAGAACTCCAGTTGCTTACAGGATGCTGAGTCTCAGCTCATTCTAGGATTTCTGTCCCATGATGCCAGGAAGGTCCACACCCCTGGGACTCATGTCCCACGTAGAGAGGGGGAGGGCAGTGAGTTTGCTTGTTGTGTTGGCTGAGACAGAGGCCACATCTAAGCAACAGAAGAGGTTCTCTGGGGGTGACTCTTAGGCCTAATTTTAAGTAGGCTTAGCCCATCCTTTCTGGGGTTAAGTTTCTTATGAACAAACCCCAAGACTGGGGGCTCAGTCTATAGCTTTGGTTGTCTACACTGCTTATGAGAATATCAAGAATTCATCTTGGGGAAGTTGAATTTTCCCCGTTCTCATCATTCCCTGAAGGGGACTTTGCAAATACTTTTCCGTTCACTGATCAAATCACTCTGGGATTCATCAGGGCATCACTCTGGACAAACCAACAAAATCTCGTGTCCTACCCAAGGTTCCATGTACTTATGGTGTTCAATCAAGCTATCTACATGAGTTATATTAGGAAATGCACTAGTCAAAATATAAATTTTGTACCAAATAAACATTTTTGCTTTAGTCTCACATATAAGTTGAAATTTTAAAATATTAGTTATCATCTATTTTCAGCACACTGCAGTAATGACATTCCTTTGTTCTTCCGCATGCAAAAACATTTTTAATATTCGTACATTTAGTCACTATCATTATACGCTCTAGACATTCCTAGATTATATCATCTCAATCTTTATCGTCTATCTTTCTGTCTGATTCATTAATGCCCCCAGCCCTCCTCCCTCTATCATTCTCACATTCAGCTTCATTCAGTGCCATCGGCCTTTCTTGAGTGAAGGTAACCTCTTATTGGTGCCTTAATTTGGACATTTTTACAGCCTTAGAACTGTGAACTTGCAACCTATTAAATTCCCCCTTTTAAAAGCCATTCTGTTTCTGGTAGATAGCATTCCAGCAGCTTGCAAGCTAGAATACCTCCTTTCACCTTTTTGTATCATCCAAAAATTTTGTCAGCAGAAGTTGGGGAAACAAAAGATAGAATCCTTACCTGCGAGAGACTCGTGGTCTAGAGAATGCATTTAAATAGTTGCCGACAGTGATAAGTAACTGATGTGCTCAGTTTCCTGGGTTGGGGGGGCCTTCTGGGGCAGGGGCGGTGTGACTTTGGATGCAGCTCCTGCCTGTAGAGTGCAGGGGGCGCTTTCTTCTGTGTTGTGCAGCAGGCTGGCAGGAGGGGGAGGCGAGGGTCCCAGCGTGGCCCCAGGGGAGGTCCCAGAGGCAGAGCCCAAGCTCCTCTTGTAGCACCCTGGGCCAGGGATGAGGCCACCCTGAGAGCCTGGGCACCAGCCCCCCAAGGAACCCAGGGCCCAGCTTCGAGGGACCATGCCAGAGGGCTCTGGGCTCCAACAAAGCCCCTGGGTGGGTCCTTGCCTGAGAATCCTACAAAGCATGAATTCCATCAACAGGTCCCACGCTGGGAGAAGGGCGGGGGCCAGAGTGGAAGAGGCAGAGCCGGGACAGGGAGTGCTGGGCAGATGTGAGCAGGCTGGCACAGGGACGTTGAGGTGCCATGACGGGATGCTGAGGGTTCAGCACTGTGTATGCCCAACCTTAGCGGGCCGCGTCCCATCTCAAAGCCCGTTTTAAGAGTTGTTTCCCTGAAGTTGTTTTGCTAAGCCCTAAAACACAAACATGACAGTTGCAGCTTCCAAAAAGCTAGGAGCAAGCATGCTATAAAACAGAGACCATTCACCCGCCCCCAGATGTCAGCCTGTTGCTAACTCCCACCCACGGAGCAGAGGTCACACGTGGGGCCAGAAATGGGATAAGGCTCAGGGATGGGAGAAAGGGACCAGGTGGATGCCGGGGATGGAGGGTGGGGGCGGGGAGAGGCAAGGTCAGGACTAGGTTCGGGATACTTCACATTATGGATAGATTTTTAAATCCTTGATGTTATATTCAGACATGACTTTATTTCATTTTGATAATAAAGTTGAATGAAAACAACTATGTTAGACCCCCATGGACAAATAGCTAATTCCAGAGCTGAGTCAGGGAAGGTACAAGTTGAGCTGGGAACCTCTCGCTATGGCAGAAAGGGAGGAAGTGCTCAAAAAAAAAGAGAGAAGGAAGGAAGGGGGCATGTCAATGTGACACAGGAGACACCCTGAATGGGGGCGCCTGCTGGCCCAGTGTGGGACAGTACAAACCCCAAAATGAATATAAGCTACTAGAAAAAAGCAGCATTTAAGTGATTTCCTAACAGCGGTCCTTGCTGCGGGTGATTTGCCTGCAAGCGTTTTTGGTTGTCATTAATGGGAGGGGAGCATGCACCTCACATCCAGTGAGTAGATGCCAGGAAAGCTAGACATCCTGCAATGCCCAGGACAGCCCCCGTCACAAAGAATTATCTGGTCCAAAATGTCAACAGTGCCCAGATCGAGAAACCCTCGTTTTCCCTGGTGATAAAAAGATAAATCACTAAATAGAGGAGAAAGGAAGATGGTAGTTTACAGTGGCATGCCTAGGGCAGACTGGTAAACCAGTGCCTGCGCTGAAAGATCTTCATTTATCAACGCTCGTAGTAAACATGGTTCAGGCAAGAAACCTCAAGGGATGCTAAATCTGGGAGCAAGATATTTGCATGGTCTACTTAAAATTAGGCCTAAGAGTCACCCCCAAGAGAGCCTCTTTTGTTGCTCAGATGTGGCCTCTCTCTCCAGCCGACACAGCAAGCAAACTCACCACCCTCCCCCTGTCTACCTGGAATATGACTCCCAGGGGTGTGGACCTTCCTGGCAGCGTGGGACAGAAATCCTGGAATGAGCTGAGACCCAACATCAAGGGATTGAGAAAACCTTCTCGACCAAAAGGAGGAAGAGTGAAATGAGTGTCAATGGCTGAGAGATTCCAAACAGAGTCGAGAGGTTATCCTGGAGGTTATTCTTATGCATTAAGTAGATATCACCTTGTTAGTCAAGATGTAATGGAGAGGCTGGAGGGAACTGCCTGAAAATGTAGAGCTGTGCTCCTGTAACCATGTTTCTTGAAAAGGATCGTATAATGATATAGCTTTCAGAATGTGACTGTGTAATGGTGAAAACCTTGTGTCTGATGCTCTTTTTATCTACCTTATCAACAGACAAGTAAAACATATGGAATAAAGATGAATAATGGGGGAACAAATGTTAAATTTATATTGAAATGCTGGTGATCGGTGAGGAGGAGGGGTGGGGTGTATGGTATGTATGAATTTTTTTCTGTTTTCTTTTTATTTCTTTTTCTAAATAGATGCAAATGTTCCAAGAAATGATCATGATGATGAATATGCAACTATGTGATGATATGGTGAATTAATGATTATATATGTAGAACGGAATGATCAAAAGTTACGAATGTCAAAAAAAAAAGATATTTTCATAGTGCTGAAGTTTCTCCCATAGACTGCTTATTGGTAAAAGGGAAAACACTTTAATAAAGTAGAGAAGTTGGGCCACACAGTGACACAATGCATGTCGCCAATGAAGGCAGCTGGGCAGCATGGGTGCCCAGATGAGAGGCCCTGTGAAGATTGCAGCATCCTTCTCTCATATTCTGGTTAGAGTTGCATTATCCACATTTAAACTAAAATAAGGAACATTCTATTTTTTTTAAAAAGCCTGTATATTTTTTTCAAAAAATGTCAACATCATAAAAGAAACCAGAATTATCTTCCAGATTAAACGAGATCAAGAGACATGACAACCCAATGCACTTTGTAATCCTACACTGGATCCCATACTGAAGGAAAAATGAAACCATAAAGAACATTACTGGATTGATTGGCAAGATTAGAATGTGAACTGTAGAGTAAATAAAGGTATTGTATCTATTTGAAATATCCTGATGGTGCTCATCGTGCTGGTTTGAAACTGTCATGTACCCCAGAAAAGCAGCTCTGGTGTGGGTGGGATCTTTTGACCAGGTTGTTTCCATGGAAATGTACCCCACCTGATTCAAGGTGGGTCTTAAGCTTTTTCTGGAGTCCTTTAAGAGACCTCACAGAGAAAGAGGCATATTCAGAAAGAATATGCCCCTGGAGAAGCTGTGAGACAAAGAAATGCCCAGAGACATTTGGAGACAGTCATTGAAACTAGAACCGGGAGAGAAGAGCCAGCAGCATCACCATGTGCCTTCCATGTGTGACAGAGGAACCCTAGAGACCATTGGCCTTTTGTCCAAGAAGGTATCTTCCTCGTGATGCCTTAATTTGGACATTTTCATGACCTTAGAACTGTACATTTGAAACCTAATAAATTCCCTTTGTTAAAGCCAATCCATTTCTGGTATATTACATTCTGGCAGCTGTAGTAAATTGAAACACTCATTATACTATATTTATATAAGAAAAAGTCCTTATTCTCAAGCAATGCACACTGAAGTTGTTAACAGTAAAGGGACATGATATATGCAAAATTTATTAACAAACTGCTCAGAAAAAAAAATCTATGTGTGTTTGTTATATGCGTGTATGGATATACATTATTCAGTGTGTTATCATGTGATAAGCTGAATAATGCCCCTTATCATGGTCAGGTTCATGTGTCAGCTTGGCCAGGTGGCAGCGCCCAGTTGTGTTGTCAGGCAAGCGCTGGCCTGTCTGTTGCTATGAGGACATTTCATGGGCTTAAATCATGACCATGTTGGTGGCATCCACAGCTGAGCTGAGTGTCTTCTGCAGTGAGTGACACTTAATCCAATCACTAGAAGGCTTTTAAGGGGAACTCAGAAGAGACAGTCACTCTTCCTGCTTCAGCCAGCCAGCCTCTCCTGAGTGTTCACTGAGGACCTTCATTGGAGCTGCCAGCTTGCGGCCTGCTCTGCAGACCTTGGACTCTACATCCTCATGGTTACATGAGATATAAATTATATAAATTATATATATACATATACAAAATATAGAAATATTAATTTTATATTTACAAGTATCTCCTGCCAATTCTGTTTCTTTATAGAACCCTAGCTATTACACACCCCTCAAAAAAAAATTCACATCCTAATGCCTGAAACCCATAATTGTTACCTTATATAGGAAAAGGAACTTTGCAGGCATGATTAAAGATCTTGAGATGGGGAGTTGTCCTGGATTATCCCAGCGACCCTAAATATTAACCTGAGGTCCTTAGAAGAGGAAGTCAGGAGATCAGAGTAATTAGTAGGAGAGATGGCAACAGAAGAGGTGGTACTCATGTGAGGCAGGGACACAAGCCAAGGAATGCAGGTAACCTCCAGGAGCTGGAAAAGGCAGAGAATGGATTCTCCCCTAGAGTACGCAGAAGGAACTCATCTTGCTGGCACCTTAACTTGAGCCCAGTGAAACTGATTTCAAACTTCTGGCCTCCAGAATTACTAGAGAATAAATTTGCATTTTTAAATCCCCCATGTATATGGTAGCTTGTTATAGCAGGCAAAGGAAGCTCATACATATGCATATTTGTATCTGTGTGTGTGTGTGTGTGTGTGTGTGCGCGCGTGTGCAGAGAATGCTTAAATGCATTGAATCAAGATTAAGCTTACATGACTTTCTTTGTATTGTTTCTATAAAGTTTCTGCAAGTGTGGAATTATTTCCAAATAAAATGTTAAAAGAAAGAGTAACTGTGTCAAGCAACCACATCCAAATGTCTCTCCTGCCCCATAAGTGTGGTTGACACTCTGTGCTTTAAGCTTGGTAAGACACTGATGTCAGGCAAAGGGGCTGTATCCATCCCAGGAAAGACGCCATGGGGAGCTGACAGGTGAGAGAGGGCAGGGCAGTCTCCATGGTTACCACAGCATAATGGCTCAGGAGCAGTGGGTGAGAAGGGAAGGATTAGGGTGCCCTCCTGAGCACTAGGGTTCCCTGGGGGGATGGGCCAGCATGGCCACCCAGAGCTGCAACTGTGTGAAGGCAACTGTGGAGGAGATGCGGGGAAGGGCAGCCCAGCAGTACCATTGTCCACATACCTCCTGGGCCAGGACAGGGAAGCAGACAGCTCAGGGAGAGCCTGGTCATCTTTTTCCTTCTGAGTGTCCACCTAAGAGAAGGGTCTCCCAGCACCCATTTGCTCAGGACAGAAATCCTGCCCCCCACATCCAATCAATCCCTCCTCAATCCCTCCCATTTAACTGACATCTTAACTTGGCACTCTCATCTCAAATATAATATGTGCAGAGGTAATCTGTTCGTTTCCCTCCACACCTGACTCTTTCCCAGTTTTCCTCATCAGTGTAAATGGCACTGTCATTCCCTTAACTACCCATGCCCCAGATTTGGGGATGATTCTACAGCCTCTGGTTGTTGTTTTGATTTGGTTTGGTTTGGTTTTGGAAAAATTTATTTACAGTAAATTATACAGAGCTTAAGTGTTACATTTGATAAGTTTTAACAAATGCATATACCTGTAGGACCAAGATTCCAGTCAGGATACAAAATATTTTCCATCATCTTGGAAAGTTCCTTCATCCACCCTCACTCCCTTTTGGTATATTGTTTGATTTTCAAGTGTTAAACCTGCCTTGCATTCCTGGATGAATTCCACTTAGTCATAATTATCTTCTTACATATTGATGGATTCAATGTGATAATATTTTGTAAGGACTTTTGTATCTAAATTCATAAGGGATATTGGTCTGTGAATTTCTTACGATGTTTTGTCAATTTTGTATCATGGTTCAGCTGGCTTCCTTAAACAGGTCAGAACATGTTCTGTGCTCTCTCATTTTCTGAAAGAGCTTTTGTCAAATTAATATTATTTCTTCCTTCCCTGTTTGATATAGTTCCTCCATGAAACCACCTAGGTTTGAATCCGGGTTAAGAATCTGGATGTTTTCTTTGAGAACTTCAAATCTGGAATTTTCTTTGCAGGAAGATCTTTGAATTATGAATACAATCTCTTTAACAAACATAGGAATATTCAGATTTTCTATTTCTTATTTTTGGTCAGTTGTATTTTTTCAAGAAATTTGTCCGTTTCATCTAAGTTGTCAAATTTATTGGCACAAATTTATTTGTAATATCTCTTCATCTATCCTTTTAATGTCTGTAGGATATGCAGTGTTAGTGCCTCTTTTCATTTCGGATAGTGCTAGTTTTTATTAACTCTGTTTTTCCTGATCATTCTTGATAGTGGTTTAGAAACTTTATTTATTTTTTAAAAAAACCAACTATTTTTCTAGATTTGGAGGTAGAAATTTAAATAATTGATTTTAAGCCTTTCTCTTTTTAAAAAAATAAATGTTTAAAGTTATAAATTTACCTTTAAGCACTGTTTTATCTGCATCCCACAATTTTTGATGCTTTATGCTTTCATTATCACTCAGCTCAAAACAGGTTTTTAGTTTCTTTCATGATTCTTCTTTGACCTCTGGGTTACTTAGAAGAATTGTGTTGTTCAATATCTAAATACATGGGGATTTTTCTAGCTTTTTTTTTTTTTTGCTTCCTAATTAAATTCTTTATGGTCACAAAACATACTCTTTAAGATTTTAACCTTTTAAAACTGACCAAGACTTATTTTGTGGTCTAGCAAACGGTATGTCTTGGTGAACGTTCCATATGCACTTAGAAAGAATGCATATTCTGCAAATTACTCAGGCTCGAATCCTGGTCTGTGGTTTATCAGCTGTGTGAGGTCAGCATTAGCATAACTTCTCTGAACCTCGGTTTCCCCACGTGTAAAATGGGAATGACAGCATTACTGATCTAAAAAGGTGAGGAGGAAATAAAAAGCTGTTAGCCCAGGGTGCACCGGGACGGTGGTTTCCATGAGCGCCACTCTCCGTCCCCTCCTGCTCTGCCCTCTTCTCACTGGTACCCACTATCACCGTACTCACTAGTGCCATCACTGTCATTACAGGACTGAGGGTTACCGACAGCCAGCCCCAGAATGCCACAGTCTTCGGGGAGAAGGCATTGCCTTGCTGACACCTCAGTTTTGAATTTCTCCTACCTCAAAACCTTGGGCCAAGAAATTCCCGTTGTTTAGGTGGACCCATCGTATGCTATTTGTCATAGCAGCCTGGAAACCAAGACATACCAGTCTTCTGGCATCTACTTGAGACTGCCGAACAGCTCTCTGAGATTTTATTCTGACTCTTGCAATGAATCATTTTTGGAGTAACTTTTTCCTCTGAGTGATCAAAAGAATTTGGCCTTTTTCTCACTCTGCAGTATTTTCTATATGTCCTGTGGGAACCTCCACCCCCAAATCCCCCCAGGGCTTGCCCAAGCAGGATGGCAGCACCACCCTCCTCCCGCTCTGGGTCCGCTGGGCTACAGTGCTGCATATGTCCCCTTTGGGGTGACCAGATGCACCCGGGCTGACAGGTACAGCTCCAAGTCCTGTCCTGGAGGCAAGGGAGGTAGAGGCAGCTCTGTCTGTCTGGGATGGCATTGTCCTGCCCCACAGCCCGGGTCTCACTCCTGCCTAGCAGATGGAGCATCAGAACACACCAGGTCCCCAGAGGCACTGCCATCCTGCCCTGCTCCTAGCACTTGAATCGTGGGAGAGAATTTGGAGAGGCAGCTAATTCCACAAACCCACAGAATATGCTGCCTTGAAGTTTCTCTTTTATAGAGCCCCCAGGAGCCCCACAGCTGCAGAGGTTATTTATGTTAACCTCCTATTTAGAAATTAAGCTCCGATTTGGAAATTAAGGATGGTAATTTAGCATTAACCCAGATGTCAAGATGTAATGAGACACACTGTGGGGGAAATTGAATTCCATATTGCCAAAGACCCATTTTATTTATAATAACCAGCCACTCACATCATGCCAATATTGATGGATCATATGTTTAAAATTTTGATAGCTCATTCATTTCTATAATTACATTTATTTCAAATTAAATAAGTCTCACACACCCTTGATATGCAAAAAGACAAAATTAATCTGTGGATCAGAATTGACCTGCCATTCAACTCCTGGGACTGTCCTCTCCGGAAGCCCTTGGAGAGTTGCATTCTGCCATTCCAGAGACCATCTGCATATAAGCCACTTTTAACCTGGAAGGGGTTTCCTCCTTGGGCTTGGTGGGACGTGTCATTGCAGAGGTGACCCGGTCATAGAGAACTTGTTCATCATCATACTCAGATACAGAGTCGGGGCCGTTTACCAGCAGAGCCAGTCTTCTCAGAAAATGGCAAAAGTGATCACGGAGGCAGCCATGCGGCGCTGGGGAGAAAGTTGTACAGGGTTGGCATTTGTCCTCAGTTATTGAGTAGGCGACATGGAGCAAGTTTCATAAAACTGATGGTCAGTCTTGTGTGTCCACTTGGCTAGGCTGTAGTGCCCCGCCTTTTCGTTAGACCCAAATGTTTCAGAACTTTGACCCTAAGTAAAGAAGCATGTCTACGCGGGTTTGAAAATGTTGGTACCCCAGAAAGACCATGTTCCTTTCATCTGAATCCAGTCTTGTGGGGTGGACTTGTGTAGGGTGGGGTCTTTTGATTAGGTTGTTTCCATGGAGATGTGACCCACCCAATTGTGGATGTGACCTTTGATTCGATTATTTCCATTAAGAAGTGACCCTGTCCATTCAAGGTGGGTCTTCATTAGTTTTTTACTGAGGTCCTTAAATGAGCCAGCACAGAGGGCTGAAAATTGGGGCAGCGGGTAGAAAAATGAAACCAAGACACAAACATTTGGAGACAGAGAAGGAAGCCCCATGTCAGAATCCAGAAGGACCTACAGGAGCTGAGAGAACCGTTTTGAAACCAACCCAGGAGAGAAGGGCCAGCAGATGCCACTATGTGCTTTTACCATGTGACAGAGGAATCCAGATACTGCCTTGCCTCCAAGAAGGTATCCTCTTGTTGATGCCTTAATTTGGACATTTTCACAGTCTTAGAATTATAACTTGTACTTTAATAAATCCCCTTTGTAAAAGCCAATCCATTTCTGGTATACTGCATACCAGCAGCTTTAGCAAACTGAAAGAGCATGTGGGTGTGCCTGGTCCAATGAGGTAGAAACACTAGGAGCAAAACTAAGTTTTCCCAGAGGAAGAAGTTCTGCTTCAAGATGTCAGCATCAATGACTGCAGGAGGTTTCCATTCTCTACAATTGTGTAAGCCTAGTCCTTGAAAGAAATCTTCTGTGTCTTCTGGTTGTGGTTCTTGGAGAACCTGGCTTGATAGGAAGGATTCCATTGGTGATTTGCTGCCTGCCCACACCCCCTCTACCAGGGCCTGTCTCCCAGCCACAGCTGGCTTGGACCAAGCCTTGAGTCATGAACAAGCATGGCCGATGAGGTAGGCATGGAAATCCTGAGCTGCTGGGCTGAGTGGGGGATGTCTCAGAGCCCTAGCAGACAGGTGTCCAGGAAATGAGAGAGGGTCAGGTCTACCTCAGGACTTTGCTGGAGGTCAGGAAGCACTGGCCATGAATCAAGCCTGGACAGGACACAGAACATCCTGGTCCTGAGAAGGTCAAAGACATACGACCACTATGGGACATTCATTGTCTAACCATCTCTTTCCTCCCCCAGACTTGTCTTGCCAAGGAGTGGAGACGGTGGGTTGTGGCATTCAGAATCAATGGCAGTTTAAACCCACAACAGCTAAGAAATCACTGAATTTGACTCAGTTTACCAAGAAGTGACTGGGGTCCCCTTTCTCAGTCAAACAGAGTGGAGGTCTCAGGATCAGAAATTAAATTGAGATGTGGCAAAATGGAGATATGCTTTTTTAATGGGGAAGGCTTAAGAACAGGAATTTATTCATTCATCATTTTCACATTCTGCCTTCCATCCAACATCAGAACTCAATTTCACCAAGTTCTCTGCCACTTTATAACAAAGATCACCCTTCTTCCAACTTCCAGTGACACATTCATCATTTCCTTCTAAGGCCCTATCAGAAGTGCCTTTAACACCCATGTTTTTAACCAACATTCTTTTCATGAAGAATTATATATTCTCTAAACAATACAAACTTTTCCCCCAGATCTCTTTTTTTTTTTTTTTTCACATGGGCAGGCACCAGGAATCAAACCTCACCTGGCAAGGCAGGTGAGAACTCTGCAACTAAGCTGTGGCCCATCCGTTTTTTGTTTTTTGTTTGTTTGTTTATTTGTTTGTTTCATTTTAAAAAATATTTTCATTGAGAGATAACCACACGTATGCAGTCCAAGCATATTATACAATCAAAGGCTCACAATACCATCACATAGTTTTGTATTCTTCACTATGCTCATTTTTAGAACATTTGCATCACTCCAGAAATAAAAAGGAAAAAAGTGGAGTGCACGGGTGGTTCAGTGGTAGAAGGCTCGTCTTCCATGCAGGATACCTGGGTTTGATTCCCAGACCATGCACACCCCTCCAAAAAGGAAAAAAGAATTCATACATCCCATACCTCTTACCCCTCCCTCTCATTGACCCAAAGTATTTCAATCTACCCAATTTTTACCTTTATCTCTTCCTATTATTTATTTGTTTTGTATTCTTATATATATTTTACTCATCTGTCCATATCCTGGATAAGAGGAGCATCAGACACAAGTTTTCATCACATGGTCACATTGTAAAAGTTACATAGTTAAACAGTCTTCTCCAAAAGATTTGCTTTTGCACACTCGCATCTGGGAGTGTGGAATTTTACCCCTGGAATTTGTGGTTGCCCAGGCCCCCAGGGCATCACACTTAGCTGTTGGGAACCACACTTAGCTGGAAAGGACCCCAGAGTTGGCATGGGGCAAAGGGAATCCATCTATTTGGTTTTGCCTCTTCAGAGCAGTTTCAGGGGACTGTTTTCAGCCTAGGCTGCTATTGACTCTCCCGACCACCTGCTTTCCATCACTGGGGGTGGGGGGAGGGGGGTTCCTTCCTTCTGATTTAGAGATTGGCAATTACTTGCACTGGGCTCCTGTCACTTGTGCAGCTCCAGAATGGAAAAGAGCAAAGAAAAATCCAAAGCCAGACCCTGGGAGGGCCCCAGTTACAAATATTTAAATGCAAAAAAAAAAAAAGACCCCACAAAAAACAACAAACCCTCAGCATCCCATGCCCTGCAGGGGTAAGGTCCTGCGGGGGAATTGACATCCCCCATTAGCTTCAGTAATCTCTACAGCAATCCAGTGACACCAGAATTATCTTGATCTCACAGAAGATGAAAAAGAATCAGCAAGAGCAATTAACTTGTCCAAGGTCATACGGTTAATAAGCAGCAGAATCAGATTAAACCCCATCTCTCAGACCCTCCCCCAGACACTCCAGGTCTCTTTCCACAACTTTTACTCTTGGAGGGAAATTTTCAGACAACTAAACTCTAAAACTCTTGATTGCATTCTGTGGGCTTTGGAAGGAGCTCTGAGAAAAGATGAGCTCAGATAAAGCTTCGGCCGGTAACACGCAAACGCGGACTTGTTTTTGCTTAGTTTGGCACCACCTGGAACCCAGGTCTCTTTGCTTTCCCTCCCCAGAAGCTCCTGCTCTTGGTACTGTATAAATATTTCAGAGCTCCGAGGCTGTGCAAGGAGGAGGAAAGACAGCCCTCTTTACGTGTGAGTCCTTGGACTCCGTGCAGGGAGCACTGGGATTTCTCACCCGGGGCTGCCAGAGAACAGTCTGTGCGGTGATTGATGTGTCCCGTCCCCCGGGGCACCTCAGAACTGTCAGCAGAGCCCATCGGGTCTGCGCTGGCATACGTACCTGCTAAGGCACTTTGCACTTGTTACTTAGGGATGCCATTTAAAATTCAGTACTCACCGCTGCAGATTCTGGATAAATGCTGCCTACGAATTCAGGATGGAAACAAACGGTAGAAACCTAAGTGTGTACTGCCTGCAGGAGTCTGATGCAGAGAGCCCTGGATGGGACCCTGGGGGTTCTGATTGTCACCTGCCCCCAGCCACCCCTCTGTCTAATGGGGCTGCCGTTGCAGACTGCAGACCCACTCGGGTCATGAGCAGTGGGGAAAGTGGAAGGCGAGCGCCAGGTTAGGAGGCTCTGCAGATCAAGTGCAGATCAAGTGGGGAGGGTTTGCCCGCTAAATAGAGGGCTGAGCAGGCAGAGGTCCCCTGCTGGGTCATAAGGTGGGCTCTGCTGTAACGTGGAGCTCATCACACGCCACTCGGCCCTTCCTTATGTGCTTATTTCTAGCACCTTTTTTTTTTTTTAAATATTTTTATTAACAAAACAATACAACATACAAACACAAACATTCTTAACATATGAACATTCCATACTTTGCGTACAACCAATGACTCGCAACATCACCACACAGCCATCCATTCATCACCATGACCACTTCTCAGAACATTCGCATCACTCCAGAAAAAGAAACAAAAAGAAAAAAGAAAAAACTCATGCATACCATACCCCCTACCCCTCCCCCTCCCTCTCACCGACCACCAGCATTTCCATCTACCCAATATATTTTAACCTTTGTTCCCTTATTTTTTTCTATACCTCTTACTGCTCCCTTTCATGATCAGTAGTATTTCAATCTATTCAATTTATTCTAACATTTGTTCCCCCTATTATTTGTTTATTTTCAATCCATATGTTTTATTCATCTGTCCATACTGTAGATAAAAGGAGCATCAGACACAAGGTTTTCACAATCACACAGTCACATTGTGAAAGTAATATCATTATACAATCATCTTCAAAAAACATGGCTACTGGAACACAGCTCTACAGTTTCAGGCACTTCCCTCTAGCCTCTCTGATACACCTTAAACTAAAAGTGGATATCTATATAATGCATAAGAATAACCTCCAGGATAACCTCTAGACTCTGAAATCTCTCAGCCCCTGACACTTTATTTTGTCTCATTTCTTTCTTCCCCCTTTCGGTTTTCTTAATCCCTTGGTGCTGAGTCCCAGCTCATTCTAGGATTTCTGTCCCACGTTGCCAGGAAGGTCCACACCCCTGGGAGTCATGTCCTAGGTAGAGAAGGGGAAGTCAGTGAGTTCACTTGCTGTGTTGGCTGAGAGAGAAATAGGCCACATCTGAGCAACAAAAGAGGTTCTCTGGGGGTGACTCTTAGGCCTAATTTTAAGTAGGCTTTGCCTATCCTTTGCAGGGATACGTTTCATATGAACAAACCCCAAGATTGAGGGCTCGGCCTATTGATTTGGCTGTCCCCACTGCTTGTGAGAATATCAGGAATTCTCCAAATGGGGAAGTTGAACTTTCCCCCTTCCTCACCATTCCCCCAAAGGGACTTTGCAAGACAGTACTTTTGAAGTTAGTTTCATTAGGGTGCTTTCAGCTATGAGGAAGAGAAAGTCCAACCCCACCCGGCTTAAACGACAAAAAGAACTGCACTGGTGCCTGTAACTGAAAAGGCCCAGTAATGCAGCTTCAGGCAGGAGCTGGCCCAGGTGCTCACCGATAGCAACCAACAGCCCACTTATTTCCGTGACCATGTTTTGCCTCTCACTGGGGCAGCTGCCTCCTTGGTCACGTTCTCTTTCAGGAACAGGGTGGCTGCCATAGCAACAGGGGATGCACACTCTGGTTTGCGTCCTGCTCTCTTTCTCCTGCTATTGGACGAAAGCTCTAAGGTGGCATGCTGGCTGTTCCACTCAGGTGTCCTAAGGGCCTTTTCACTGAATCTTCCTGTCTTTGCTTCCTCCTGGGGAGGCTCATAGAAAGTGCACATCCC
Source organism: Tamandua tetradactyla (assembly GCF_023851605.1). Classification (NCBI taxonomy): domain Eukaryota; kingdom Metazoa; phylum Chordata; class Mammalia; order Pilosa; family Myrmecophagidae; genus Tamandua; species Tamandua tetradactyla. The sequence goes on along the minus strand of NC_135329.1, from coordinate 92,450,719 downwards.
TGCACCCCCAGTTCCTCCAGGAAATCAGCCACCTTCTGCAGGTGTCTTCTTCGGGATGTTCCCTGAAATCACGCCTGGCTTGGTTGGCTCCCTCCCCTTTCCTGTCTAACTTGCCCCATTCTCTCACTGGTCTGCCCTGGGAGCACTTCCTTAATAAGGCCCTTAAATAGGAATCCTTGTGGCAGGATCTGCTTCTTGCTAGGGTTGCCAGATTTAGCAAACAAGCATATAGGATGTCACCCTTTGGGATCCAACAATACTGAAGTTCTGGTAGTTCCCCAAATGTGCCGTGTTCTCGAAGGCGCCGTGGATGTTCCACCCTGCCTCAAGGCCCTTCCCTCATCTGTCCTCTCGATGAACCCCTCGTCCTTCTTCCAGTTTATCTCTTACATATCTCTTCTGTCTTCCCACTATTCCTAGCACCCGGCACCATTATAATGCTCATGACATTGTAATGATTTACCAACAGACTTTTCTCCTCATCAACTCCCGAGCATGCTTTTAATCTTGAACCCAGCACAGAGTCTGGTACAGGCTGGGCATTGAAAACACTGCAGTTGTATAGATGAACAGGCAAATACTGGGGTTTCAGTATGACATCCAAGCTTATATTCGATAAATTAAAAAAAGAATTTTTTTAAAATACAGGATGCTCAGTTAAATTTGCCTTTTACTTGAACAACAAATAACTGTTTTAGTAAATGCACCACACAACATTTAGGACACAGTGTATACTAAAACAATATTTGTTGCTTATCTAAAACTAAAATCTAACTGGGTGTTCTGTATCTTATCTGACGGTCCAACGTTTGGGAAGCAAATTAAGGCAGACTTCATTTGCTTGGACCAACTTAAACCACAATCCTGTCCCTCGACTGGATCAACGAAGCAAGAGGCAGGGGGAATAGCAAAGATTTGCTTAGAGCCATCACGTCCCACCCCAGGCCTGGAGGTGTCTTCAGGTCCACCCAGACTTCAGGGCTGTTTCTCCCACAGTCGGAGCGGGTGGTGCGTTTATTGGGGGATCTTATTAAATATAACTAACTACCTCCTGTAAGAATCAGCAGGTGCGATTAGTGGCCGTATTTGCAGGCTTACCAGGGCTGATTGCAAGCAGTCCTCCTTATATCACGTTTACATTTCACAGAGCCCCCTACCTGGCTTGGTGAAATACAGGGACTTCCTAGATAAATACAGAACCTGGACAAATCACCTCTTCCAGGGAACTCTGCACAGCTCTCAGCATGCAGCCTTCACGTACCCCCTGACTATAGTAGCTGGCTGTGTATTTACAGTGTTAACACAAATAACTTAGCACAAAGCTCCATATTTGCTTGGCTGTTTGTACCTGAGTAATGTGAAATTCCTCAACTTAGCCTCAGAGCTGCATAATCCATAAACAGAGTGCCTGCTTGTTAAAGGTAGCCAAGGAAATGTTCCCACTAAGCCACTTTAGAGGCAGCTGCTATTATTTACAAGCCATCTACTATCAGTTGTTTTCACACGTCCATGACCCTCTGCATGACTTTTTAAATAAGTGTCATTATTTTAAGTGTTTGGAAGGGATCATCCACCAAACTCTTTGGTTATCTTTTGAAAAGCTTTTCCTTTCAAGTTGACTGTTTGCTCCAAACAATCAAAACATTAAAAGGTTTTCTTTGGCTAGGACTGGCAGTCTCTTCCCAGCAAAGCCTGATGGGCTACCCATCGTGTATTCCCAGACACCAAAAGAGCAGCTTGGCAGAATTAGATGGGGGAGTGGGTGGCGTGAGCTGATACTGTCACGGCAATACAATATAGCCTTATAAGTGTTCATTATGAAAACCATCCCCAATTTCTTATTTTAATTAGTTTCACTGCATTAAAATTATTTTTTATCTTTTACCAAAATTATATGTGCATATAGTCATTAAATCAAAAGGCATATACAGAAGTCCCCTCGCCCGCTCCCCTCCTTCTAAGAGACAACCACTTTTGATTCTTGACTCTTTTAGTTGTTTCTGTGCCCACCCAGCTCGCTGTCTTTCCTGCTTGCCTGCCAGCCTGTCCTTGGACTTACAGACTTGCTGAACTGGTCCCCACAGTTGCATAAGCCAAATCCTTAAAATAACCTCCACAATGTAGATATACATCCTACCGGTTCTGCTTCTCTAACTGACACACCCACAAAGGATAGGCCTTCCCCGGGGAGACAGTTATTCTGATGACTCCATGATATGGCTTGGTCGCAAGGGGACCTCACTTGGAGGTGTGCCTCAGCCTCACTTGGTGGTCTGGGGACCACCTGGTCCCATCAGCGTCACCTGGTGTCTTACAGGGCTCTCCAGCTAAACAGAACCTACTATGTATAGATACATACATATTAAGAGATTTATGATAGGAAATTGGTTCATGCACATGTGCAGAAAGGCAAGTCGAATTCTGTAGGGCAGGTCACAATTTGGAAGCTCTGATAAAAGAGGTATTACATTCCCCAGAAGAAGAGGGCTGGCTGAAGCACAGATAAAAATTCTTCTGACAGCTGAAGTTCTCAGTTCTTCCTTTAAGGCCTCCCACTGACTGGATGAGGAGACTCCTCTCATTGCTGAAGGTAATTTCCTCTGATGATTGTAGATGCAATCGGGTATAGATGCAATCAACAGACTAATGGTTTAAATCCACCTACAAAATGCCCTCACAGTAACAGTCAGACCAATGACTCCTCGGCCAAACATCTGGACACTGCAACCTAGCCAAGTTGATACATGAAATTATCCATCACATTTGGGTACTTGCTAGAAATGCCCATTTTCAGCCTATCTCCTAAAATCCTGTGCTTCTGACGCAATTTTGAGAACTACTAAAGAACCTGGACCACTTACCCTCCCACTGACTGGGCTCATATGGGGTGAGCTAGCTGGACTGACCAGGCCAGATGCACTCTTGGGCCCTCCTTCCCAGTCCAGACCCCACAGCCTTGCCCTTAGGGGCACAAAATAGTAAATGGAACTTAAGCCTTGGCATTCAAAGCTGCCCCCACCTCTTCTTGTGTGACCAGGGACAACAAAGGCCACCCATGGATCCAGGAATAAGGCCCTGCCTGCGTGATCCAGCCGCGCCGGCCTCGCATCTGCCTCTCTCCCACATGCCCCCTTCTCTCCATCCTCCTTGTAGCCAGATCACCTGGGCTCCTTCTACCCAGCAGCCTTTACAGCACTGTCTCTCTGCCGGAGGGACCCCAACTCCAGCCCCCTCAGGTTTCCTTCTCAACCCAAACACTGCCTCCTCAGGCTATTCATGAATTCTCACAGCTTCCCACGCATCATTATAACTTCCATCACCCATGGCTTGGAACTGCATATTCATTCATTTGATTATTTCATTAACAGCAATCTTCCCTGCAACTCTAACCAGAGTTGAAAACTCTTTGCCCTCCCCATCCACCTAGCACCCTCCAGACACTTGATAAAGGTCTTTTCCATGAACCCACGCCTCTGGGCATGTCGTTCAACATCTCCGAGGTCTAGTTTCTCAGAAGGGAAATGGGGTCACCGACACCCCCTTGAAGAGCAATTCTGGGATCAGGCAGAGGGTAGGGGTAAGCGGTCTTGGCCCAGAGCATTGCCTGTGGTGGGTCCAATGGCTGCCCACAGCTGACCATCAGACTAAAGGGGCCCCCTCCTGCCTGCCTCTCAGCTCCCCCAGTTGTCCACTCTCCATCTGTCTCCACCACGCAAGACCAGTCCTGGGATCACTTCTTTACACCCACAGCTGGGTACGGGGCTGCACAGGGGGAGCTTTCCCTGTCTGATGGGGTTCAGCAGATCCTGAGACAAGAGCCCCTGCAGGGGACTTGCTAAGGAAGGGCTCCCAACGCAAACCAGCGAGGAAGCCCGCAGGGAAGGAAGGGCAGGGGACCACGCTCAGCTCAAACCTGGTCCCACAGGGAATCTGACCTCGCAGAGATTCTGGGGTGTAAGCTGCCTCAGACAGGGGTGTGGGGTGGGGGAGGGAGATGTCTCTTGAAGGCTACAAAGGAAGGTGCTATTTCTGGCATTTCTACCAATGTGGCAGAATCAAGAAGACAGGGCAGTCCTAGGAGCTCCCACTGCCTCCCATGGGGACACCTGCCACCTTGTCTGGCCTCTGAGGCCCGTGCCACCTTCTGGTGCTCTCGGCAGAGATGCCTGGCCTTCCCCATGCAGCTGGGGGAGTGATGGGGGCCTGTTTGGTTCCAGGGGTCTTGGCGAACGCCCCTCCGAGTAAGAGAGTGTGGAAAAGGCCAGATGGACACCCCGGACTTGGCCAATTAATGCGAGCAGCAGGAAAATCCTAAATTGGTTCTGTAACAACCAATCTCTGTTCCCAGGTCCAAGGGAAGGCAGGGGGAAAAAAAAACTTCATCCCACGTGAAGGAAAATTGAAGTGTGCCCAAAAGTTCATCAATACTTTTTTGTCTCCCTTCCCCGGTTCCTGTCCAAAGTTGTTAGAGCCAGCTTCTCCCCTTACACCCTGTAATTTGATCCTTCGCAATAATCATCATAAATATTCATGGTTTTGTCTTAACATTAGGATAACATCTGCTTCCAAACATCTGCAATCTGTTTTCAATGCTTCAGTAAAATGTAAATTAGCTATACCTAATACAATAAAGCACTAATGGGGATAATGATAATGAAAGAAAAATTAGGGCGAGAGGCCAGCTCCGGTCAGTTTTCTGAAGTTCTCCAGAACTTTGCTTGCTGCCCTTGCAGACTTTTCCCCAAATGAATAGGGCTTTGAAAAGCCTCTGGCTTGGCTACCAAAGCCAGCCTGGGTTCACAGGCGAGGGCCCCACCCCTGCGTCTCTCCCTCCTCCAGAGGCTGCTCATCGAAACTTCTAGAAGACAAGTCTGCCAGGTAGGTCTCCTGCAGGGCACACTCTGCCACCTCCATTTCTGATGAACCAGGCACCGGTGCTGTGGCTCCTGTTGCCTCCCCCCAACCCTCTCCCCTCTTCCCTGCAGGTTCCAAGAAAATGGGCTGCTTGCATATAAGCAGCAAGAGCTGAAATTCTCAGAGGGTGACACGGAGGGAGAAAGTGACCACCAGGGCCTAGATAGACCTGGACCATGGGTGTGGTGGGATCCCCTCAGAGGCTTCCCTGGGTGTTCAAGTTGTCCCTTCTCCCTCATCGTGAAAGCACCCACCTGCCAAGGGCTCCATCCACCTGGCAGTGGTCCAAGTACCACGTGAGCTGCCCAGAAGACTCTCAGCAGTCTTGGAAGAGGGGCCCTTCTGGAGAAGTTGGAAGTCCTGCAAGAAAACGAGACAGACCTGGGGCAAGCAGGAGCTGCCCACATGAGTCTCTGCAGAACGAGAATAAGGCTGCCCTGCTTCAAGGGACATCTGTTTTAGTGGGTTACGCTGTGTGCTGGCTTGAATCTGTGGTGGACCCCAGAAAAGTCATGTCCTTTAATCCTCATTCAATATTGCTGGCCGGGAGCATTTTGATTGTTCCCATGGAGATGTGACCCACCCAATTGTGGGTGGTAACATTTGGTCAGATAGCTTCATGGAGTTGTGACTCCACCCATTAATCCTTTAAAAGAGGAAGCATTTTGGAGAAAGCTTCAAAATGATAAAGCCACAAGAAACAGAGAGTCTACCAGCCAGTGACCTTTGGAGAGGAAGAAAGAGAAAGTCCCTGGGGGAACTTCATGAAACAAGAAGCCAGGAGAGAAAGCTAGCAGACTGTCGCCATGTTCGTCACATGTTCCCAGTTGAGAGAAAAACTCTATATGTTATCGCCCTTCTTGAACCAAGGTTTCTTTCCCTGGGTGCCTTAGATTGGACATTTATATAGACTTGTTTAATTGGGACATTTTCTCAGCCTTAGAACTGTTAACTTGTAACTTATTAAATGCCACCTTTTAAAAGCCGTTTCATCCTAGTGCCTGCCGATGGGGAAAAAGAAAAGCCACAGCTCCATTTCTGGTGTATTGCATTCCAGCAGCTAGCAAACTAGAACACACTGCCACTGGGCCTTGGACATGGCAAGCACAGGGAGCTTCGCCTTCTGGCCGGGGTTGGTTACCCTGGGCAGGATCCCATGTAAAGCTGGGGTGTGGGTGAGGGGCAACGGGTGCTGATTCTGGGGTTTTATCAGTAGGATCCTGCTTACGTTCTCCAGAATAGCAATTCTATAAATCAAAATTCTTTTGACATGAGGGCGTCCTATTAGGAGTCCGGCAGGACAACCACTTCACGGGAGTCCTTGGCTCCGCCCAGTTCTGCGCATGGGAAAGCTCCTTTTCCCTAATTGGTGCAGCCCCTACTGGGACTAAGGAAGATGGTGCCCTAGTAGGCTTGTGTAGCCAGAGGTTCCCTCCTACAGCTTCAGGACATGCCTGGGAAGTGGTCAGCGTCCCCATACCCACTGCTCCTCTGGCATCCTTACTGTATGCCTTTGACAAAAATGGTACCACCTTAGAGCTCTTGAGCAGTGCACAACCTGAGTGCCTGTACTTGGTGAACAGTTCACTACCACCACCAAGGGCTGAGGATGGAGCAAGAGCTTTCCTTGTCTTAATCTTACATTCGCAGGAGAAGTGGGAGTTTCTCCATCAGATCAGAGGGGTTTTGAGAGGACATTGGTCCTAGAGATGAAATGTTGTATTTAACTTGTTTCAGGTATTTGTTTGGAGAACATTCTGGAATGGAAAGTGCTCACCATTCTTCTACCCTAATCCACTAACTATCAGCTGTACCAGCTGCAACATCCTCCCCAGCCCCCACCCCCTCCCCACCTTCTCAGCCCTGCACCCTGCCCCACTCCCCACGGAGACCAGAACTCAGGCTCGAGCATCAGAGCACAGTCTCCAGTCCTGGGTGGCCACTGAGGTTCAGGACAGACACACTGCAAGGCACAAGGAGGGCGCAATGGAACTTGCTGGATTATTAGCCCCCCCCCCCCCCCCGGAAGAGCGGGAAGGCACAGACTCCAGAAAGGAAGAGACACAAAGAGAGGGAATGGCAGGAAGTGATGGAGTGAAGTTGAGAGAAGGTGAGGGGCTGGGAAAGGGGGTTTCTGAGGACAGCCACCCCCACTTCCTAGAGTTCCAGGATGGTGATAGAGGCATGTATACTAACCCCAAAGACAAAATTTCTTAGTTCAGAGCAGCTTTGGCGTATCATCCAGATGTAGCATTGCTTGCAGCTTCCTTTGGGTCCAGTGAGCATCTGCTTTGGGGAAAGGTACAAAGTAGCATCTGGAACAGATGGAGGAGGGTGGGGTCCCTACAGCAACTGTCCACGCTTCACAATCTATGGGACGGAGAAGGAGCCCTCCCCAAGGATGAATACTCAGCTGGAGGAAGAGCCAGGCCTTTGCCTACCCTTCACCTCCCCTACAGGTAGCTGGAGATCCCACCTGTGGGGCAAGAAGAAAGGGTTCTCTCCACCGTGCTCAAATACCCAAGGTCAACAGACGGCAATGGAGGAGACACCCGGGCATGCAAATACTGACACCAGCGTGGGTGAAGGACCCAAAGTGACATCTGGAAACAGCAGTGCCTGTTGTTGTTGGATTGTTTGGGAACGGCTTGTGGCACTGGAGCTACAGCTTCCAAGGGCTAGCAGGGAAATTCCCACTTCTTTCCTTCCCTGCTGACCTGTCACTCTGCTATCTCGCTGTCCAAGGTGGGTTTCCTCCCTGCTATCCTTAGGGACAGGCTCCCAGTAGACACACCCAAGCTGCAGGCCCCAGCCCAGCCCTGTGGGGGCCTGGGAGGGTGCCCGACTCTTTCCGTTATTGGGGGAACCATGGGGTGGGGATGGACTAAGAAGCCCCGCCCCAAGGAACCCTATCTTTGGTTCCAGACCAATACAATATCGCCCCATTGGCCTGGCGAAGTGACCTGTGCACGTGGGTGCCCTTTTTACAGCCTGACTGCTGTCTGAGAACTAGGCCTGCCCCATAAATATTTTGTGAGATTTTACAGGGAAGCTTGGGGCTGCAGGCAATCAGCAGTACCGGGCCTTAGACTCTATCGCACCAAGGGCTGTCTCAGTGACATTACTTGCTTTAAGCCAACTTTCTGTGCCTGCATTAAATCTTTGTAATATGGGGATTTATAAAAAATCCTGTTCTATTATATAAGATTCTACAAAGGTTCCATGCACTAGGGTAACTTTCCAAAAAAACTAAAATTTCCAGATGGGTCCCTGGATGAGATAAGTCCTGAAGCTTAGCCCAGCCTCAGCTAGCTCCATCCCCCTATCCCATATTATCGACAGCCCTTTCCAACATGAAAAAATTAGAAAAGGCATAGCCTAAATACCCCTAAAGAATGGGAGAAAGATCTAAGGTGGTGGTGGAGTTACACAGAGAAGGTAGGGTTTAACAAACGTATATGATTGTTGAATCACTATATTGGTATTTCCTTTAGTCTCCAATATCTTACAGCAGCTAAAAGAAAAAAACTGAAATTGTGGAATTGTAACCCATACCAAACTATGAAATCTGCTCTACAACTAATTGTTGCAATGTGCTTTGAAATTTATTATTTCTTTGTATATATGTTATTGTTCTAGTTTGCTAATTGCTGGAATGCAGTATACCAGAAACAGAATGGCTTTTAAAAAGAGGAATTTAACAAGTTGCTAGTTTACAGTTCTAAGGCCATGGAAATGTGCAAATTAAAGCAAGTCTGTGAAAATGTCCAAATTAAGGCACCAACAAGAGGTTACCTTCACTCAAGAAAGGCCAATGAAGTTCAGGGTTTCTCTCGCAACTAGAAAGGCACGTGGGGAACATGGCAGCGTCTGCTAGCTTTCTCCCCAGGCTTATTGTTTCATGAAGCTCCCCTAGGGGAATTTTCCTTCTTCATCTCTAAAGGTCTCTAGCTATGTGAGCTCCTTCCAAAATGGTTCCCCATTAAAGGGCTCCCGTAAGCAACCCCACTTTGAATGGGTGGAGACGCATCTCCATGGAAACCATCCAATCAAAAGTTACCACTGGGGTGCAGGGGTGGTGCAGTGATAGAATGCTCACCTTTCATGCGGGAGACCTAGGTTCGATTTCCAGACCATGCACCCCCCCAAAAAAAATTGCCATTCACAATTGGGTCGGTCACATCTCCATGGGAACAATCAAAAAGCTCCAAACCAGCAATATTGAGTGAGAACTAAAGAACATGGCTTTTCTGGGATTCACCACAGATTCAAACTGGCACAGCTATTTTTCACTAAAAAGAAAAAAAAATTCGATTGTGATGATAAATGCACAGCTATACGAAGACATGGACCATGGATTGTACACTTTGGATGATTACATGGTGTTCTAGTTTGCTAGCTGCTGGAATGCAGTATACCAGAAAAGGAATGGCTTTTAAAAAGGGGAATTTAATGAGTTGCTAGTTTACAGTTCTAAGGCCGAGAAAATGTCCCAATTAAAACAAGTCTAAAGAAATGTCCAATCAAAGGCATCTAAGAAAAGATACCTTGGTTCAAGAAGGCCGATGAAGTTCAGGGTTTCTCTCTCAGCTGGAAGGGCACATGGCGAACATGGCATCATCTGCTAGCTTTCTCTCCTGGCTTCCAGTTTCATGAAGCTCCCCGGGAGGTGTCTTCCTTCTTCATCTCCAAAGGTCGCTGGCTGGTGGACTCTCTGCTTTGTAGTGTTGCTCTCTCTGAATCTCTCATTCTCCAAAATGTTTCCTCTTTTATAGGACTTCAGAAACTAATCAAGACCCACTCAAATGGGTGGAGACATGTCATCCCCTAATCCAGTTTAACAACCATTCTTCACTAAATCACATCAACCAGGGAGATGATCTCATCATAGTTTCAAATATACAGTATTGAATAGGGATTAGTCTACTTTTAAGAAATGAGATTTATATTAAAACATGGCTTTTCTTAGGGGACATACTTCCTTTCAAACCAGCACACATGGTATGTGAATATATAATATATATCAATGAAAAAATAAATAATTAAAAAAAAAAGACTGTTAAGCCCATCTGGCAGCTCTGAGAATTGCAGAATATCCCAGAAGACCAAGGAGGACTCAGAGACCTAATTGTCCCAGTGCTGCCAGCTCTCTTGGAGGTAGAGGGTTTGCCTCAACCTCCAACTCTGCTCCCACAACCCTCTCAAGGTCGCCCAGCCCAGCCTCAGCTGAGAGCTTGGAGAGGCTGGCCTAAGGCTCTGGGGTTTCGGGGGGCTAAGGTGGGGCCCTGGGGAGGGGTACTTGTGGGTTGAGGTAGGCCTCTGGGGGTCTCTGGTAGAGGCTGAGGTCAGGCTAAACCAACATGGGTACCGAGCCTTTACTTCAGCAACAGCAGCTGAGTGACGAGGGGCAGAATATCGAACCTCTCTGGGCCTCCCTGTCCTCGCAGGGAAGCTATGTACTCATCCTCTGAGTTAGAGCCTGTCAAGGTGCCCGCACAGCTCTCGGAACATTCTGGAAGCTCCACTGGGAGGTGCTCACCTCACCTCCAGCTCTGCTCAACACTCCCCAAAGCAGGAAACCAAGTTTAAGACAAATGGCCCTTTCCCTCAATCTCAATGATTCTTGGTAAAGTGAAGTACAGCTTCTTTTTGCCTATCATGGGGTATTTGGATTTTAAATGCTTTAAATTTTTTTTGAACTTGTAGTTACTAAGGGTGGTTTTTTGTCTTTTTTTTAAGGCAGAGAGCCGTGATTCCGTGAACACTCCCCATTGGAAAGGCCAGCGTGCCCTGAGCTGCATAGACAGACCCACGTCAGCACTTTGTTTCCTTCCAGGTAGGGGACTGGCCGCCAGGTCATTGAAGAAATATAACTCAGCTCTCCTAAACCTAAATTCAATTCTGTTTTGAGCCCCTACTTCACCATCAGAGTAAACTTCATTTTCGCCCATTCTGAACCCCCTACCTCTTTCCCTGACAAAATCTAGGTTCTTGGGGGGTTGAAAGTCCCACCTTCCCACTCCAGCATCATGAAGCACATCCTAATTATAGCTGTGGTGGGGTGGCCGGGGAGGGGTCTCTGCTCAGCCTCTCTGAACCCTTCTGTGGGCCCATCACGGGCCCTTCTGTCTGAACAGATCTTCTAAGGCACCACCTCCCTGGAGCTCCACCTGGGGTGAGACAGTAGCCGCAGTGAACGCTTCCACTTCTCCTTCCAGGCACAGGGTAGGTGTGCTTCTCAGTCCTTTGATGTTAGGTGTGGACTGTGACTTACTGTGGCTAGGAAAAGTGACAAGTGACAGGTAGCACCTCTTGCAGAAGCTTTAAGAGCTGGTATGCAACTTGACATGCTTCTCTCATCTTCTGTGTTGGTGAGGGGTGATGCTCCAGCTGGTGGTTGCTCCATGACCCTGGGCCCCAGGAGGAGATGTGGGATGAGCCCCCAAACTGGGCCCAGGATAAGGAGATGTGGGGTGGAGCCCCAACCTGAGCCCAAAGCAAGAAGACTCGGGGTGAGCCCCTGTCTACATGCAATGGGTGGGTAATGTCAGTGTTCTAGTTTGCTAGCTGCCGGAATGCAACACACCAGAGACGGATTGACTTTTAATAAAAGGGATTTATTTTGTTGGTTCTTCAGAGGAAAGGCAGCTAACTTTCCACTGAGGTTCTTTCGTACAGGGAAGGCACAGGATGATCTCTGCTGGTCTTCTCTCCAGGCCCCTGAGTTCCAACAACTTTCCCCGGGGTGACTTCTTTCTGCATCTCCAAAGGCCTGGGCTGAGCTGCTAGTGCTGAGATGAGGAATGCCGAGCTGCTTGGACTGTGCTACGTTGGGCTCTCTCATTTAGGCACCAGCCAATTAAGTCGCACCTCACTCATTGCAGCAGACACGCCTCCTAGCCAACTGCTGATGCAATTAGCAACAGATGAGGTTCACGTACCATTGGCTTGTGTCCGCAGCAACAGAACTAGGTATGCTCACCTGGCCAAGTTGACAACTGAATCCAACCAACACAGTCAGTGACCAACTAACCTCATTTTGTTAAGCTACTGAGATTTGGTGTTGTTTGTTACTGCAGCGAAGTATACCTATCCTGACTGCTGCGGTGCTCTCAGCCTTCCACATCAACTTAAGGTCTCATGTGTGCTGCACCGCTCTGCCCAGGAGAGTAAGGTTGGGGGCCCTCTTCTTGGGGATCCCTAATGTCTCATACTCCAGGCATCCCTTGGGACTCCTGCCCCCCAACCTGAGGGATTTTTCTTTCATGACATCCTGCTTCTTACTTGTCAGTTGCTCCTCTCTGGACTTCTGTCCATTCCCTAAAGGGTTGGCTTTTAGATCTTAAAAGGTAAGAAATTACTTCATTTTCTCTGCTGTCCTGTTGTGTTGTGCCTTCTCTGAGGTATATATGCAAACCGACTTGGGGAGGGAGAGGGAGAGGAAGGCCAGGATTGCAGGTGGGATGGAAGGGGCAGGAATCTTGGTGTGGTAGGCTGATTCATGGCCACCTCCCAAAGTTGTCCTCTGCCCAATCCCCAGAACCTGTGAATATGTCACCTCACATGGCAAGAGCCTTTGCAGATCCGATTCAGTTCAGCCTTTGGAGATGAGGAGATTACCTTGGGTTACCTGGGTGGGTCCAATGTAACAACAAGGGTCTTAAATGAGGGAGAAATCAGAGCAGGAGATGGGGTGACAGGAGCAGAGGTTGGTGTAATGCATGTCTTTTGAAGATGGAGGATCATGCCACAAGCCAAGGAATGCAGACGGCCTCTAAATGATGGAAAAAGCAAAGAAACTGATCCTCCCTTAGGGCCTCAAGACCTGCTGAGATCTTGATTTTTAACGCAGTGAGATCTGTGTTGAACTTTTCTAACCCAGAGAACTACAAGATAATACGTTTGTGCTGTCAGAGCCATCAAGTTTGTTGTAACTTGTTACAGAAGCAATGGGAAACTAATACACTTAATTACAAGTTAAAATATGATTCTGTCACATATACAGGCCAGAGAGGGTCACCAAGGTTTCCTAAAGTGCATCCTAAAGTGTCATTGGCTTCATACAAGTCCAACTGTTGGCCTAGACATTGCTCCCATTAGACCTCTCCACACATTCTTCCCCAATTTTATGTCCCAGCTTTCCAGCCTCCTGGAACCCAGGATCTTCTTCAGATTGAGGACTGACCTACCTGCTTTGAAAACCCAAATGACCTATTTCTTTAACTTCTGCATCCTCCCTTGAGTGAACCCATATCTCTTCTCACTTATGCCAACCCCTTCCAGAAAGTGTCCCCTCCTGCCACCCCTGCCATCGCTGCCTTGGCAGTGCCTCTCCCTCTTCAGGTGACCCCTCCATCTCTGCTGTTTCCTACCTATGAGCCTATCCAAGCCATCAGATCCAGCCTTTGACAGAGCTGGGAGGTCAGGGTCCCTGGCTTTAACTTTCTGGGCAATTCTAGGGAGCTGTTCAATATGGTAGCCTCTAGCCACATATGACTATGTACATTTAAATTTAATGTTTAAAAAAATCTGCGGAGGTGAAATTCACCTAAAATAAAAATCACCACTCTAAAGTGTACAATTCAGTGGCATTTAGAAAATTTACAAGGTGGCTCATCCATCACCTCCATCTAATTCTGAAACATTTTCCTCACCTCAAAAGGAAGCCTTGTCCCCACTAAGCAGTCATGTAAATTTAAATTAATGACAAAAAAATTAAAAAATTATTTACCCAGTCACCATAGACATATTTCAAGGGCTCAATATCAACGCATGGCCTGTGGCTTTTGTCCTGGACAGCACCCATTCCCTCATCTGAGAGTTCCCTGGGGCAGCACTGCTCTAAGACCTCCTTCTTTCCTCTATCTTCCCTTAAAGGCCTGTCCTCATCAAATAAAGGAGCTTTATTCACACTTCAGCTGATTGCCAGGGAGCTTTAGTTCTTGGTTCTCTGTCTTCAGGGCACTGATATTTTATGTCTCATCCCTGCCTAAAGAAAGGCTATATCTGGTCCATGTTAAAGGAATTCCAGTATGTAGGCTGTGGCCGGCATTCATTTCTTCCTCCTCCTAGAATGCCTTCCCTCCTGCAGAGATGCCAAACCTCTAAACTATATTTCCCAGACTCCCTTGCAGCTAGAGTCTTGGACACAAAATAGGTTCCTCTAATGAGAAGTACTTGTTTGGGGGTAGGACACAGACAGGAGGTAGAGACCATCTTCCTAGAGTTTTGGGCTGTTTCCTAGTGACTAGCAAGGAGCACCAGCGTCCAGCCACCAGCTTTGTAAATGAAGAGGCAATTGTCTGCATGACAGGCAGTAAGGGGCACAGGAGCTCCCTAAGCCTGGCTTCCCGATCCCTGGATGCCAGTGATGACACGGTGTTCCTCAATTTAATATTTCCCATCCTGCGGAGTCTGCAGGCCTCCTGGAGCCCAGGCACGAACCTAACCCTCTACCCTCCAGATGATTATACAAGCCTCCAATTCCTGGTACTAGATCCCTTTCTGCTTCAAATACCTAGTGTGACTATTTCAGCAAGGAGCCAGCGAGTACCTAGGACAGGTGAATTCTAAATCAGGGTGACTACCTGGGCATGTCTGAATGATAAAATACCCCATGTCTGTGGCCACCGAAATGGCCCAGGTGACCTGTCCTGGAAGTGGAAGCATCCAACCCCAGTCACCGCTGCTCTGCCTTTATTTTATGTCACATTCTCTACACCCCAGCGGGGCCATAAAGGGTTTCAGGAACTTGGGCGATTTCCCACATCATAGCTGGCTAAAAGCAACAGATTTCACATTTAAGGATAGAATAGAAAAAGTAAAGCTGCAAGGTCAAACATTATACTGTCAAAAGTACATGAAATCAATCCCAGAAAATTGTGAAACAGGGTCTCAGTTACAGCTGGTCTGCAGAAATGTGAAAGCAACAATTCTTTTCATTAAGATGGAAGAACAAAAACAACAAACAGCAAAGAAAAGACGGTGAGTGGGGTGGTCTAACCCAGGGGTGTTTGCTTTACCTGCCGACACTGACTGGCCAGTCTGACCGCACAGCCTCTTTCATGCTGCCTCTTCTTCTGGCTTCCCCTGCTTCACTGCATCTGGATTTCCTCCGCTTCTAAGGACTTCAGTCATGTGGATGCGTTCAGTCCATTTGGCCCCATCTTAACAGGAACTTTGAAGATCTATGCGTGAATAAGCCCACACCCACAGGTCTGGGGTTAAGACCGAACATGTCCTGTGCGGGGAAGTGACTCATCTCCACGTGCCACCAGCCTTAGAGGTTGGCTTTTATCTTCCTGTCGCTTCCTGGTCACAAATGGCTGCATCCCCTCTGGCCTCACGTCACGCTTTAGGGAGACAGGAAGAAGGAAGAGGGGAGAGCGCCTCTCATGGAGAGCAAATATTCCAGAATCCACTCGCATCTCGTTGGTCAGATCAGCAAAATCACAAGGGAATCTGGGAGAGGAGGCATTCTGGGCAGTAGTTGTTAGGGTGGGGTAGGGGGACAGAGAGCCCAGGGGCAGCCAGCAGGGTCTGTCACCACCGTGTAAGGTGGGTTTGAGGTGAGCTGGAGAGTCTGGGATGAGAGGTCTGCCAGCAGCCGGTTTAGCTAGGGTGTGAGGAGGTCAACGGGAGTCTGAAAGGAAATGTCTGACGTTCAGGAGTTGGGTGAAGCTATCCCCAGAGCTTCTAGCCCTCCAAAGGGCTCTTGGGAGGACCCACCAACAACCTGGGTCCTGAAGTCACGTTGGGTCTGTCCTCCCTCTCCTCCCTATGGGGTCATCAGGCGGACCTGGAACCTCCTCCACCTTTGGGCTCTTTTACACAAAAAGAAACAAATTAGGTCAATGGAGATTAGCCGACTTCTTATCAGATAAGAAGCATTAAGAATAAAATTATTCGGCTTTGATTTTCAAAACACCCTATTTCCTGTCACCCCTTTCTATACCCCCTCTTCCTGCTCACAGGTTAAAGAGATGGGCTGAGAGACTCATCCTGCTCCAGGATGGGGGTGGGGTGGGAGAGAGTTAAAGGCCTGGGCTCCGGGTCACTGAGTGCTTTCTATGTGCTTGGCACCTTCCAGGTTCCTTGAATGGCTCTGGCATCTGTTCCTCCCTGGCAGGGAGGTTCGTTCTCCCCATTTTGTAGACAAAAATACAAATGCTCAGAGTGGCTCAGATCCCTGAGTTTGCTCAGCTAAGCAGTAGCAGAGCTGGACATTAGTTAGTGCTGGGGTGTTCCAAAGGGAGGGCTTCTTTGAGGCTCTGTGCTACCTATGGGGATGGAGGTGAGGCAGAGGTGGCACCGTCTGGGGCAGGTAGCAACGGAGCTTCTTACAGTAACCTACCCAGGTGAGAAGCACTCTTCTCCTTTCTGCTTGCCCCCAAGATGCTCAGATGGTCCAGGCTACAGTTGGGTGGGGAAGTGGAGGGATCTGCACAGATCTGGAGTTGAGAATGAGGTTGTGCAGATTGCTGGCTGCAAGCAAGGAGGGCAATTGGCAGTGGGGCTGGAGGAAGTTCTGGCCTTCAGACTTTCATTCAGTAAAGGCCAGGTTATTATGCAATAACCCAAAATTTCACCGTTTCTGTGACTTAAAACATCAGGGGTTTATTTCTTGTTACATTTCCATCATGGGATTCTAATCATAGTTGTCTCTTGGAGCCCCAAGCTGATGGGGGTGCCCCGTCTCACCATGGCAGAGGAAGGAAAGAACTCAGGGGTCTCCACATCAGCAGATAAACGCCCCTGCCCTGAAGTGACACCCCCACTCCCACTCCATGGCCAGGGTGCCCCACCCACCCCCCAGGGTGCCAGGAAAAGCAGACAGGCTTGGTAGACAGCCCCAAGGGCTACACAGTTGCAGGAATAGAGCATCTGGAGCCAGCAAGCCCACAGCAGCTGGAAGCTTCTGAAAGTGTGTCTGTGGGTGCAAGCATCACCCTCTGCTCACAGACCTGGGCCCTCCCTAGCCCTGACACTTGCTCCTGGGACCCACGCTTCCCTGCAGCAGGATCCATCTCAGCTGGCTGAGGAATGTTCGGATGTTGTTCTGGGAAGCAGCTTGCCCTCTGCCCGGCCCAGCCAGCACCCACTGTCCTCCCTGCCATGGCCTGACAGATGGTGGGGAGCAGATGCCCTGTCCCATGAGGCTGCCTAAGTGTCAGGAGCAGGCCCAGACTCCTCTGGAGAACTCAGAGGAGGAGATAGCAGGAGGCCTGGTTGCCAGGCAGGGTGGGAGAGGATGGCATGGAGAGAGATGCAAGGCCAGCTGAGCGGGGGGCCCGGCGGGTCTTTAGGTACAGGCCTGAGGCCCATAGCTAAGACCTGAATGGAAGGAGCCCCTGATTGAGCCTTGCTCCCATCTGCTCAACTCCTACTGCTGATTGCCCCAAGCAGCCATTCATTCACTCATTCATTTGTTCATTCATCCAATGAATCATTAGCATAGCAAACGCTCATTCGGTATCCACATCGTGTACCCCAGATCCCCATCCACCGTGCACATAGAGGCTGTCCCTCTCCTGGCCTCATCGCTCCTTTCTCAGACACCTGCTGACCACCTACTGTGTGCCAGGCACCGTCGCAGGTGCTGGGTGCAGGGTGGACAGGACAGAAAACCCCTGCCCTTTCAGCAGCCAGCAGGCCCAACTGAAGAAAACTACCTGTGACGCATCTTACTTTATTTGTGGTATAATGTTCCCTAAATAGGGGCACATGCAACTAGTTCTTAAGTTCTTAGGGAACTATCGAACCCAAATAAACTTACACATCATGCAAATAAAACAATAAACCCAATCACAACGTATACGTTTTCCCACACCTCGATTCTGACTTGTCAGGTGAACGGGGTCCCGGGCCTGGGAGATAGAACTCCTTCCACATTTTCTCTCCAAAACCCTGTTCCATGGAGTCACTCGGCTTTCAGGCTGCACACACCTTTTCTGTCTGGGTCCGTTAGCCAGCCCCTCGACCTACAATTTTTTGTTTTTAGCTCGGGACAATTAAAGCTGTGTCTCTCAAAACCAGCAGCAGCTTGCACACCAGCACAAACCTGAGCACGCAAATCTCAAAGCGACACTCGGCTCTGAGGCTGGCCTTCCCTACGATTTAGAACATACTGGTACACATGCGTGTCAGTGACCCCACATCTGCCTGCGACAATCCCCCAGAAAGTGCCAGCATCCCACTATGTGGGATCCCTTCCTCTGGCCCCACCACATTCTAGTCCACCCACTCCAGACCCCACCCTAGCCCCTGAGGACAGCACTGCCCACAGAACATTCTGCTGTGACGCTGGCGCTTGTATCTGCATTATTCAAAAAGGCAGCCGCTGGGCACACTAACGGCTACTAACGTTCAAATTGTATTTAATGAGACCGAGGAACTGGATTTCTAATTGCATTTAATTTTTAAATTTTATTTATTTATTTATTTTTGGCATGGGCAGGCACCGGGAAGAGAACCCAGGTCTCTGGCATGGCAGGAGAGAATTCTGCCACTGAGCCATCCTTGCACCGCCCTGCACTTAATTTTAATTAACTTAAGTTTAAAGAGCCACATGTGGCCAGTGCTTCCTTGCTGGGGCAGCAGAGTTCTTGGGGTTCCGTGTCACTTTCCTTCAAAAGACGGACATTTAAGTTCTTCCTTCAAAACACGGAGAACTGGTAAGCGGCCCAGAACTGGTTCTGCGGACACAGGGCAGTGATCCTGCCCCTGCCCCTGTGGGGAGCGCTCCCATTCCCGGTGGCTTGATCTCGTCCTCCCCCCCCCCCCCCCCCCCCCCCCCCCCCCCCCCCCCCCCCCCGTGAGTGCCGGGTCCTCGTGGCTCTGTTTTGATCTACTTAGCCTTCCAGCGTGGCTGCATACTCCTGGGAGAACAGGGAAGCCTGCCCTTCCCTTCGGGCACCCTGATGGTTGCTGAAACCAAGTGGGGCATTTATGTATCGTTGGTGTGTGCCTTGGGGGGTCCTGGGATCCAGAGTGGGTAAGAGGGGGGCGTCTGCCCTGAGGGGGAACCCCAGGCGGGGGCGGGAGGAGGTGATCAGGTGAAGAAACAGGAGGAGCATGAGATGCTGGGAATGAGTCTCCTGGGCAGGACGGCGCGGGTGCGGCATGGGGGAAGGGGGTGGGGAGCCCCCAGAGAGACCGGAGCAGGAAACGGGTTCAAAGGATGGATGCAGGGAGAAGGTACCGAGTCCCCCGAGAAGCCTGAGTGTGTGAAGCCACAGGGTGGGCGTCTAGGGAGAAGGTTTGGGATTGAGCTGAGACTCACTAGGGCGGGAAGGGAGGGTTTGGTTGCAGGAGCAGAGGAGTCAGCAACTGATTCCTGGAGGCCCCCAAAGCAGATTTCCTTTGGCTCCCAGAGCTCAGCCCCCAAGATGGGCTAGTAGCACAATAACCGATATCTGGAGGGTGTGTGGGGTGGGTCATGAACGTAGGCTGAGCCCACAGCAGGGGGAGGCATGGGCTGGGGACCCTGTGGGTGTCAGCAGCAGTGGCCCCCGCTATATAATCAGAGCTTAGCTGCAGGAAACCAGAGTCCCCAACAAACAAGGGCCTTGCAGACAAAGCTCCCCAGTGGGGTCTCAGAGGTGGCTATGCTGAGATTAGGAGGGGACCCACCCTGGGGGCTCGCAGTGGCCAGCAACCCAGAGCTCCCCAGCCCTGACAACCCTGGTGGGCTGTAGCCGAGCCTGTGCCCACTGGCCCCCAGGTGGAGGGGCAGAGCCCAGTGCCAGGGACAGGCTCCAGCCCAAAGGAAACAGATGTCCACCTTCCCGGGGCCTGTTTTTCATTCCAGTGCCACCATAAATTGCCTGGAGCGGCCCCCACCCTCCCCCGACTGCCGTTTCTCAGTTGGGGAGTATCAGTCATGATAAGACATTACTTAAAGCAGTGGTGACAGGGCCTAATCAGTCTTGTGAAATATAGACTTCTCCCCACACTGCGGGCAGGGCCGGCATTAATACACATTTATGCAAAGCAAGAGCTGTGGCTGTCGGGGACTAATCTTTACAAGTATGATAAATGATGTTTATTTTCAATGATGGAACAAAACACCCCAGCCGACAGTAATTGTAATAAAAAGGACAGATCAACTTCTATAAAGTGATTGAATTACCCGGCGATTGTATTAATGTCCACACTCCACGGTGTCACGGGCTTCCTCCAGGTTTCGAGGACAAGCAGGCAGGACAACTTCCCCTTCAAGTCAGCCTCCGCCCTTCGCGGGAGGCAGTGGTGGTGACTGTGGCCCGGGGGTGAGACTATCTGTCCCCTCCAGCTCAGACCTTTCCCTCCTTGTAGGGGCCGAACGAAAGCCAGGGTGGACCTGGCTGGGGGGGCGGGAGGGGGGACAGGGCTGTCCTGGGCATGAGCCAGCCTTTTGGAGCAGAAAACAAAGTGTTAGATGAGATTCTCCCCATAACCCCAAAGAATAGGTGCTATTGTTCTCTTTGTGGATGAGGAAGTGGAGGCTCAGAAAGGTTAAGTGGCTTGCCCAAGGTCACCCAGCCAATGCGTGCCAAAAATGGGACTCATACCAGGAAGCATTTAAAAGACTGCCCTTTAAGCTCCCAGCGCGTCCTTGACATGTGACCTGGTAACCACCAAGCCCTGAGAGCCACCCAGAGGACCTGCGGTTCGCGCAGCTCCACTGTCAAGGCAGAGATCTGGGTCCTGAGAGACGGGACCAGGGATGGGGGTGGAAGTGCATGGGGTTTGCAGTCAAATGGACCTGGGTTGGAACCAGCCTCTTGGGGTCTCGGGCTGCTTATCTGTCAAATGCAGAGAGAAATAGCAGCCACCTCCCTGAGTCGTGGTTAGGTCAGCGAGATGAGATTCCCGCCCAGGCCTTCGCTACCTCCTCCCCCAGAGTCAAATCTCCCATGGGAGTTTCAGTGGCCTTGTGGGGTGGGGATTGCCAGTGACCCCAGCAGGAGAGATGGCCTGCCTGGGCTATTATCCTCACAAACAGCAGAGCGATCTTTTGACAAAGTAAATTCATTCTTGTCCCTTGTTTTGGTTTGCTGAAGCTGCCAGAATGCAATATAACAGAAATGGAACAGCTTTCAAAAAGAGAATGTATTACAAGTTTATAGCTCTAAGGTCAGAAAAATGTCCAAACCAAGGTATCCAGGAAAAGATACCTTGACTCAAGAAAGGCCAGTGTCTGTCACATAGGACGGCACATGGCTGGTGTCTGCTGGTTCTTGTTTCTGGTCCCTTTGCTTCCAGCTTCTGATGTCAGTGGTTTCCTCTCTAAATGTTTGTGGACCTTTGCTTAGCCTTTCTGGGACACAACTCTGGGTTCTGGCTTGCTTAGCATCTTGTGGGAAGTCACACGGCAGCATCTGCTGGGCTCTGCCCACGTCTAAGCATCTGCTCTCTCTGCCACCACTCCAAGCATCTCCAAACCGCTATGTCTCTGTCAGCTCTGAAGGAACTGTTCAAGCATCTGCATCTGAGGTTTCTCCAAAATGTCTCCACTTTTAAAGGACTCCAGTAAACTAATCAAGACCTCCCCCGAATAGGTGGACTTACATCTCCAGCTAATCAAAAGGCCACACCCACAACTGGATGTGTCACATCTCCATGGAAGCGATCCAATCAAAGTTTCCCACCCTAAACAATAGGTCTGGTCCCACAAGTCTGGATTAGGAATGGAACGTGACTTTTCTGGGGTACATAATAGTTTCAAACTGGCATATCCCTCATGTACCTAAAGTCCTCCAATGGCTTCTATTAAGTTCAGAATAAAATCCAACTCCTTAACTCATGCAGGTTTGTCTCAGTGTGCAATCAACTTTGGTTAAGGTACGAACATGGCAATTTCATGTGGCTCCGCCAAACAATAATGTCTATTTATTGAGCCCCTGCCAGCGGCTCTGCACTTTTTACAGCCCTTTACAGATGGGGACTGGGGCTTAGGGAGGTTCGGAAACGTGGTCACAAAGAGCCGTTAGCTGTGCATCAAAGGGCATCATCAAGGCAGTGAAAAGACAACCTACAGAATGGGAGAAAATACTTGGAAATCAAATATTTTAGTTTGGAAGCTACCAGAATGCGATATACCTGAAATGGAATGGCTTTTAAAAGGGGGAATTTATTATGTTGCAAGTTGACAGTTCAAAAGCTATTAAAATGTCCAAATTAAAGCAAAGCTATAAAAATGTCTAAGGCATCCTGTAAAAGATACCTTGGTTCAAGAAGGCTGATGACATTCAGGGTTTCTCTGTCAGCTAGAAAAGCACATGGCAAGATCTGCTCGCTCTCTCTTCAATGGCTTCCCCAGGGCTCTGTTATTTCCGGTAGCTCTCGAGGCTCTCATGGCTCTTAGCTTTTTCTAAAATGGGTCTCTCTTAAAAGGCCCCAGTGAGCAGCCCCACCTTGAATGGGTGGAGACACATCTCCATGGAAACCATCTAATCAAAAGTTACCACCCACAATTGGGTGGGTCACATCTACATGGAAATAATAAAAAAGAGTCCATCCGGCAATATTGAATGAGGATTAAAGGACATGGCTTTTCTAGGGTTCATAACAGCTTCTGCATTTCCAACAAGTCCTGAGGCAGTGCCAATGCTGCAGGTCTGGGGCTGCACTCTGGGGCCCATGGGTGGCTGTAGGGCAGCAGCTGTCAAGCTCAGATGTGCTCACCAGCTCAATGGAAGCCCCGTTTGTGGAAATAGCAGGGGCAGTCCCCTGCATCTTGATCAAGGTCCACAGGGAGTTCTGGAGCCTATCGAAGTTCGAGTACCACTGCTGCGGGCATTGCCTGGACAGGAACCAGGGACACAAGGAGCCATCTGTTCGCAGGAGGCCGCAGGGAGGCAGGAGGGTGTCCAGGTGACAACAAATCCATGGAGGTGGGGGGGAACATGGCTAGATTTTATTCCCCTTTTAAGTCCTTATTTCATGTTTATGTTCATAGTTTGTTGCATATTTGGAACATCCTTCATAATTTAGCTAAAAGAGGAATGCTATTATATAAATGTTTTGTAAAAGGACTGCTTGTTTTTAAAACTGGTGTGTGATATGCTCCTTCCCCTTCCTCTTCCCAGCCCCTCTCGGAAGCCAGGGGGAGGCAAGGGTGACGCTGCAGAGCTGGGAGCCAAGGCCAGGGTGAGGGCGGTGCGGGGGGCAGCCCAGGAGATTGGCCGCACACCGGGCCCTCCATTCTCTCTCTCTGTGCTGGGCCCCTCTACTCTCTCTCCGGCCACCACCACCCCGCGTCAATTCCAGTCCCTCTCTGGGCAATTCCCCATGGCCTAGATAATCCCCCACCAAAGTATGATGGCAAGTCAGAAAACCAGTGTGTGTGTGGGGGAGGGTGGTCAGCCTCACTCAGCCTTTTCTCCAGCCTTGACAACGCTCACCAACCTCACCTCCTACCAGCTTCCCATGTGCCCCCCGCATCTGCTCTTGCCCTGTCCTCTGATTCTCCACCCTGTAACCAGTAAGTCAGACCTCAGGATGGAGACCAACATTCTGGGTGTCACCGGCAGGCTCCGACCTTCTCCATTTGCACATTCTCCAGCAGCCCCGGGGCCTTTGCCCATGAGGCTCTCTACCCAGGGAAGCTCGCTTACTAGTCCCACTCCCCTTCCCCCACCCAGATAACCTTCACAAGCCCTTCGGCTATTTGTTTAAAAGCCTCTCTGCAATAAAAAATTAAATAAATAATGGGGAGGGGATAAAGGGTAAAACATTGGGTAGATTGAAATACTGGTGGTCAATGAGACGAAGGGGTAAGGGTATGAGTGGGTATTTTTTTCTTTTTATTTCTTTTTCTGGAATGATGCAATGGTCTAAAAAAAATGATCACGGTGATAAATACACAGCTACGTGATGATATTGTGAGCCATTGAATGTACATCATGGATGGGCTGTATGTGTGTGAAGATTTCTCAATAAAAATATATTTTTTAAAAAGTCTCTTTGCCAGAGATGCCTTCCCTGCCTCAGATGAGGCCAGGCCCCACCCAGTCATCATGCAGGAGACCCAGCCCCGTCCCTGGACGGGCAAACACTCATAACCCGCCCTTGGCCACAGTGAGTGGACGTCTTCCTGTCTTTTGGAAAGCAGGTGTTTACCAAAGCAAAATATCGAGTGCTTAAACATGTTTTTTGTTCCCAAGTTCTTGCTATAGTCCACTGACCCTTGGACGGAGATGAAAACAAAAATCCCTGGGCCGCATATCTGGACGCATCACCCCAGGGAGGAGAGGGGTGGTGAGGGCTCTTGTTCCCGGCATTCCCTGGGGGAGGCCCACAGTCACCTGGGGCCAGCCCCGCCCCTCGCCCCCAACAGGACTGTGGGAAACACCTTCATCTTCGAGCTCCAGGGCACACCCTCCCCAGGTGCTCCTCAGCTCCCTCCTGCTGGGCAGGAAAAGGAAGGATTCACGTCCTTTCCCTCCTGTCTGAGAGCTCCCAAGTGAAAGAGGGAGCCCTGAAACTCATCCCACGCAGATGGGCCTCACGTGTCCTCACGGAGACATGGAAATGCTGGAGAACACCGGGGCCTGCAGGGTGGAATATCAGCAGCCTTTAACAGCAGCCTCTAATGGGGCTGTGGCCATCGCGATGCTGGCACCATGCCTCTGGCCTTTGTCCCCGTCAGGGGGAAGGCCAAGTGTGGTGAATGTCCGTGAGCCCCTTTCTGAGCCCGTTAAATCTTGGAGCTAAACTTCAAGCTTGTGACCATTTATCGAAGGGAAGATAATAAGAACATGTTAAAGTTCTACTTATTTCTAAAATTTCTTCTCCAGCCACCGTCTCCCTCACATACATGCACTCAGCAAACACATATTGAGGCCAACTCAACTCCAGGCCTAGTGCCTAGGAAGAGGGGTGCAGAGATGAGCCACCTGGAGAGACAAACAAGTAAACAGACGACGAGTTCTGACTCCGTTTGAGCCTAAGGGAGCAGCCCGAGCCTGCCCAGGGCTGTTGGGAAAGGTCCAGAGGTGGCTGCCCCATAGCCCAGTCCCAGGGGTACGGAGGAGCCGGTGGAGTGAGTGGGAGGGCTGGGAAGGAAGGGCGCTCCTGGTGGAAAGATGGCATGGACACAGAGGCCCAGAAGTGGCATCGCTGGTCCTCCGTGGCTTTCTGGAACAGAGGTGGTCGTGATGTTTGGTCTCCAGCTCTATCACTCTGAGCCGCTTCTCCCAAAGTCCTTGAACTCATGGGGAACCACCAGCAGATGTTCGTTAGTGGGTGGGGAGCTGGAGGATTGGAGCCATTTGCCAGGGCAGTATGCTCGGGCTTCGCGGCCATGGCCGGCATTTCTGGTCCTGAGCCAGCTTGGACAGGGCTGCAGTGATGTGGGCGGGTGGGAGGTGGTGGTGAAGGAGCCTGATGGGTTACTCTTAATTATTATTATCGGCTTTTTATTAGGCATCCAGGCTGCCAAGACCATAAGGACAGGTGCCCCCGCTGGAACATAATTAGGGACAATATTTGGGGTAGACTAATGAGGCTGGTCCTGGTAAAGAACAGAAATAAATGGGGATGGGATGGTGGTGCAGAGGAGCTCTGAGCCCCACTTTCATTTTGCAGCAGCATATTGCTGCTGGCTGAGCATCTTGTCAACGTGCCCAGCACCTCTTGGCTTTAGGAGCTGAGACATTACAATTTGTTATGATTATCGGGGCCACAAGGCAGGGACCCTGGTTGGAATTTCTACCGCGATAATGAAGAAGGCTGAGCTGCACCATTCCCAGGATCGGGGTGAGGGTGCGGGGTGGCGAGGAGAGTATTTCCCTTCAGCTGGGCAAGAGGAACGTGGTCCTGACCTCTGGAAGCCCTCCTGTCTCTGGGTCTCCTGGAACGTCCATGTGGAAGGCAGGTGGGGCCTTGGGCCGGAGCTGTGTGGGCAGGTTCAGACTTATCTACGAGCTTTGCCAGAGCTTTCTCTCTTCGCCGTGGGGCTGAACCCCAGGCCTTTGTCCAAAGAGAGACACAGCCCAGTCCAGGATATCCAGAGAAAAGAAACTATTGTCCTGAATGAAGAGTTAAGCAGCCATAGAGAAAACTATCTTCCCGTTAAAACCCAATTCCACCACCACCTCCTACAGGAAGCCTTCCCTGATAACACACATTAACACCTATTCTGTCTGTTCTCAATGTGTCTCTCTGTGTACCATCACTCTTGACATGCTCTAGTGTTAGTTACTGCTAATTGCCCAGCTACAAGTGAAAGCCAAGAGAGCATGGACTGTATTAGAATATCCCCACTGCCCAGGACAGCCCATGGCACATACCATATTTTTAAGATGTTTGTTTAATGGAATTGAATTGAGCCCAGGAGCACTCCCATACTCCTAGGTACAGCCAGCTGTCCAAGGATGAGTCACTGAAGACAGAGGCTAAGGGACAGAGAAAAAGAAGAGACTGAGGGTCAAGCAGGCTTTCAGAGGTCCAGGTAAGCACGATGGACAAAGGTCCAGGGCCAGGTCAAGTGGATCAGAGTCTGTCTCACTTATACTCCCCAGATGTGGCGACAAGAGTTTCACCCAGCTGGGGCAAGGCCCCAAAAGGGCAGCAGAAGAAAAGTCTTCTGTAGTGCCCGCTGCAAGTCTGTTGGCCATGGGCAGGAGAGGGGCAGACGCTTCTCAAACCTGCTCTCCCTAACTGTGGAAAGGGTCTAGGTGGCAGGGCGGGTTGGGAGACAGCGGTGAGATTGTTGAGGTGTACCCACCAGCCAGTGCAGGAAGATGCCAAGGAAAGAGATGGCACAGTTTCCAGAAGTCCAGGTCTAAGCAGGGGTGGGCATATTAGAATATTCTTTCCTTTTAAAATTAAAATGGGGGCAAATATATTATGAGGAGAAGTCCAAATTTTGAGTATTTCTTAAAAAAGTATTAAGACATTGAAGAAATGTCATACTTCTGACTCTTTCACGGGGCCATTGAGGGCACACGTTCTTTTTCTTCCCTTCCCATTTGGGTCTGTGGACAGGGATGGTCAGGCAGCCACAGAGGGAAAAGAAATAAAATCCGAGACTTCACCTGAAGCTGGAGGTGAGGCCCCCTGAAGGGGCAGTGCTGGGCGGGGAGCCAGCACCCTCGGCCTCGTCAAAAAGGCTCACTGTGCCTCTAGGTTCCAGGTCCTCTCCTCCCGTGCAGGCTTGTTCTCTGGGAAATTTGCCTTGTGGTGAGCCACCGTTAGAACTCAGAACCAGAAACAATGGGCTCCAACTCTGGAGGGTGATGAGGGTCCAGCAGAAATGGGGTGAACGAGGCCTCAAGGGGGAGGCAACTGCTGGGTGGGGCTTGAGAGGAGGGGGTGTGGGGAGGTGACACTGGAGGGAAACCACTCTGGCAAGAAACTGGCCTATGCCGTGGTCTACTGGGCTCCCCCACCCCCTGGTTTCATCAGGGTTCAGTCAATAGGTTGCCCATGTGGGGAGTTGAGAGAGGCAGGGGGACGAGGCCTAGCTCCCCACTCCCTCTGCTCAGGGCTGCTTCAGGTTCTCTCACCCAGAGGGCCCGGCTCCTTCCAAGGCTGCCTTTTCTTTTCTTTTTCTTTTTTAATTTTTTTTTAAACATAACAACATACAAACACGAACATTCCATTCTTGGTATATAACCAATCACTCACAATATCATCACATAGCTGTATATTCATCACCATGATCATTTCTTAGAACATTTGCATCAATTCAGAAAAAGAAATAAAAAGAAGAAAGAAAAAAACCCATACATACCATACCCCTCACCCCTCCCTCTCATTGACTGCTGGCACTTCCATCTACCCGATATATTTTAGCCTTTGTTTCCTTTATTTTTTTCTATACCCCTTACTATTCCCTTTCACTGATCACTAACAATTCAATCTACTAAATTTATTTTAACATTTGCTCCCCCTATTATTTATTTATTTTTAATCCGTACGTTTTACTCTTCCGTTGATAAGGTAGATAAAAGGAGCATCAGACATAAGGTTTTCACAACCACACAGTCACATTACAAAAGCTATATCATTATACTATCATCCTCAAAAAGCATGGTCACTGGAATACAGCTCTACATTTTCAGGCACTTCCCTCCAGCCTCTCCAATATACCTTAACTAAAAAGGTGATATCTATTTAATGCGTAAGAATAACCTCCAGGATAACTCTCAACTCTGTTTGAAATCTCTCAGCCATTGGCATTTTATCTTGTCTCATTTCTCTCTTAACCTTTATGTCTAGAAGGTTTTCTCAATCCCTTGAGGCTGAGTTCCAGCTCATTCCAGGATTTCTGTCCCAGGAAGGTCCACACCCCTGGGAGTCATGTCCCACGTAGAGAGGGGGGAGGGCAGTGAGTTTGCTTGTCATGTTGGCTGAGAGAGAGAGAGGCCACATCTGAGCAACAAAAGAGGTTCTCTGGGGGTGACTCTTAGGCCTAATTCTAAGTAGGCTTAGCCTATCCTTTGTGGGGTTAAGTTTCTTATGAACAAACCCCAAGATTGAGGGCTCCTCCTATTGCTTTGGTTGCCCCCACTGCTTGTGAGAGTATCGAAATTCTCCACATGGGGAAGTTGAATTTTCCCCCTTTCTCACCATTCCCTCAAAGGGACTTTGCAAATACTTTTTTATTCACCTTTCAAATTACTCTGGAATTTATCGGAGCATCACTCTGGACAAACCTACAAAATCGCATGCCGTACTCAAGGTTCCATGTACTTATGGTGTTCAATTAAACTTACTCAAGGTTCCATGTACTTATGGTGTTCAATTAAACTGTCCACATAAGTTATATTAGGAAATCCAAGGCTGCCATTTCAATGTGACTCTCTCCTTTGGTGCTTTGTCCCTTCAGGCGTAGTGGAGGTAACAGCTCTTCTCGTTACCTCTCATCTGCTCACACCTCTGTAATTAGTCCGGTTATTACCACCCTCTTGATTATCCCAATGTGTGTGTTCCAGGACAGCCCATGACGCTGGTCAGTAAGAGAAGGAGGTAAAGAAGGAGAGATAAATGGAGGCACAGGGATGGAAACAGGAGCTGAGATGACCACCTTCTATCTGTTGTTTTGGGGATGCCTGATACACTGAGCTGAAGAGAATTCAGAAGACACATCCCGACTTAGCACAGAGAGAGTGCTGTGATCAGTTAGTAATGTCTGCCAAGGGAGCACAGTCCAGAAGTAGCATCAGGTGTGCCATGCATTGCACCGTTTCAGGGCTCCTCAAGAGAGCATGGAACAGCAGGGAAAGGGGGCCAGATCCTATCCTATCAGCATCAGTGGGAGGGAAGAAAGGCACCATCAAAGCTTCCTTTCTGAATAAAGAAGTGTAATCCCCACACTTTTCTCTTCTGTGGCATTGCAGAAGGGAGATGGAGGAAGGACAGGAAGACCAGCCAGGAGGCCACAGGGGACAAGAGAAGGGTGAAAACTGGGAAAATGCAGGGAAAGGAGAGGCAGGAAAATACTGAGGAGGGTGAGAGAGAGATAAGATCAAATTCCCAAGACCCAATGCATAGTCAGCTCTCAGGGATGACACAGAGGAAGACTGGACAATCCTGGGTTTCATGGCCAGCAAACGGGGAGAATGTCACGCTGCTATGGGAATGACAGGAGAAGCAGGTTGGGGAAGAAGTAGGGGAGAGGAATCTAAAAAGTACAAGATGTTCTTAATGCCTTAAGAAGAAATCCTGGACTCTCAACACAGCTGGCAAATGGGGTGAGGGGCCAGAGCTGGGGGATATTGCACATTCTGGGTCCCCCAGGCTGGACAGGATGAATGGCTCAGTGCTCAGTAGCCAGGGCACCGCTAATGGCGGGGAGTGGGGGGGCAGGGAACCACACTTGCACCATCTGGCCTCCAGGAGTGAGTGACAGGAATGGGGGATTGGCAGTTGGCCAGGTGGACTCCGCATGGGGCCTCCAGTCTCTGCATCAGGGGCCATGGCCCCCCTGGCCACCCCCGGGGACCCTGACTCTCCAGCAAGACTGCTCTGTCCTTGACCCCTTAAGTCTGGCTTCTCCAAGGCTAGTTTTCCCGATTTTTAAAAAATCTCTAATTTAAAAATTTATACCCGCTCATTATAGAAAATGAGAAAAACATAGCTCACCACATTTTGCAAAAAGGAAAACCATCACACCCCCACCTGCAGAGACAGATTCAGGTAAAAACTGGTACATCCCCTTCGAGACCCCTTATTTTCAGCATGTTTGGCAGGGACACCCTTTGCCCACCCCACCCCATCCCCACTGGAGCTGCAGGAAATGACGCCTCACTTTGGTGTGTAAGCTGACTTAGCGTGGAGTCTGAGCTTGCTCCTCTCCAGGTGAGGGCCCTGGTTCTGGAGTCACCAGGTGTGAAGGTGCAGCACGCGGGAAATGGGGTTAGGGGCCCTGAGCTGCCTCGATCCGCTCACAAGAGGAGCCCTGAAGAGAGCAGGAGGTCCCGCAGCTGCCTGGGGGCCCCTTCTGGGGCGTGTGGTTCATCCCCTGGGAGCCCCTTGCACCCACTGGTACAAGGCCGATTGGGCCGCGGGCTCCCCCCTTCCCGCCCAGCTCCAGAGAATCTCGCTACTGTTTGGGGGAAGCCCCTCCCCAGTTTCCGCTTCTCTCCACACTCCACCTCTTCCTGCCACTTGGCTCTGTCCCTTTGTCTTTTCCTGATGGACTCGGAAGATCACGAAACCCAGAGCAGAAATCATCTGTGACCAGAAACGAGCCCCTCTTACCCCCAGGGCAGGAAGGGTTAACGGGGAAAACCGCCCCACATGAAGGAAATGTTCGGCAAAGAAAGAGAAACAGAATAGACCAAAGTATGTCGTGCTCTCTCTTAAAGCAACCTGGGGCTTTGTCCCGTCATTCTTTCTTCCCAGGCGTATGAAATCCGGGCAAGAGACAGCAGCCGACGGCAGTCCGTGACCAGCCAGGGTCCCGCACACCTCGGCCCGCGGGGGACGGGAGACTCAGGGGGCACCGGGCAGGAGAGGCTGGCTTCCGCCTGCAGCCTCCCCAGACCCCCTAGTGAGTTTGAAATCCAGACGTAAGGCTCCATTGAAGTTTTCAGCGTGGCCACTCGCCAAGTCTGCTGGAAAACGGAGTCTCGTAGAATGACTTCGAATCACACACCACAGTCCCACGCTAGCAGGAGCGCTGGGGCAGAGGGTCCCGAGGCCCGCCAGCGCCCCCTGGTGAGCAAGGCCTGCAGCGGCCGCACCAGCAGCGCCGGGGCCCGGAACTGGGTCTCAGGGGCAGAGGGGTCCAGGTCAGAGCCCGCATCCCTCCGCACCCACAGTCCCGGGTGTCCATCTCAAAGGCATTCAGAGCTCCCTGCACCACCCATACCCTACATTTCACGGAGGAGAAAAACGAGGCCCAAGCAGGAAAGCGGCTTGCCTCTGAGGAAGCTCCCGGGTGCAGAGAAGACACGGCCCGACGTGCAGGGAGTGGGTTTGGGGCCTGCGGCCCGGGCAGAGGCGGCGCCCCTGCAGCTGGGGCAGGCTCCTCCTTTCCCTCCCCCCCTGCCCTTCGATCGGCCCCCTGCTAGGGAAGCAGATTCATCATGCACTTTAAAAATATTTAAAGGAGGAGCTGGCCTGGAGCAGAGGCTCCTTTAATGGACTCGTTTCAACCGAGAGTGAGTATGCTAATTAGGAGATAAAACAAACCGACTGTTTGAAATGCAAATACGCCCCTGGAAGCGCTTCATCCCTAGCGGTCCAGCTGCCTGTTTGGGGACTAAATCTTACTTCTCCCAGCCCCTTCCCGCCGTCTCGCTTAAAAAAAAAAAAAAAAATAGGGGCTAATTCTAAAACTGAGAGTGTCTAAATCTTCTTTCCTCCCCCGTTCACTCCCCCTTTTCTTTTCCCGGGAACAAGGAGCTGGGAGGAGGCCAGTTTCCATCCTCTAGCGTTTTGCAGGGGCCCCAGCCGGGAAGACCCCGAAACCGCCGTCCGCCGACCCCAGGCTCCCACCCGAGCCCTCACCTCGTCGCCGCGTCCGGTGGGCGCTGCCTCCTCGAAGACTCTCCCGCCTGATCCCGCCTCTCCTTTCCTTCGGCCTCGGATCAGGCAGGCCTCGGTCGGAATTTCCCGGCAGGACTCCGCGCCTCCTCTCTTCCCCCCACTTTCGCCTTCTCCATTCTGCAGCCGGCGCTGGTCTCTGGACACCAATCCAAAGGCCTCCCGCGCCCAGCCTTCCCAATGCTTTCCACCCCTTCCGCCCTGTCCCTCAAGCCTGAATAACAAACCGAGCTGCAAACAACAAATGCATTTATTTAGGGTCTTAGAATTGCAATTGGGAAGGACAGGTTCAGGCAGCGACCCAAATCGTGTTGCGTCTTGGCATTTCCAGGCAAGGAGTTTTAAAGAAAAATATTAGATGAATAGTTTGCGGCTGCTGGATATATGGGGCACTCCAAATGCCCTTCAGTTTGGAGAGTTAAGAAGGTCTTTATCTTGTGGTTTGTTTATGGTGTCCGGGTGCCCTTAGGGGTTTGAAGGACACCATTCTTGAAGCTTTGCATACGTTGGCAGTTTTGAAGTCTGGCTGGGATTAGCATAAGCGTAACCTCCAGATCGAGACCACCGACTAACATACCCCACCCCCACCACCCCCATTCCATTTTTTAAAAACTTTTTTTATTATATAGTGTAACATATATACAAAGCAAAGAAATAAAAAAGCAATAATTTTCAAAACACTCGTCAACAAGTGGGACAGGACAGAGCCCAGAGTTTGTCATGGGCTACTATACAATCCTTTCATATTTTTCCTCCTCTCTACTCCAAAATATAGGAGACTAGAAAGCTTAAATGCTTTTTTATCATCACAATCAACTTTTTCCTTCTCTTTTTGTAAACAATAACATACATACAAAAAAGCTACAAATTTCAAAGCACAGCACCACAATTAGTTGTAGATCATATTTCAGACTTTGACATGGGTTACACTTTCACAATCTTAGGTTTTTTACTTCTAGCTGCTCTGAAATACTGGAAACTAAAAGAGATATCAATTTAATGATTCAGCATTCATATTCATTTGTTAAGTCCTATCTTCTATGTATAATTCCACCATCACCTTTGATCTTTCCATGCCTCTCTTTGGGGTTGTTTGGGCTATGGCAATTCTAAATTTTTGATATTGAAAGGGTCTATCACTAATATGGGGTAGGGAGATGGAATTATCTGATGTTCAGGAGAGGCTGGGCTAGGTTTCAGGACTTACCTGGACCAGGAACCCATCTGGAGGTTGTAGGTTTCTGGAAAGTTACCCTAGTGCCTGGAACCCTTGTGGAATCTTATAAATTGCCCTAGGTGTTCTTTAGGATTGGCTGGAATGGTCCTGGTTGGGGATTAGCAGGTTATGATAGGAAGCAAGGTCTACCTGAAGCTTGCGTGAGAGCAACCTCCAGCGTAGCCTCTTGACTCTATTTGAACTCTCTCTGCCACTGATACTCTATTAATTACATTTCTTTTCCCACTTTTGGTCAGGATGGAATTGTTGATCCCACGGTGCCAGGTCTGGATTCATCCCTGGGAGTCATCTCCCATGTCACCAGGAAGACTTTCACCCCTGGATGTCATGTCCCACGTAGTGGGGAGGGCAATGATTTCACTTGCAGTGTTGGGCTTAGAGAAACTGAGGCCACATTTGAGCAACAACCGAGGTCCTCCAGAAGTAAAGTAACTCTTAGGCATGCCTGTAGTTAGTCTAAGCTTCTCCACTATCTATGTAAGCTTCACAAGAGTAGGCCTCATGATCGAGGGCATGGCCTATTGATTTGGGTATCCTTAAAGTTTGACACAGTAGCAATGGATTCCCCAATGGTAAGGTTTAATAGTTCCATAGTCTTTCTCCCCTCCCTCAGGGAACTTTGCCAATACTTTTTGACTATCTGCTTAATATACTCTAGGATGTATCCAGGCATTACAATAATCTATACAGGATTAAAGAACCTCTTTCTTATTCTTTGCTTCCTGTGTTTCAGTTGTTCAAATGAGCTGTACAGATAGGTTCAATTAGATTATGCACTACAGAAAATTTCAGTTCCAGATCAAATTAACCTTTCTTCCCTTGGTCTCAAAGAGTTTGTGTGGTTCTAAAATATAGACACTGTCTTCCTTACCCTTATATTCTGAATTACTTTAACCCCAACCTGTTAGGCTTCATTCTTATCTCTAAATATCAGGTTATATATATAAAACAGCCTCTCAAAATATCACCATTCCAGACTTAATGTGTCTGCTCTAAAAGTTTACAATCTAGGCCCCTGTTTTCTTACAACCATTTTCTAAAGGTGACCATACCATTGTTGTTCTTTTGTTTCTGGCTTATTTTGCCTCACCAAATGTCCCCCATGTTCATTCACATCCTTGCGTGCCTCACAACATTGTTTCTTTTTGTAACAGCACAGCTTTGTTAGTAAGTACACACTGTCATTCGCCCGTCTAGTCAGTGCATCCCTTCAGCCACCTGCATTCATCGGGCATCACGTAGAGAGCCCAAAGTCCACAGTCCATCAACATTCTCCATTTTAGATAATTTCATTGGTCCCAAGAGACAGAAAACCAATAAACACACCCTTGCCAAATAGGAAATCTAAACCTCCTCTTAACTCTAGTCCCTTACCCCATTATTTACCTCTGCTGTTGCTGTGGTTGTGCTGATGATTTCCTTTTGAACATAGCTCATAGCATGCAACAACAGTTTCCCCCTGTACCCTGGACTGAATCACTCTTTATACAAGAATCATATCTTTGAAATAATTTTTATGAGGACTCATTCATATTTCTAGTGTGAGTCAGTGGGACACATAGGTCTATATAACCCTTTCCATCGTGTTCATCTTCAGTATGGTAATATTACTTCTAGACCCACTAGAAAATCGCCTTCGCTCCTGTCTATTCACTTATATTGGAGTTCAACCTCATTAGCTATCGGTTCACCCATCTCTAGCTTTTTTTGTATCTCTGAGTCCCCTCTATTCTGTATTATAAGCCTCTGATTATACCTTTATGCTGATCATAAAAGTGGAATCATGCAGTATCTATCCTTTCGTGCCTGGCTAACTTCACTCAGCATCATGTCCTCAAGGCTCATCCATCTTGCATGTGCTTCAGGACATAATTTTGTCTTGCTGTTACATAATATTCCATCGTATGTGTATACCACATTTTGTTGATCCACTTGTCTGTTGATGGGAATTTGGTTTGTTTCCATCTCTGGCGATTGTGAATAATGCTGCTATGAAAATCAGTGTGAAAATGTCTGTTTGTGTTGTTGATTTCAGCTCTTCTGGATATATACTAAGTATTGCTATTGCTGGATCATAGGGCAATTCAATATTTAGTTTCCTAAGGAACTGCCAGACAGTCTTCCATAGTGGCTGCACCATTATACATTCCCGCCAGCAGTGCATAAGTGTCCCAGTTTCTCCACATCCTCTCCAACATTTATAGTTTCCTGTTTAACAGCAGCCATTCTTATAAGTGTGAGGTGGTATCTCATTGTAGTCTTGATCTACATTTCCCTTATAGCCAGGAAAATTAGCATCTCTTCGTGTGTTTTGAGCCATCTGTGTTTGCTCTTTTGAAAAATGCCTATTCATATCTTTAGTCCATTTTATAGTTGGATTGTTTGTTCTTTTGTTGTTGAGTTGTATGATTTCTTTTTTTATGCAGGAAGTCAAACTTTTGTATGATATGAGATTTCCAAATATTTTCTCCCATTGGGTTGGCTGCCTCTTCACCTTTTTGACAGTCTTTTGAGGTGCAGAAGCATTTGATTTTGAGGAGTTCCCATTTATCTAGTTTTTCTTTTGTTACTTGTGCTTTGGGTGTAAAGTTTAAGAAGCTACCTCCTATTACCAGATCTTGAAGATGTTTCCTTACATTTTCTTCTAGAACTTTATGGTGCTAGTTCTTCTATTTAGGTGTTTGATCCACTTTGAGTTAATTCTTTTTTTTATTAATTAACGGGAAAAAAAGAAATTAACCCAACATTTAGAAATCATACCATTCTACATACGCAATCAGTAATTCTTAACATCATCACATAGATGCATGATCATCGTTACTTAGTACATTTGCATCGGTTTAGAAGAACTAGCAACACAACAGAAAAAGATATAGAATGTTAATATAGAGAAAAAAAATAAAAGTAATAATAGTAAAAACAAAACAAAACAAAACAAAAACCTATAGCTCGGATGCAGCTTCATTCAGTGTTTTAACATGATTACTTTACAATTAGGTATTATTGTGCTGTCCATTTTTGAGTTTTTGTATCTAGTCCTGTTGCACAGTCTGTATCCCATCAGCTCCAATTACCCATTATCTTACCCTGTTTCTAACTCCTGCTGAACTCTGTTACCAATGACATATTCCAAGTTTATTCTCGAATGTCGATTCACATCATTGGGACCATACAGTATTTGTCTTTTAGTTTTTGGCTAGACTCACTCAGCATAATGTTCTCTAGGTCCATCCATGTTATTACATGCTTCATAAGTTTATCCTGTCTTAAAGCTGCATAATATTCCATCGTATGTATATAGCACAGTTTGTTTAGCCATTCTTCTGTTGATGGACATTTTGGCTGTTTCCATCTCTTTGCAATTGTAAATAACGCTGCTATAAACATTGGTGTGCAAATGTCCGTTTGAGTTTTTGCCCTTAATTCCTTTGAGTAGATTCCCAGCAATGGTATTGCTGGGTCGTATGGCAATTCTATATTCAGTTTTTTGAGGAACCGCCAAACTGCCTTCCACAGTTTGTTGCACCATTTGACATTCCCACCAACAGTGGATAAGTGTGCCTCTTTCACCGCATCCTCTCCAGCACTTGTCATTTTCTGTTTTGTTGATAATGGCCATTCTGGTGGGTGTGAGATGATATCTCATTGTGGTTTTGATTTGCATTTCTCTAATGGCCAGGGACATTGAGCATCTCTTCATGTGCCTTTTGGCCATTTGTATTTCCTCTTCTGAGAGGTGTCTGTTCAAGTCTTTTTCCCATTTTGTAATTGGGTTGGCTGTCTTTTTGTTGTTGAGTTGAACAATCTCTTTATAAATTCTGGATACTAGACCTTTATCTGATATGTCATTTCCAAATATTGTCTCCCATTGTGTAGGCTGTCTTTCTACTTTCTTGATGAAGTTCTTTGATGCACAAAAGTGTTTAATTTTGAGGAGTTCCCATTTATTTATTTCCTTCTTCAGTGCTCTTGCTTTAGGTTTAAGGTCCATAAAACCGCCTCCAATTGTAAGATTCATAAGATATCTCCCTACATTTTCCTCTAACTGTTTTATGGTCTTAGACCTAATGTTTAGATCTTTGATCCATTTTGAGTTAACTTTTGTATAGGGTGTGAGATATGGGTCTTCTTTCATTCTTTTGCATATGGATATCCAGTTCTCTAGGCACCATTTATTGAAGAGACTGTTCTGTCCCAGGTGAGTTGGCTTGACTGCCTTATCAAAGATCAAATGTCCATAGATGAGAGGGTCTATATCTGAGCACTCTATTCGATTCCATTGGTCGATATATCTATCTTTATGCCAATACCATGCTGTTTTGACCACTGTGGCTTCATAATATGCCTTAAAGTCAGGCAGTGCAAGACCTCCAGCTTCGTTTTTTTTCCTCAAGATGTTTTTAGCAATTTGGGG
The DNA here is from genome assembly GCF_023851605.1 of Tamandua tetradactyla. NCBI lineage: Eukaryota > Metazoa > Chordata > Mammalia > Pilosa > Myrmecophagidae > Tamandua > Tamandua tetradactyla. The sequence goes on along the minus strand of NC_135329.1, from coordinate 92,413,172 downwards.
CACCCTGCCCTTCCAGATAAATTTGCTTATTGGTTTTTCTATTTCTGAAAAATAAGTTGTTGGAATTTTGATTGGTATTGCATTGAATCTGTAAATCAATTTAGGTAGGATTGACATCTTAACTATATTTAGTCTTCCAATCCATGAACACGGTATGCCCTTCCATCTATTTAGGTCTTCTGTGATTTCTTTTAACATTTTTTTGTAGTTTTCTTTATATATGTTTTTTGTCTCTTTAGTTAAATTTATTCCTAGGTATTTCATTCTTTTAGTTGCAATTGTAAATGGGATTCGTTTCTTGATTTCCCCCTCAGCTTGTTCATTACTAGTGTATAGAAATGCTACAGATTTTTGAATGTTGATCTTGTAACCTGCTACTTTGCTGTACTCATTTATTAGCTCTAGTAGTTTTGTTGTGGATTTTTCCAGGTTTTCGACGTATAGTATCATATCGTCTGCAAACAGTGATAGTTTTACTTCTTCCTTTCCAATTTTGATGCCTTGTATTTCTTTTTCTTGTCTAATTGTTCTGACTAGAACCTCCAACACAGTGTTGAATAATAGTGGTGATAGTGGACATCCTTGTCTTGTTCCTGATCTTAGGGGGAAAGTTTTCAATTTTTCCCCATTGAGGATGATATTAGCTGTGGGTTTTTCATATATTCCCTCTATCATTTTAAGGAAGTTCCCTTGTATTCCTATCTTTTGAAGTGTTTTCAACAGGAAAGGATGTTGAATCTTGTCAAATGCCTTCTCTGCATCAATTGAGATGATCATGTGATTTTTCTGCTTTGATTTGTTGATATGGTGTATTACATTAATTGATTTTCTTCACTTTGAGTTAATTTTTGTGTAGGGTGTAAGATAGGGATCCTCTCTTATTCTCTCAGCTATTGATAACCAGTTCTTCCATGCCCAATTATTGAAAATACTGTTTTGTCCCAGTTCAGAGCATTTAGGGGCCTTGTCAAAAATCAGTTGACCGTAGATTTGGTGGTCTATTTCTGCACTCTCAATTTGATTCCATTGGTCAATGCTTCTGTGTTTGTGCCAGTACCATGCTGTTTTGACTACTGTGGCTTTATAATAGGTTTTAAAGTCAAGGAGTGTTAATCCTCCCACTTCGTTCTTTTTTAGGTTGCTTTTAGCTATCTGGGTCTCTTTCCCTTCCAGGTGAATTTGGTAGTTAGCTGTTCCAAATCTTCAAAGTAGGTTGTTGGAATTTTTATTGATACTGTGTTGAATCTGTAGATCAACTTGGGCAGAACTGACATCTTAACTATATTTAGCCTTCCTGTCCATGAGCAGGTAATGTCTTTCACCTATTTAGACCTCCTTTGATTTCTTTTAGCAATGTTATGTAGTTTCCTGTGTACAAATCCTTTATGTCCTTAGTTAAGTTCATTCCTAAGTATTTAATTCTTTTAGTTGCTATCTTGAATGGAATTTTTTCCTTAACTGACTCCTCAGCTAGGTCGTTGCTTGTGTATATAGAAATGTTACTGATTTTTACACATTAATTTTATATCCTGCCACCTTGCTGAATTTGTTTATTAGCTCAAGTAAATGCTGTAGATTTCTCAGGCTCTTCCAAGTATAGTATAGTATTATTTGCAAATAATGAGAGTTTTATTTCTTCCTTTCCAATTTAGATGCCTTTTATTTCTTTGTCCTGCTTATTGCTCTAGCTAGAACTTCTAGCACAATGTTGAATAATAGTGGTGACATGGGCATCCTTGTCTTGTACCTGATCTTAGGGGGAAGGCTTCCAGTCTCTCTCCATTGAGTATGATGCTGGCTATAGATTTTTCATATATTCCCTTTATCATATTGAGGTAGTTACCTTTGATTCCTATCTTTTGGAGTGTTTTTATCAGAAGAGGATGCTGAATTTTATTGAATGCTTTTTCAGCATCAATTGAGATGATCATGTGATTTTTCCCTTTCGATTTGTTAATGTGCTGTATTATGTTAATTGATTTTCTGGTGTTGAACTATCCTTGCATTCCTGGTATAAATCCCACTTGCTCATAGTGTATGATTCTTTTAATGTGCTGTTGGATTCGATTTGCTAATATATTATTGAGTTTTTTTGCATCTATGCTCATTAAGAAGATTGGCCTGTAGTTTTCCTTTCTTATAGCATCTTTACACAGTTGTTTTTAAATTTATAGAGACCTGTTTTGGGCCCCAGCATATTGATCTATCCTGGAGAATGTTCCATGAGCACTAGAGAAGAATATATAACCTTGTGCTTTGGGATGCAATGACCCATATATGTCTGTTAGGTTTAATTCATTTATCAAGTTATTTAACTTCTCTATTTCCTGTTAATCTTCTATCTGATTGTTCTATCTATAGAGGAGAGTGTTGTATTGTGGAAAACAAACTATTGTTGTTGAAATATCTATCGCTCCCTTCAGTTTTGCCAATGTCTATCTCATGTACTTGCTCTTTGATTGGGAGCATAAACATTTATGATTGTTATATCTTCTTGGTGAATTGACCCTTTAATTAGTATATAGTATCCTTCCTTGTCTTTTATGATATCTTTACATTTAAAGTCTATTTTATCCAATATTAGTATAGTTACTCCTGCTTTCTTTTGGTTACAACTTGCGTGGAAAATCTTTTTCCATCCTTTCACTTTCAATCTATTTGTATCCTTCTGTTTAAGATGAATCTTTTGTAAGCAGCTGGATTATGTTTCTTAGTCCATTCTGCCAATCTATATCTTTTAATTAGTAAGTTTAGTCCATTAACATTCAAAGTTATTACTGAAAAGGCATTTCTTGATTCCACCATTGTATCTTTTTTATTTTATTTGTCAGTTCTATATATTCTTTTCCATCTTTCTCTTTGTATTAGTGGTACTCTTCAATTCTGCGCCCTCCTCCAGACCCCCCTCTCCCGTCTTTTTTTTTTCAGCTAGCAGATCTTCTTCTAGTATTTCTTGTAGGGCCGGTCTCTTGTTGACAAATTCTGTCAGGACTTCTTTGTCTATGAAAACTTTAATCTCCCTCAGTTTTGAAGGACAGAATTCCTGGCTGAAAGTCTTTCTGTTTGAGGATCTTGAATATCTCATACCACTGCCTTCTTGCCTCCAGGGTGCTAGTTGAGTAGTCTGAACTCAGTTTTATTTGATTTCCCTTGTGTGTAGTAGATTGTTTTTCTCTTGCCGCTTTCAGGATTTACTGCTTCTCAACTTTTGACAGACTGAATAGTATGTGCCTTGGGGAAGGCCTATTTGGATTTATTCTGTTTGGAGTTCTTTGGGCTTCTTTGACTTGTATATTTATGTCCTTTATGAGGGTTGGGAAGTTTTCCCCCATTATATTCTCAGCTACTCTTCCTAGCCCTTTACTCCTCTCTTCTCCTTCTGGGACACCAATGACTCTTATATTTGTGCACTTTGTTTTGTCCATCATTTCCATGAGTTCCCATTCAGTTTTTTCTATCTTTTTTGCCGTTTGCTGTTTTGAGTCTTTGAAGTCAATTATCCTGTCCTCTATATCGCTTATTCTTTCTTCTGTCTCTTCATATCTGGTGTTGTATGCCTCTAGTATGTTTTTTATTTGGTCAACAGAGTCTTTAATGTCCGTGATTTCTGCTATTTTTTTATTTATTCTTTCAGATTCCTCTTTGTGCCTTTTTACTGTCTTCTTGATCTCCTTTATGTCATTTGCTATCCCACTTATTTTATTAAGTAGAGTTGTATGAACATCTTTGTTTAGTTGTCCCAACATCTGTGTCTCCTCTGGTGTTTTAATTTGGTCATTAGGCAGGGCTATGTCTGTCTGCATTGTGATATGTTTAGTGATCTTCTGCTGTCCTGTCATATGTGAATAACTTGATTGGTTTACTTTGGGAGTTGATTTCTTTCTGTAGTCTAAGGCCTTGTATTTGTGGGATGGTTGTACAGCAGGGAGCAGGGGACAGGGTGGAACACTCAGTATGGTGATTTGTTTCAGGGCAGGTATGGGCGCAGGTTGGGGTTGTTACGCTGATGCTTGTGAATGTGGACACCCAGAGGCCCAGAAGGATGTAACTGTGCAGGGGCACTGGTCTGGGGGGTGTAACCCTGGTGTGCACTGGTCTAAGGCACAGGGTCCTTTGTGTGCATGTGTAGAACTGTGGCAACAGGTCAGCATTATGCCTTCATGGATTGGTAGCAGACATCACCTGGCTGTGCAGGTTGGTATGTTCCCAGAGCTGGGAAGTGAGGCTGAGGTCTGTGAGCATGCGCAGTTCTAGGACTGCTGTAAAGTGCAGTTCCCAGAGCTGAATGATGTGATTGGGGGCCCGTGCGCATGCGTGGGCCTGGGAGTGCCATAAACAAATGCACTGAGCTCAGGGAGGGTGGGGTGAGGCTGTGCGACACTATGGACAGGGGTTGGGGGTACCCTAGGTATGGAGGTTAGTGCCCGCAACCTTTATGTGCTGGGAAAAGCCTGCAGGAAATAGGGAGGGGAAGGTAGTACTTGGAGAGGGGGGTTGGGCTGTACTTGGGGTGGGGAGGGCAGGTACGCGCACTGGGGGCTGGTGGGGTGGGGGTGCCTGGAACACAGGGAATGGGAGAAGGTGATGGGGTTCAGGTGTGTGGGGTGTGGGATGAGTGAGTCACCGGTCACAGGGCTGCGCTGGTGAGGGTAATGCATCCAAGGAATGCAGTTTGGCTTACTTCCTAGTCCTGTGCTCCTGTCCGTGCACTCCCGCGGGCTCCGCGACTCCACGCCTCTGCGCCAGACTCCAGCTTTCTGCCTCTCAGTTCCTTGGCCTCTGCAACCAGGGCTGCCTCATGTGGTGCTGAAACTTCTCCCAGGTCAGCCACACTCCGGAATTGCCACCTCAGTTACCCTATTGTCCCCTCTCCAACCTTTCCATGGAGCAGGGCTAATCTCAAGCTACTCTAGTTGGCCATCTTCCCGGAAGTCCCTCCTCCCACACTACATTTTAAACCTCTTAGCCATGGTAACTCAATTTTGTTTTATTTTTTTTTTATAGCTGGGCCTCTAGTCTGGCCTCAAACCCGGTCCTGCCCCTCCTCTCACTGCGGCCGTGCCAGGTGGGGCAGCAGGCACCTCTAAGCATGCTGTTCCCTCTGGGCTTGGCTCAGCAAAGCCCTCTCAGTTTGGGCCTTTGTGGTCCCTGGGTGCGGCGCCCGTCTTGGGTGCGATGGAGCAGCTATGTTTGTCATCCGCAAGACCGCAGGCCTGCTGGAGCAGGAGCTGTTGTCTTCTCCAGTGTGCCCCAGGCCTGGCTGGCCAAAATGGATACTTAGTGCCTGCATGGAGAGCCAAATTGACCACAGGGAGGTCCACGAGCTCCTTTTACCAATGACAGCATTCTGCCAGCCCAGGGGACCAGTCCAGCATCTGAGCCAGGAGAGGGCATGGGGCTTAAGAGCCCAAGGGTGACCACCCGTCCTAAGGCTGGGCCTGGAGAAACAGAGATCAGCCTTGAATCCAGGGGGTTTAAGATCAAGTGTTCCATCTGCGGAAGGCCTGGATTCCAAGCCCGGCCCCCGGCCAAGTGGACAGGTCCCATCGCATCTCAGAGCCACCACACGCTCACCTGTAAGGTGGGAGGAGTAACTGAGCTCAGGTGGGATCCAGACTCCACCTGCCCTTCCGCTTGGTCCCCCCGACCCTACCAGGGTTCCCCTGCCTCTCTCCCTCCCACCCCCAGGGATCCCCATCAGCATCCCCGATCCTAGCTTACAAGGTTGGGGCTCTCTGTCCCCCCGAGTGGCCCCCCAGAGAAAATAGTAGGGCACTGCATTTTTTTTTTCTTTTGGTATATAGGCTGGGAACTGAACCTGAGTCACCCGCATGGAAGGCAAATATTCTACCACTGAACCACCCATATCCCAGGGCACTGCGTTTTAACTTCAGCTATGCACCATCCCTCTCCAGTGCTAAACTCTCTTCCCACTCTCTCCACTTCTCTACCCTTCTTACCTTCCACCAATTCATCATCCAACTTGGCCTCAGGGCGTCTCTAAGAGAAAGGTGCTGAGATGAAGTTGGGGGAACACACATTTGATGGGGAGTATCCATCCCCTGTAAAGGGAGAGGGGGAAGCAGGGCTGGGCTGGGAGGCATCAGACCCCAGTGCAGACTCAGCAGAGTCTCTCCCAGCTTGGCAGTGGGCACTGGAGCAAGCAAAGTGGGCCTACCCGAGGCATCTGCCTTGGGGGGACCTCCAGACCATGGGGACCACCTAGAAAAGCGTGTATTTGCTCAAACAGCGAGGTGGACCCTGAGGAGCTGGCAGCCAAACACACTCCTCACAGCTGGACAAGTCCTTTCTCAAAGGGGGCCTCTCCTGTGTCACAGACCACATGTATCACCCGGGGATCCCTGAGAACAGAGCGTGAGACAGCCGCTTATGCACAGAGGCCAGGAGAGCCAATGCTGGTGTGTCAGGTTGGCCACCCCATGGCTGACAGGTGCCTGAGCATGCAAGACCTCATGAGGCACATTATGAGATGCAGCTCAGAACCTTCCACTGAGGTTGGGGGACGGGGGTAGTTCAACCAGCCACTCCTGCCCCCCACCGGTCAAGCATGACCCCATGGGTGTTAGGTCCCCTGCAGGAGCTGCAGGCAAATGCACTGAAAATTTCCACCAATATCCCACGCCACTGTGGGCCAGAGACAATGCATCGTCCCCAGCCCTGCAGAACCGGTTACTGCAGCAGAAGCTGGCACAAGAGCGGGCTGCGATGATTTTGTGCAAATACACCATGTATGGCGTCCTTCATCCATACTGAGATCTCAAGAATGGTGATGGCTTAACACGCACCTCCCCAAAGTTTCCTCACCAATGGCAGAGGAGAAGGAGTGACCTCCTGGGAGATGCTTTGTGCTCTGTAAATAGCATGCTGATGTTGTTTTCAGGCTCAGAGTATGCTTGCATTTGTTTAATTGCAAAAAAGCACAGTGCAAATTGTATTCACATATACAACAAGTATTTGTCAAGCTCCTTAGCGGAGCCACGCTAAGTACCAGGGATACAGAGCCGGGGGCAAGGCGGAGAAAGCCTCTGGTCTGGCGGAGCATTCCAGTCACGGGTGGGGAGACGACACAGACCCACAGAGCAATGTCTGATCCCGTCTCAGGCAGTGTCAAGGGCTGCAGCAGAAACAGAGCAAGGAGGGAGGACTGAGAAAAAGGCCGCGGGGAGGGGGCAACTACGGAAGTCCTCTCAGGGGAGGGGAGGCCTGAACGGGAGGGGCGTGCATGCGGGGATGTGGGGGACAGCCCTGGGCAGAGGGTGCAGAGAGGGCAGGGGTCTCGGGGCAGGGCATGAAGGCGTGAAGGCTGCTGTCACTTTGGCGGAGCTGCAGCCAGGCAGCAGGGTGGAGCGGGGGTGAGGGGCTGGAGGGGGAGACGAGGTAAGGGCCTCAAGGGCCAGTGGCAGGACTTCAACTTTTATCCCTGGTGGGGGGTGGGGGTGTGGACAAGGTGAGATGTTGCGCCAGGGTCGCTGCTGTGTGGACTGGTGCCGGGGGGCTGGGGTGGGGGCAGAGAGAATGGTAGTGGTGGCCTGGGCTGGGCGAGCTGGGAAGGAAGCGTGGGAAGTGGGCAGTGACGGAATACTTTGAAGGGAGTGATGGGGTCTGCTAAGGGGCGGGTGCAATATGGGAGAGAGAGAGACAGGGTGGTGGAGAAGGGTCCCAAGCATTTTGAGTCAAATTTCTAGAAGGCTGGAAGAACAACGGTGGCCACTCAGGTGGAGGAGCGGGGGACAGCGAGAGTCTGTTTGGGGACCGTATTGAATGCCAGGGGCTTACATGAACTCCGCCAGGAGAAACCATGAAAGGGTTTGTATTTCCCAGTCTGCGGTTCAGGGAGATGTACGTGTGGGAATCGTCACCAGCTTTGGGGCACATGAAGAGCCTTCGACTACAGGAGCTTATCTGAGGACAGGAAGGAGAGCAGGTATTTGGACTAAGCCCTGCGCACTCCCTGAGGTGGGGAACTGAGGAGGAACCAGCAAAGACACTGCCCAGGTAGGAGGAAAAGCAGGAGAGAGGCAGCTCTCGGGGTACAGTCATCAGCGGTGCTCAGAGCAGGCAGGTCTTAGGTGGGTCCCAGGGTCTCACACACTCTCAAACACAGCCCTTGCCCTCCTGGGGTGTATGTGTGTCCAGGTGAGAAGCTTGGGACCCGAGGATTATTCCCAGGTTGGAGGGTGGGTTGGGGCTGTGTATGAGATTGAGACTCAAGGGTGCAGTTTGGTTCATGGAGAGAGCCTAGGAACATCTAGTCTCAGCTGTGCTTCTAACTCACTGGACAGCTTTAGACAAGTCTCATTTCCCCTCCTGGTGCCTCAGTTTCCTCGCTTGTAAAAAGGGAGTCTTTCCATCTTTACTTGCCTATTAGACCACGTCAGATGCTACAGGGCACAGCGATCGAACACTCCCCTGAGCATTGCTTCTAAACTGAGCTGACTGTTCTTCCCCTCATCTGAGCAGCATCTGGGAAAACTAGAATCCCCTAGGTTTCGGGGAGACCGTGCTGCAAAGCTCCAACTAAAGGAAGTGGCATGAAGGCCCACCGACAGCGGAGACGGCCACTTCTTCTGACTCATGCCACCACAGATGCTCAGATGACAGCTCCTTCTCCCAGCCTGCCTGATTAATTCCAGTATTGGAGCAGACAACTTCAGCTTGCACACAGACTCCGCCCTTCTACCTGTCACGACTGCAATGATACTGTCCGTCCGATGCGTTTGTTGAACATCTGCTGGTGCACAGGGCTGGCCACGTGGCAGGTGTTCGGTGCCTATTTGCTGAAAGGCTGAGTGAAGGTGAGTTACCCACGTGGTGACTCCCTGGAGCTCCTGCTTTATCTCGCTCGCTCCTTTCTTCTCCCGCTCCTGCATCCTTGCATGCCCACCCCTCTCTATCCCTCTGATAAATGGCCGGTCCCCTCTGCAGAAGGAGGGGCATTTTCAGGGCACTGCAAAGAGCTGGTAGGGCCTTGTTCCCCCTGACACCTTTATTAATTGCTCAGCCGGGAAGATAAACAGCTTGTTAATTAAACTTGCAGATGAGGCTAAATTGGGAACTGTTCTGATTGTTCAGTCCCAGGAAGATCGAAGGGTCCAATCGCTGGTCCTGGAGAGGCTGGCGTGGGCTGGGAAGAAGCAGTACTGACAGTAACCAGCATTTGTTGAGCACCTACTGTGCGCCGAGTGCCACGCGAGCCCGGGAACTGGGGCCGTGAGCGAACTTCTTCCCTTCTCTGGGATTTGATTTGTAACTTGGCGCAAGTTGGGGTCCGTGCAGCTGTTCACAGATCTAGGTGGCGTGGCCTTTGCCAGGTGGAAGGAGGGGTCTCATTTTCCAGTGCAGAGGGAGGTCAGAACCTGTGGCCTCAACATAAGCCTCTGTTGGGAAATAGGGGACAGTCGGGACACCTGGGTCTCGTGGGGGACTGAGGGACTGAGGGACTTGAGGGGTTGGGGAGGGTTTGATGGCGGGGGCTTTGTAGTGGCTTGTAGGGGCAGGTCCTGGAGGGACCCGGGGTCTAAAGAGTCTAGAGGGGTCTGGAGACAGGGAAGGGGCCAGTTTGTAGAGGACTGTAGTATCTAGGTGTCGGAGGGTCTCAGCGGTATGGAACGTCTGAAGACAGGCTCAGGGATGTTGGAGGTGCTGGAAGTCTAGATCTGGGGTCTTGCGGTTTCTGGGATCGTAGCGGTGATGAGCTCTGAGAATTCTGGAAGTCAGTGTCTCAACTAGTCTCTGGGATGGTTTGAGAATTTGGGAATCTAGAGTCTGGAAAATCAGGTGTGGGAATCTAGAGTCTGGAAAATCAGGTGGTTTGGGGTGTCCAGAGTTTGGAGACGGAGTGTGTCTGAGGCCTGGGGAGACAGAGATTCTTGGGTCAGAGGTGTAGGGGTGTTTTGGAGTTGGGAGAGGTTTGGCATCTCAACTGGGTCTCTGCAATGAGGCAGTTGGAAGCTGAATGTGGTCCAACAGCGCCACCTAATGTACCTTCGTCTGTACTACAACCAGGAAGGGGGCGGCCAGTTCTGCCACTTCCTCAGCCTCTGGAGCCTCCTCTCCCATTTCAAAGCCTGGAACTTCTGAGGTGCTCAAAGCACCTCTGTCCAGGGAGGAAGGAAAGGAGCGGAATCTCTGGGCTGGGAAACCGCTAGTGTTTACCCACTCAGGGCTCAGGGTGTGTCCCTGTCATTCATTGTTGAGTCCCTCGGCTGTAGTGGACAGACGATGAAAGCTGGTTGAATGAATGAACAAGGAAAATGTTCTCTTAAAAGCCATCCACCTGCAAAGGCAATGCGTAACACATGTACACGTGCACATACACACATACACACATGCGCACACACACATACACACATGCACGCACACGCACACTCCAGCTGACAGCGGACACCCTTACCTGCCAGGTCACTATTCCGACCTGAAGACCAGACTCTGTGGCCAGGGGGATTTCGGGTCTCCCCCTGCACTGTTCCACACAGTAGCCTCTCTTCACAAGTGGCCACTGAGCTCTGAAACGTGGCCAGTATGAAGCTAGATGTGCTGAAAAGGTAAAAGACACGTTCAGATTTCAGGTTTAGTATGAAACAAAAGTAAACTATGGTGGGACTTTTTGTTTATGCTGATTACATGTTGAAGTGATGGCATTTCGGATATGTTTGGTTAAATGAGATATATTACTAAAATTAATATTCACAGCTTCTTTTTTTAACTTTTTTATTGCATAATATAACATATATACAAAGCAAAGAAAGGAAAAAGCAATAGTTTTCAAAGCACTCTTCAAAAGTAGTTACAGGACACATCCCAGAATTTGTCATGGGCTACCATATTTTTCCTTCTAGCTTCTCCAGAACATAGGAGGCCTGAAGAAATCAATATATTTTTTATCATCACAATTGACTCCTTTTCTTTTTTCTGTGAAAAATAGCCTGTATTCAAAAAAGCAATAAATTTCAAAGCACAGTACAACAATTAGTTGTAGAACAGATTTCAGAGTTTGGTATGGGTTACAATTCCACAATTTTAGGTTTTTACTTATAGCTGCTCTAAGACACTGGAGACTAAAAGAAATAACAACTTAATGATTCAGCAATGTAGTTTGTTAAACCCCACCTTCTCTATATAACTCCACCATCACCTTTGATCTTTCTCCCACTATTTAGGGGTATTTGGGCTATGCCCATTCTGACTTTTTCATGTTGGAAGGACTGTCAGTAATAAGGGGTAGGGAGATGGAACTAGCTGATGTTCTGGAGAGGCTGGGCCCTCTAGGTTTCAGGACTTATCTGGTCCAGGGCCCCATCGTAACAGCTTCTTTTTACTCGACTAGACATTTTTTAACTACATATGTGGCTAGTGTTGTATGTCTTTGGGACCATGATTGTTTCGAGTGAATGCCTAACTAACTGACCACTGATGAATCAGATCCAAGGGCTCTGGGGCGTGTGTGTGGGGGGGTGTCATTTGGCTCCAGGAGGCCTTGAGGGTGTAAGGGGATGGAGGACAGTCTACCTGTGGGGGAAGGTCAGCCCAGGAAGTGGGGTCAGTGGAGGAAGGTGGATGGAATCCACACACAGAAGGACCAGAGGTCCAGGGCCTCCCAAGGGCTTTGCAAATAAAACACAATCTACCTCCACCCCCACCCCCACCCTTTTCTCTGCCCCTTTCCTTACCTGGGCCTTAAGGGCAGATGGAAATGGGTGAAGACAAGTCATTCCAGGCCATGACGGAACAGAGTGAGAGCATGGGGGGGGGGGGGGGGTGATGGCAGGTGGGGTTGGGGGCAGCCGATGGTGTGAAGCCTGCGTGGCTGGGTCAGGTCTGCGATCATCCCGCGAGCGCCCTCTGCAGCATGGGTTTGGATGCGACCACGGTCAGATGGAGGCCTGTCCTGGCTCGCTTCGGGGGGAGTGTAAACACCTGTTGTGGAATGAAGCATAGCACAGAGGCTGCCCTGGAAAGAGATCCGGGAGGCTTGATCCTAAGACTTTGCCCAGAACAAGAACTGCCCATGAGGCAATGTCCACTCTGAGCCCCGGGATCTGGGGGTCCTGGCTGAGACCCTGAGGGACTCCCAGGATTCTCGTGTCACCCGCATTCCTGGGCACCCCCCTGTATGGACCTGGCCTCAGCCATCCAAGCATCAGGGTGGAGGCTGGCACAGGTGCTGCCTCCCGAGAGCTCACCGGCTCCTAGAGGAGAGTGGAGCCTTGGTTCAGGCACAGCCCATGAGGTGAGAGGGTCACCCTGAAGCCCAGAGGTTGACTGGTAGAGAGAGTACATCAAGAGAGACATTCTCTCACGGAAGAAACGAGAAGGTGAAATTGAAAGAGAAGGTTGCCGGATGGACAGGGTGGGACAGGCATGGGGGGCAGAGTGAACAGCACAAGCAAAGACCTGCAGGGAAGGGCTGGGGTCCCAGGGGTCCACAAAAAGCTCAGATAGGCCAGAGTGAAATGGGGAGAGGCAAGAGGCAGGGGCAGGGATGGGGAGAGCCAAGCTGGGCATGGTGGGTCACATTTGCATCTCAGAGGGCTCCTTTAGGAGTTGTGTGGCTGTTGGGTGGAAAGTGGATGAGAGGGGAGGGAGGAGACAGGGGCCAGCTGGGAGGCTGCGGCAGTCGCCAAGGATAGCTGATGAAGAGCTGATGGGGAGAACAGTTGGAATAATGCCAACAATTACTGAGTGCTTACAGTGTCAGTGTATTAACTCATTTGACCCTTACACCACCCTCTGCGTGGGCCCTGTGGCTATATCAGAAGTGCAGAGAGAAGCAACTTGCCCAAAGCTGCACAACGAATCCAGAGCCCTCGATCCTTCTGTAGAGCCTGTCGTCCACAGGTTTCCCTCTGCAAGGATCGAGACTCAACTGGGACACAGAGGCATGTTTAGATGGACCCCTTTGTGGGCACCACAAGCCCCCTGTTTCCCAGTCCCCACAGATTTACGGGGAAGGTGGCACCTTATAGAGGTGAGGGCGGGCTGTCATCCTTCTGTCATGCAAGACAGACGGGGGGTGGCAGGTGTTTATATTTCTATAGATGTGAAGTGTGGAATGCAAGTTCATTTCCTCTAGGAAAGGAAATGCTGGACACTTCAGCCAGCTGCTGGGTTTGAACTCTAAACCCCAGGGAGAGGAGGGGTGGAGCATGAGCTGAGGCTGGCTGGTGGGGTGCAGGTGGGATGCAGTTGGGGTGCCTTTGCTGGTGTCCGAGATCCCACACCTTCCCCTCTGTTTTAGTCTCCTGGCTGCTAAAACAATACTATATATTGGCTTAAAAAGAATTTATTGGCTCACAGTTTCAGAGGCTTCAAGGCTTGCTTCCTCTGACTGGGCTGGCAATCTTTGGGGTTCCTTGGCTCTTCCAGCACACGGCGATGCACTTGACACATCTGCTTGATTCTTTCCAAGTTCTGTTGTCTTCCAGCCTCTGGCTGCTCCCTGTGGCTTCCTCTCCATGTCCAGTGTCCTTCACTTATAAGGATCTCAGCCATACTGGGTGAGGTCCTGCCTCATTCATTTTGGGTACGCCATTAACTCATAATATCTTCACAGGTCCTGTTGAGAAATGGGTTCCCTCACACAGGGCCAGGGGTTGAGTCCTTTTGTGGGGGACGTGAGCTGATCCCCAAAACCAGCCCTCTTTGCAAATAACAGCAGTCCACATCTCTGGAGGTCTCGGCGAGAGCAAGTGGTTTATCCAAGGCACGGTATTGGTCGCCAGACAGTGGAAAGGAAACTGCTAGATTTTCCAGCATGTCAGAAGTGTGAGGGTAAAACAAATTTTCTGGAAAATATTTTGGAAACATCAATTCTAAGAACTTCTCAACAGACGTGTGTTGAAAATGTTTTAAAAATAGTGTGTTGGGGCGGCAAGGGTAGTTCAGAGGTAGAATTCTCACCTGCCATGTGGGACACCCAGGTTTGATTCCCGGTCCATGCACTTCCCATGAACAACAACAAAAAATCAACAAAGGGCGTTGCAATAATGGGATAGTCACGAGGAAGAAAGAATGAAATGTGACCCCCGCCATACAGCATACAAACAACAACAAAAAATTAGTGTGTTGCTTTTTAAGCTGCCGGAATGTTGTATACCAGAAATGGAATGGCTCTTAAAAGGGGAAATTTAATAAGTAACAATTTTATAGTTCTAAGAAAGTGGAAGTGTCCAAATTAAGGCACCAAGAAGTGGTTACCTTCACTCGAGAAAGGCCGATGGGTCAGGAACAGCTCTGTCAGCTGGGTAGTCACGTGGCTGGCATCTGCTGGTCCCTTGCTCCTGGGCTCCACTGCTTTCAGCCTCTGTTCCTGTGGGGGTTCCTCACTTCTCTTCTCTAGGGCCAGACTTTATCTCTTGGCTTCCCTTGGCTCTCTCCATGTTCTGGCTTGCTTAGCATCTCATGGCGATGTCTGCTGGGCTCCAAGCATCTCCAAAATCCGTGTCTCTGTTCTCCAAATGTCCACATCTGTGTCAGCTCTGCTGTGAAGTATCTGTCGGCTTTGAGGCTTCTGTCATTTCTCCAAAATATTTCCTCTTTTAAAGGATTCCAGTAAACTAATCAAGACCCACCTGGAATGGATGGAGTCACATCTCCATCTAATCAAAGGTCATATCCAGGGCAGGCCACGGTGGCTCAGCAGGCAGAGTTCTCGCCTGCCATGCTGGAGACCTGGGTTCGATTCCCGGTGCCTGTCCAAGCAAAAGAAAAAAAAATTGAGTGTTCCACCTCTCTGTGGAGGTAATCTAATTAAAAGTTTCCAACCTACAGTATTGAATCAGGGTTGAAAGAAACGGCTGCTCCCACAAGCCTGGATCAGGATTAAAATATGGCTTTTCTAGGGTCCTTGATACTTTCAAACTGGCATAAATGGGTTTTCAGAGGAAGACACATTATTGTATTCACGTGGATATAGTGCACAGTATTCTTAAGTCTAGTAGGAAATCACGTTGTTTTGATACATGGGTGTCTGTTGCTGAGAACTTCCAAGTGGCTATAAAATGCTTCTCTTTGTAGGGATGGTTTGGGTGCCATGCAAGCCACTAGAGGAAGGTATCCATTGTGTCAATCCCAATATCTTGGCCTTTTGTCCTTAGTAAGGGTGGCAAGATACCTGGGGGATTTTTGAAGGGAGTGGTAACAGGATAATGCGGCTTGGGCACCAAGCAAGATGGTCACCGTTGTTGTACTTCCAAGCACGAAGAACTTTAATCTCATTTCAACATAAGGAAGCCCAGAGGAAGAGATTTGGATTTCCATTTTACAACTGGCAACATTGAGGCTCAGAGAGGTTGAGTGACTTGCCCAAGGCAGCTCAGCTAGTAAATGGCAGTTCTGGAATTTGAAGCCAGGTTTGTTTGACTCTGCAGCTGGATCTCCTCATGGCACATCAAAAGGCCATGAGTAGGTTCTAGTTTCTCGCATCACTGAAATATGGACATGATGGCACGACGGGAGAATTCCTTTTCCAGGCCTCTTCTTAAAATTCTTTGATGGGTCTCCTGTTTCTGTGAAAAGCACCACCAATCCTTCGGCTGGGCCTGAACAAACAGGAGGGCATGAGACGGAGCAGCGGAGGGGAAGGAGAGCCAGCAAAGCTAGGCAGAGATGCCGGCTCTGAGCAGAGAGAGTTTCTGCTCCTCTCTCCCTCCCTCCTCTCCTCCAGCCATCTGGAATTTGGATGAGTTTGGAGAAAGAAGAGTGATGCCGGGAAAAGGAGGAAATGAAAGGGAAGAGAGAGGAGCTGGAGGGATGAGGGGCCGTATTGGGAGGGAATATTCTCTGTCTCCTGACATGATGACCGTACCACTCCTTGGCACCTCTTCTGGCTGGCATTGGGCTGGGCTGTCTCCCCCACACCCTGGGATGTATTAGCTCCATTTTCTAAAGCGGGCCTAGACTTAGAGAGGGTTGTTAATGTGGTCAAGGTCACACAGCTGGCAAGTGACCAGATCTGTGGGAGACCCAAACCGTGCAGGCTCTACCGCCCTGCTTGGCCTCTCTGCACAGGGCAGCTCCGGGATGGCCCCTATCGACGTGGCCAAGGACGAAGAGCTGTCCACAGGCCCCACTGGCTCCAGGGGCACAGCCAGGCGCCCGGGATACTGCTGATGGGCACGGAACTGGGAATCAGCCAGACCTGGATGTAACCCATTTTTTTAGGCTTAGGTCTAGCATGACCTCTGGCCCCAGCCCTTCCTTTCTCTGAGCTGCAGTTTCCTCAGCAAAATGGGAGAAAGAAGGCATCTACCCAACAAGGCTGTGGGCGTGAAGATGAAGTTGAACTGCCGCCCACTTCGTTCTCCCCCTGGCCAGGCTGGGGTCACCTCTGAACATCTCCCAACAGGAAAACATCCTTGAGGGGATCTAAGGAGATGCCAGCTCCTGGAGCCCACCTGGAGGCTGCTGCTGGCTGAGGGGTTGGGCGCAGGTGCCTTGTTGAGGGGCTACCGCCCACTCTCTCTCAGGTGAGTGCCAAGAAGGAGGGTGAGGGAGGGCCCTGCGTGCCCCGCTTCTCTGCTGCCTGCCCACCTGGCCCGTTATTCTGAATCAAGTATGGGAAACTCTTTCCCCTTACGGCCAAGTCTTTCCCAGAAACCTTGTCAGTCCTTTACGCAGGTTGATCCTTGGCAGAGACAACCCACCCATACTTCGGGCACCCAGAGCATCCTTAACGTGGAGGAAGAGGAAGCATGGGAAGCTGGAACCGGGCGCTCCCACCCCAGCCCTCTCTCACCCCCCATCCTGCCCCACCCTGAGATCACCAGGCAGCCCAAAGTGCTCCCTGCCAAGGTGTGAGCTGCCACGGTGGCTGCATGCCACAGCCCAGGGACTGCAAGGGTCTAAACAAGCCGGACGAGAGGGATGGACTTGGAAGAGGAGCGTTTTGCAGCGGAGAAGGGGGCTGCGTTGTGACTTACACAGAAATCACTTAAAAAGTCCACATGTCGTTTGACAACTCCATTGCCAAACAACCTGCTTCATTCATATATACTCGTAATTGTTATACTCTTTCATTCTTCTGATTTTAAAGGACATAAAAGTCCAACATGTAGTGGGGCCCTAAAAGCATCGTGTTCTAGTTTGCTAGCTGCCAGAATGCAATGTACCAGAAATGGAATGGCTTTTAAAATAGGGGAATTTAATGAGTTGCTAGTTTACAGTTCTAAGGCCGAGAAAATGTCCCAATTAAAACAAGTCTATAGAAATGTCTAATCAAAGGCATCCAGGGAAAGATACCTTGGTTCAAGAAGGCTGATGAAGTTCAGGGTTTCTCTCTCAAGTGAGAAGGCAGATGGTGAACACAGTCAGGGCTTCTCTCTCAGCTGGAAGGGGACATGGCAAATATGGCATCATCTGCTAGCTTTCTCTCCTGGCTTCTGGTTTCATGAAGCTCCCCGGGAGGTGTTTTTCTTCTTCATCTCCAAAGGTCACTGGCTGGTGG
Organism: Tamandua tetradactyla; assembly: GCF_023851605.1. Taxonomy (NCBI): domain Eukaryota; kingdom Metazoa; phylum Chordata; class Mammalia; order Pilosa; family Myrmecophagidae; genus Tamandua; species Tamandua tetradactyla. The sequence continues at coordinate 92,395,708 of NC_135329.1, read as the reverse complement.
ACTCTCTGCTTCGTGGTGCTGCAGCATCCTCTTCTCTCTCTGAATCTCCCTCTCCAAAATGTTTCCTCTTTTATAGGACTTCATAAACTAATCAAGACCCACCCAAATGGGTGGAGACATGTGGTCCCTTAATCCAGCTTAACAACCACTCTTGACTAAATCACATCATCCAGGGAGATGATCTCATTACAGTTTCAAACATACAGTATTGAATAGAGATTATTCTACCTTTACGAAATGGGATTTATATTAAAACATGGCTTTTCTTAGGGGGCATGCTTCCTTTCAAAGCAGCATACATCATGACCCTAATTGCCGTGTACCCAGTGGAGACGTGGCCCCAAAGATCCCCTGTGGTGAGGGGTGGGAACTAGAGCTGGGGGGATGCAGAGGGGTCCTTGACAAGGAATAGGTGGGAAAGCTCTGGATCCAAGGCTGCAAACAGAACCCAACGCACCTGTGCGAGCTGTGGGGCGATGAGGCTTGGGCATGTTCTCACCCTCTCTGAGCCTCTGCGTTGTGCAACAGGGCTCGTCGTGTCTCTGGGACGGATTCGTGGTGCAGGCGAGTGGAGGGGGCACTGGAAGTGGGAGCACAGGTGCGTTCAAGCATTCTATAGCTACCGTTCCCAGCTCCCTGCAGAGGGGGAGAGTGGGTTCCTGGTGCCGGCAACCTTTGTTCCCCCCCTCCAACATGTCCAGGTCCGTCTTGTGGCAGCCCGGTGCACAGAGACTGGGTGCAGCCGGCCGAGCCCGCGACAGGGTGTTGTGCAGGTACGCGAGCCTGCCAAGCCCCTTCCCCTCCTCTCGGAGACTGGAGGTGGAGGATGCTGTGCTCTCCAGGGGTGTCTGGGCATCTGTGTGCTCCCCCTGCCCACTCCTCGGTGGCCCTTAGGAGCTCCCAGAAATTGGCCTGGCTCTCAGACAGGCGTCCGGCCGGCTGTGGCTTCACTCAGCACTGCCTGTGACACAGGCTCCCGAGGTCTGCCGGTGACCACGTGGGTTCATCCCGCTCAGGCCAGGAGCTGCTCTGCCCCTCTGCAGTGGCAGCAGCCTCCAGAAGGGAGCTGATGACCCTGTCAGGGGAGGGGGTGCAGGGGCTGGGGGGAGGATCATCATGCCAAGTGCTTCAGGGAAGAGGGGCTGCTGCAGCGGGTGTGGGGTCTCTGTGGGGGGGCCTGGGCACGTTGGGCAGCTCCACCCTCACCCCAGCATCACCTCTGGGTCAGCCTGGCTCACGGTGTCAACCCACCCAGTAAATCCCCAGGGAGGACCTTTGTGGGTCTGGCATGGACGTGGGCTCTTCGGGTTTGAGAGGCAGGAAATACAGAAAAAAGCAAATATGCTGGTTTGAAAATATTATGTACTCAAGAAAAGCCATGTTTTAATCCTGATTCAATCTTGCAGGGGCAGCTGTTTCTTTTCATCCTGATTCAGTACTGTAGAATGGAAACACCCAATTGTGGTATGATTTTTGATTAGATGGAGATGTGACTAAACCTATTCCAAGTGGGTCTTGATTAGTTTACTGGACTCCTTTAAAAGAGGAAGCATTTTGGAGAGAGAAAATGACAGAAACCAGAGAACTGACAGAATTGACAGAGAGAGATGCAGACATGTGGAGAACAGAGACACAGATGTTTGGAGAAGCTTGGAGCCCAGCAGATGTCACCATGAGATATTAAGCAAGCCAGAACCTGGAGAGAGCCAAGGGAAGCCAAGAGATGGAGGCCAGACCTGAGAAGCAGAGTGAGGAGCCCCCACAGGAGCAGAGGCTGAGCACAACGGAGCCCAGGAGCAAGGGACCAGCCGCCAGTGACTTCTCAGCTGACAGAGGTGTTACTGCCCATCGGCCTGCCTTGAATTGAGGTATTGTTCTCTGGATGCCTTAGTCTGGACATCTTTCATAGGCTTAGAACTGTAAGCCTGTCAATTATTAAATTTCCTTTATAAAAACCATTCTAGTTCTGGTATATGGCATTCCAGCAGCTTTTACAAACTAGAACACCAGGCGCTGAATAAATCGGCTGGCAGCAAATCCAGGCTCAAATGGAAGGGTCCAGATGGCTGGAAATAATAGTTATAATAATAACTAATCTGTGCATCATGAACTATGTGCCAGGCAGCGCATCAAGGTCTTTATCAGCTCTCCCTCCTTTGGTCCTGGGGTAACCCCATGCAGGGGAGGAGGAGGCAGGGACAGCCTCACTGACAAACGTGCCTCACGTCAAGCAACTCGCAAGTGGCAGAGGCCGGATTCCAGCCGAGGCTGGGTGGCCCCTGAGCCCCTGGGCCCCTGCCCTCGTCCCCATGGCATCGCCTCTGCTCCCCATCCCGGGTACCTGCTGGCTCTCACCATCTTACGGAGGAAGGGCCCCCGGGAAGCAGGAGGGAGGAAAGGTATAGAGAAAGGAAAAAGCAGGAGCATGCAGGGGGTGGAGGGGGGGCCCACGGAGGAGGGAACCAAGGGGAAGCAAGCCCAAGAGAAGTTTCGGGGGCCTGTGAGGGTGCCATGTCCCGTGTAAATCACCCACGACCAGTTTCTGAATCCTGGGAGACGGGGCAGATGTGTCCAAGGGGAAGGCAGGAGGGATGCTCACTCCCATATCCAGCTCGCCCAAAGGTGGGAGCCCTGACAGCAGAAGGAGCAACTCGAGGAAGAGACATAGCAGGCTGTGCCCCCGCCCACAGCCCTGGTCAGGACCCATGCAGCTCACGCCCCGTGTCTACAGAGTTCTCATGGGGACAGCACTCTTCCACTCACATCTGAACAGTCTCCTGTCAATGAGCACGTAAGCAAATAAATAACCATCGGGAGAGGAATTCCACCCAGAGTTTCCCTGGGAAAAAAAAGCAAAGCAGAAATCAGATCAATAGTTCTTTTCTTTTTTTTTTTAATTAAAGATAGCATGGTTTCAAGGGGAGAAAAAAGGACTTAAAGTAGATATGAAAGAGACTAGAGAACAGAAACTAAGATGACATTAAAGGGAGGAAAAAAGTGGTTTAGAGGATCTTGGAAAAGAAATAAAAGAGAAAAAAAAATGATCAAAGAGATAAGGCCACATTAGAAACTAAAAACAAACCGTAGTAGTTCATGCAAGATAAAGAGGAAAGAATAGCAAGATAGATATGGCTATGGAAACAATCATAAATGTGGAAGAATCTTTCTGGGAAAGAAAACAGAATGAACAAATCAGGAAAATGAGAAGTAAAAATTTTAATAGAAGGCAAACCTTCCTGAGTTATGGAAAGGTGGAAATTTGCATAGTCAAAAAATATATATCATATCCCAGTAAAAAGTAATCATGATCAGTACCAAAACATGTCCTGATAAATGAATAGAGTGCCAAGAAACTGTGCTTTGTGTGTTCAGGCCGGGAAAGCAAATCTCACAGTAGGGAAGAGGCTTGGGGTGGGGGGGGTCCTAGGAGCAGGCCAGCTTCTGACTCCCTCTTTGGGCCGACGGGCAGAACTCAGTGAATGTAGCACCCACAAGGCTTCTTGATAAAGAAAAACTACTTAACAACAAATTTTGCCATCCAAGACATGAATCACAATGAAGAACTCTGGAATAAGGAAGCTGCGATGGAAGCTGCTGTGGCAAACACTTAAATACGTACATATAAAATTAAGATTATAGAAAAGATATACTGCAAAAAATAAAACTCCACTACAGATACCTAGATGTGTTGATTAAAATAAAGCAGACGCATGTTTAAATGACTATGTCTGGGTATAAAAAGGTAAGAGAGCCATGAGGACAAGAAGCTGAGAGGAACTGGACACCAAGAAGCAGGCAATTCCTTAGGACATGAGTTGCCCTAAGGGCACCTAGAAATATCCTCAACCTCAATCCCTGGTTTTAACAACCATTCAGGAGAGATAAAGGCAAAGCTTTGGGCCCTTGCAGGCATAACACAGAACTGAGATCCTTGGAAAAATCTAGAATCCTTAACAAGCTACCCCTTTCAGAAAGACGGGTAGAAAGGAATTAAGAAGAAAATGGGTCTGTCCTGGCCTTGTTTGGAATAAGACAGAAAGAGCAGAGAAGAAGAGAGAGAGGATCCCACCCCCAAAAATCTAAAGCCTGTCCTCACATGGATTCTGGGCCTAAATTTACCCTTCCTGAAGAATATCAAGCTGAGATTTGTTTTAATCTGTTTCAGAGTTGGTGCTCCCCAGGGCTCCTGGCAGAAGCCGACACAAATCCCTGCAGAGGCTCACGCTCAGCCCGGCCGCTCACGGTCCCACAGACTGAGATCAGCCAGCCCGGAACGCACAATAAAAATGGAACAAATGCACAAGGAGACAACCCTTCACACTCAATTGTCAGTAGAGAGAACAAACATCAGAATTAGACCACCAGAGACGTCACCTAATGGAATTATCGGGAACAGGATAAAAAGTAGTATGTTGGGGATGCAAGGGTAGTTTAGAGGTAGAATTCTCACTGCTGTGCAGGAGACCTGGGTTCGATTCCTGGCCCACGCGCTCCTCACGCCCCCCCCCCCCAAAAAAAATCAACAAATGGTGCTGCAATAACGGGATAGTCTCATGGAAAAAGAATGAAATGTGACCCCCATGGTATAGCATACAATAAAAAAAGGTAGTATGCTATAAATGTTTACAGAAACAAAAAAATGGAATGAAAAACATAAGCAAGGAACACAAGACAGTCACAAATGACCAAACAGATTTGAAAACAAAATGCAATATCTCAAAATGAAAAATATAATTATTCAACTAAAGAGATAGCTTGAACAGCAGATCAGGTGTGTCTGAGAAAGAATTAGTGAAGCAGAAAAAAAGAGTTGAAGGAATTACCTACAATGCAAGTCAGAGAGAAAAAGAGATGGAAAAGAACTCAGAATTCCTCCGGGGTCCCCACTTGGAGAAAGCCATGAGCTGGATCCTGCAGATGGTTGAGGGTGGACAGAAGAACAGAGGCTCAGCTGGCAGAGGTGGGCAGTGACCTGTGTGCCTTCTGCCCCACTATATGTCCCCACCCCTGATTCTTCTTTGACAGGGAACAGAGGATGGTTTAGTTTGGGGAGGTAAATTGGTCTCTGAAATTTAAACCTCACACTTCCCTTTCAAACCCTCAGCCTATCTGTCATCCAGGAATTTACCTAAATCTAGCTCTTTTTGTAAGGCATTCGGTTTCCAGTCTGTTCCTCATGGGCTCATCATTTTCCCTGGGTGTACAATGAATGGGTCTCTAACAACCCTAATATTACATTACTTGATGTCATTCTGAGCTGATGAATTCCATATTTGTCCTGCTTACTCGTCCGCTCTTCTTAAGGTTAGTCAGAGGTCGAGAGGTGCTTTGAAGGAGTTCTACCAACTCTACCAACCAAGAACACTGCCATTAAGTCTAAAATTCCACCATTAGAGAATAATTTCTTTGGAGGTGAACATTGCCTTACTTAGAGTCCAATCATTATTTTGTCTCAGATGCCCCTGGGGAACTGACAACAATTAATTAATCTGCGTTGTCAGTGAACCTCGAGGTGGGTTATTTTAACAGATTACTTTCAATAAGACCGCAGCAAAGGAGATTGATGGGGGGGGGGGGGGGCAGAAAAAGAGGTTCTGGCCCCTAGTCTTGCAGTGTGGGAGAAGGAAGGTTGCTTCCACCACGTCGCCGTGGCTTTCCCTTTCTGTGGGGACCCTCCCATCATCCCTCCCATCTTCATGCACAACGGCCCAAACCCATCTGGCCAGTGGGTGGCAGTGCAAGGTTGAAAACAAGCATCTCCGCTGACTTCCACAGGAGCAGGGGCTGTGAGCGTGCGACCTGCTCCTTTCTCGGGTGGCCTCAGCGTGCAGTCTGCAGGAGGGGGCCGCAGGGACGCCGGGCAGTCGAATGGAGGGCCAGCCTCCGCCTTTGTAACTCTGGTCGCGGCTCTTGGGAGGTGGGCAGATGGAAGCAGGGCCAGAGTGGCGTGGCTGTAAGAGATCAGAATAAGCCAAGGCACTTCTGCTTTACCAGGGGCCTCAATTCGGGGATCAAATGACATGTTAGGGATTAAAAGGCTTTAGTGACCTTTTTGGGGTTGTACCCCCGTGAGGGCCGAGACTCTTTCGGTCCTGCTGTTGGCATGGGGGCCTGGTGAGTGCGTCCAGCTTCACCAGTCCGAGACCTCAGTTGGGTTGGGAGTTGGACTGGGTGGGGGTGACAGGGCAGAGCCAGGGAGCCCTGGGGAGTGGTCCTGTCCCCACGGGGTGGTTTGCTTATTGGAAGAAGGGGTAGAGGAGGAGGCAGCTTGCACTGGGGAAGCAGATAAGAGGGTGAAAAACAGATGCCTTCCCCTCCCTAAGTCTCAGCTCTTCAGAGGTGAGCTCAGAGTTTGGAACAAGGGCTGCCCTTGTCTCACCCCTCCCAGAGTCCTTCTACTCTCATCCGAATTGGGCAGCTTTTGGTGCTTTCTCTCACAACCTCCTCGGGGGCTCTGGGCAGCTCCCAGCCAGCAACACTGGCTTGCCTCTCCCTTCCTTGCCCTCACCTGCCCCAGGTAACCCTCTTGAGTGAGAGAGAAAAGTGAGCTGCTCAAAGTAAATGTCTCTCTCTGAAGTACACATTCCAATATGCACGGCAGATTGTCTAACAAGCAACCAATATAATTCTTTTTTTTTAAAACTGTGATAATAATTACATACAACATAAATTTCCCATTTTAACCACGTTCAAATATACAATTCAGGGATGTAAATTACATTCACAATAACGTGCTACCAACACCACCACATGGTAACAAAACCTTTCCATCACCCCAAGCAGAAACCCCTGCACCCAGGAAGGAATAAGTCCCCATTCCCCGCCTCCGTCTCTGGTAACCTTTCATCTATTTGCTGTCTCTATGAATTTTTATTTATCCTTTTGTGCCTGGTTTATTTCACTCAACATATTGTGGTATGTATCAGTACTTTATTCCTTTGCAGGGCTGAGTCTGTTCCATGCATACACCACATTTTGTTTACCCATTCATCCGTTGATGGACACCTGGCTTGCTTACATCTTTTGGCAATTGTGAATAATGCTTCTATGAACACTGACATGCAAACATCTGTTCAAGTCCCTGCTTTCAATTTTTTTGGGGTATACATCCAGAAGTGGGATTGTCGGGTTCTAATTCTATGTTTAGCTTTCTGAAAGTTTCCCCAGAAGTGGGACTTGAGGAAATGGACTTCCCCACAGCCCTCCTCATTCCAGGCAACCAAGAAACCCTTCCTGTGCATGGGCTGACCCACGCGGAGGTGGGGGGTAGCATTTTGGCTCAATGGTCCTTTGATTTCTCGTCACAGCAGTGCATTTGTGGGGTCATCAAGTCTATCACCCAAATCCTGGTAGCCTAAGATTTGTCCTAAAAAGAGCAGGTGACAATCCTCTCATAACTATGGGTCCCACGGAGCTATTGTTTCCAGTGTCAGCTCTAAACCTTCTTTTTAGAGTGCACAAAACACTCTAAAACATTTTTTTTTCCTGTGCACAAAACATTCTGTGGCTGGTTTGAATGTTTTTCCTTGTTTCATGTCCAATCCCCCACTTCTAAGAAGTTCTAAACAGAGGGGAGGCAGGATGTGGTAAAGAAATTTGCCTGGTTTGGAAGGAGGATGGTGTTAGAAGACTTTGAATCCCTTCATTAAAGAGCGGCCCCTGGGGAGAAAGGCTCAGCGGGCATCACGATGGCAGACTGACAGCTGTACAGCTGGGTTATGAGGACAGCAGGCTGGGGCCTGCAAGCTGCAGAGATGTCCCATCCCAGCCCTCAGATGCTCTGTCTATTCTCTAGGGTCTTAACCATCCCATCTGTAACTCATAGAATAAGCAATTGGTGAGAGCTCCTAGCTGGTTGATACTCAGCACGTGCCTCAGTTTCCTGACTGCACGGAAGTCCCATCATTGCCTCTCCAGAGAGGATGAGCATTCCAACTCAGAGAAGGTCTGTGGATGGTGCAGGACGGGGCATTCCCTGAGATCTGCCCAGCCAGGGGCCCATTCATCACTGCATCTACAGGTAAGGCTGTCAGGGGAGAGCGTTGCGGTGGAATCCGAGGCTGATGAGAGCTTGCAACTCCACAGGGTGGGACCCCTTCTGCCCATTCTTGCTGCAGCCATCCACTCCCTCTGCTGTCCTGTCAGGAAGGAAGGGCGGTGGTAAGGCTTGGTGACTGGGCAGCACTCCAGCTCTCCTCACCTGAGACTGAAGCTGGAGACAGCCAGTGGGGTAGGAAACATGCAACTAGACTTGGCCAGCACCCCAACATCCCTCCCTCCAACCCCCATCCTCCCAGCCCTCTCCCACCACCCAAACCCAGGCTCCCCTGAGTTCTCTCCAAGTCCCCTTCCTTGAGCATCTTAGCCTGATTTCCAGAACTGCATGTGCCGAGAGTAGGCAGAGCAGCACAGGATACAGGGCATGGAGCAGCACAGGGAGTCCTGGGGCATGACCACTGCCTCTTCCTTCCTTCCAGTCCCAATTCCTTCATCAGTCAGCTTGGTTCGGTGACCCCATTAGTCAGACGCCAGATGGGGGTCTATTCCCCAGGGAAGCTCCTGCACAGAAGGGAGTGATCTGAACGTTGGATCAGTGAGGCTGGAACATTCCACCCCTGAGCTAGGCAGCTTCCAACCAAGGCATGCAGACAGGGGGTCTGCAACGTGATAGCCCACGGAGGGGCCAGGGGAGTGGCTGGGGTGGGCCATACCCTCTCCCAGAGTCCTGGGCAAGGACCCCGGCAGGACAAGGATACCGACCTGAGACTTGCCCATTGTTATTAGAAAGAATGAGGACCAGGCCTCTTCTATTGGAAGAAGGGAACCAATTATGGAGCACCTACTGTTTACTGAGCCTCTTCCCACCCATTATGTCATGTGTTTTCCTGACCCGCCTGTGATGAGGATATTTATGGGTCTACTTTGCACGAGAAACTGAGGCCCACTGGGTTCCGCTAGTCTGATTTAAGCCCAAGGATGACTGACTCCAAAGCCAGCATCCTTCTTCTACCCGCAGAGTTCGTCCACCCCGCCAGCCTCACCTCCTCTCTCCGTCAGCTTGCTAGTGTAAGCCTACACTGCCCTCCTCTCCCACCCCAACTCCTGTCCTCCCTCCCTCGTTTGCTCCATCCTCGCCTCACTTGCTCTCACTCCCAACTGCCCAATTCACACACAGCCAAACCTCCCTGTAGGGCTGGGGTACGATTCTTCCTGACTCTCAAATCACACAAATTCCCCCACAGCCTCCCAGCTCCACTTCCCACCAATCGTGCCATCTTGGGAAAGGGATCCCACCCCTCTGAGCCCTGTTTCTTCATCTGAAAGGGTGCGATGATGCCTTCCTTTCAGGGTGCTCACCAAAGTCAAGGGGGAGTAAAGCCCCTCGTGCGAGAGTGGCATAGGGCAGGTGCTCAGCTAACACAGGCTCTCTTTCCCCAGAGAGTTCAAGGCATCAGCTGGGTGGGAAGGGGTCTGCAGGAGACAGAGCCGTGAATGATAAGCCGCTCACTCCCCACGGGCAATCACCAGTGGGTGCATCCACGTGCGCGTCTGAGCTGCTGCGCTGCGCCCATAACCTCAGCCTCCAGGGAACAGATACGGAGCAGGCGAAGGGTCCCTGGGTCAGCAGAACCCATATCGCGGCTTCCCGCTCTGATCTGAGAGGGCAGCTTCCTTCTTTCTTCGGAGGTGCCCCTCATGAGAGGCCCTGGGGACAACAGAGGCAGCTCTGGCTTTAGCAGCCCTGCAGTGTTTAGAATCTGTGGGCAGGGAGGCCCTTTAAACACCAGGCTTGGAGAGTCACAGGGCAAACCAGGAAGCATCGTGATTTTTCCTAACGAATCACAGCAGGGGCTTTCACCTGGGCTTGTGCGTGAAGCCGCCTCATGGGACACAGCCTGGGCCCCCCATTGGCTCTCACTCCCAGGTCCTTGATGGCCCGAAGGAAATAATCTGGGAGGTGGGCAAGGTTTCTGAACAAAGCTGTTGACCCCTGTGTTATTTACTGACATGCACACGGGGGAAGCCCCATTTGTGCAGGGGTAAATAAAGCCGGGAGAGCTAAAGCCAGCAAGCGACACCATTCCGCAATGTGCTGGGCCTAAGGGGCAGTCGCTGTCTGGGGATCCGGCTCTCTGCGCACCCTGGGGGCGGTGCTCGGGGTCCGCAGTGCACCTGCGCATAAGGTGGGGCTGCCGTCCAGGACCGTCAGCCTGGGTTCTGCCCTTTACAGCCCTTTCCACCGAGCAGAACTGAGACACGTCAACTGTGGCACCTACAGGCTGCTCCCTTGGGCTCTGACTGCTCTGGGTCTCTCTGAATTGGTTTCTCATCCTTAGAGTCTGGAACAGCACATAGTTCGTTCTTGCGGTGCGTGAATCAGCAGACGCGGAGGCAGACAAGGGGCGTGGTGGAGGGTCTCCTCGGACCCGCTGAGAAGGTGGAGGCCAGCTAAAGGGGGACCTGCCTTGCTCAACCCACTGCTTTGGCCTGGGGTTTTCCTTCTGCACCCCGGCTTTCCACTCAGTGGGGCTTGACCACATGCCAGCTGTAAATGTCTGCGTTTTGGGGGTTCACTGAACACCAGATGGAAAGCCAGTGTGGTCAGAACCACGCACACAGCAGGGTTTTCCACAGAGATGTCCACCCTACAGAAAGTCAAACAGTGAGAACCTCCAGCCAGAGGATTTGGGGGTGGAGGGGGCAATGCCTGCCCTGTCTTAGTGGCAGGAAATAGAATCTGTGCCTGGAAGTAGGAGAATGGGGCGCGGGCCTGCCTACCTGGTCCTCTGGCTGGGTCTCTGACCTCCACCCTGGCCATGAGTGTGGGCGAGGGCAGCGTTGTGGGAGGCAGGACAATGGCTTGGGGAGTTGTGCAGAGCTGCCAGGGGTTTGGTGGGGCCTTACTATGATGCAATCCTCTATTTCTAGTGACAAAATAAAGGTGCTAGGTGTAGGCAACATTAGCACACCTGTTTGCTGTGGTAGGTTATGTCATATGGCTGTGTTGACAGCTGTTCTTTGACAATCTCTCTCTTCTGCAAACCATGTCCTCCTGCAGCCCTTCCATGGCTCACAACAACAACACAACACATCCCATACTCGTGCAAACATTTAAAAAAAAAAGAAAGATGAAGGCTTTGTATTATCCCTATTGAATGTACTAAATTACTACACTCTCCTTCCTAACTAAATTATTAAATTAGCTGTGGTAACTGTATTAATTTCTTTGCCAAGTGAAAAACTCAGCAAATGATCCATGGGTCTAGTAACATTTGCAGAAAGGTATCCTGAGATGATGCTTTGGCAATAATCAGATATCAGCAACAAGGAACCCATTAATCAACATTTAGAAAATGTTCCTCTACATTCTCTGAGGAAAGCAAGCTTTGGTCTCCATCCTCTTTCACCGGGATCTCTCCTTGTCCAAAAATAACTGCAAAGACCAGCTTTCACGGTGTCTTCCTCTCTCATTCGGTGTGTGCATCTGTGTGTGTGTGCACATGGAGGCAAGTGCAGGTGTGTGATATGCTTAAATTTCATCCTGATTCTAAGTCATGGCCCATTAAGGAAGTCTGCGTGCAAAACTCAGGAGCTACTAAATATTACACTATTTATAAGTAATCTGTTGCCCAAGGCATTGAGCTACTTAATGAAGCCTTGAATTAATGTGTAACTTAAGAAATAGATCATTCTACAAATATAGGCTACCAGAAGCATAATTTAAGCTCTACTATTTACTTCACTACTTGGATGGGGGTAAAAGAAGGAGTGAATGGATCCAAACAGCAATTAAGGAAATATATTGAGTCATGCATTGTGCAAATTACTTCATAAGCATGTCTCTTTTTGGTGAGCATAGTAACCCTGTAAGGCAGACACTACTACTATTCCCATTTTGCAGATAAACAAATTGAAGCTTAGAAAGTTTCATGTAACTAGCCCAAGGTCATACAAGCAGAGGATGATGCAGTAGAATTCAAACCCAACTGCAAGTGACTGAATATGGTATCTCTGGGGTAGAAAGAGTGAGGCAAAGGGTGGGACATCTGTGCCAAATGCAAATATGGAGCTTCTTTGCCAAATGGGGATTTCAACTGGGTGGAGGATGCAATGAGTAAAGGTGAAATTGGGGAGAACCATGAAGGTTTCATGCCAGCGCCCCAGGGAGAGGGAACTGTCTGGCGAGCAATCTGCTGAACCGCAGGGAGCCTCCCTGCCAGAGGCTGTCCAGCCGGTGAACTGGTCACTTCCTGGGAGACCAGTAAGCCTGGGCAGGCCCTGCAGAATGGCTTGTGGTTAGTCAGCTGGAGACCCGAGAATAGGGGGGACCGGCTGGGGGCCTTGGCGGGAGCCGCTGTCATTGCTGCTTTTGAGCCATAATCATTTGCATTCCTGACAGTCACAGCCGGGTAATTAAATATAAGCCCCAGGGCCTAAGGAGGCCCACAGTGAGGTGGGAAGTTCTCCTTGCTGTGAGAAGTTCCAAGTTTCAGACTAAAGTAATATTAGGGGTAGAGATTGTACAACTACCGGGTGTGGTAGACGAGAACCTGGAGACCCTGAAAAGAACGGTGACTAACTCATGGTCACAAAACTAGGTGATAGCAAAGCCAACGCCCCAGTCTTGTCCCTTCCTTGATGCACTGTTTAAGGATAGTATTTAGGTGTCTATTTAGACCAGGATGTTTTTATTCCCAGCAGCCCGTGCATAGTATCTTTCTGTATTGTTACTTCATCCCCCCCCCCCCCCCACTTTTTCTTTAAATTAAAAAATTTTTCTTTTTTTAACATAGGCAGGCACCAGGAATCAAACCTGGGTCTCTGGCTTGGCAGTGAGAACTCTGCCTGCTGAACCATTGTGGCCCACCCTTGTTATCTCATTTTAATAGCGATACTAAGCGTATCACCTTTCAACCCTCAGCACAAGCTTATGGAGATGGAATGATCCTCTTCCTCTTTTCCAGATGGGGTAATAGAGGAACAGAGAGGTTAAGTGACTTGCCCAGTGGTAGTCAGCAGAAGAACTGGGATGCAAACATAAAAAGCCTGGCTCTGGAGGTCAACCTCTTAACCACTGCAATGGTCTGCCTCTCAGAAATCTTTGTTTGAAGGGCCAGAGCAGAAACTTGAGCTTTTATATTTGCAGACGGTAAAAATAATGAAGACAGGAAATAATTTTTTGTAAAGTTAAGTCTCCTTGGAACATAGCTATGCCCATCCGTTTCCCTGTTGTCCGTGGCTGTGTGTGCAACTACAATGGAGAGTTGAGTAGTTCTTACAGAGACCAAACGGCCTGCAAAAGCCAAAGACACTTCCTCTGGGCCCTTGCAGAAAAACCATGAGACGTCTGTTCCAGAACATCATGTACTCCTGCTCTCACCAGCTGAGTCAGATGTCCAACGCTCAGTTGCATCTGGTTCCAAACCTGTTTGTGCCGGTGGCATTTATCTTTGTAAGTATATCATTTAATTGAATAGTATAAAAATCAATGAAATAAGAGTGTAAAAAGAAAATGTCATTTCTATGAAAATTAGGTTAAATTCCTTGCAAAGGCTCAATAAATACAAATCACTAAAAACAATTGCTATTAAGTCAGGTGTGGGCAAGAGAGTTGTATGGCATTGGGGGGTGGGGCACCGGACAAAACTAGAATAACCAGGCAGAAGGCTTCATAAACACTTTCAAGGATTGCTCTGGAGACGGAAACTGGAAATTGTAGGTAACACGCTACAGATGTGCTGTTAGAAAGGTGACACTCCACAGCAGACCTGTATCAGAGGAAAGACCTTCACCCTACATCAAGTTATTGGAGAATGGATCTGTATTTTTGAAAGTAAGATGAATTGTTTCAGGAATACACACCCATGCATGTTTTCAAAAATGTTTTATGGATCTCTACTTCAACTTTCTTTAACAAAATGGTCCAATCGTTAGTCCCAATAGAGCCAGATATGAGAAAATCCCACCGCAAGATTGCTGTTAAAAGAGGACCTACCCAGAGAATAAAAAAGTATTTGCAAAGTCCCCTTGGGGAACTGGGAAGCATGGAGGAAATATTAAATTTCCCTATCTGGAGAATTCCTGATATTCTCACAAGCAGTGGTGACAACCAATTCAATAGACTGATTCCTTGATTTTGGGGCTTGTCCTTATGAAACTTATTCCTGCAAAGGAGAAGTTGAATCTACTTATAATTATGCCTAAGAGTCACCCCAAGAAAACCTCTTTTGTTGCTTAGATGTGGCCTTTCTCTCTAAGCCAACTTGGCAGGTGAACTCTCTGCCCTCCCCTCTACATGGGACATGACTCCCAAGGGTATAAATCTCCCTGGCAACATGGGACAGAAATCCTGGGATGAGCCAGAATCTGGCATCATGGGATAGAGAAAGTCTTTTTGACCAGAAGGGGGAAGAAAGAAATGAGACAAAATAAAATCTCAGTGGCTGAGAGATCTCAAACAGAGTTAAGAGGTTATCCTGGAGGTTATTCTTATGCATTATATAGAAATCTCTTTTTAGTTTATGGTGTGTGGAGTGGCTGGAAGGAAGTACCTGGAACTGTTGAGCTGTGTTTCATGGCCCTGACTCACGAAGATGATTGTATAGCTACATATTTACACTGTGGTCATGTGATCATTAAAACTTTGTGTCTGATGCCCCTTTTATCCAGTGTATGGACAGATGAATAATAAAAAAAGGATAAAAATTAATAAGTAATAGGGGGGATAAGGGGTAAAAAAAATTGAGTAGATTGAAATAGTAGTGATCGATGAGAGGGAAGGGTAAGGGGTATGGGATGTATGAGTCTTTTCTTTTTCTGGAGTAATGGAAACATTCTAAAAACTATCGTAGTGATGAATACACAACTATGTGATAATATTGTGAGCCACTGATTGCATACTTTGGATGGACTGTATGTGTGTGAAAGTAGTTCAATGAAAAAATGTATTTACAAAGAGGCCCTTCCCTTCACACTGTTCTGTTTTCCCCATCTTTCCCTCCCTGCCCCTTCCTCCTCCCAGCCTGGACATCTCCATATGAGGAAGGAATAATGGGGAGAGGGGCTCTTGGAAGTTCCCTACAGAGGATCAGCAGTGATTTGTCTTGACTATGGGGGACTGGGGAGCCCACAGGAGATTCTATAGGTGCTTGGAGTGGTTGGGAGAGTAGTCACACTGAGCAAATAGTTAATTGAATGAATAAATAAATATATTGAGGACAACATGGGCCAGCTTTCTCACTGAAGAGGAATTTAAAAATACATGACATAGGGAAAGCTAGAAAGAGCCCTGAGGAGTTGGATGGAATTGGAAATGTCATGGGAACTCCTGGGTTTTTAAATACATTTACAAAGATAGATGTAAAAACAATGGTAAAAAAAATGCATCTTGATGTGTTGTGTGTGTGTTCACTGAAAGAATTGAGACAGCAAAGTCATCACAATTAAGGATGAGTACACCTTGCAGCTACATCTCAGTTTCTGAATAGCATCTCCCACAAACAAAAACCAATCAACCAACCAAAAAAACTTGTGACTTCTTGGAGCAACAGTTGATTCCAGGGCAGAGGCAGGGCAAGTACAAGGTGAGACTGGAACACCTTTTTGTGCCCTAAAATGAGAAAATGCTCAAAGAACGATGCAGATCTGTGAAACGGCCTTAGGAAGCAGCTTGATGAGGCTCTCTCTGTTCAAATTTAAGATAATTTGTGCAACAAAATAAATAAAGGCTCTAGAGTGCAACCCATTGAATCAAACAGGTAACCACGCTTCCATGCAGATAAAAATAAATAAACAAGAGGGAAAGAGAAAAGGAGTAAGTCTTCTGAACAGGAGAATGCAACTAGGGCAAAAGAAGGTCTGGTAGAAATAGAGCATAACCATTAGGCAGCCATCATGGTGGTTGATACAGGCAATAGACATCAAGGGTCCTAAGGTTGGCAGGTGGGGGTTGACGAGGAACAGGATATGGCATAAGATCAGAGTATTTCTCTACAAAGCACTAACCAATCTTGAAGGGGAAATGATCACTTTATGCTGGAGACAACAGCTGGACTAGGTGAACAGGTCAACATGCCGATGGTGGGAAGGTCAACCTGAGGTGCTTCCTGAGGGGTGTCCTAAGCAGAACAGCATCAAGTCTGTGGTTCTTACCAAGAATTATGACCAGAGTCGGCATGCCCAAACATTAGCTGGAGCCAGAGTGAGGTCATCCCATGGAATGAGAAGCCCATACTCTGTAAGACTCTCAGGGACAAACAAGACAAGGTAAGCTGAAGAATTGCTCCAGGTGGAAGGGGACTGATGAGACAAGACAACTAAGTGAATGTGTGATCCTGGACTGGATCCTGGACCATAAAAGAGAAATAGACATTTGTGGGACAACTGGTGAGATTTAAATTAGATATGTGCTTTAGATGGTAGAGTGTATTAGTGTTAATTTCCTGATTGAAAGGGTGGTGAAGTTTCAATGTAGGAGATGGTCTTTGTGTTGGGGAGTTATGTACTGGAGTATTTAGGGGGTTTGGGGAATAATTAGAGATAAAAAAACAGATGTGTGTTTCTCTATCTGTATTTCAGCATCTATCTATCGACATGCAGTGAAATATTAGCAATTGGGGTAGCTGAATGCAGAGTATGAAGGAGTTCTTTGTATTATTCTTGCAACTTTTATGTAGGTTTGAGACTTTCAAAAAGTTACAAAAGAGTAAAAGAAATTGAGAGATTTATTGGCTGGAAAATTTAAAAAGTGCAAAGTCATAAGAGCTTCAGGCATGGTTTAATCAGAACTCCAGCTTACTTTCTCTTTAACGCCCTCAACAATGCCCTTCTATGTCAATTTTATCCTCAGGCTGGTTTCCTCCTGATCCTAAAATGGTGGCCAGCAGCAGGGGCTATAGGCCCCCAAACTTCAGCCTCAGAGATGAGGTTAACTTGATTTGATTTATCCAAATTGGGAGCTCATCCGATGTTGGATGTGTGTGAAACCCACCCAAACCACAGAGTTGTTTCATCCTGGTGAAGAAAAGGTCCCTAAAGGGTAATAGGCATGTTGCTAGCAAAGGAAAGTAAGGGCATTTCCCTAGGCAGGTGTGTTGGTTTGAAACTGTTATATGCCTCAGAAAAGCCATGCTTTTTTAATTCAACTTGTGGGTGCCGACTTATTATGGGTGGGACGTTTTGTTAGGTTGTTCCCATGGAGATGTGACCCCACCCATTCTAGGTAAGTTTTAATCTGTTTACTGGAATCCTTTAAGAGAGGGACATTTTAGAGAAGACACAGGTGCTTGGACACATAGAAAGTAAAACACTTCAAGAGGTGCTAGGCTAAAAGATGAAATCCAGAGTTTGCCCCAAAGAAGCTAAGGACCCACAGACTTTTAGAAAGAAAGCCACTGTAATCAGAAGCTGAAAGTCTAGGTATCATCTTGTTGATGCCTTAATTCAGATATAACCATGACCTTAGAACTGTAAATCGGTAGCCTAATAAATCACCTTTGCAAAAGCCAATCCAGGGTGCACGGGTAGTTCAGTGGTAGAATGCTCACCTTCCATGTGGGAGATATGGGTTTGATTCCCGGACCATGCACCTCAAAAAAAAAAAAAACCAACCCATTTCTTGCAGATTGCATTCTGGCAGCTTTAGCAAACCAGAACTGCAGGTAACCAAGAAAAGTCCAATACATACAGCTCATTATGAGCAGATGGCCAGGAATGCTACATAGAGCAGATCCAGAGGACATAAGAAAACAGTTTTGCCAAAAGAATTGAAGTTATTTTCTAAGAAAATATAAGTTATCAAAAACTTGGGAAAGAGAGTCAAAATTTTATACCTCAGAAGATAGCAGGCTCAGGCAATACACATGAATGGCTCTCATAGGTAGGAACCATGAAACTTTCTAGGAAGTTTGAGATAAAGGTTGAAAATCTCTGGGAAAACATTTGCTGTCTGTTCTAGTTTGTTAGCTGCCAGAATGCAATATACCAGAAACAGAATGGCTTTTACAAGGGGGAATTTATTAAGTTTCAAGTTTATAGTTCTAAGGCCACAAAAATGTCCCAATTAAAACAAGTCTATAAAAATGTCCAAGTGAAGGCACCAACAAGAGTTTCCTTCACTGAAGAAAGGCCGATGAAGTTCAGAGTTTCTCCCTCAACTGGAAAGGCGCATGGTGAACATGGCGATGTCTGCTAGCTTTCTCTCCAGGTTTCTTGTTTCATGAAGCTCCCCCAGGGACATTTTCCTTCTTTATCTCCAAAGGTCTCTGGCTGCATGAGCTCCCATGGTTCTTGTGGCTCTCTCTTCTCTCTCCAAAGTGTTTCCTCTTTTAAAGGATTCCAGTAAACCAATCAAGACCCACCTGGAATGGTGGAGTCACATCTCCCTCTCATCAAAGGGTAACACCCACAACTGGGTGAGTCACATCTCTGTGGAAATGATCTAATCAAGTTTCCAACCTACAATACTGAATAGGGATTAAAAGAAACAACTGCCTCCACGAGATGGATAAGGGTTAAAACATGGCTTTTCTAGGGTACATAATCCCTTCAAACCAACACAACATTCATTCCTGGCTTTTAATTTTAAAACTTAAGGAAAGCTTGGAGTAGTAAGAAAGTTCTTCATTTTGACAGTTTGTATGTGTGATTAACTTCGGAATAGTTGTCACAGATTGGGAGGAAGAGAAGGAAATAATGGGAGGGGTCTAGACCTTAATATCAAATCCTGCTTCTTTCATAAAATAAAAAAACTACATCTAAGAGAACATGGCAAAATCTTAATAACTATTTAATCTTGGAATTGGGCTCATGAGTATATATACAAACACACACACACACACACACACACACACACACACACACACACCTCAGGAAATGTTATATATATGCTTGAAATGCTACCTAATTTAAAAATCACTTAGACTGGAGATTTTAAGAGCAAGACCTGAGGATTCCAGGGATTAGAAGGATTCTGCCTCAAGACCACATTCTGCACCTCTTCCTAAGTTTCCAGGCTGAGAAATCTGTACTCAAGATTTCAAAATTACTCTTAGAATTCCAAGCCTCTGCTGAGAGAGTTCAAATACAGTTGAGAGGCTACTCTGGAAGTCACTCTCACGCAAACTTCAGTTAGACATTGCTACCTATTAAAACTTGCCAAACTCCAACCAAAGCCACTCCAGCCAATCCTAAGGAACACCTAGGGCGATATATAAGATTCTACAAAGGTTCCATGCTCTAGGGTAACTTTCCAGAAACCTACAACCTCCAAATGGGTCCCCGGACCAGATAAGTCCTGAAACCTAGAGAGGCCAGCCTCTCCAGAACATCAGCTAGTTCCATCTCCCTGCCCCTTATTTTTGGAAGCCCTTCCAACATGAAAAAGTCAGAATGGGCATAGCCCAAATACCCCTAAAGAGTGGGCAAAAGATCAAAGGTAATGGTGGAGGTATACAGAGAATGAAGGGTTTCACAAATGAGTATGATTGCTGAATCATTATATTGATATTTCTTTTAGTCTCTGTATCTTAGAGCAGCTAGAAGTAAAAACCTAAAATTGTGAAATTGTAACTCATACCAAGCTCTGAAATCTGTTCTACACCTAGCTGTTGAACTGTGCTCTGAAATTTATTGCTTTTTTGTATATATGTTATTTTTCACAAAAAAGAAAAAATGCTGATGAAAAATATATATTCCTTCTAGCTTCCAATGTTCTGGAGAGGCTAGAAGAAAAAATCTGAGAGGATGGTATGATAGTCCATGACAAACTCTGGGGTCTGTACTGTAAGTACTTGTTGAGGAGAGTTTTGAAAACTATTGCTTTTTCTTTCTTTGCTTTGTATATGTATTATCTTATACAGTAAAAAAGCTAAAAAAGAAAAGAAAAACTTTCTATTCTCCATGTCCTCCATGCAATGTTTTCTTTCCAGCCCCCATAATCCATAAGTTAAGAATAACTTTTTTTAAAATGTGAGGTTCCTGAGGGACTTTTGGGGGAAATTGCAGTGTAGGGAGTTCCAGGACTCACTCCTCCCCACAAAACAGCTCATGGACAGGCAGGAACCGTCCAAAACAACTGTTCAGGGGCTCTGGAGGCCAGGGGAGTACTATACAGCATGCAGGGAAGAGTGGAAGGAAGAGGATGAGAAACTGCAGTAAAGAACTGTAAGTAACTCATTCCACGGTGCCTGCTGGTGCCCATTCCCCACTCTCTGGGCTGCCTCAGGATCTAGTTCCCTACTGGCTGCTGCAGATGGAGAGAGATGTGGAAGTATCTCCCCTAAGAAAAAGATGAAGTGTCTTTCAGTTTGCTAAGCTGCTGGAAAGCAGTGTACCAGAAATGGGTTGGCTTTTGCAATGGGAATTTAATAGTGTACAGACTTACATTTCTAAGGCAATGAAAACGTCCCAGTTGAGGCATCAACAGGATGATACTTTCTCTGAAGAAAAGCCGCTGTCATCTGGGGTTCCTCTGTCAGATAACAAGGCACATGGCTGATGTCTGCTAGCAATTTGTTCCCAGGTTTCATTGCCTTTAGCTCCTGGTTCCACTGGCCTCCTCTCTGACTGAGCTTCTGTGGGTCCTTAGCTTTTCTGTAGCTTTTTTCTCCAAGCTCTCTTGGCTTTTCCTGCCTTTTATCCTCGCATAAAGGACTCCAATAAAGAATTAAGACCCAACTTGAATTGGGTGGATCACACTCCATGGAAACAACCTAATCAGAAGACCCCAACGACAACAACTGTTCAGGTCTGCACTCACAGGAATGGATTGAAAGAGCATGGACTTTCCTGGGGTATATAACAGCTTCAAAGCAGCACAGAGGGACATGGCCAAGCACTGATCACAGCTTTGATAAGCAAATTCAGAGTGCTGGGTCTTGGCTTTGAGTGGCTGTTTTAGCCCACCCCAGACAGGACCATCACCATCATTGTTTCAACCCTACCCCTGACAGGGGAGGAGGTGATGGAGATTTAAAAGCACAGGCCATATCCATGCTGTGAGGAATAGTTTGCTGAAGAGTGCCACCTGCTTGTCAGGGCAGGAAAGTGCAGCTTGGGGAACCATCAAAAAGGCTTTAGGGTATCTTTTCCGAACTGCTCCCCAGGCCTCTTTAGAACTAGTCTGCACACCCTGCTTGTGGGTCCCTGGACCTGTTTTGGTTGGGAAATACCAATTTGGAAAATCCTTTTTGGGATGACCCTCCTCCCATAATTTGTCCTCCAAGCTAAAGCAGCTAGAAGCAACAAAAGGGGTATAAAGACAACAACAACCAAAGAGGCAAAACAAAAACAAACAGATCAAGATTTCTGGAGAAGGAACAGAAGAAAGGAAGCTTTCTCCTGGCAGTGAAACAATTTCATGGAAGTACTGTCTTAAAAATTGTACCATATACAGGGGATGCAAGGGTAGTTCAGTGGTAAAATTCCTGCCTGCCGTATGGGAGACCCAGGTTTGATTCCTGGTCCATGCACTTCCCCAAACAAACAAATAAAAGAAACAACAACAACAAAACAAACAAAAATTCAACAAATGGTGTAACAATAATGGGATACTCACATGGAAAAATAACAAAATGTGACTCTACCATACAGCATACCAAAAAAAAACAAAAACAAAAACAAAAAAAAAATTGTACTATATACCCAGGACAAGAATCAGATGAAGAAGAGCTGAAAAATTCTGATCGGTTAAACATGGGCAAATCCAAAGTTCTAGAATGAGTTGCACCAAATGTCAAAGATAAGCCTTAACCAAAGCCAATCAACAATAAAGTCCTAGGAAAGAGAGAAAAACTGACCTTCAGAGTAAACCCATCAAGATAATCAGATACCTGGACATCAACAAAAATAATTACAAGTCATACTAAGAAACAGGAAGATATGGCCCAGTCAAACAAATTAAAAATTCAGAGGAGACACACAAGGTTTGGAATAACGAATCAATGATTAGTTTAAGAGATTCAAACAAATCTCCTAAATCAATTCAAGGAGATGAAAGAAAATATGGCTAAAGAGATAAAAGATATTAAGAAGACACTGTGTGAGCATAGAAAATAATTTAAAAGTATGAAAAGAGAGAGGTGAGGCAAATGGTGACTTAGTGAAGTGTAGAATTTAGTTCATCCTCCAGAGAAGCTAGTAAATAGCCAGGAACAGTACAGAACAACTGCTGGGGCCAAGTCAGTGATGGGACACACAGAGTACACCAGTCTGGAATGGGTGGAATGGCTGTGATCCCACACAGAACTGTAAGTAAGTTCCCCAAGCCATGGAGGCTGGCACCCCTCCCCCAAAGAAATGACAGGGGAAAGGAAATAGCTTTTACTAGCAGCAAGGACTTAGCTCAACCAAGCTCCAATTGTGGAATTAATTAACAAATTCTGACTACTGAAACAGGCCCCCAGCACAGATGAACCTGGAATAAGCACTAAAGGAACTAGGATATTTTGCCCTAGCAGAGAGCGGGTGGAGAGACAGAAAAAAAAAAAAAAAAAAAAAAAAAAAAAACCCAGAGGGTTTTTGAGTTGGATGACACAAAATACTGGAAAATAGGTGGACCCCAAGAAAAATGGGCATGTAGAGCCTATAGAGCCACATACCAACTCAAGCTCTTAATTGCTAAATCCACGGAGCAGAGCTCCAGTTCTGGAAAGGCTTCTTTTTTTTCACTTCTTAACAGCTCATTACATAAACTGTGAGCACTCTCAGGTTCCAGCACTGTCCCAGGCAAAGGTGGCACTGAGGCATGTCTGATAGACAAAGTAACTAGTCAGGTGAAAGGAGTTAATTTCCTAAATGGCTCTCCCCTAAGAAAAAAGGGAGTGGGGCCCAGCTCCAGTGGAATCTCTCCTTCAAGGAATTCAGGCCCCAGGGGCTGGAAAACAGAACTAAACAAAACCATCCTACTACCTCACCTCTTTCTTGACCACACCCCTGTCAAGGAAAGTCTGCTGAAATTAAAGGCATCAGTTTAAGCTGGTGGGAAGCCATGGGCAGACAATTACCACATGGTGGGTGGGATAGGAAAAGCACAGGGTCTAGAGGCTTCATAGGAAATTCTGACAACCTGCTGGATCTCACCCTCAGGGTAAATTGATGCTGGCTATTCTCTCCTCCTGAGACATGGGCCTGTCTGGTCTGGGAAGATTTGATGGGAGTGCATGACATCTGAGGAGGCCCTGCTCCAAAAAAATGTTTCCATATACACAGGTCAAGAAACAGAAACACACACACACACACACAAAAGAGAAACAGAAACACAAGAACTGAAAAATTTTGATCAGTTAAGCAGAACATATGCTAGAGGTCTAGAATAAGTTGAAATGAATGTCAAAGATCAGATAGAGAACAAAGCCATCCAGCAAGAAACTTAGGTAAAAGAGTGAAAAAAAAACCTCCAGAGTAAACTAATTAAGGAAATCAAATGCCTAGATGTCAATAAAAAATAATGAGTCATACTAGGAAAACTGAATATGTGGCCCAGCCAAAGGAATCAACCAACACTTCAAATGTTCTAACAGACAAAATCTCATCAAAAATCAAATCAATGAGTTGAGAGAGGATATAAAGAAGACATTGGGTGAACCTAAAGAAGAATTCAAAAGTTGCAGAATTTATGGAAATGAAAGTCACCATAGAAGAGATTTAAAAAAAATGAAAAGCTACAACAATAGATTTGAAGAGGCAGAAGAAAGGATTAGTGAACTAGAGAACTGAACATCTGAAATCTGACACACAAAAGAAAATATAGGGAAAAGAATAGAAAAATATAAGTAGGGTCTCAGGGATCTGAATGACAACATGATGCATATGAATATATGTGTTGTGAGTGTCCCAGAAGGAGAAGAGAAGAGAAAAGGAGCAGAAAAATGGATGGAAGAAGTAATCACCAAAAATTTCTCATCTCTTACGAAAGACATGCAATTACAGATCCAAGAAGTATAGCATACCCCAAACAGAATAGATTGAAATAGACATATTCCAAGACAGTTATTAGTCATATTGTCAAATGTCAAAAACAAAGAGAGAAGTTTGAAAGCAACAAGAGAAAAGCAACTCATCACATACAAGGGAAGCTCAATAAGATGATGTGTGTATTTCTCAGCAGAAACCATGGAGGTGAGAAGATAGTGGTATGATATATTTAAGATTCATATCTTAACTGCCAACCAAGAACTCTATACCCAGAAAAACTGTCCTTCAATAATGATGGGGAGATTAAAATATTTTCAGACAAACAATCACTGAGAGACTTTGTGACTAAGAGACTGGCTCTACAATAAATGCTAAAGGGAGCACTACAAGCAGATAAGAAAAGGCAGGAAAGAGAGGTCTAGAGAAGAGTAAAAAATGAGGTTTATCAATAAAGGTAAAAAGAGAAAAAAAATCTGATATGACATATAAAATACAAAAAAGAAAATGGTAGAAGAAAGTACTGTCTTTAAAGTAATAATGTTCAATATTAATGAATTAAACTCCCCAGTCAAAAGACATAGACTGGAAGAATGAATTTAAAAAAACAGGCCCATCTATATGCTATCTACAGGAGATTCACTTTAGCCCCAAGGACAAAAATAGGTTGAAAGTGAAAAGTTGGGAAAAGTTATTTTATTGAAACAACAACTAGAAAGGAGCAGGGATAGCTATACTAATAACCAAAAAATTAGATTCTAAATGTAAAGCAATTAAAAGAGACAAAGAAGGATACCATATATTAATAAAAGGAAAAATTCAGCAAGAAGTCGTAATTATAAATGTTTATGCACTGAGCTAGAGTGCTCCAAACTACATGAGGCAAACACTGACAAGTCTGAAGGGAGAAATAGACACATCCACCATAATAGTTGGAGGCTTCAATTCCCCACTCATCAGTGGATAGAACATCTAGAGTGAGGACCAATAAGGAAACAGAAATTTTAAATAATACAATAAGTGAACTAGAATTAATAGAAATTTACAGAATATTACACCTCACAACAGCAGGAAACACATTTTTCTGAAGTGGTCATGGATCGTTCTCAAAGATAGACCATATGCTGGATGACAAAGCAAGTCTCAACAAATTTTTAAAAATTGAAGTCATACAAAACACTTTCCCAGATAATAATGGAATGAAGTTGGAAATCAATAACAGGCAAGGGGTCAGAAAATTCACAAATGTATGGAGGCTTAACAAAACACTTCTAAACAACCAGTGGGTAAAGGAAGAAATTACAAGAGAAATCAGTAAATTTCTCAAGGCAAATGAAAATGAAGGCACAACATACCAAAATTTGGGAGATGAAGAAATGGCAGTGCTGAGAAGGAAATGTGTTGCCTTAAATGCCTATATTAAAAAAGGAGAAAGAGCAAAAATTGAGGAGTTGACTGTTCACTTGGAAGAACTAGAGAAAGAACAGCAAACAAACCCCAAAGCAAATAAAAGGAATGAAATTATGAAGATTAGAGCAGAAATAAATGAAATTGAAACATTAAAATAATCGAGAAAATCAACAAAGCCAGAAGTTGGTTCTTTGAGAAAACCAATAAAATCAATGGAACCTTAGCCAGGCTGACAAAAAAAAAAAAAAAAAAAAAAAAAAGAGAGAGGATGTAAACAAATAAAATCAGAATGGAAGAGGAAATGTAACCACTGACCACACAGAAATTAAGGAGATAAAGAGAGGATACTATGAGCAACTATCTGCTAATAAACTAGACAACGTAGATGAAATGGACAACTTCCTAGAAAGGCATGAACAACAAACATTGACTCAAGAAGAAATAGATGACCTCAACAAAGCAATCACAAGTAGAGAGATTGAATCAGTTATCAAGAAGTTCCCCAAAAAGAAAAGTTCATGACCAGATGACTTCACATGTAAATTCCAGCAAGCATTCAAGAAAGAATTAGCACCAATCCTGGTCAAACTCTTTTGCAAAATTTAAGAGCGAAAACTACTGTGGTAGTTAGATTCAGTTGCCAACTTGGCCAGGTGAAGGCACCTAGTTTTGTTGCTGTGAACATGAGCCAATAGTACGTGAACCTCATCTGTTACTGATTATGTCTGCAGTCGTCTAGGAGGTGTGCCTGCTGCAATGAATGACGTTTGACTTAATTGGCTGGTACTTAAATGAGAGAATGCAACGTAGCACAGCTGAAGCAGCTCGGTATTCCTCATCTCAGCACTTGCAGTTCAGCCCAGGCCTTTGGAGATGCAGAAAGAAGTCACCCCTGGGAAAGTTGTTGGAACCCAGAAGCCTGGAGAGAAAGCCAGCAGAGATCACCCTGTGCCTTCCTACATAAGAAGGAACCTCAGGGAAAGTTAGCTGCCTTTCCTCTGAAGAACTAACAAAATAAATCCCCTTTTATTAAAAGCCAATCCATCTCTAGTGTGTTGCATTCCAGCAGCTGGAAAACTAGAACAACTACCTAACACATTCTATGAAGCCAGTATCACTCTAGTACCAAAGCCACACAAAGATATTACAAGAAAAGAACATTACAGACCAATCTCTTTAATGAACATAGATGTAAACATCCTCAACAAAGTTCTTGCAAATCTAAACCAGCAACACATTAAAATAATCATACACTATGACCAAGTGAGATTTATTCCAGGTATGCAAGACTTGTTCAACACAAGAAAAATCAATTAATGTAATAAACCACATCAATAAATCAAAGCAAAAGAAACAGCTGATCATTGCGATTAATGCAGAAAAGTCATCTGACAACATTCAACATCTTTTCTTAATGAAAACACTTCAAAGGATAATAATAAAAGACAACTTCCTAGTGCTGATAAAGGGAATATATGAAAAATCCACAGCTAAACTCATTTTCAATGGGGAAAGACTGAAACACTTCCCTCTAAGATCAGGAACAAGACAAGGATGTCCACTGTCACCGTTGTTATTCAACATTGTCCTGGAAGTTCTAGCCAGAGCAATTTGACAAGAAAAAGAAATAAAAGCATTGTATTTGAAAGGAAAAAGTAAAACTCTCACTGTTTGCAGATGACATGATATTATATGCGCAAAATCCTGGAAAATCTACAGCAAAACTATTAGAGCTAATACATGAGTACAGCAAAGTGGCAAAGGATACAAGATCAACACCCAAAAATCAGTAGTTTCTATACACTAGTGATGAGCAATCTGAGCTGAAATCAAGAATAAACAAAACCATTTGGAATAGCAATGAAAAGAATCAAATATTTAGGAATAAATTTAACTAAGGATACAAAAGACCAATACACAGAAAATTACATGAAATTGCTAAAAGAAATCATGAAGTCCTAAATAAATGGAAGAGCATACCATGTTCATGGATTGAAAGACTAAATATAGTTAAGATGTCAATTTTACCCAAATTGATTTATAGATTAAATGCAATACCAAATAAAATCCCAACAACTTATTTTGCAAAAGTAGAAAAATCAATAAACAAATTTATTTGGAAGGGGAGGGTGCCCTGAATAGCTAAAAATATCTTGAAAATAAAAAATGAAGTGGGAGGTCTCACACTACCTGACTTTAAAGCATATTACAAAGCTACAGTGGTCATAACAGCATGGTACTGGAAAAGATAGATATACCGATGCCCCCCTACATGGGACATGACATCCAGGGGTGAAAGTCCCCCAGGCAGCATGGAGATGACTTCCAGGGATGAGTCCGGCCCTGGTACCATGAGATCAGCAATTCCATCCTGACCGAAAGGGGGAAAAGAAGTGAAACTAATAAAATATTCTTTGCAGAGAGAATTCAAATAGAGTTGAGAGGCTACTCTGGAGGTCCCTCTTATGCAAGCTTCAGTTAGACATTGCTACCTATCACAACCTGCCAAACCTCAAACAAGACCATTCCAGTCAATCCTAAAGAACACCTAAGGCAATAGATAAGATCCCACCAGGGTTCCATGCACTAGTATAACTTTCCAGAAACCTAAAACCTCCAGATGGGTCCCTGGACCAGATAAGTCCTGAAACCTAGAGGACCCAGCCTCTCCAGTACATCAGCTAATTCCATCTCCCTACCCCATATTACTGACAGCCCCTCCCAACATGAAAAATTTAGAATGACTATAGCCCAAATACCCCTTAAGAGAGGGATAGAAAGATCAAAAGTGATGGTGGAGTCATACAGAGAAGACAGGATTTAACAATGAATATGATTGCTGACTCATTAAATTGATATCTCTTTTAGTCTCCAGTATCTTAGAGCAGTTAGAAGTAAAAACCTAAAATTGTGGAATTGTAACCCATGCCAAACTCAGGATGGAACAAATGAATGGCAACACTGCAAGGTGTTGAAAGTGGATGATATACAGGGAAAAGTAAAATCAATGCAAGATAGGGTCTATAGTCAACAGTAACATTTTAATATGCTTCCACTGAATGTAACTAACGCATTATGCCAAAACTAAATGTCAACAAGGCAGGGGAGGTGAGGGGAAGGTATGTGGGAGGGGTATGGATTCTTTTTTTTTTTAGCTCAGATGCAGCTTCATTCAGTGTTTCAACATGATTACTTTACAATTAGGTATTATGGTGCTGTCCATTTTTGAGTTTTTGTATCTAGTCCTGTTGCACAGTCTGTATCCCTTCAGCTTCAATTACCCATTATCTTACCCTGTTTCTAACTCCTGCTGGACTCTGTTACCAATGACATATTTCAAGTTTATTCTTGAATGTCCGTTCACATCAGTGGGTCCATACAGTATTTGTCCTTTAGTTTTTGGCTGGATTCACTCAGCATAATATTCTCTAGGTCCATCCATGTTATTACATGCCTCATAAGTTTATCTTGTCTTAAAGCTGCATAATATTCCATCGTATGTATATACCACAGTTTGTTTAGCCATTCTTCTGTTGATGGACATTTTGGCTGTTTCCATCTCTTTGCAATTGTAAATAACGCTGCTATAAACATTGGTGTGCAAATGTCCGTTTGTGTCTTTGCCCTTAAGTCCTTTGAGTAGATACCTAGCAATGGTATTGCTGGGTCGTATGGGAATTCTATATTCAGCTTTTTGAGGAACCACCAAACTGCCTTCCACAGTGGTTGCACCATTTGACATTCCCACCGACAGTGGATAAGTGTGTCTCTTTCTCCGCATCCTCTCCAGCACTTGTCATTTTCTGTTTTGTTGATAATGGCCATTCTGGTGGGTGTGAGATGATATCTCATTGTGGTTTTGATTTGCATTTCTCTAATGGCCAGGGACATTGAGCATCTCTTCATGTGCCTTTTGGCCATTTGTATTTCCTCTTCTGAGAGGTGTCTGTTCAAGTCTTTTTCCCATTTTGTAATTGGGTTGGCTGTCTTTTTATTGTTGTTGAGTTGAACAATCTCTTTATAAATTCTGGATACTAGACCTTTATCTGATATGTCATTTCCAAATATCGTCTCCCATTGTGTAGGCTGTCTTTCTACTTTCTTGATGAAGTTCTTTGATGCACAAAAGTGTTTAATTTTGAGGAGCTCCCATTTATTTCTTTCTTTCTTCAGTGCTCTTGCTTTGGGTTTAAGGTCCATAAAACCACCTCCAGTTGTAAGATTCATAAGATATCTCCCTACATTTTCCTCTAACTGTTTTATGGTCTTAGACCTGATGTTTAGATCTTTGATCCATTTTGAGTTAACTTTTGTATAAAGTGTGAGATGCGGGTCTTCTTTCATTCTTTTACATATGGATATCCAGTTCTCTAGGCACCATTTATTGAAGAGACTGTTCTGTCCCAGGTGAGTTGGCTTGACTGCCTTATTAAAGATCAAATGTCCATAGATGAGAGGGTCTATATCTGAGCACTCTATTCGATTCCATTGGTCGATATATCTATCTTTATGCCAATACCATGCTGTTTTGACCACTGTGGCTTCATAATATGCCTTAAAGTCAGGCATCGCGAGACCTCCAGCTTCGTTTTTTTTCCTCAAGATGTTTTTAGCAATTCGGGGCACCCTGCCCTTCCAGATAAATTTGCTTATTGGTTTTTCTATTTCTGAAAAATAAGTTGTTGGGATTTTGATTGGTATTGCATTGAATCTGTAGATCAGTTTAGGTAGGATTGACATCTTAATTATATTTAGTCTTCCAATCCATGAACACGGTATGCCCTTCCATCTATTTAGGTCTTCTGTGATTTCTTTTAGCAGTTTTTTTGTAGTTTTCTTTATATAGGTTTTTTGTCTCTTTGGTTAAATTTATTCCTAGGTATTTTATTCTTTTAGTTGCGATTGTAAATGGGATTTGTTTCTTGATTTCCCCCTCAGCTTGTTCATTACTAGTGTATAGAAAATCTACAGATTTTTGAATGTTGATCTTGTAGCCTGCTACTTTGCTGTACTCATTTATTAGCTCTAGTAGTTTTGTTGTGGATTTTTCCAGATTTTCGACGTATAGTATCATATCATCTGCAAACAGTGATAGTTTTACTTCTTCCTTTCCAATTTTGATGCCTTGTATTTCTTTTTCTTGTCTAATTGCTCTGGCTAGAACCTCCAACATAATGTTGAATAATAGTGGTGATAGTGGACATCTTTGTCTTGTTCCTGATCTTAGGGGGAAAGTTTTCAATTTTTCCCCATTGAAGATGATATTAGCTGTGGGTTTTTCATATATTCCCTCTATCATTTTAAGGAAGTTCCCTTGTATTCCTATCTTTTGAAGTGTTTTCAACAGGAAAGGATGTTGAATCTTGTCAAATGCCTTCTCTGCATCAATTGAGATGATCATGTGATTTTTCTGCTTTGATTTGTTGATGTGGTGTATTACATTAATTGATTTTCTTATGTTGAACCATCCTTGCATACCTGGGATGAATCCTACTTGGTCATGATGTATAATTCTTTTAATGTGTTGTTGGATACGATTTGCTAGAATTTTATTGAGGATTTTTGTATCTATATTCATTAGAGAGATTGGTCTGTAGTTTTCTTTTTTTGTAATATCTTTGCCTGGTTTTGGTATGAGGGTGATGTTGGCTTCATAGAATGAATTAGGTAGTTTTCCCTCCACTTCGATTATTTTGAAGAGTTTGGGGAGAGTTGGTACTAATTCCTTCTGGAATGTTTGATAGAATTCACATGTGAAGCCATCTGGTCCTGGACTTTTCTTTTTAGGGAGCTTTTGAATGACTAATTCAATCTCTTTACTTGTGATGGGTTTGTTGAGGTCATCTATTTCTTCTTGATTCAAAGTTGGTTGTTCATGTCTTTCCAGGAACCCGTCCATTTCATCTAAATTGTTGTATTTATTAGCGTAAAGTTGTTCATAGTATCCTGTTATTACCTCCTTTATTTCTGTGAGGTCAGTAGTTATGTCTCCTCTTCCATTTCTGATCTTATTTATTTGCATCCTCTCTCTTCTTCTTTTTGTCAATCTTGCTAAGGGCCCATCAATCTTATTGATTTTCTCATAGAACCAACTTCTGGTCTTATTGATTTTCTCTATTGTTTTCATGTTTTCAATTTCATTTATTTCTGCTCTAATCTTTGTTATTTCTTTCCTTTTGCTTGCTTTGGGATTAGTTTGCTGTTCTTTCTCCAGTTCTTCCAAGTGGACAGTTAATTCCTGCATTTTTGCCTTTTCTTCTTTTCTGATAAAGGCATTTAGGGCAATAAATTTCCCTCTTAGCACTGCCTTTGCTGCGTCCCATAAGTTTTGATATGTTGTGTTTTCATTTTCATTCGCCTCTAGGTATTTACTAATTTCTCTTGCAATTTTTTCTTTGACCCACTTGTTGTTTAGGAGTGTGTTGTTGAGCCTCCATGTATTTGTGAATTTTCTGGCACTCCGCCTATTATTGATTTCCAACTTCATTCCTTTATGATCCGAGAAAGTGTTGTGTATGATTTCAATCTTTTTAAATTTGTTGAGACTTGCTTTGTGACCCAGCATATGGTCTATCTTTGAGAATGATCCATGAGCACTTGAAAAAAAGCTGTATCCTGTTGTTGTGGGATGTAATGTCCTATAGATGTCTGTTAAGTCTAGCTCATTTATAGTAATATTCAGATTCTCTATTTCTTTATTGATCCTCTGTGTAGATGTTCTGTCCATTGATGAGAGTGGTGAATTGAAGTCTCCAACTATTATGGTATATGTGTCTATTTCCCTTTTCAGTGTTTGCAGTGTATTCCTCATGTATTTAGGGGCATTCTGGTTCGGTGCATAAATATTTATGATTGTTATGTCTTCTTGTTTAATTGTTCCTTTTATTAGTATATAGTGTCCTTCTTTGTCTCTTTTAACTGTTTTACATTTGAAGTCTAATTTGTTGGATATTAGTATAGCCACTCCTGCTCTTTTCTGGTTGTTATTTGCATGAAATATCTTTTCCCAACCTCTCACTTTCAACCTATATTTATCTTTGGGTCTAAGATGTGTTTCCTGTAGACAGGATATAGAACGATCCTGTTTTTTAATCCATTCTGCCAATCTATGTCTTTTGATTGGGGAATTCAGTCTATTAACATTTAGAGTTATTACTGTTTGGATAATATTTTCCTCTACCATTTTGTCTTTTGTATTATATATATCATATCTGACTTTCCTTCTTTCTACACTCTTCTCCATATCTCTCTCTTCTGTCTTTTTGTATCTGACTCTAGTGCTCCCTTTAGTGTTTCTTGCAGAGCTGGTCTCTTGGTCAGAAATTCTCTCAGTGACTTTTTGTCTGAGAATGTTTTAATTTCTCCCTCATTTTTGAAGGACAATTTTGCTGGATATAGGAGTCTTGGTTGGCAGTTTTTCTCTTTTAGTAACTTAAATATATCATCCCACTGTCTTCTAGCTTCCATGGTTTCTGCTGAGAAATCTACACATAGTCTTATTGGGTTTCCCTTGTATGTGATGGATTGCTTCTCTCTCACTGCTTTCAAGATCCTCTCTTTCTCTTTGACCTCTGACATTCTAACTAATAAGTGTCTTGGGGAATGCCTATTTGGGTCTAATCTCTTTGGGGTGCGCTGCACTTCTTGGATCTGTAATTTTAGGTCTTTCATAAGAGCTGGGAAATTTTCAGTGATAATTTCTTCCATTAGTTTTTCTCCTCCTTTTCCCTTCTCTTCTCCTTCTGGGACACCCACAACACGTATATTTGTGTGGTTCATATTGTCCTTGATTTCCCTGATACCCTGTTCGAATTTTTCCATTCTTTTCTGGATAGTTTCTGTTTCTTTTTGGAATTCAGATGTTCCATCCTCCAAATCACTAATTCTATCTTCTTTCTCTTTAAATCTATCATTGTAGGTATCCATTGTTTTTTCCATCTTTTCTACTTTATCCTTCACTTCCATAAGCTCTGTGATTTGTTTTTTCAGTTTTTCTATTTCTTCTTTATGTTCAGCCCATGTCTTCTTCATGTCCTCCCTCAATTTATCGATTTCGTTTTTGAAGAGGTTTTCCATTTCTGTTTGTATATTCAGCATTAGTTGTTTCAGCTCCTGTATCTCATTTGAACTATTGGTTTGTTCCTTTGACTGGGCCATATTTTCAATTTTCTGAGCGTGATCCGTTATCTTCTGCTGGCATCTGGGCATTTAGTCAGATTTCCCTGAGTGTTGGACCCCACAGGTTGAAAGATTTTTCTGTGAAATCTCTGGGTTCTGTTTTTCTTATCCTGCCCAGTAGGTGGCGCTCGTGGCACACGTTTGTCTATGGGATCCAGCAGTAAAAGTTGCTGTGGGTCCTTTAACTGGAAAACTCTCGCCGTAGGGGAGGTTTGGCAGCCGAAGCGTCTTGGAAGAGTGTCAGCCGGCCCGGGGGTCCAAACGCGGGGAGGGTCGCCGGCCGCCGCAGCACGTGAGAGCGCCCAACCAAATTTCCTAGTCGGCCCGGGGTGCCAAGCGTGGCGGAAGGGCGCCAGCTGTCGCAGCCCGGGAGAGTGCACTGTTTCCAGGCAGACCGGGGAGTCACGTGTTTGGAAGGGACCCCCTGGTCACCGTTCTCCGCAGTCTGGGGATTTCTGACCCAACTCTTTCAGTTGGTCCGGGGGGTTTTGCGTGGTAGGGACGCCAGCCGCCGTGGCCTGAGGGGACTGCCTGCCCAATTCTACCAGCTGGCCTGGGAAGGAGGAAGGGAGGGACTCCGGCCGCTTGCCGTCCCACCCAGGAAAGCCCGCGTCCCTCGGTGTTCTCACCGGAGCTGGTTCTCCCAGACAGTCAGCTGTTCCAGGATGGGGTACGCTGTCCTTTTGATCTCCGTCGTGGCTCCGGGAGCTGCTCTGTATTGTCTCCACTCCCCCAGTAGCTGTTCTGGAGGAGGAAAGGTGAGGGCGGCAAGGCTGTCGAGGCTGGTGGCGGAGGAGCCGGTGAAGGCCGGGTAAGAGGGCACCGTGGTGGTTGGAGAGCCGCCGGAGCAGGAGGGGGAAGAGAGGGGAGAAGGAGGGTGGGCGGGTCGGCTGCTGCGGGGCGTGGGCGCCGCGCGGCGGGCCAGCGGAGAAAGAGAGGGGAGAAGGAGGGCGGGCGGGTCGGCTGCTGCGGGGCGTGGGCGCCGCACGGCGGGCCAGCGGAGAAAGACGGGTATGGATTCTTTGTGGAAAAAAAGGATATGTCTTCATATGGATTATGGTGGTGAAGCCATGTCTATGTACTTAGGTTGGAGTTACGATGTGTGACTAAAATTGTTTAAAAATAAACAGAGGAACAAGTGCTAGAGAAAATGTGGAGAAAGAGATGTACCTATTCACTGTTGGTAGGGAGGCTGAGAGGTGCAGCCCCTTGGAGGGCAGTGTGATGGTTCCATAGGAGGTGAGGGGTGGATTTGCCATATGATCCTGCAACCCTGTTGCTAGGTATATACTTGGAAGAATTGAGTATGGGGACAGGAATGGACAATTGCACACTGGTGTTTATGATGGCAGAGTCCCAGATTCACAATGGATGGAGGTGAACTGAGAGCACAACGACTGAGAGATGGAAGAGGAAACTGTAGTGTTTGCATACAACAGACTACTGAGTGGCCACAAGAAGGAATGAAGTTGTGAGGCATGCCACTAGGTGAATGAATCTTAAGGACAGTGTGTTGGATGAAATGTTAGAAACAAAAAGACGAATATTATCATCCCTCACTCATATGAACTATGATATACAAACTCAGAGAATTTAAGTTGAGAGCATGGGTTATTGGGTTGGGGCCTATTATAAATGTTCCTAGATTGTAGGTTCTTACAGTTGTCACATGTATTTCGGAGTTTTAACTGATATTTCTAAATTCTGAGATAGTGAGCTATTTGTGTATAACCTGGCTATTTCTTGAAACTTCTGCTATATATACTATATATAGTATAGTATATATATGCGATATGCACCTGAGGATCAGAATTAGATCACTGAAGCTATGAAAGTAAGCTATGCTTACTTCATTCGGCAACTGTGAAAAGAGCTGAAAAAGTGGGTGCACCGCAGCCTCCTTTCTTTTCCAGTCCCAGGTGCTCCTGGAGCTGCGGCCGAGGGTGCAGACATGGCCAAGTCCAAGAACCACACTGTACACAGCCAGTCCCGGAAACGGCAGAGAAATGGCATCAAGAAGCCCAGATCACAAAGATACGACTCTTGTAAGGAGGTGGAGCCCACGTTCTTGAGAAACAGGCGCTTTGCCAAGAAGCATAACAAGAAGCGCCTGAAGACGATGCAGGCCAGCAATGCCAAGGCCACCAAGGCCCTTGTAAAGCCCAAGGAGGTCAAGTCCAAGGTCCCAAAGAATGGCAGCCACAAGCTCAGTCGACTTGCCTGCATTGCCCACCCCAAGCTTGGAGATCATGCTCATGCGTGCATCGCCGGGGGTTCAGACTTGCTGACCAAGTCCAAGGATCAAATCAAGGCTCAGGCTCCAACTCTGGCTCAGATTACTGCTCCCAGTCAGGCTGCCAAAGGTGCCCAGGACCCCACGAAGGCTCCTGAATAGAGCCTCCATCTATCAATGGAATGGAAGGACAGCTGTGACCCGAGCTGCCATCTGCATGGGTCTGGGTCCTCCGGTGCTATTTGTACAATCTCTATACTGATGCAAGGGTTGCAACCTAAAAAAAAAAAAAAAAGCTGAAAAAGTGATCAGGCTTCGAGTAGAGATACGAATGACATTGATGTGGATAGACTAAAGTGGAGTAATATGCTGGGTAAAGGATGAAATGACCCATATTTTCAAACTTCAACCTCGGTGTGAGACCAAAGGTAGAGATGTTTATTTGGTGCAAATTTATATTTTGGTAGCATATTATCTAAATTAACTTATGTGCCAGTTTGAAAGGAATATGTACCCTCGAAAAGCTATGTTCTAATCCTGACCCATCTTGTGGAGACAGCAGTTTCTTTTAATACTTATTCAGTATGGAGGTGGGTAACTTGATTAGATTATCTTCATGGAGATGTGACACACATAGTTGTGGGTATTAAACTTTGATTAGAGGGAGATGTGACTCCACCCATTCCAGGTGGGTCTTGATTAGTTTACTGGAATCCTTTAAAAGAGGAAACAGTTTGGAAAACACTGGAGAACCACAGAGCCCATGCAACTAAAGATCTTTGGAGATGCAGAAGGAAAACGGAGAACACCCCAGAGATTGTTTCTTGAAACCATAAGTGTGGAGAGAAAGCTAGCAAACGTTGCCATATTTGGCATGTGCCCTTCCAGTTGAGAGAGAAACCCTGAACTTCATCGGCCTTTCCTGAATGAAGGTAAGCTCTTGTTGGTGCCTTAACTTGAACATTTCTATCGATTTGCTTTAACTGGGACATTTTCATGGCCTTAGAACTGTAAACTTGCAACTTCATAAGTTCCTCCTTATAAAAGCTGTTCTATTTCTGGTATATCACATTCTGGCAGCTAGCGAACTAGAACAACTTACATGGTCAGTTTCTTGAACACCATAATTACATGGCATATTGAATAAGGCATGAGATCTTGTTGGCTTTTATAGGTTAGTGTGATCCCCAATAAATTCCAGAGTAATTTGGGCAGAGAATAAAAAAGTATTTGTAAAGTCCCTTTGCGGGACTGGGGAGAAAGGAAGAAATAGTAAACTTTCCCATCTGGGGAATTCCTGATATTCTCACAAGCAGTGGGGACAAACAATTCAATAGGCTGAGCCCTCAATCTTTGCCCCTATGAAGTTTATTCCTACAAAGGAGAAGCTAAGCCTACTGAAAATTATGCTTAAGAGTCACCCCCAGAGAACCTTTTTTGTTGCTCAGATGTGGCCTCTCTCTCTCAAAGCCAACTTGGCAGGTGAACTTACTGCCCTCCCTCTACGTGGGACATGACTCCCAGGGGTGTAAATCTCCCTGGCAACATGGGACCTGACTCTCAAGGATGAGTCAGGACCTAGCATCATTGGAATGAGAAAGCCTTTTTGATCAGAAGGGGTAAGAAAGAAATAAGACAAAATAAAGTCTCAGTGGCTGAGGGATTTCAAACAGAGTTGAGAGGTTATCCTGGAGGTTATTCTTATGTATTATATAGATCCCTTTTCACTTTATGGTGCATTGTAGTGGCTAGAGTGAAGTACCTGAAACTGTTGAACTGTTCCGGTAGCCTTGTTTCTTGGAGAGGATCATACAGTTATATAGCTTTTACAATGTGACTATGATTGTGGAAACCTTGTGGCTAAAACTCTATTTATCTAGGGTATGGACAGATGAGTAAAAAAAAAAAAAGAATAAGTAAATAATGGGGGGGCGGATAAAGGGTTAAAATTGAGTAGATTGAAATACGGTGGGTGAATGAGAGGGAGACGTCAGGGGTATGGGAATGTATGAGTTCTTTTTTTTTTTTATCTTTTTATTTCTTTTTCTGAAGTGATGCAAAGTTTCTAAAAATGATCATGGTGAAGAAATCGCAGCTATGTGATGATATTATGAGCTATTGATTGTATGATATGGTTGGACTGTATGCTGTGTGGATATTTCTCAATAAAAATATATTTTTTAAAGTATGAAAAGAAACATAAATCATGGGAATGATGGCATAATAGAAGAGATTAAAAATACACTATAGGCATTCAACAGCAGATTTGAACAAGCAGAAGAATCAGTGAACTAGAATAGAGGAAAATCTTTGTCTCGTATAACAGTTTTGCATTTGAAGCTGTGCCAGCTTGAATCTTGTGTACCCCAGAAAAATCAAGATCTTTAGTCCTCATTCAATATTGCTGGGTGGGAGCTTTTTGGTTATCCATGGAGATGTGGTTGGAAACTTTTGATTAGATGATTTCCATGGAGATGTATCTCTACCCATCCAAGTTGGGGTTGCTTGCTGGAGCCTTTTAAGAGGGAACCATTTTGGAAAAAGCTACAGAGTCTATCAGCCAGCGACCTTTGGCGATGAAGAAGGAGACTGGCCCTGGTGGAGCTTCATGAGACAAGAAGCAGGGAGAGAAACTAGCAGACAACACGATGTTCATCATGTCCCTTTCCAGCTGAGAGAGAAAGCCTGAACTTCATCGGCTTTTCTTGAGTGAAGGTAACCTCTTGTTGGTGCCTTAATTTGGATATGTGCATAGACTTGCTTTAACTGAGATGTTTTCATGGCCTTATAATTGTAAACTTGTAACTTATAAATTCCCCTTTTTAAAAAGCTGTTCCATCTCTGGTATATCGCATTCCAGCAGCTAGCAAACTAGAAGAGGAGCCTAATTTGTCTGATATTAAACTAGCTACTCCAGTCTTTTTTTGGTTGCTGTTTGCATGAAATATCTTTCATTTTCAACCTGTTTGTGTCTTTGGGTCTAAGGTGAGTCTCTTCGGGCAGCATATAGATGGATCAGGCTTTTTGTCTATTCGGCCAGTCTGCATCTTTTGATTGGGAAGTTTAATCTATTAACATTCAATGCTATTACTGTTAAGGTAGGACTTACTTTAACTATTTTATCATTTGGTTTTTGTATGTCATATCCTATTTTTGTCTCTCTTTTTACTCTTTGAGTTATCCTTGCTGGTAAACTTCATTTCTATATTCTCTTCCAAGTCTCTCTCCTGTCTTTTCCTTTCAGTCTCCAGAACTTCCTTTAGTATTTGTTTTAAGGCAGGTCTCTTGTTGATAAACTCTCTCAGTTTCTGTTTATCTGTGAATATATTCAACTTGCCCTCATTTTTGAGGATAATTTTGCTGGATAAAGAATTCTTGGCTGGCAATTTTTCTCTTTCAATACCTTAAATAAATCATACCACTGTCTTCTTGTCTCCATGGTTTCAAATGAGAAATCAGATTTTAGTCTTATTGTGAATTGCTTTTCTCTTGCTGCTTTCAAAGTTCTCTCTTTATTTTTGGCATCTGACATTCGGATTAGTATGCATCTTGGATTAAGTTTATTAAGATTTATTCTGTTTGGAGTATGTTATGCTTCTTGGACATGTGTGTTTACCTTTCATAAGAGTCAGGAATTTCTCAGCCATATTTTTTTCAAATATTCTTTCTGCCCCTTTTCTGTTCTCTTCTTCTTCTAGGACGTGCATGATGCACATGTGGGTGTGCTTCAGGCACTCATTCACACCCCTGAGGCCTTGCTCAATTTTTTCCATTCTTTTTTCCATCTGTTCTTCTCTAATGAAAATAGATGAAAAAACCTTCAATAAAATACTTGCAAATCAAATCCAACAGCACATTAATAGAATTATATATTATGATCAAGTGAGTTTTATCCCAGGTATGCAAGAGTGGTTCAACACAAGAAAATCAATTCAGGTAATACACCATATTAACAAAAGCATCAACAAATTCAGGTAATACACCATATTAACAAAAGTATGGGTAATACACCCATAAGCATCTTGATTAACACAGACAAGGCATTTGACAAAACCCAGCATACTATCTTGAAAAAAAAAAAAAGACACTTTGAAAGACAAAAGCAGAAGGACATTTCCTCAACATGATAAAGGGCGTATATGAAAAACCCACAGCTAACATAACACTCAATGTTGAAAGACTGAAGGCTTTCCATAGTAAGACCTGGAAGAGGACAAGGATGCTCATTGTCACCACTGTTATTCAACATAGTGCCAGAAGTCCTAGGTAGAACAGCTAGGCAAGAAAAGGAAGTAAAAGGCATCCAGATTGTAAAAAAGAAGTTAAACTTTCATTATTGGCAGATGACATGATCCTATATACAGATAGTCTTGAAAAATCCACAGCAAAATTACTGGTGCTAATAAACAAGTCCAGCAAAGTTGTGGGATATAAGATCAACATGCAAAGTTCAGTGGTGTTGCCATATACTAATAATGAGCAACCTGAGGAGGAAATCAAGAAAGAAAATTCCATTTGCAATAGCAACTCAAATAATAAAATATATAGGAATAAATTTAATCAAGGATAAAACGGATTTGTGCAGAGAAAACTAGAAAACATTGCTAAAAGAAATCGAAGAAGACCTAAATAAATGGAAGAAAATTCCGTGTTCATGGATTAGAAGGCTAAATATCATTAAAATGTCAATTCCATCCAAATTGATGTTTAGATTCAATGCAATCTCAATAAAAATTTCAATGGCCTACTTTGCAGAAATCAGACAGCTAACCATAACATTTATTTAGAAGGATAAGGGACCCCAAATAGTCAAAAACATCTTGAAAAACAACAAAGTTGGAGGACTCACACTTCCTGACTTTAAAGCGTACTTCAAAGCTACAGTGGACAAAACCACATGGTGCTGGCATAAAGGTACATCTATTGACCAATGGAATTGAATTGAGAATTAAGGAATAGACCCTCGCATTTATGGCCAATTGATAATTGACCAGGCTGCTAAGTCCACTCAACTGGGAGAGTACAGTCTCTTCAAAAAATGGTACTGGGAAAATTAAATATCCATATGCAGGAGAAGGAAAGAGGACCCCTATCTCACATCTTGTACAAAAAATAACTCAAAGTGGATGAGGATCATAAAGCTCCTAGAAGAAAATGTAGGGAAACATCTTTAGGATGTTATGGTAGGCATAGGTTTTTTGGACTTTATGCCCAAAGCACAAGCACTAAAAGAAAAAATAGATAAATGGGACATCCTCAAAATTAAAACCTTTTGTACTTCAAAGGACTTCATTAAGAAAGTAAAAAAGGCAACCTACTCAATGGAATAAAACATTTGGAAATCATATATCCAGAAGACATAAGAAATGCAATAATGAAACAATTCAAACAACTCAATTTCAAAATAGGCAAAAGACTTTAGCAGACATTTTTCCGAAGAGGAAATACAAATGGCTAAAAAGCACATGGAAAAATGTTCAACATCACTAGCTATTAGGGAAATGCATATCAACACCACAATGAGATATCATTTCACACCTACTAGAATTGCCAATATTTTAAAAAAAATGAAAATCACAAGTGTTGGAGAAATAGGAACACTTATTCATGGTTGGTGGGAATATAAAGTGGTGTAGCCACTATGGGAGACAGTTTTTCAGTTCCTCAGAGTCTAAGTATAGGATTGCCATATGATTTGGCAATCCCAGTACTGGATATATATACCCAGAATTGAAAACAGGGGCTCAAACAGACATTTGCATATTGATGTTCATAGCAGCACTATTCACAATTGCCAAAAGATGGAAGCAACCTTAGTGTCCAACAAAAATGGACAAACAAATGTGGCATATACATACGATAGAATATTATTCAGTTATAAGAAGAAATGAAGTCCTGATTTATGCAACAACCTGCACGAAATGCAGTTGAAAGGGGTTGTTTTTGGTCATGTGTGATGGTTCCATTCTAGTGTCAACTTGGCCAAGTGATGATGCCTAGTTTTCTGTTCAGGCAAGCACTGACCTGACCATTGCTGCAAGGATATTTCATGGCTGGTCGATAAACTAGAAGGCTGGT
This sequence comes from Tamandua tetradactyla, assembly GCF_023851605.1. Classification (NCBI taxonomy): domain Eukaryota; kingdom Metazoa; phylum Chordata; class Mammalia; order Pilosa; family Myrmecophagidae; genus Tamandua; species Tamandua tetradactyla. The sequence goes on along the minus strand of NC_135329.1, from coordinate 92,353,899 downwards.
ATATTAAATCATCAGTTAGTTGATTGCATCTGTGGCTGAATATATCTGCAATTAAGTAAGGCATGCCTCTCACCAATGAGACAATCCAATCAATTGAAAGCCTTTAAGGGAGAAGAGAGACTTTTTCACTGCTTCTTCAGCCAGCGAGCCTCTCCTGTGGAGGTCATCCAGACCCTTCATTGGAGCTGCCAGCTCACAGCCTGCCCAATGCAGCCATGGGAATGGAAGAGGTAAGGCATATGGTATTCATGAGTTTTTTCTTTTTTCTTTCTTTATTTCTTTTTCTGGAGTGATGCAAATGTTCAAAGAAAATGATCTTCCATTCCCGTGGTTGCGTGAGACACTTTCATAAATCTCATATTTACAGATCTCTCCTGTAGGTTCTGTTTCTCTAAAGAACTCTGACTAATACATCGTGTACATTACTGGAATGAAAGCAGAGGATAAAACACAGGACCATATAACACAGTGATCCCTGTTGTGTATGATAACTGTGGTTAATAGCACAAATATAAGAATATTCTTTCATGAATGATAACAAATGTACGTCACTATTATAAGTGTTAATGATAAGGTGGTATATGGGGGAAATACACTTAATATAAACTATGGACTATAGTTCACAGTAATATATTAATATTCTTTCATCAGTTGTAACAAAGGTAACACACCAATGCAAAGTGCCAACAATAGGGTGGTATATGGGAACGTTGTATTTTTTACATGACTTTTCTGTAAACCTACAACTTCTCTAATTAATAAAAATAACAATAATTTTTTAAACTTTATACTAAATGAAAGAAATCAGACACAAAGTACTATGTATTATATGGTTCCATTTATATAAACTACAAATATGAGTAAATCTATACAGACAGAATTAGATTAGCGGTTATCTAGGGCTGGAGATGGATAGAGGGATTGAGAGGTGACTGTTAAGGGCTATGGGTTTTTTCTTTTTGGAGTAATGAAAATGTTCTGAAATTAATTGTGATGATGAATGCTCAACCTTGTGATTATACAAAAAGCCACTGATTGTACACTTTGGATAGATTGCATGGTATGTGAACATATATTTATTTAAATATTTTATGGATGAAACAATGTGCAAACATAAAGACATTCTTAGCATACAAACATTCCATACATGGTGTACAATTAGTGGCTCACAATACCATTACATAGTTGTGTGTTCATCACCATGTTCATTTTTTTGAACATTTGGATCACTCCAGAAAAAGAAATAAAGGAAGAAAAAAGAAAACACTCATGCATACCATATGACTTACCCCTCCATCTCATTGACCGCTAGTATTTCCATCTACCCAATTTATTTTAATCTTTGTCTCCCTATTATTTGCTTACTTTTTATCCATACTTTTTACTCATCTGTCCATACCCTAGATAGAAGTAGCATCAGACACATGGTTTGCACAATCACACAGTCACATTGTAAAAGCTATATCATTATGCAGTCATCTTCAAGAAACAAGTCTACTAGAACACAGCTCTACAATTTCAGGTATTTCCCTCCAGCCACCCCAATACACCATAAACTAAAAAGGGGATATCTATATAATGCATAAGAATAACCTCTAGGATAACCTCTCAAATCTGTTCGAAATTTCTCAGCCACTGACACTTTATTTTTTCTCATGTTTCTCTTCCCCCTTTTGGTCAAGAAAGCTTTCCCAATCCTTTAATGCTGGGTCCTGGCTCATTCCAGGATTTCTGTCCCACATTGCCAGGGAGATTTATACCCCTGGTAGTCATGTCCCATGTCAGGTGGTGGGAGAGGACAGTGAGTTCACTTGCTGTGTTGGCTTAGAGAGAGAAAAGAGGTTCTCCAGAGGTGACTCTTAGGCCCAATTTTAAGTAGATAGCCAATCCTTTGCAGGAATAAGTTTCATAGGGGCGAACCCCTACATCAAGGTCTCAGCCTATTGATTTGGTTGTCTCCACTGCTTGTGAGAATATCAGGAATTCTAAAAAAGGGGAAGTTGAATATTTCCCCCTTTCTCTCTGTTCCCCCAAGGGGGCTTTGCAGATACCTATATATTCACTGCACAAATCACTCTAGGATTTATTGAGACATCACACTAACCTGGACAAACCAATAAAATCTCATGCCCTATTCAAGATTCCACATACTTATGGTGTTCAACTAAACTGACCACACACATTAAATTAGAAAATGCACTACCCATAATGTAAATTCTGCCCTAAATAAACACTCACTTCAGTCTCACACAGAAGTTGAAGTTTTAAAATATGGATGTTCTAGTTTGCTAGCTGCCGGAATGCAATATACCAAAAAGAGAATGACTTTTTAAAATGGGCTTTTAATAAGTTGCTAGTTTATAGTTCTAAGGCCAAGGAAATGTCCCAATTAAAACAAGTCTATAGAAATATCCAATCATAGGCATCCAGGGAAAGATACCTTGGTTCAAGAAGGCCGATGAAGTTCATGGTTTCTTTCTCAAGTGGAAGGGCACATGGCAAACACAGTCAGGGTTCCTCTCTCATCTGGAAGGGCACATGGCAAACACGACATCATGTGCTAGCTTCTTCTCCTGGCTTCCTGTTTCATGAAGCTCCCCAGAAGGTATTTTCCTTCTTCATCTTCAAAGGTCACTGGCTGGTGGACACTGCTCTCGTGGCTATGTGGTTCTACTCTGCTCTCTCTGAATCTCTCCCATTCTCCAAAATGTTTCCTCTTTTATAGGACTCCAGAAACTAATGAAGACCCACTCAAATGGGTGGAGACATGCCTCCAGCTAATCCATCTTAACAACCACTCTTGATCAAATCACATCTCCAGGGAGATGATCTAATTACAGTTTCAAACATACAATGCTGAATAGGGATTAGAAGAAGCAGCTGCCTTTACAAAATGGGATTAGGATTAAAGCATGGTTTTTCTAGGGTCCACACATCATTTCAAATCAGGACAATGGACGGTATCATCCTTTACCCAGTCTTCTGATATACCTTAATCCTATCCAGATCAGCTTCATTCATATCTCCACTTGATATCTGACCACTTTTTCAACTTTTTAAACAGCTCCTCTATGGAGTACTGCTGACTTTCATAGTCTCAGAACTCTAACTCTGAGTCTCAGGTGTCACATAAATACCCGAAGTTTCTGGGAACAATCAGGTCGTATACAAACAGCTCAGTATCTCAGAGGTTAGAATTAACAGTTATACCTCCTGAATATACGTAACAGCTGTAAGAGCTTACACTCTAGAACCCTTTACAATAAGCCCCAACCTGTCAACTTCAATTCTCCAAATTTGTATATTATAGTTAGTCCACATGAGTGAGGCACGATAATATTTGTCTTTTTGCTCCTGATATTTCATTCAATATGCAGCTCTTAAGTTTCATTCATCTAGTTGCATGCCTCTCAACTTCATTTCTTCTTGCGTCCGCTCAGTAGTCCATTGCATATATACACTGTAGCTCCCCCTTTCCATTCCTCAGTCCTTGTTCCCTTAGGCCACCTCAATCCATTGCGGATCACAAACACTGTTGCCGAAAACACCAGTGTGCAAATGCCTTTTCATGTCCCCACACTCAGATCCTCCAGGTGTATACTGAGCAACAGGGTGTCAGGATCATATGGCAACCCCACCCCTAGCCTCCTGTGGAACCACCATACTGCCCTCCAAGTTTCCCTACTGCCAGTGAATAGGTACATCTCTTTCTCCACATTTTCTCTCACATTCATGTCTCTGTGCTCATTTTTAAATGTTTTATTCACACCTAAGTGTCTAAACATGCCTTTGCCACCATGATCTTTATGAAAACATTTCCTTTTCTTCCAGTATGTGAACATGTCTTGATAAAATTGCCCTAAATAAATCATTTAAAAGTAAATATTTAAAACATTTATGCATAACATATTTTTAGAATGATGTCTAGGGAATGGGTAGATACCAACTACTGGCGGAGCCCCACACAGTAGCTGTTTTGCTGGCCCTCGGCAATTTTGCCTCCATAAAAAAATCTGAAGTTATAATTTGCAAGTCTCCTTGTATAAAATTGAATATAATCCAGCCTGGTTCATTATTATATTTTAATTACTATTATATTAATTTTTTTCCTTTTGATTTGAGAAGAAATTAAAATGAAAGCATTTCTGGGCTTTGAAAAATATTATGGTTGCAGGTTTTTGTCTATCGAAAACAAAGGGTGCCAGCATTGGGCAGGCAGTTGGGACTGAAGTGGGAGAGAGACTTCCTTTTAACACTAAAACTTTTATTTTATTTGAATATTTTAAAATCATGTACATGCGTCCCTTTTTAAAAAGAAGCCAATGCCTACATATCAATACCTAAAAGATAATTCATCTAACAGAAAGCTGGGCAAGGACAGAAAGAGGCAATTCACCACTGAGTAAGTACAACTGGCCAACAGCCACTAAAAGATGTGCAACCGCAGAGTAAGCAGAGAAATGCAAATCATGCAACAAAGAGTTTTTTAACCGGGAAAAATAATAAATACCGATGATATCACGTGTTGACTTGGCTTGGAGAAATGGGTTATCTTACAATGAGATGGGAGTGGTAATTGGTTTCATCTTTCGGGAGGGCAATTTATTGGTGTTTATCCACATATACGATGCAAATTCCCCTTGATTGTGTACTTTCATTTCAAGCCAGCTAATGTAGAGAAACACCTTCACATATGCAAAAAGATGCCTGCATAGGTAGATGCTTTGCAGCTTTGTTTGTGTGGAAGATTAGGAATAACCTAAGTGTCCATCAACAGGGGGACTGATAAATCATGGTGTGTACATCCTGCCAAAAATGTTAATTAGGAATTAAAAATAATGAGATAGCTGGACATGCAATGACAGAGAAAATCTATCATGGTGTTCTGTGAGAAAAGTGAATTGTAGCATAGTAAGCAAGTAGAGAGGCTTGTTTACGGATGTGTGCACAAGGAGAGAGAAATCATCTGGAAGAAGTCACCCTCTGCTTTGGACATTGCTTATCTCTTTGGGGGGGGGGGGCGCGGCAAGGAAATAGGAAATGGAGAGGGGTTTTTTTTACTCTATATTTCATATACTTCCATGGTGTTTAAGTTTCTTAGGAAAAGAATGTATTTTATATAATGCATGTATATGTTTTAAGCAATTAAAAAGGGGTAACAGGTGGTTGTTGGGTGGGGCTGGAAATCATTCTTGCTAAGCCTGAGGGTCCGAGTGGCTGGTAGAAGATGGACTTACGGGGCCTGAGACAGATTATGTTTGGGACTATGGCAAAGTCTGGATCCAGGGATGATGTTTGCCTGGTGGTCTGATGATGATTTGAGCCATGTGTGCTAGGGGCAGGTGTTAGGAAGGGGGTGGGGGAGAGGGAAGGGGTTCCCTGAGATGCAAACACGAGTGGGCTCCCAGAACAAGGAAAACCACGCGCTGAGCTGGTGGGGGTCCCACCACCCAGAATACCAGGAAAGCAGCCGATTCCTGCCTCGATCTCCCAAGCAGAGCCTGAGTTGAGAGTCCCTTCCTCCAGGATTCCTTCCACGGAGGAAGCTGAGATGTCACCACCGGTGGGGTGCCTCAGCCAAGCTGGCCCGAGAACCTGGGGCTCCTCCTGAGCTCTGATCACCCAGCCACAAGCTCCCACCGGGCTGGGGACTCCCAGCTCAGTCGTCCGTAGTACAGCGGATTCTCCGTGCTCTGGCCACAGTCTCAGATCTGACCCAGGTGTTCAGTCTCCGTGTCCAGGGACTCTCTCCAATCCTGCCCTACCTCAGCTGAGAACGCAAGGCTCAGCACCCCTGGAAGCTTGCCCTCATTTTGTGGTCAGAGGGTGACCTGAAAAATAAAAGGCCTCACCTCTTGGAGCCCATTTCTCCTTCACAGCCACAATCAGCTCCTGTACCGCCAAGGGTGCAGGGCTTCCCAGGGGCCCCACCATGCTCGCTTATGACAGAGGGAACTGAGGCTCAGGGGACATAATGGATGGCTTAGGGCCCCCCAAAAGATATATCCAAGTCCTGCCCCCATGACCTGTGAACGTGACCTCATTTGGTAATAAGGTCTTTGCAGGCATTTTTGAGACAAGATCTGGAGATGACATCCCTCTGGATTTTGGGGTGGGTTCTAGATCTCTTGACTAGTGTCGTTCCAAAAGAAAGGAGAGGGAGAGACAAAGACCCAGACAAGAGACACGAAGAGAAGGTGGCATGTGGAGACAGGCAGAGAATGGAGGAGGTGGGTGTGGTGATTAGGTTCTGGTGTCAACTTGGCCAAGCGATGACGCCCAGCTGTCTGGTCAGGCAGGCACTCGCCTGACCTTTGCTGCAAGGATATTTCATGGCTGGTTGATAAACCGGAAGGCTGGTGTATTAAATCATCAGTCAGTTGATTGCAGCTGTGACTGTGATCACATCTGCAATCAACTAAGGCGTGTCTCTGCCTAATCAGTTGAAGATTTTTTCAGGGAGGAGAGAGACTCTTTCACCGCTTCTTCAGCCAGCGAGTGTCTCCTGTGGAGTTCAGGCAGGCCTCTCATCGGAACCATTAGTTTCACAGCCTGCCCTGTGGATTTTGGACTCTTCCATTCCCACAGCTGCATGAGACACCTTTATAAATCGCATCTTTACAGATCTCTCCTGTTGGTTCTGTTTCTCTAGAGAACCTGACCAGCGCACCCTAGGGGGCGAGGGGCTGTGGGGGTGGGGGGCTGCGGGGTGGAGGGTGGGCCCCTGGGCTGGTGAGAGGCCTCTGGAGAGCTTCCGCAGGGTCGCAGAGCCTCCGCCTGTCTCTACCAGGGCGGCCCTGTGCTGGGTGGACTGACGAAGGGCTGACCGAGGCTGGAGGCAAACACCTTTTAGGGGCCGTGAGGTGAGGCTGGCCCCGGAGTCCACCTGCCTCAGCACCCTGGGTAAGACCCCAGGGGCACTTTAGCCCAGGGTTATCCAGACACGGAGAGGCCAGAGGCCCCAAAGGGCTCCCTCCCTCTCACCCCGGATGACTCCTTGCCCGTCTTCCCCCTTGCCCGTCTTCCCTGAACTCCCGCGGGCGGGGCTGGCTGAGCTCACTCGGCTGTACCCCTGGTGCCCTGGGGGGGGCTTGTTCTGTGGGGGGTCGTGACCAGAACGGGGTGAGCCAAGGAGGGGCTTTCCCCACCTGGTATTAACAGCCGTGGCCAAGCTGTGAGATGTTCCTGTTCCAACTCTAGTAAGTTGTAAAATGGCCTAGATTGGGCCTCATTTCTGAGAAGGAAAAGAAATGGGTTGGGGGCAGGGGGTTGGGGTGGCTTCATTTTACTGTCTGTAAGTTTTTAATTAAAGGAACGCATGTACGGATAACTTATAATGAAAATAAATAGCCATGGGCCCGCCCCTTTCCCACCAATTCTCCTCCCAGGGAATCTGTTTCTGGCTTTACTTCTAGAAGCTTCCTCCCAGCCCCTTCTCTACCTTCCCTTGTCTGTTGTCTGCTCAGGGAGGCTGACCAGGCTGACCCCAGAGGTGCAGCCACAGGCTCCCCCACCCACTGGCTTCTGGGTGGGAGGACAGAGCGACTAGGGCGCTTATTTCCTGGGTGTAGAAGGAGCTGCCTTGCACCACAGACACCCCACCATGGCCTCCCCAGACCTTGCTGGCCGCTCAGTGCTGCCGGCCCTCTGCCCAAGTCCGGAAGTAGCCTCTCCAGTTAGCTCTGTGAGTGAGCCTCTGCTCCTGCTGGACCCTAGCCAATATCCCCACAGCTGGGCGCAACATGCTTATATACTTGTCCTTGGCCGCATCACCAGCCTCCCCCAGCCCCCAGTGGCCTAACCTGGTGCTTAAATCTTCACTTCTATTGGAGACATTGAAGGCAGCTGCTTAAGAGGCAAATAATATCTGGAACAACTGGCCAGAAAAAGTCAGACATAGCTTGAATCCTGTGTGTCTTTGGGCAAGTCTCTTAACCTCTCTAAGCTTCCATTTTCTCCTTTGTGACGTGAGGATTTTAACACCAATTCTTGGGTGGTGGGTGTCAGGGGTGGAACTCTGGGCAGTTTAACACCCCACTGACCCCTCAGGCAATATTGCCCCCATTTCACAGGCATGTTCATGCTGCCAGTGGGGCTGGCAGGACAAGAACTCAGGCCTCTCAGCACCCTGGCTGGGGTCCTATTGCACACACCACAAGTCTCTTCCAGGCCCTAAAACGCTTTTGATATTTATGGGTGAAACAATTTGTTACCTGGGACTGACTTCAAAGTACTCAAATGAAAACAGATGATACGGCAGACAGAAAAATAGGTGAAACAAGCAGCTTGACGATGAATGTTGGTGCTGGGTGGCAGGTTGTGGGGGTTCACTACATGGTTCCCTCTACCTTCGGGGGTGCTTGAACTTTTCCATGATGAAACACTAAAATGCATTCGAGTCATCTTCAGATCACTGATGAAAATATGTGGTGCTTATGATAATACAGTGAAAAGAGCAAGATGCAGAATTGCCTGTCCACTCTGGTCCCCGTTGTATGTGTGTACATGTGTGTGTGTGTGTTTGCACACAAGGGTGTGAGAAGGTTTGGAAGGTACGGACGGCACTGTTCAGTCAATATTATTTATCTCTGGGTGGCAGGCTGACGCTTTTTATTTTCTTCTTTTACATGTCTGTATTTTCCAAAGTTTCTGAAATTAGAATACAGTTACTATTAGAAAGTTTTAAGTCCGCTAAACCCAACGTGGGGGTCAGTAGGCGAAGGTGGGGTGGGGGCCCGCACAGCTGCTGGGCTGAGCCTGCGCCCTGCAGAATGGGGAGGGGAGAAGAGAGGAAGAGCCAGGCTGGCACCCTGCACCCGAGGCCCCCGGCTCCTCTCCCACCGGCCGGGGCCAGTCCCAGGAGGCCAGACCACGTGCCTGCAGTACCATCATCGAATGCCACCCTGCCCAGCCTTGCCCGGCTCCCTTGGCCCAGCCCCGGGGCCAGCTGCCAGGGGAGGTGAGCCAGGTGTCAGCGCCGCAGCCTGTGTCAGAGGGAGGGTGGCACAGCGCACGTTGCCCAGACACCTCCAGGCCCCGGCTCCTCTGCGCAGGGATCTGGTTTCATCAGCTGACCCACTACCCGGGGAGCGGGCAAGAGAGGTGACAGCCTGTGCCAAACAGGACTAGCCCAGGCTGGGAGGATGGGGGCCCGGCCATTGTCACACCACCAAGGGCCCACGGGTACCATGTGCCTCGCATAACCAAGAGGTACAGAAGAAGAAGTGGAGGGTCAGAGAGGCCCACTCCCTTGGTTGAAATCTTCCAGGGGAGGACGGGCCATGGTGGCTTAGCAGGCAGAGTTCTTGCCTGCCATGCTGGAGACCTGGGTTCGATTCCTGGTACCTGTCCATGCAAAAAAAAAAAAAAAAAGATCTCCAGGGGACTTCTGTCCCAGGGGATGGAAAGGTTTTGGAAATCGATGGTTGCCCAGCACTGTGAAGGTGATCAGTGGTACTGGATCGTACACTTAAAAATGGTTAAAATGGCAAATTTTATGTAATATACATTTAACACAATACAATTAAAAAAAGAAAAAAATCTCTAGTGCTTCTTCATTGCCCTCACGGTGGTCTGAGCTCCCCACCCCCCCGTTACACAACACCCTGCCCCACCCCCACCGATGCCTTCCCTGCGTTCCCACCACCCTGAAACATTCATACCTCTCTACCCAACGCACGCCCGCCCACCTCCACCCCGTGTCCCAAGCTTTCCCTCAGCTGTGTCCACCCTCCCCTTGTTCCCTCTCTGGCAATGCCGCCTCCTCCGGGAAGCCTTCCTTGACAGGCTTGGGCCATTGTGGGCCACACTTGTGTGCTCCCATCAAATCAGCCCTGATTTGCTGGGTTGCAAGCCTCCTTTCATGTCACTTCCCTGTCCCACCCCTGATGGCAAATCCCTGAGGGCAGGGCCATCTGCACAGGATACTTTTCCCGGGGGGCACGAGTCCCCTGCCACCTCAGCATAGTGGCTTGGTGGACAGAACATCTGCTCCCCTGACTGGGTGCCCTTGTGCAGGAAGCAAGCTGCTCAGCTGGGTTCACCACCCCCGGCCTGGGTCTCACACCTCTCTGGGGCTGGCACAGAGGTTGGTGTGAATGAGTGAGTGAGGGCACTGCCCAGTGTCCCAGTGGCAAGGCACAGGCAGGATCCCATCCCTGGACCACTAGGTTCCATGTGGCAAGCCTGCGGGATGATGGAGAGTTTGGGGGTGCATCTAGACATTAGGCCAAGCGGGTCCCGAGGCCTGAGGCCTTCCCAGGAAGGAGGAAGAAGCCCCAGCCTGGCTCCAGAAGGAAGCTGATGACATGGGACTCTCAGCCTCCACGTGCCTCGGGAAGCCTGCGCCAGGAGATGTGTGCACGTCTCCCCCGAGGCTCCCCAGGGAGAAGGCTGGAGTAAAGCGTCCCACGCAAGTCTACGGATGGCCACCATGTGTGAGATCCTGTGCTGTGGGCTGGAATTCTAGGCGATGCCCCTTCTCTGGGCCTGGTGTGGGTCTAGATGCAGGAGCAGGGTCTAGAGGTGCAGAGATGTGGGAGAGGACAGGAGGCAGGAGGAGCTCGCGGTGCAGGGGTGGACCCAGAACAGCAGCCAGCAACTACTCTTCAGAAGTTGGGGTCACTCTCAGGCTGTTCTTACAGGCTGGGACGACATAGAAAGACCGAGGTGGGCTTTGTGGCCGGACAGAGTTGGGATCGAGTTCTGTCCGCAGCACTGAGCGGCGGTGGGACGCTTGTAAATCACTCGGCTCCTGTGAGCCCCAGGGTCTGCGAAAGGTGACTGATAATGAGACCTGCTGGTACAGGTTTGGCAACAAAAATGAGCCTCAAAATCATTAAACTGGGTGAAAGAAACCAGACTAGAGTGTATCCTGTAGGATTCCGTTGGTGTAAAATTCTAGAAAATGCAAACCAATCACCAACGAGAGAAAGCAGACCCGTAGTTGCCAGGGGTTGGGATGGGGGTGTGGGAATGGCACAAGGAAACTTCAGAGGTGATGGACAGGTTCATTGTCTTATGAGGATGGTTGTGTGAGTGCTGCGTGTGTTAAAACTTCAATTGGACACTTTAAATATGTGCAGTTAAAGCTGATTAAAAGTAAATACACCCCCCTCTTATTTTTTGTAATCACAATACCTTCTTCCTTGGGAGTGTGTTATTAGGATGAAGTAATAGTTGAGAGTAACGTGAATTTGTCTGGATCTAGAATGTTCTGTGGAGGCCAGTTCCCTCTGCTTCCTTCAGTCAAGATGATAATTCCGGATCCATTTATTAAATGTGCATTTGCTAAGCTCCAGCAGTAGGCAGGGCAAGTGCCAGACTCTCAGGGCCAGCAAGCAAGTCCTGCCCTCCAGGGGTCCTCAGGCTCCTGGGACTGACCCTCAAATGGAGCGTCTGGGTTTCTTTTCTTTTGATTTTTTAAGTTTTTATTATGATTCTTTTTTTAAAAAAATATTTTTATTGATAAAACAACATACAAACGCAAACATTCTTGACATGCAAACATTCCATACGTGGGGTACAATCAATGGCTCACAACATCATCACAAAGTTGTGTATTCATTGCCATGATCATTTTTCTGCATCACTCCAGAAAAAAGAAAAAGAAAAAACTCATCCATGCCATACCCCTTACCCCACCCTCTCACTGACCGCTGATATTTCCATCTACCCAATTTATTTTAACCTTTGTCCCTGCTATTATTTATTTATTTTTATCCATTTTTTACTCATCTGTCCATACCCTAGATAAAGGGAGCATATTATGATTCCTTTTTAGCCAATTATTTCCATTCTGAGCTGTTATTGCAAAGAGTTCAAAACAAAACTGTCGAGCAATAGGGTTTTGGCTTAAAAAAAAATTAGAGTCTCAAACCAGCATGCGTTGGGTATTTTGTGGATGGGGTGGGGGCAGTTACACACCCCAAAGTGTGCACACTAATTTCTCTGAACAGCTGGGACTGCGGCTGTCCTTTATGTTCTCTTTGCTGGTATTTTCAGTTCTCAGAAATGATCATGGACCGCTCCAGTCATAGGAGAAAAAGTCATCAAAGAAACCTGACCATGAAAGAAGTATATGGAATTTTCCAGGTATGGGGTTTTCTCCTTTACAAATGTGTGTCTCCTCTCTCTCCCCATCACCCAGCTGTGCAGCCTGCTCCTATGGCCTCTCAGGGAAAACCATTCCCAGGCCCCCTACTTACCCCACTCCCAGGCCCGCACAATCGAATCACCACCATCTCTTCCCTGCTCCGCCATTGCCCAGGATTCCTTATAGGCCCCCAGCTCCAGGCTGGCCCTTCCTCCCCATTCTGTATCCTGTGCAATTTGGAGCCTGTCTTGCTTCCGCTTTAATATTCTTCACTGGTCCCTAAAGTCTCGCCCCCATGTGGGGTGAGCGAGGCCTCTGATGGACCGCCCCCTTCCGTTTCTCAAGCACAGGACCTCCCACTTCCACTCCAGCCCAGGCTCGGACTGGGAGCACACTTTCCTGCTCCTGGGCTTTCCGCATCTGGGATTCCCTCGGCCAGAGCTGCTTGTCCTCCCTCTGTCCCCGGCAACCAGTGCTGGAACCAGAGGTCCAATCATCGGCAAAGCCACCTGCTGCCCTGGGCGGTGCCCCCTCCCCCGGGCTGCTGCAGCTGCACCCTGTGCCCTGTCCTGCCTCCTGGTCTGGCATCTCCCCTGGTCTGCAAGGGCCTCACTGCCGCCCGCCCCCGCCCCCTCCATTCACTGCTGCTCCCAGGGATGGGGCTGGGTGTTGTACCCTGCTGTCCCCGCCCCTGCCGCAAGGTCCAGGCTACAGAGGATGCTCAGCAAATCGTCATTGGTGAATGAAGAACAAATTCCTAAAAGGCATTTGACTTTCCTTATGTCTGCCCGAACCTGGTCCAAGTCAACCCACTTCACCCGTGCAGAGGTTTCTCCAGCCCCGCCCCCCTAGCCTCCTGTGCTGTTGCCTTCTTCTGGACTTCCATTGAATCAACTGAAAACACTGTTTATTTGACCTTTACTTACCCAGCGTTCTTTATTTCCTTGATTATTTCTTCAATATTTGCTTTAGTCCTACTACATGTCTTCAGGGTTTGGTGTTGCCTATAATATTTTCTAAAATAAATCCTAAAAAGTGAGTTTACAGATGTGGCCTCTCTCTCTAAGTCGACTTGGCTGGTGAACTCACTGCCCTTCCCCTGCCTACATGGGACATGACTCCCAGGGGTGTGGACCTCCCTGGAAACATAGGACAGAAATCCTAGAATGAGCTGAGACTCAGCATCAAGGGATTGAGAAAACCTTCTCGACCAAAAGGGAGAAGAGAGAAATGAGATGAAATAAAGTATCAGTGCTTGAGAGATTTCACGCAGAGTCAAGTAATCCTGGACGTTATTCTTATGCATTATATAGATAACCCCTTTTTAGTTTATGGTGTATTGGAGTGGCTGGAGGGAGGTACCTGAAACTGTTGAAGTGTGTTCCAGTAGCCTTGATTCTTGAAGATGATTGTATGAGGATATAGCTTTTACAATGTAGCTGTGTGATTTTGTGAAAACCTTGTGTCTGATGCTCCTTTTCTCCAGGGTATGGACAGATGAGTAAAAAAATATGGATAAAAAAATAAATAGGGTGGTGTGATGGTAGCTCAGTGGCAGAATTTTCATCTGCCAGGCCGGGTTCAATTCCTGGAGACTGCCCATGCCAATAAATAAATAATAAGGGGGAAAAGGGGTAAAATAAATTGGGTAGCTTGAAATACTAGTCGTCAATGAGAAGGAGGGGTAAGGGGTATGGGATGTATGAGTTTTTTCCTTTTTCTTATTTCTTTTTCTGGAGTGATGCAAATGTTCTAAAAATGATCCTGGTAACGAATATACAACTATGTGATGATATTGTGAGCCATCAATTGTACACCATGTATGAACTCTATGTGTGTGAAAATTTGTCAATAAAAATATTTTTTTAAAAGTGAGTTAAAAATAAAAACCTGGGTGGTGTGACAGTGCGGTGGCTTAGTGTAGAATTCTCGCCTGCCATGCCGGAGACCTGGGCTTGATTCCCGGTGCCTGCCATGCAAAAATAATAATAATAATAATAAATAAATAATAAAAACCTGAAGAATATAATTAAGAGGAGAGAGTCAAGGCTTGGAGGAGGAGTGCAGGGTACATAAAATGCTCCCGTAACTCAGTGGAACCACATAGAGAGCCCAGGAACCAAGCCATACCCACCCAGAAATGGGCAAATGACAGAAGGGACAGTTTACCCCATAAGGAACAGTTGGATCAGGCGGTGCTGGTGCTGGGACAAGTGGCTCTCTAGTATTAAAAAGCATTAGAGGGCAGGCCGTAGTGGCTCAGCAGGCAGAGCTCTCACCTGCTGTGCCAGAGACCCAGGTTCGATTCCCAGTGCCTGCCCATGCCAAAAAAAAAAAAAAAGTTGCATTAGATGCCAACCTTCCACCATTCACAAGTTAAATTCAGATGTACAAGTGAAATGAACAAAGAATCTAAACCAACAGAAAAAGTATATAGGAGCCATGTTCATGTGCTGGAAGCAGAGAAGGCTTGGTCAATAAGGCACATGAAGCAAAAGCCACAAAGGAAAAGATGGACAAATTTCACTGCATCCAAATTTAAATTTCTGTATTCCCAAAACACCATAAAAAAAGTTTGGTACCTTATAAAGTAAACCAGGGGGAAATGCTTGCCATATATATATATAGTATATATGGAATATACTACTGCAAATTTACAATAATGGCAGAAGACAAGCAGACCAATAGAAAATGGACAAAGAATAGGAATAAAAATTAACAAAATAGGAAATGCAAGCAACCACTAAACATTTGAAAAGATACTCATTCTCACTAATAATCAGGGAAATGTAAGGAAAACCCTGTGGTTGATGGAATGGTACGCCCCGTGAAGACACATTCAAGTCCTAACCTCCATCCTGTGGGTGACAACCATTCCTAAGTAAGATCTTTGAGATTGTCATTAGGTAAGATCACCCCAAACTGAGTGGGCGTGGGCCTGAACCCCACATGGCTGGAGTCCTTCTAGGCAGAAGGAATTCAGATGCAGATATTAGTAGAAGCCAGAAGGAGGGGAGGCCAGAGAAAGAGAGATCATCATGTGACAGAGGACAGCTTTCCCCAGACGCTACAGACTTTGGGGGAAGCATGGCCTTGCCAACACCTTGACATTGGACTTCTCACCTCTGAAATGGAACCAACAAATTCTCATTATTTAAGCTAACCAGTGTATGGTACCACTAGCAGCCCTGGCAAACTAACACAACCCCTATGCAATGCTATTTTTCTTGCATCAGCTGGGCAGAAATTAGGGTGAGGATGGGGTGTGGTGGACATTTTCATACTCTGCAGTGGAGCATTATATTAGATATAACCACTTTGGTAGACAATTTGGAAATATCCATTACAAATTAAAAATCTCAAACACCACCACCTAACTTCCATATCTTGGTGTCTACCATGAGAAACTCTTGTACATGCATGCAAGGAGGCATGTACAAACTGGCTTACTGCAGCTTTACCTATAACAGCAAAAACAATGAGACACAACCTAAATGCCCATCTACTGAGAACTGGCCTAATAAACCGTGATGTGACACAATGAGATGACATGTTGCATTAAAAATGAGGGGTGCAAGGTTAATTCAGTGGTAGAATTTTCGCCTGCCATGTGGGAGACCTGGGTTCGATTCCTAGCCCATGCACTTCCTAAACAAACAAACAAACGAAAAACCAAACAAACAAAAATTCAGCAAAAATGGTGCTGCAATACGGGGATACTCATATGCAAAGAATGAAATGTGACCACTGCCATACAGCATATAAACAAACAAACAAAAAAACTAAGACTAGTGGAATGGTTCTTATGTCTTGATGTAGATAGTGCTCCAAGACATTGCTGAATATAAAAACCAGTTGCATGGCAATAACCGCAGTGTTATAACATTAGTGTAACTTGCACTTACCTAGGATAACAATGCAAATGCTTTCTCAGGCATATGTATGTATCAATACAGTGGTTTCCCCCAGGTAGGGAAGTGGGAATAAGACTGGTGATTAAGGAGGACTTGATTTTCCTGGAATATATTCATTGTTTTCAAGTAAAATGTACTCAGGTGCCATTTGCATAATTTAAAAACCTGAACTAGAAAAGACAATCAAACCCAGGAAAGTAGAAATAAGAGCTGGAAGTCAGGACTGGGGGAGGGAGGTGAAAACATAAAAAAATCCAGGCTAGCATGGTCTACACAATTGTCATAATTGAAACCCAAATTTGACTCTGAGCTTCCTAGCAGCCAAGGGGGAAAATGGAGATATGATCCGATATATCCCTCATTGTCAGAACAGAGAAACCTCCCAGGTGTGGTTAAGAATTTTCTCATGTGGTAGGTTTTAGCTTTCTAACTAAACTAAATTGGGAACCACCAGCTCAGCCGCATGGTATCTGCAGTGCCCTGCAGTGGGCTGAGTACCCATTGGTGCACCATACATTTGTCAAGAATTACTATAACATTGATTAGTGTGGAATACTTCTGGGGGTTGAGGGGAAAGAAGAATAGGCCCTGGGGAATTAAGCAGACCTCCAAAATACCTTGGTCTTTTGTTGGCTAAAATCAGTTACTATAAGGACTGCTCATATGGCTGGAGTCCTTCTAGGCAGAAGGAATTCAGACGCAGATATTAGTAGAATCCAGAAGGAAGGGAGGCCAGAGAGAGATTGCCGTGTGATGGAGGACAGCTTTCCCCAAACACTACAGACGTTAGGGGAAGCATGGCCTTGCCAACTCCTTGACATTGGACTTCTCACCTCTGAAATGGAACCAACAAATTCTCATTGTTTAAGCTAACCAGTGTATGGTACCACTAGCAGCCCTGACAAACTAAGTTGGTTATATCACTCAGCTCCTGACCCAGAGGCTTAACTCCATCCCCATGGCCCAGCTCAAACCCTGAGATCACAGGCTGGGTACATCACCCTGTAGCCTTCCCATTCCTATAACGGCAATTTATAGAAATCTGATGTAAGCTGGCTAAACAGGAGTCGGGTCCTCCTTGTACTCCCGTATCAATGGTCAAATTCAAGGAGGTGAAGCAATTTCCCTCATGTCCTACAGCTGGTACCAGAGTGGGTACTGGAAACTCGGTATCTGGACTTTCTACTGCTGAGCCCAACCCTGAATATCAAATTTGGTGATAAACTAAGCACATGGTGCATCAGCAAAGTCCTAAGAAATGGTATACCTATGTGTGCTTCCCTCCACACTCATCACACAGCAGGCACAGCACTTATTCCAGATGGAGAGTGGAACTGACTTTTGAAAATGACCAGAACACTCAAGGTAGTAGATTGCAATAAGCAATCAGTCATAGTTTGCTGTTCATTTTTACCCTATCACTGAAGAAAGGATTTGAGATGATTTTAAAAGGTGTATGAACAAGAAAATATTTAAAATGTAAATGAAGTGAAAGTTTAAACATGAAAACTGAGCAAAGTCAATACCTGAAAGCATGGGTTATAGTGCTAGAAGTGGGCTACAAACTTGATCCTGAGCTTCCTAGCGGCCAAAGCAAAGAGGGAAAATGGTCAGCCTCAAGGTGCTGAAGTTTCACAAGATATAAGCAAGCTGGTTATCCAGAAGTGCAGCCTTTCCTGAATGGGAAACTCAATGGCAGTTTATCTTGGGGTTCATAATAAAGGTGGTCTCATGGAATGAGGGGACAATGATCTAACAACATCTCTACAATGATAAGTTTCCGTAACTTCTTTTAGAATGGTATACTCAAAGCACTCAACTGGCATCACACCAAAATGTAATTCAGTAAACTCACCCCATCTAGGGTGGGGAGTGAGTCTGGGCAGTACTGGTTTGGTTCACAAGCAAGGTGTGGTGATAAAGGGACGAGTCTGTATTGAGCTCAGATACTGAAGCGGAAGCTCATTCCCAAAGAAAACACAGCCAGTTGCTGATGACAACTGTGACAGACACCACTGGAGGCAGTGTTGTCCTGCTCTGGAGGCGATGATTGGCAGGAGGGACAATGTACTTCTGGATGAGAAAGTTTCATTGTGCTTCTTAAAAAAAGAAAGGCCTTAGTTGATGATGCTGTGTCTTGTGTCTGGGCAAGTACCTCTAATAGTGGCTGCACATGAGGAACTTCAGGTTGTATCAGCGAGGCAGCCTAATGCAGTGAAACACTCAGGCCTGGGAGTCTGCAGACTTGGGCACGAACCTCAGCACTGCCAAGCTACATTGCCACTCTGAGCCTCTGTCTCCTCTTCTGTAGATTGGAAGTAGGTCACAAAAGTTCTTGCACACAGGTAAAGCAGACGACATGCCAGTCCATGCCACTGTGGCCACCAAGTCTGTGTCTCAAGAAGAGGACTTCTGTGGCAGAAGGGATAGCATGTGCCAATGTGAATCTGAAGGAGGTACCTTGCCTGCATCCCTGAAGCGAATACAGAATTTTCTCCCTCTGAACATGGTTTCCTGAGCCCAACATCAAGACTCTGCAGGTCCCATCCCAGCCCTTTCAGAACTACAGGCTCCTCTGGGCAGTACGGGTGCCTGTCAGCTGGCACCCCTACTTGCCCAGACTGATAAGCCTGGCAAGGAATTTTAATTGAAACTCATTAGCATTTCCCCTCCCACTTCTTGAGGATATGCTTTGAGAGTTGGGAGGAACGTAATCTCCACTGAGATGAAATGAGGGCCCCTGGCTGAACTGATACACCCCTTGGCCTGTTCCTGTAGACCCAAGCCATTAAGGCCATTGTATTATGCCCCCCATGAGCGGTTTCCCTGGTACCTCCATGAGCCAGAGCGGTGGAGAATCCCAGTGCCCAGTCTGTCTTCTGTTTATAGAGCCTCACATTTGTTTAATTTTGCTATTTGCAGACAGCTGACCCGCAGGATAATTGCCCGGCACTTCTTAGGGGTCACAGCCCTATGCAGTCAGCATCATGCTTTCCCCTGTTTCACAGGTAAAGAGACGGAGGTGTGCCCGCAGCCCAGGGCCCAAGCTTGGCAGCCCGCCTGGAGGCCGGCTCTGGGGGATACACCTGCCTGTTTATGGGTATAACATGGACACTCCCTCGCGTGTGCAGCTGTACTCCTGTGTGCATAGGGGAATGCAGGCACAAGCTCCCCACCCCTCCCTGCTGCTTTTGTGGGTCCAGAGCTGTGCTCTCCGAGGTGGGAACCACCAGCTGATATGGCTTCTGAGTTTTAATTTAAGTTAAAATTCAGTCCCTTCGTCACACCAGCTATGTTTCCCATGCTCTGTAGCCACACCTAGCTACGTAGTGGATGGTGCAGAGAGAAAGTGTTTCAATGGCTGCAGAAAGCTCTGGGCAGAGCAAGAGGTGTTTCTACTTCTTGGAAGGGTTTGGGTGTGGGTGCTGGTGACCTAGGTAGTTAGGGTTAGGGGGGAGCACACATACCTCCAGATGCTTCATCAGGTTGGTTGACCCTGGGTGTATCCTGCCTCTGTCTCCCTGCCCTGAGCCAAAATCAACCCAGGAAGCCCTGGGCTTGCCCTCCTGCCCTCAGCGGGGTCAGAGTTGAGCAACTGGTTCCTGCAATATGAGGTCAGCAGTTTATAGACAAGCAGGTCTGGGCCAGGCCTCCTGTTTGCAGAGCTTAGCAGCCCCTGTTGTCTCCCAGCCAGCTGGGTCTCTGCCCTGCAGAGACAGCGGGACACCCCTGCCCCCTGCCCCATCTGTTCCCTTCCTGCCAGCCAGAGATGGGCCACTGATAAGCGGGACAGCAGCCTGCCCCTCCCTGCCCAGATAGCACTGTGTGAGCGTGGGCAGTGCACTCTACTTCTGCCAGGGACAGGACTCATCAGGACACTTGCCGTTTGCATGTCCATGTGTGTGTCCGTGTGCACGTATGTATGTATGTATGTGTTTGCACCTGTGTTATCCTGAGCCTGAAATTGTGGGAACCTGGGACACCACTTCGGCCCCCTCCCCTTTTCCCCACGTGTGTTGTTGGCAGGGGAAGCATCTGCATCCGGGTCCTGCCCAGCAAACAAGGGCTGGTTCTGGAATTTTAAAGTTTGGAGAATAACCTCCAGCACGTGAAAAATAATGCTCCTGGGCTCAGACCCCCTGGCCACTCAGGACGACTGAGTTTTCTTGCTGTGAGATGGGGATAGCACTTTGGAGATTAAGTGTGTCTTGCTTTGCGTGCTGAGTGAAGCTTAGCTAGCATTGTGTTTTAAGATAAACAAGCACTTGCATCGCTTAGTTATTAAACTTTCACCATGAGCTGCAAGCGCATTGAGCACTTTGTACACATTTGTCTCCTGCAATCCTCCCTGCACAGCAAGAGGTAAGAGAGTCTTACTCCCATCAGGCTGATAAGGTGTGGGAAACACCAAGAGATTCCTTGGTTGCATCCCATGGTGGGTCTCCTGCTCCCTGTGTCTGATTTCCCTCCCTCACCAGGACCTCCCAGAAAACATCCCAAGAAGGAAGGGAAGGAAGAGGTCTGAAAGAGAAGGGTGATTGCCAAGGATGCAAAGAGGAAGAGAGGGAGCTCAGATCAGTGACCATTATGGGGCATCTGCTGTATACCAGACTCCCCAGTTGTGTACTGGGGCTGGAGAAAGACAGAGATTGAGAGAGCTTGCCCTCAGCAAGTGCTCCCCTGAGCAGAGAAGGCAGCCAGTGCAGACCAGTGTGCCCTGTGGGTGAGAGGCTTTTCAACAGGGATGCCCAGCCCAGCCCAGCCCAGCCCTTCTCTGCCCTGCCCAGCTCTGCCCAGCCTAGCACAGCCGAGCACAGCACAGCCCTGCATAGCCCAACAAGCCCTGCCACGATCTGCCCAGTCCTGACTTGCCCAGTCAAACCCAACCTTGAACGACACAGCATAGTCTAGCACAACCCTGCCCAGCCCTGCCCTGCCCTGCCCTGCCCAACCCTGCCCAACCCCGCCCTACCCAGCCCTGCCCTGTCCTGCCCTACCCAGACAACAGGTCCTGCCAAGACCTGCCCTGCCCAACCCAGCCTTGCCCAGCCCAGTCTTGCACAGCCCAGCTCTGTCCAGCTGAAGAAGAGGGAAGAACAGCTGGGTCTCCTCGGACAGCGTCAGGGCCCGAGCTTGCAGAGGGAGTGCACTCAGCATGATTCCTGGAGTCTAGACCCCTATCCTGTACGAAAATTTTCCCACAGTTTGGTGGTTTCTCAAAAGGATGGGCACGGAGTCACCATATAACCTGGCAATCCCACTTCTAAGTGCACACCCCAAAGAACTGAAAGAGGGATTCATATAGCATATTTACACCCCCATGTTCGTAGCAGTGTTTTTCACAATTGCCAACAGACAAATGGCTAAAGAAAACGTGATCTATCCATACAATGGAATATTATTCAGCCATAAGAAAAATGAAGCTCTGAGACATGCTTGCGGCATGAATGAATCTTGAAGACACCGTGTTGAGTGAAATAAGCCAAACACCAAAGAACAAACATTGCGTGACCTCACAGATATGAAATAGACTGAGCAGATTCATAGACACAGACAGTAGGTTAGCGGTTACCAGGCAATGGGAAGAAAGCAAATGGGGAGTTATTGCTTTATGGGTACAGAATTTGTTTGGGTGATGAAAAAGTTTTGATACTGGATGGTAATGATGTAATGATTGTAAATGTAACCAATGTCTCTGAATTGAACACTTAAAAATGGTTAATATGACAAATTTTATGTTAACCCATTAAAATGTTTTTTAAATAAATTCGTAATCTTCCCTACCTGTCAGCTACCCAGAGCCAAAATTCCACCCCATGGGAGGCATCCAAGCCATAAGGTTGGAGAATTCTGTCTCCCATCTTTCTAAGACCACTCACTGCCTCATGTGGGATGAAGCCACCAGCAACTCATGGTGCTTTGGGGAAAATGAGCTCCTTCTGTTAGCAAAGAGATGGCCCTGGAGAGGCAGGACTCTGGGTGGGTAAGCCGCCAGAAGCTAAAGGAGAGGAAATAAAATGTAAATGGGGCAGGCGGCTGGGGAGGAGAGCGGCAGAGACACGGATGCCGGGAGCAGTGGGGCCGAGGGCAGCCAGCAAAGGCGAGACGGGCTGGGCAGCCGACGGATTCTGGCAGGGTCCTCCGATGAAGTGACCCCCTCGCCAGCACACAGCTGCGTCCTGCAGATGCCCCCGGGATAGGACATGCAGCAGGCCGAGCTGGCAGGCCAACAGGTGAGTACAATGACTTCATTTGTAGATTATTATTATTTAAACAAGGAAAAGCTATGAAAGACAAAAGAAGTTTGTTTTGGCAACTTGACTTTCAGCTTCAGGAAAGTCGCGGCCTCTGGCTTTCCCTCAGTGCTTTGTTCCCTTGGATCTTTGGGTTGGGTTGCGTCAGACCTCAGAGGGCCAGGCAGCCTGGGGGTGGAGGTGGGGGGCTGGGGGGCCCGCGGATAGCAGGGATGGGGCCTCAAGGCTAGGGAGAACTGGATAAAGAGGGGAGGGTGAAGTCAGCACCACATATTTTGCCCACAGGATACCAAAATGAGTGGGGGCGCTGACTTTTTTAAACTGTATTACCTGGCGAACTGAAATATATGGCTTTGAGGTTGTTTTCTGTGATTTCTCGGGCAAGGTCTTGGTGCTAGCCCTAGTTCTGCCATCACCATGCTGTGTGCCCTTGAGTGACATATGACCCCTCTCTGGGCCTCATTTCATCCTATTTCATGTATGGCAAGGGTTGGGTTCTACATCCTCCACTTGGCACTGCAGGCACTACGGGATCCTTGGAGGTTGCCCAGAACCCGTACGAGGCTCAGCCCACTCCACACCTGAGTCCAGGTGCTGCGACCATCCAGAGGCCCTCCTGATCACCTCCTCTCCTTCAATTCAGATAGACATATTTTCCAAATCCTTGTGGAGCTGACTTGGACCCCTCTGGCCATTCGCCACCTCTCTTGCCTTTTACGGCTGGTGGAGGAGAGATTCCAAATCCCAGCTCTGTTCAGTATTTGCTGGGGGGGTCTCAGGCATCTTATGTTCCCTCTCTCAGCAACAGGCTCTTCAATGGAAATCTGGGGGAACTGCCCTCACCATCAAATTGTGTGAGGAGCCACTGGTACCTGGCCCCTCCTCGAGGCTTCCATGCTAATCTGTGGAAGCATCTCTCCACAACCCCTCTCATTGCTCCTGCAGCCTGCTCTTTGTTCACTGGGCAAAGTGGGAGTTCCCAAGGGTGGCACTTGGGTCAGGGGTGAATTCTGGATGAAGGCAGGGCCAGGCCAAGGGCGAGGCAGCAAACGAGGCATCAGGACACAAATCGAAGGTGGTGACCCCTCTCTGGCCCATGCAAGCGCAGGGCAGCCTCTCCTGCCTCACCCAGCTCCTGGTCCTATGTGTGGGGCTGGAACAAGGAGATGCAGCCACCCACCTGGATTGCACAATGACTCTGTCCCTGGAGCAGCAGGGTTTTCCCCTGGAAAACGGGGGAGGGCACCAGAGCTGCCTTCCTCCAGCTCCATTGACTCACCTGCCTGCTTGTCTACCTGAGAGCAGGTGCTGAGCAGTGCAGTTCTTTCCACTGCAATTGGCAGAGCTTGGAGCAGGGCTGCATACAGTAGGTGCTCAGTAAACAGAGGGTGATGAATGAATGGATGAAGGCACACTCAAACTCATGTATCCACCCATCTATCACCAGTCCATCCATCCTTCCATGCATCCACCCACCACCCATCCATCCACCCATCCACCCATCTATCTATGCAGTCATCAAGAGCATATGGCATAAATGTCCTACTATGAGCTGAGCAGAGAAAGAGAGTACAGGTGTGTGTGTACATGTGTCTGTGTGCTTTTATATCTGTGTGTATCTGTGTGCCTGTGTATCTCTGTGTGCGGTGTGTATGTGATCTATGTGTTTGTGTGTGTCTGTTACATGCCTTTGTGCATTTGTGTGTGTATGTATCTCTGTATGTGTGTGTGTCTGTGTGTGACACCCTCACCCCACAGAAAGGTGACCTGATCAGTGGCAGGGCCCCTGCCACTGGCCAGCCCAGTGAACGCAGGCAGGGAACAGGGTAAGGTCACCCTTGGCAATAAGTTAGGATATGCCCTGCACAGAAGGGCTGGGATGAGCTTCTTCTTTATCTGTCTGGAGCACCTCAGAGGCCTTTGCATCAGGGAGCAGGGGGACTTCAGCTTCCTAGGGTGAGAGGGCTGTGGTAGGAGGCCGTGGCCACCCCCCATGGACTGACAGAGAGCTGCGGAGGACTTGACCCTGCCCTGGCATCTGCACCGAGCCGTGAAGGAGGCCACCTGAGCTCAGTCAGAGCCTGCCCCAGGGCTGCATCTCCACCCTCAGTGTCCCACCATGATGGAGCAAGTGATGATGGGTGCCGAGCTTTAATATCACAACAATTCACAGAAGCAGCTACATTGAGTGACTGGGCTGGCCCAGGCCTTATCTCACCTCACCCTAGAGCAACCACACGAGGCAGGTGCCTTAGCATCCCCATTTTACAGATGAGGGGCTGAGGCTCAGAGCAGCCGGTGCCCAAACCCCCATCTGGAGACACCCTCCTTCCCATGCTGGTGGGTTATCCAGTGTGTGGCACTCACCCTCTCTGAGCCTCAGTTTGCTCTTCTGGAAGAGGAGGCTGTGATGCCTTCTCTGAGGAGTTTACACACCAACACAAAAGTCAGGGAGTGTATGGGGGTGCCGTCAGCACTGCAGGCGCCATGAGCCAGAGCAAGTCTCCAGTTGCTGCATATGGAGAGTCTACCCTGGGCCGGGCAGCCCTTCCTGGAGGTTACTATTATTCTGAGTTCCAGGTGAATGAAACCCAGCTTTAGAGGCACCAACAACATGCCCAGGTCCCCACCTAGCAAGAAGTAATGATGGGGTTCAGACCCCAAAGCCTCCGTTACCAAGTATCCTGGAGAGGGGAGGACAGGATGTGCCAGTTTGAAGCTGTTATGTTCCCTAGAAAAGCTATATCCTTTTCCTGATCCAATCTTGTGGGGGAAGACATGTTTCTTTTAATCCTGATTCAGTATTGTGGGGTAGAAACTTTGGATTATTTCCATGGAGGTGTGACACACTTAATTGTGCGTCTGGCCTTTTTGATTAGATGGAAATATGACTCTACCCATTCAAAGCGGGTCTTGATTAATTTACTAGAGTCCTTTAAAAGGGAAGATATTTAAGAGAAACTTGAGATGCAGATGCAGACACAGAAGTTTAGACATGCAGATGCTTGGAGAACAGTTGCCTGAAAGCCCGCAGAGATGCAGACATTTGAAGATGCTTAGAGTGCCATCAGAGAGTGGATGCCTAGTCATGGACATTTGGAGACACAGAACCCAGCAGACGTTACCATGTGCTTTCCTGTAAGATGCTAAGCAAACAAGAACGTGGAATTGTGTCTCAGAGGAGCTAAGTGAAGGTCCACAGATGTTTGGAGAGGAAACCACTGGCAACAGAAGCTTGAAGCAACAGAACCAGGAGCAAGGACCAGCAGACACCAGCCACATGCCTTCCCATGTGACAGACATCTGCCTTTCTTGAGTCAAGGTGTCTCTCTCTGGATGCTTTAGTTTGGACATTTTTATGGCCTTAGAACTGTAAACTTGTAACTTAATATATTGCCTTTATAAAAGTTAACTCATTTCTGATATATTACATCCCAGCAGCTTTAACAAACCACATGTGAAATCAGAAAGCTCTGAGTCCAACCCCTCTGTTTTCTCCAGTGTCAACTGATGTTCAGGATAAGACTCATAGGAGCTCTGCATGGGTAATGGGGTGGAGGGCTGAGCACAGGATCTGGGCCCTGGCATTCTGAGCTTGTTAGCACTGGGTTCAATGGTGTGAGGGGCAGCTAAGTCGCCCGACAGAGTGGGCGAAGGTATGTTTTACTCACATTTTAAGAAGTCCAGAGGTGGGCACTCCCATGCTGGCACAGGGACCCCACCCCACCACTGGGGATCCACGTCCCCTGTACTTTTCCTCCCTACCATCCTTAGCATGTAGCTTTCTCCTTCCTGCTCATAAGACACTGCTCCATGGCACATGGCATCCAGCTCCAGACATGAAGAATGGGCACAGGTGGGGTGTAGATGTGTGGGCACCAGCAGGTACTGAGCTTCTCTCAGGAAAGCAGTAGTTTTTCTGTCTGTACCACCCAAGAGAGGCCACTTATCACTGGCCAGCCCTGCGTCACATGGCCACTCCTAAATGCAAAGGATTCTGGCATGGGGAGAGGGCCCCAGACCATGTCAGTGTTCTGTTGGCAAGGAAGGAGGGAGGATGGGAGTCTACCAGCGGTCATGGCCACTCAGTCAGCAGAACCTGTTCTGGTTTGCTAATACTGCCAGAATGTAATATACTAGAAATGGAGCTGGATTTAAGAAGGGAATTCATTAAGTTACAAATTTACAGTTCTAAGATCATAAAAATGCCCAAACTAATGCATCCAAAGAAAGATACCTTGACTCAAGAAAGGCTGATGTCTGTCCCATGGGAAGGCACGTGGCTGGCATCTGCTGGTTCTTGTTCTTGGTTCCATTGCTTCCAGCTTCTGGTGCCAGTGGTTTCCTCTCTAAGTGTCTGTGAACCTTCACTTAACTGCTCCAGAATACAACTCTGGGTACTGGCTTGCTTAGCATCTCTTGGGAAGATGCATGGTGACGTCTGTTGGGCTCTGCCTCTCCAAACGTCTGTGTCTAGGCATCTGCCCTCTCTGTTGACACTCCAAGCATTTCCAAATGTCTGTATCTCTGTCAATTCTGAAACAACTGCTCTCCAAGCATCTACATCTCAGGTGTCTCCAAAATGTTTCCCCTTTTAAGGACTCTAGTAAACTAATCAAGGCCCACCTTGAATGAATGGAGTCACATCTCCATCTTCTCAAAAGTTCACACCCACAATTCAGTGGGTAAATCTCAATGGAAGCAATTTAATCAAAGTTTCCACTCTAAACAATAGGTCTGCCCCCACAGATTGAATTAGGAAAGAAAGTACGGCTTTTCTGGGGTACATACCAATTTCAAACCAGGACAAGTCCCTCTCCCTTCTCTATTCCCACGGACGCGTCTTGTGTTTTTACCTGTCTCATCTTACCTGCCATTCAATTTCCTCTCTGGCAGGAGCCCAGCCTTTCTGAGCATCCAGACTCGGAAATCTCAGTTGTTGATTTTCATTCAGAAAATGCCTGTTTTCCCAGAATCCGATTATGTGGGAAACCCAAATGGTCAGGACAGATTTCCTTTGGTGAGAGTGTTTCAACGGTTATAGAAATTATACTTGTTTTTTCAGAATGCTCAAGGATGTGCCCTCAGAAGCTGGCATCCCAATATCCCTAACTCTGAGACCTCCCTTCAGATCTGCAGGCTGAGGATCTGCAAAAGCTGGAGGTTCCTTCTGAGTAACCAAGAAAATTTGTATTAGGGTCATGATCAGGGTAAGGCTGCTACTTTGCCTCCTGGGCTTCCTGGCTTTTTACAAAGCCCTTTCACAGCCACTGTTCCCTGGGACCCAGGAGTTCTGAACAGTGGATGGAAGAATCAGTTCCAGAAGTCCCGGGATAGAATCACGGCATTTCATCCAAGATGCTTGTTTGAAGAAACTGAGGCGTAAACAGGTGAACATACTTTTTGCAATCACTTCAGTAGGAAGTAGGAGGGCACGACTCAAACCCAGGTAGAGCAGCCCAGGGCCCCTTCACTCAGCCCGCAGAGTCTCCAGAGTGCCTGGCTCAATCCCCAATTGTACAGATGGAGAAACCAAGGCCTGGAGGCGGGAGGGAGCTTGGCTGGACACAAACCCTCTTGATGGAGGAATTTTGATAGGGCTGTCTTGATTTTAATAATCTCTGTTGAGGAAGTACCTGAAACTGTGGAACTGTATTCCAGTAGCCTTGATTCTTGAAGATGAGTATATAAATATATAGCTTTTACAATGTGACTGTGTGATTGTGAAAACCTTGTGGCTGACACTCCCTTTATCCAAGGTATGGACAGATGAGTAAAAAAATAAGGACAAAAAAATAAATAAGTAATGGGGGGATGAGGAGAAAAATAATTGGGTAGATTGCAATACTAGTGGTCAATGATAAGGAGGGGTAAGGGATATGGAATTATTTATATTTTTTTCTTTTTTCTTTTTATTTCTTTTTCTGGAGTGATACAAATGTTCTAAACATGATCGTGGTGATGATATCACGTGATGATATTGTGAGCCATTGGTTATATACTTTGGATGGACTGTATTACGTGAAAATATCTCCATAAAAGTATTTTTTTAAAATAATAATCTCTGGGCAGGCCACAGTGGCTCAGCAGGCAGAGTTCTCACCTGTCATGCTGGAGACTTGGGTTCAATTCCTGGTGCCTGCCCATGTAAAAAAATAAATAAATGATAATAAACTCTGTTGATTTTTTTTTTTTTTTGTCTTTTAAAAGGGGTAATTTAAAGGCTGAGAAAATTTCCCAATTAAAACAAGTCTATAGAAATGTCCAATCAAAGGCATCCAGCAAAAGATACCTTGGTTCAAGAAGGCCAGTGAAGTTCAGGGTTTCTCTCTCAAGTGAGACGGTACATGGCAAACACAGTCAGGGCTTCTCTCTTGGCTGGAAGGTCACATGGCAAATATGGCGTCATGTGCTAGCTTTCACTCCTGGGTTCCTGTTTCATGAAACTCCCCGGGAGGCGTTTTCCTTCTTCATCTCCAAAGGTCGCTGGCTGGTGGACTCTCTGCTTCATGGTGCTGCAGCATTCTCTGCTCTCTCTGAATCTCTCATTGTTCAAAATATTTCCTCTTTTATAGGACTCCAATAAACCAATCAAGTCCCACCCAAATGGGTGGAGACATGTCATCCCCTAATCCAGTTTAACAACCACTCTTGACCAAATCCAGGGAGATGATCTGATTACAGTTTCAAACATAAAGTATTGAATAGGAATTATTCTACCTTTATGAAATGAGATTTATATTAAAACATGGCTTTTCTTAGGGGGCATGCTTCCTTTCAAACCAGCACATTCCACCCTCTGGCCCCTAAAAAACATGTTTTTCCCATATATAAAATACATTCATTTCCCATATATAATACATTAGAAACCTTAAACATTTCAGTAGCAATACACATGAAGTACAAAATTAGAGATAGTATAAAATCTCATCACGTCAGTTACAGGCATGGTCTGCCCTAGGGCAAAATTCTCTCCATTTGCTCTGGACCTTTGAAAACTCATAACAAGTTATTTGCTGCCAAAATACAAAGGAGGAACATTCAAAGGATACATATACACATTTCCATAAGGAGGAAGGAACACAGGGATCACCGGACCCATACAGTTTCAAAAAGCTGCAGGGCAAAGTTCATTAGATTTTGAAGTCTGAGAGTCATTTATCCTCGGGACTTCTGAAAGCAGCACTCCCACCCTTTCCAAGGGCCTACACAGAGGCCTGCCTCTCTCTGAATACAACCTTGGGGGACATTAGGGAGACCACCTTTTTCTCAACTCCACCCTCTCCAAGCATCTGGGCTGCACCCAGGCTCTCTGCCATCTCCAGGGCATACATTCAACCCCTCCATGTGGTAGCAGCCAGGCTCTCCCCAAACCCCAAGGAACGTGCCTCACTCTCTCCAAGGCCTGAGGCGGCATGACTCTTCCACTGCAAAGAGGTGGAAGGCCCATCCTCTGCCTTTGGGGCAAACTCACCCTCTCCATGGGCTTGGGTGGGTCTGCTCTCCTGGCCAAAGGCTTCTTGACTTCAGACCTCAGCCTCCACGGTTTTGCCTCTGAAGCTATTTTTCCTCCAATGTGTCCCTTCTCTGAACCCCTCAGTCCAGACTGGCAGTGGCTCTGTTTATACAGGTCCCACAGCACTCTCGTTGGCTTCCTATGCAGTAGTGTTGGATCATGCCCATCAGACATAAGGAGTTTCCTGGATAACTCCACAAATCCTTCCTGGATAACTCCATGTTCGATCCTGACTTTCTCTGAAATGGCTGGTTGGTTCCACATTTGTTTAAACCCACACACAGGGCACTATACTCTGGGGTCTCCCTTCCTGGAGGCCCAGAATTTTCCAGAACTTCAATTTCTGGTTTCTTTGTACCCAGGAGTTCAGTTTTCAGCTTATCTCTTTCCTGTCACATTTCACTATAAGCTGCAAGGAGAAACCAGGCTGCACTTTTGACATTTAATTTGGAGATCTCCTCTGCTAAATATCCAAGTTCATGGCTTTTACAATCTGCCTTCCAGCCAAAGCCACTAGTCAATTTTGCCAGGTTATCTGCCATTTTAAAACAAGGGTCGCCTTCCTTCCAGTCTCTAATAATATGGGCCTCATCTCTGTCTAAGGCCTCATCAGAGGTATCTTCAGAGTCTACATTTCTACCAACAGTTTCTTCACAACATTCTAGGCCTTCTCTATTCAGCTTCTCACAACTTCTCCAGATTCTTCCCTTTATCCATTTAAAAAGCCCTTCCAACATGTTTGGTATTTGTGAACTGTAGCAGCGACACCCACTCTCCGGTACCAAAATCTGTTCTAGTTTGCTAGCTGCCAGAATGCAATATACCAGAAATGGAATGGCTTTTTAAAAGGGGGAATTTAATGAGTTGTTAGTTTATAGTTCTAAGGCTGAGAAAATGTCCCAATTAAAGCAAGTCTATAGGAATGTCCAATCAAAGGCCCCCAGGGAAAGATACCTTGGTTTAAGAGGGCCGGTGAAGTTCAGTGTTTCTCTCTCAAGTGAGAAGGCACATGGTAAACACAGTCAGGGCTTCTCTCTCAGCTGAAAGGGCACATGGCAAATACGGCGTCATCTGCTAGCTTTCTCTCCTGGCTTCCAGTTTCATGAAGTTCCCCGGGAGGTGTTTTCCTTCTTCAAAGGTTGCTGGCTCGTGGACTCTGCTTCGTAGTGTTGCTCTCTCTGAATCTTGATTTTTTTAAAAGAAGAAAAAGAAAGAAAAGCAAGGCAAGGAAAAGGTAAATTCTTAGTGTTGCCTAATATTGCCAAATGGAAAGAAGACAAGGCCATTGTTTTCCTCCTGGATTGTATTCCCAAACCTTCCCATGCTGACTCCTTCACATCTGTCAGGCATTTCTCGTCGCCACCACCCACCTGAGATGGCTGCCTACCTCCCAGTTGTTCTCTTTTTATTTTCTTCTTGGCACCCATAACTAGAATTTCATTTTAGATGGTTATTCATTTATTGTTTATCATTTTGGTGGACATGAGAGGGACGGGGCCCTGTCTTGTTTATGGCTGTATCCTAAATGCTGGGCCCCCAGCAGACCTTCAATAAATATGAGTCCAACGAAAGAGTAGACTTTTACCAGGACATTGAAACTCCTGTGCCTTTGCCAGGATGATTGGGGACCACATCAGTGAGGCCTGCGTTTCATTACATTTCCCTGTGCTAGCCATTGGTTCAAAAATTATGAAAAACTGCCCTCAAATGTCATCAAACTTGCAAAAGTGACTTCCAAGTTATGCTTAATTAAAATATAGAGAGATCCAACTCAGTGGATTTTAATGTAGTTTGTTATTTCTGTGATGCTAAATTAAATTTGGGCACTTCAGACATTATTCTAAGAATTCCTGTAATAGGGTGTCATTATGGGCTCTTCTCTCTATATATCTAGTAGCTCTTCACTGGGGGTGATTTGGCAAGTGTTGGGGACATTTTTGACAGTCAAGACTGGTAAAGGGGTGCTGCTGGTATCTTGTGGGTAGAGGCCAGGGATATTGCTAAATATTCTGCAATGCACAGCACAGGACCCCACTCCCACCAAAGGATTATCTGGCCCAAAACGTCACTAGAGCCCTTGTCTACATAAACTCACACTATTTTCATTGAAGCTTTGGTAAGAAGGGGACAGATCTCAACATATTCATGAATGAATGTGTGAACATTTATTTAGCTCTGACTCGATACATAGAACTGACTCAGGCATTGGGCAAGATATCCCAAAGAAGCCCTGTTCTTGAGAAGTTCACCAACTTCCTACCTAGCCAAAGATCTAAAGTAAGATCTTCCTGCTTCCACGATAGCTTTTCTGTTTGGGTGAGGAAGTGGCATTTTGCTTTTTGGATGTAGAAGCTTATTACATCAACTCATTCGTGAGCCATATCCCACATATACCATCATGTCTCTGCCATCTTGGAAAATGTCAGCTATCGTGGCAATACCCCAGCATAGCCATGGCATGCCATATTATTGCTCCCAGTTCTTCATACCACCCTGTAGCTCTTTGCCATATGACTTGAGGTGCTCCCACTAGAGAAGAATGTATTGCCCCATGCCACCGATGTTGGGCTTGGCCAAGGGCATGTTAGAGGACTTGGTGCTGACAGAAGCTTAAATGTGTTTGTGAAATTGAGCTTCTTCTCTTGCATTTCTGTCATTGCCCATGAAGTACTGGTCCAGGAATGGACATGGAGATGGTCCTAAATTCAACCTGTAGCTTAGAGCCAAGTCTGGCCAACCTATAGCCCGAAGCAGAGCTACCCAGCCAATCTCAGCCTGAGTTAGCAGAAACTTAGCCAACTGCAGAACTGTAGATGTGAGAACAAATGCTCGTTCTTCTAAGCTGCTAGTTTTGAAGTTGTTTGTTATGCAGTGTTACCCATGGTGAGAGTTGGTTAATACAATAGTTGTATTCACCCAAGCTACTGTGCACCTTTGTAGGTCAGACACACAAAGAAATGCCCAAATTCTTTGAACAGATATTCTGGGATCATAACCATATTTTGCGTTTGTAAAACACAAAGCAGTTTTACATGGTATGTTATTGGTTTGACCAAAACCCATTGGGCAGTTAATGTTGCCTCTATTTTACAGGTAAAGGTCATAATGTTCTCAGAAGTTAAATTAATTGTCTGAAGTAGCAAAACTTATTAATTATAGAGGGTGGACCCAAATCTAGGGCTTTAGATATTTCAAAGCCTATTAATCCACTCATCCTAACAAGAAATCTGAAACACGCTGTATTCCATGATTTATTCTCCAATGTGAGATTATCTATATGAAATTCTGGAAAAGAATTTCCAGATTTTGCCTGGAAAAGGCAAAATTCATGTTTAATATAAATATAATTCCTAAATAAGACCCATTGTTAGGAGCCAGGGGTGGCGAGAGAATTTGATTATAAGGGACATGAAGGAACATTTTAGCAGACAAAAACTCTTGACTGTGGTAGTTGTTACACCAAACTATACCCTAAAAAGAGTAAATTTTGCTGTATATAAATAATACCTCGATTACATATAATAAATTCACCCTTATGTCTCATTCAAATATCCCAAGGATAGGTGAGCCAGTCATTTAATAGATAAGGAAATAGACATTCAGAGGAGTGGAGGTTTGGACTGCTCAACAGGTCATGGGGACCTGGAGACCAGAGCTGAGTAGTCATTCCTCCAAGTGAGTCTCTTGGAGGTTTGTACAGGTTGGTAGAGCATGTCCCAGCCTGGGAGGGGGAGCTCCCAGCAGATCCCACATACACCCTAGGCTGAGTCTGCATGTCTGACCTGACAATTCAGACTCAGCCAAGATGGACCAAGCATCTGCTGCCTGACAGTTCCACTGGAGCCCTGGTACTGGGAATTGAGACCTCCAGGCACAGCCACCCCAGGTGGTATGTGGGAGGGGCACCTGTCTCTGAACACTCAGGACAAGGCATTCTCTGTGTCCTATAAACAACATTCCCAAGCCTGATGGGGGCAGGTCTTTTAAATGTTTTATTTAGTGGCAACAGTAGAGCAGATTCTGCATTCCTCCACTCTGGGGAGGAGGGCCACAGATCTGAATTCCAGATAGAAGACTGAAGAAATGGGCATGGGAGGGGATCCAGAGCTGAAAACAAATCTGTCGGTTACAGGAAAGGTCATCAGGAAAATGTTCTAAAGAGCAGAATGGCAATACCTTTTAAGTCATATGTATAGTTCAGAGTGGTGGCATAGCCCAGGTTTGGGAATCATCAGAACCACTGGCATTCCAACTCTGGCCCTCTCAATACTGTGCTTGCACGTGGTCATTGACCTTTACTTCCTGTCTCTGTGATAGGGGTGTTGGGAGTGGGCTCTGAAGAATGCATAGGAGGGTATAAGGAATGGGTCCAGAACAAACTTGGTAAGTACTAGGTGCTCAATGGAGACCCATTTATTGAACAAATATTTATTGAGTGTCTGCCATGTGCCAGAAACTCATCTAGAAGTACAACACTAGTGAGCAAAACCTACTGGAGCATATACTCTAATGAGGATTCGAGGTAATGAAAAAAATCAATCAAATAAACATCCAGTGGAGACAAGCACTCTGAGGGCAAGAGGAGGCAGAAGGTTGGGGGAACAAGGCCAGGGAAGGCTCGTCTGAAGAGATGACATTAAACAGAGATGGGAATGGAACAAGGAAGCCCACCATAAGTGTATAAACATGAAATGCAGAAGATGGGGTGTGCCTGGCAAGTTTGGGGATCCAAGAAGAAGGCAGTGAGTCCAGAACAGAGTAAGTGAAGGAGAGAGTGGGGGGTGATGAGGTCAGAGGTTTTAGCAGATAACACCAAATTCTGGTGAAAATGTTGAGACTGGCTCTCTCCTACATTGCTGGGTGGGAATGTAAAATGGTACAACCACTTTAGAAATCAGTATGGCTGTTTCTTGAAGAGTTAAATACATATTCATCATATGACCCAGCAATTGCACATGTGGGCATTCATCCCAGAAGAATTAAAACTTCTACCCACAGAACAACCCTCTGTACAATGATTGTTTGAGCAGCTTTATTCATAGTAGCCAAAAATTGGAAACAACTCAAATACCTTCTTTGGGCAGATGGTTAAAGAAACTGTGGTATGCCCATATCACAGACTCTACTTAGCAATAAAAGGAATGAATTACTGATCCCCAGTCTGTCTGGATGAATCTCAAGGGCATTATATTGAGTGAAAGAAGACAATCTCAAAAGATGACATGCCACATGATGCCATTTGTGTCTGCTTAAATCTACTGTGTACCCAAGAAAAACCGTGTCTTTTAATCCTCATTCAATATTGCTGGGCAGAATCTTTTCATTGTTTCCATGGAGCTATGACCCATCCAGTTGTGCCTGGTAATCTTTGATTAGGTGGTTTCCAAGATATGTCTCCACCTATTCAAGGTGGGGTTGCTTATTGGAGCTGTTTAAGAGGGAACCATTTTGGAAAAAAACTTTAGAGCCAACAGAATGGACAGAGTCCTAGGGCAGCTGTTGAAGATTCCTGGAGAGAAAGCTAGCAGACTTTGTCTTGTGTCTTTCCAGCTGAGAGAAACCTCGAACATCATTGACCTTCCTTGAGTTAAGGTATCTTTCCCTAGGTGCCTTAGTTGGACATTTTCATGGCCTTAGAACTGAAAACTTGTGACTTAATAAATTCCCCCTTTTAAAAAAGCCATTCTATTTCAGACATATCGCATTCCAGGAGCTTTCAAACTAGAACAGATTTTGGTACCAGAGAAGTGGGGTGCTGCAGTTTGCAAATACCAAAAATGTTGGAACATTTTTTTTTTATGGAGAAGGGGGAGATTTTGGAAGATTTGTGAGGAGCTTGATAGAGAAGGCCTAGAATGCTTTGAAGAGACTGTTGGTAAAAACGTGAACTCTAAAGATACCTCTGACAAGGTCTTAGAAATAATATATGTGTTATTGCAAACTGG
Organism: Tamandua tetradactyla; assembly: GCF_023851605.1. NCBI lineage: Eukaryota > Metazoa > Chordata > Mammalia > Pilosa > Myrmecophagidae > Tamandua > Tamandua tetradactyla. The sequence goes on along the minus strand of NC_135329.1, from coordinate 92,318,176 downwards.
AAGGTAAGGCAACCCTTGTTTTAAAGTGGCACAGAATCTTACAAAATTGTGCACTGCTGTTGGATGGAAGTTAGAATTTAAAGGCAACAACCCAGGATACTTATCTGAGATTTCCAAATTAAATGTGGAAAGTGCAGCCTGATTTCATGTTATAGCTTATAGTGAAATGCAACAGGGAAGAGATAAGCTTAGAACTAAACTGTTGAGTATAAAGAAACCAGGAATTGATGGTCCGGAAAATTCTGGGCTTCCAGAAAGGGAGACCCTGGAGAATAGTGTCCCATGTGAAGATTAAGCAAATGTGGAATGGGTCAGCCAATTCAAGAACAGCCAGGAATGGTAATGGAGTTATCTAGGAAGGATTTGTGAAAAGTCCTTTTGTCTGATGGGCATGATCCAAGCCTACTGTGTAGGAAACCAACAAGAGTGTTGTGAGATCAGCATAAACAGAACCACTGCCAGTCTGGATTCAGAGGGCCAGAAAAGGGACACATTGGAGGGAAAATAACTTCAGAGGCAGAACTATGGAAGATAAGGTCTGAAGTCAAGAAACCACAGGTCAGGAGAGTGGACCCACCCAAGCAGTTGGAGAGGGTGAGTTTGCCCCCAAAGCAGAGGGTGAGCCCCACACCTCATTGCAGTGGAACAATTGTGCCATCTCAGCCTTGGAGAGGGTGAAGCACATTCCTTGGGGATTGGGGAAGCCTGGCTGCCACCCCATGGAGGGGTTGAGCATGTGCCCAAGAGATGGCAAAGAGCACGGTGCAGCACCCATGCTTGGAGAGGGTGGAGCCGAGAAAAAGGTGGTCTCCCCAATGTCCCCCAAGGTTGCATTCAGAGAGAGACAGCCACTGCATAGCCCCTAGGAAAGGGTGCAACTGCCACTGTCTGAAACCCCAAAAATAAATGACTCTCAGACTTTGAAATCTAACAGAGCCTGCCATGCAGGTTTTTGGAACTGTATGGGTCCGGTGACCCCTGTGTTCCTTCCAATTTCTCCCTATGGAAATGAAAATATGTAATCCATGACTGTTCCTCCTTTGTATGTTTGCAGCAGATAACTTGCTCTGAGTTTTACAGATCCTGAGCTCATGGCTAAGACATTTGCAACACACCTGGGCTTTCTCTGGATTTCTAGTGGGCTTCAGGCAGGGACTGTGCCCAGAGCATGTGGACCTTCAGGGACCATGGATCCAGGACAGCCTTGGTTCACGGCCACCTCTTTTCCTGAGCCCACCGTTATCTTGACCAACTCCGTCTGTGTCCTCTGCCTTTTCCTTTGTGTCCTCAGGGTCCACCATCCAAGGTGACCACTGGGATAGCAGGGCTGATCCAAGCTTAGTAGGGCACCTGTGAGGCCTCAGGGGCATGTCCCGTCCCTTCTCCAAGCCTCAGTTTCCTTCCTGGCCTGTGAAAATACCATAATACTGCCTGCATTTACCACACACTCACCCTGTGCGGGACTCTGGGTTCAACTTGGGGACCACATGGCATCATTTAATCCTCACCGTCTCCCTTAGAATAGGTGCCGTTATTTGTACCCCATCCCATACTGATGAGGACATTCCACACTAGAGAAGGAACAGTGACCTGCCCTTCTTCCTGCAGCCCCGTCTGAGGTCGCCAGGACCCCACAGCATGTCTGTCTGATTCCAGCATCCACGCTTGAGCTCCTCAGAACCCTGCCCTGCCTTCCCATGCAGTGCTTTGAGAAGGGGACGTGATAATATGATAATACCTGAACCCCGAGGAACTGAGAACATACGCCTGGACTTCCAGACAACAGTCACACAGTGTCCCTGCTGAGAATGCTTTCAGAATAAAGTCCTCCCTATCTTACCATCTCCTCCAGGAAGCCTTCCTGGACTACTTTAGGCCAGGTGACCTCACCCTTCTTCTAATGCCTCCAAAACACCTGCTCCTGGGCCCTTCCTCCTAATGCCTTACCCCAGCAGAGAGGCAGGGTGGAGTGGAGCAGGCCGGCCTGGCTTCATGGGATCTAATGCCTGCAGAGCGCTGATGGCAGACAGGAGTCGGTACACACTGGGCCTCAGGCACTATTCTTACCTAGCTCTGAATCATGGCCTCGGGAAGAGATTACACATGCTTTTCTAAGGCCCGACTTCATTAGAATGTGTGTGTGTGTGTGTGTGTGTGTGTGTGTGTGTGTGTGTATCATAAAATGTGATTAATGAGAGAAAACAGGCCCCACCTTAGAAAATAACATATTGGTGAGACGATGTGTAACTGTTTCGCCTTCATTCATACTTCTCTGAATTTTCCAAAAGATTCAAACAGGCATATTACTTTGATGCTCTGGGAAAAAAAACTGAAGTAGAGAAGCATTATCAAATTAAAGCAATATAATCTTTACAGCAAATAAGTGACAAAATGTCATCAATTCCATAAGAAATGCAGGCGAACTCATCATGCATTCCCATGTGCTATTTGTCAGGTGCCAGGGAATCAGGCATCAATAAGACCTGACCTGTACCTCCAGTGAACCTGGGGACACATACGGAAGCTCCTTGCTTGGCCAACCTCTGAGTAATTATTCCTGGAGGTGCAGAACTTGCAGTTTGCTGAGAGTCCCAGGAGAAAGTGTTATAAAACTCAGCCCTTGCCCTGAACAAAATTGCGGTTGAATGTCATCTTAAAACTGCTTTGCCAGCCCTCAGAGCAGCCCAGAATCCTAATCAGAGAATAGAATCTCCTTGCTCCCTCTGTCCCCAGCTCCCTAGCCACACCACAGCCCCTGCCTCTCTCTCTGCTTAAAATTTTTTCTTTTTTTTTTTCAGTTTAACAATTAACATCTGTATTCAGAGAAAATTGTATAACTGTATAGACATCACAGTGAAATCAAGCCTAAATAAGTTTGAAAATATTCATGGATAAGACAGAGGATTGATCTTCTTATTAAAGAATTTACACAAACCAAGAAAAGTGACCTTGTGAATTGGTACAGTAAGGTACAATAAGCTTGAACAAGTATCGCTGAGAAAAGATAATCCAAATGGCTAATAAACACAAAAATCTAGCAAATCATTCTTTCATGAACATTCACTGTTTGTGAGGGAGTATATGTTGCAAATACAAGTGGTGCAGACTGTGTAGAAATTAGTTTGACACTCTACCTGCATAAACATTTGTTAGGTGCTTACTATAGTAAATATGCTGCTCCCCTTAAACCTTCCTAAATGGTATTTTCCTCTTTGCATACATGGCATCACCGAGGCTCATAGAGGTCACATAGCTAAGGACAGGGCTAGGATGGAAATGCAGGGACCTGTTGCTTGGACAGTCCAGCTGTCCCTTCACTTCCTGACAAGCTGACTCACTCCTGGCCCCTCTGACTCTCCTAATAAAACCTAAGCAAGATGGAGAAGTGGCCTCTATCCTTCACCTCCTCTCCTACTCATAAACATGTTTTCTTTCCCTCTAGGAATAGAGTCCAACTAACCCCTGCCCCTGCCCATTTCTTAGTCTCTCTTTGCAAGGATTCCTGAGTTAATTAACACCCCTGACTTGGCTATGCCAGGAAAGGCACAGAAAGGTTTTTAAGAAGACCAAAGAGAAAAGGAACAAAGTGTAAGTGGTTTCAGAGCCCAAAGCAAACTCTAGAAAGTCCGTTTGGAACAAGAAAAAAATAGACCACACCTGTCTTTTTGGCTCATGAAAATAGGAAGGGGAAGGAGGGGCCCATGGAGAAGATTTTTTTGTCATCACATAGTTGTATATTCATCACCACGATCACCTCTCAGAACATTTGCATCAATCCAGAATAAGAAAAAAGAAAAAAATTCGTACATACTATACCTTTCCCCCTTCCCCTCACCAATCGCCAGCATTTCAATCAGCTAAATTTATTTTAACATTTGTTCCCCCTATTATTTATTTATTTTTAACCCATATGTTTTACTTATCTGTTGATAAGGTAGATAAAAGGAGCATCAGACACAAGGTTTTCACAATCACACAGTCACACTGCAAAAGCTCTATCATTGTACAATCAACTTCAAGAAACATGGCTACTGGAACACAGCTCTACATTTTCAGGCAGTTCCCTCCTGCCTCTCCATTACATCTTGACTAACAAGGTGATATCTATATAATGCATAAGAGTAACCTCCAGGATAACCTCTCGACTCTGTTTGGAATTTCTCAGCCATTGACACTTGGTCTCATTCACTCTTCCCCCTTTTGGTCGAGAAGGTTTTCTCAAGCCCTTGATGCTGAGTCCCAGCTCATTCTAGCCACGGAGAAGATTTTGACCAGACCATTCCTCCTTCCTACTGCTCAAGAGCCAGCCATGGCTCCCTACTACCTGATGATGAAGAATAAGGGAGCCTGGCATTTGTTTCTTCTGCCTGCTGCCCCCAGTTCTGCTATCCAGGCTCCCATAGAGCACCCTCAGCAGGTGCAGATACACACACAGATAGCACCTCTCCCTGCAGCAGGGTGGTGGGACACACCACACGGAGTCAGGCCTTACAGGTGCGCACTGTAGGCAACAAATTCCAAAGCAGTAGTAAGACCTATGACATGTGGATCTGTTTTTGATTATCATCAGGTGCCAGAGCTTCTTAACAACGTTGTTGGAAAAACACTCCTGCTGGGACAGATGATCCTCACCCTTGGCATTCCCCACTGATGGAAGCAATACCTTCATTTAAGTCCCTTCCCCTCAAGGCCACTTCCCCACCACTCTGATGTTTTCAGAGATGTGTTTCCTACAATATGGCCCGTGCTCAGCATGCTTCAGAAACCCTTGAGAAAAGGGGTTGGTGTCAAAATTGTATTCCTGGGCCCTACTCCAGACCTATTAATTCAAGCTCTCTGGGGCTGGGAAACCAGGAATCCACACTGTAAACGTGCCCATGGAATGCTTATGTACACGATTGTTAAGTAATTTTGGCTCTACTGACCCTTTCCAAGAACTATGTAGCTAGCCCAACTTCGGTACCCTATTCCTCTCTGGTTGCACCCAGAAATGCTTAGGGCATAGATGGAGAGCTGTCAGGCCTTTGTGTGGGGGCCCGAGCTGCCACTCCATCCTACTTCCATTCTTTGAGGCCTCTGTGCCCCTATGTGCTGTCAACCATATGCTCTGTAGTGTAAATGCCTCACTTAACATTTCCCCCACAAGTATCATCCTTGTCCATCAAAGATCTGGGGGTCATTTTGTCATTAGGGAGTAGAAGGGAGAAGGTAGTTTGATGACAGAAAGACCCTTCCAAGCCCCCCAAAATAGACACTCTTAAAGTCTATCTCCCATTCTAGATATGATATGTGTTCTTGCTCAAGTTATTTTAAATGTGTTCTGATTTATAACAGCAAGAAACTGGAAAGAACTCAAATGCTATCCATAGGGAGCTGGCAGAAAACTATGGCATATCCAGTGGAATGAGGAAGGTTTCTATCTACCATTCTGGCACGATTTGGGGATATGTTAAGTGAGAAAAAGCAAAGCAGATGAGATTGTGTATATTATGCTACCATTTAGCTAAGAAAAAAGGGGGAATGTTAATATATGCATGGGTGTGCATTGTTTGTCTATTAAAAATAACGGAAGGAAAAGCCATATTTTTACAAATGGTTACCTATAGAAGAAGGAGGAAAAAAGACAGGCAGAGAAACTACACTTATTTGAATATGGCTTGTCTTCAGGTTTGAGTATGAAAACATGTAAAATAAGTTTACATGATTAAAAAATTGAATGAATAAAAAGGCAATGCTAAAAATTAAAAGTAAAATGAACGGATCTAACATAGTTTTCTGGTGACATAACCATACAAAGATAAATGATTTCATGTGATGTTTACACATAGTGGTTTAACATATTCTTAATTAACATACTCTTAATGGGACCTGGCTTGAAGACAAAAAGAAATGTCAAAAAAAGTCTTAAATCATTTGCAGTTATCCTATTGGTATTACTATTCAGAGCCTGTTTTGTACATATTTTAGGATAAATCATATGAGTAGTTAACCTGGGGTTCCCAAAGCTGAGATTTCCAGTGGTTGAAAGAAAATACAGATGTGAGACCAGTGAAATTAAGAAAAAACTCTTTGAATTGGAAATATCATGATGAACTTCTGATGTGTTGTATCTTTTTTTGAAAGTATATAGTCCCTAGCTTTGTCCCCTGAAAAGACCTAGAGGGAGAGCTAGTCCAGGAACTGTGAGCACCCCTAGGACCTAGACTGGGTCTCTAAATGCCACTTCCTACTGAAAGGAACCAGGATTTCCTACAGAAATGAATGATTCTACATCTGAGTCAAGAAATGTACAAAATGAACCTGGACCACCCTCTCCTACAAGATACAAGAATCTACCAAAGATGACATTTAATCAAAAGGAATGAAAAGGTTAAATTCAAAAGGAGATAATTGGCAAAAGCTTTCCTTGTCCAAAGATAGCGTCACTTGAACATCAATAAAGATGATCATGACAATGAACTGAAATGACTCAAATATATTTAAATTAATAGGATCATAATTCTATTAAATTCCCCATAAATCTAACTCATTGGGTACCCTTGGAAGATCTAAGGAACCAATTCATTAATTGGAAAACTGAAAAATAAAGGAGAATCAAGACTTTATCCTGCCTTTCTTATACTTGAACCTCAAAGTAACCACATAGTTGATGAGAGGAAGCTTCCTTTTCTACAAGTAGTCCAGCCAAAAATTGAAGAAGGAATGGCAGAATCAGAATAGTACCATTCTGTAATGAAATGAATTAATGGGCTAAGGCAGACCATCGATAGCTGTCAACTTCACAAAAAGAAAGGCATCCAGACATCCTGTGCCTCCTGATAAAAGAATGCAGTGCCTTCAAGGTAAGCCTTGCCAGAAATATTCTGTGATATCTCATCAAGCCCATAGATCTAACTATTAATTTGAAGTAAATATAGGAGACAAAGGAATATATTACATGGTACCATGGGATTGAAAAATACTATGACCCAGATTGCAGGAAACTCCACAGTACAAACTATTTGGTTTTTTCCACAAAATGTGGCCAGAAAATTAAAAGGTGGTTGAAGAACTTAGAAGTCAAAAGAAACTTAAGTGATTAATTTATCTTAATAAATGATTCTTAAAGAATGACCTTTATTTGGATCCTGTTTTTAAAAATACATACACAGTTAGTGAGGGTGGGAAAAGATGGTGGCATAGAGAGATATGGAATTTAGTTCACCTTCTAGGGCAGCTAATAAGTAGCCAGAAACTGTCTGGATCAACTGTTTGGGGGACTCCCAAGACCGGGATATACATTGCACACCAGTCTGGAACAGATGAAAAGGCCAAGATCACAGTGCAGAACTGTAAGTAAAGTCTCCCAGACTGTGGAATCTGTTGCCCTCCGCTGCCCCACTGGCACAGCAGGCTGTTTTGGAGTTATCTCCCCATAAGAAAAAGAAGCATCTCTACTAGGAGCAAGGGAAGGTATCTCAACTAAGCTGTAATCATGGAACTAATTAAAAAATTTGGACTGATAAATGTAAGTTCTGAGCACAGATAAACCTGGAACAAACATGAAAGGAACCTGGAATTTCTCCCCAGCAGAGAGGAGATGAGGCTAACAACAACAACAACCACAAAAAAAACAGAGGCTTTTGGAGTTGGTTGAGCCCAGAATACTGGAAAAGGCTGTGCCCCCCCCAAAAGAGGAATATAAAGCTGGGTGCCAACTGTGGCTTTTGACTGGCAAATTAAAAAATGGGCATAAGACATGAACAGACACTTCTCAGAAGAGGAAACACAAATGGCTAAAAGGCACATGAAAAGATGTTCAACTTCACTGGTTATTAGGGAAATCCAGATCAAAACCACAATGAAATATCATCTCACACCCATTAAAATGGCCATTATAAAAAGCAAACAAACAGAAACAGAAAACAACAAATGATGGAGAGGATGTGTAGAAAGAGGCACACTTATTCACTGGTGGTGGGAATGTAAAATGTACAGCCACTCTGGAAGGCAGTTTGGCAGTTCCTCAGGAAACTAAGCATAGAATTAATTGCCATATGAACCAGCAAACCCATTTCTAGGTATATTTTTATATACCCTGAGGGCAAAGACACAAACAAACATTTGCACACCACTGTTTATAGCCACATTATTTATAATTGTCAAGAGATGGAAACAGCTCAAATGCCCATCAATAGATGAGTGGCTAAGCAAGCTTTGATACATATATATGATGGAATATTGCATAGCTGTAAGACTGAATAAAGTCATGAAGCATGTAACAATGTAGATGAATCTTGAAGATATTGTGCTGAATGAGATAAGGTAGACAAAAGGACAAATACTGTGTGATCTCACTGATATAAACTAACATTAATGAGTGAACTTGGAGAATTTCAGTTAAGAGCACAGGTTACCAGGAGATAGAAATAAGATAGAGATTGGGCAATTGGTGCTGAAGGAATACAGATTGTATAACAGGACTGATTGTAAAAATTCAGAAATGGGTAGCACAATACTACCTGATTATAGCACAATAATATAAGTACAGTGAATGAAGTTGAATGTAAGTATGATAGAGGGAGAAGGGCTGGCGGCCCATATGAAATCAGAAGGAAAGATAGAGGATAAAGACTGTGACAGTATAATATAAGAATGCCTAGAGAGGACAATGATGGTGACTAAATGTACAAATAAAAAAAGCTTTGCTTGAAGGAGAACAAATGAATGTCAATATTACAGGGTGTTGAAAACAGATGGTAAATGGCAAAAAGTACGATCAATGAAAGCTAGGTCTATAGTCAACAATAACACTGTAATATGCTTCCACTGAATGTAACAAAAACATTTTTCCAAAACTAAATATCAACAGGAGGAGGGAGGGGGCTCATGGGGAAGGGGTATGGATGAATTATGGAAGAAAAGGAAATATCTTCAGATAGAGTATGCTGCCGAAATATGTCTATACATTTAGGTTGGATTATATGATGTATGAATAAAACTGTTTAAAGATGAATAGAGAGAAACAAGTGCTAGAGAAAATGCAGAGAAAGAGATGTACCTATTCTTTGTTGGTAGGGAAATGAGAGGTGTAGCCCCTTGGAGGGCAGTATGCTGTTTCCACAGGAGGCTAGGGGTGGGGTTGCCATGTGACCCTGAAACCCTGTTGCTCAGTATATACCTGGAGAGACTGAGTATGGGGTTGCAAATGGACATTTGCACACTGGTGTCAACAGCGGCAGTGTTCATAATCCACAATGGATCGAGGTGGCCTAAGGGTACAATGACTGAGGAATGGAAGGGGGAAATATGGCATATACATATAATACTGAGCGATCACAAGAAGGAATGAAGTTGTGAGATCAGCAACGAGGTGAATAAAACTTAAGGACTGTATGTTGAATGAACTGTCAGGAACAAAAAGACAAATATTATCGTGCCTCAATCATGTAAACAAACAGTAATATAAAAACCTGTGAATGGAAGTAAAAAACTAGGGTTATCAAGTTGGGATCTATTGTAAAAGGTCCTAGATTGTAAACTTTTACAGCAGTCACATCTATTCAGGAGGTGTAACTGTTAATTTTAAATTCTGAGATACTGAGCTGTTTGTGTATAACACGGTCATTCCAGAAACTTCAGGTATTTGTGTGACACCTGAGACTCAGAGTTAGAGCTGTGAAGCTATGAAAATTAGCAGTACCCATACACGAACTCTTTAAAAAGTTGAAAATTGAAAACATGGTCAGACATCAAGTAGAGATATGAATGAAGCTGATCTGGATAGGATTAAGGTACATCAAAAACAGGGTAAAGGATGATATCATCTATATTCTAAAACTTCAACTTCTGTATGAGACTAATGGGACAGATATTTATTTGGTGCAAAATTTATAGGTAGTGCATTTCCTACTTTAACTTGTATGGTCAGGTTAGCCAGCACCATAAATACATGAATCTTGAATAGGGTGTGAGATTTTGTTGATTTGTCCAGGTTAGTGTGATGTCCTGATATATTCCAGAGTAATTTGGGTAATGAATAAAGAAGTGTTTGCAAAGTCCCCTTGGGGAACTGGGGAGAAAGGAGGAGATATTCAACTTTCCCATTCAGAGAATTTCTGATATTCTCGCAGGCAGTGGGGACAACTGATCAATAGACTGAGCCCTCCATCTTCGGGTTTGTTCCTATGAAACTCATTCCTGCAAAGGATAGGCTAAGCCCACTTAAAATTAAACATAAGAGTCACCCCCAGAGAACCTCTTTTGTTGCTCAGGTGTGGTCTCTCTATCTCTAAACCAGCTTGGCAGGTAAACTCACTGCCTTCCCTCCTATGTGGGACATGATTCCCAGAGGTGTATGTCTCCTTGGCAACGTGGGACAGAAATCCCGGGATGAACTGGGACCTGGCATCAAGGGATTGAGAAAACCTTCTTGACCAAAAGGGAGAAGAGAGAAATGAGACAAAATAAAGTTTCAGTGGCTGAGAGATTTCAAGCAGAGCAAGAGGTTATCCTGGAGGTTATTCTTATGCATTATATCCCCTTTTTAGTTTATGGTGTATTGGAGAGGCTGGAGGGAAGTACCTGAAACTGTTGAACTGTGTTTCAGTAGCCTTGATTCTTGAAGTGTATAAAGACAAAATGTGTTTCAATGTGACTGTGGGATTGTGAAAACCTTGTGTGTGATGCTCCTTTTATCCAGGGTATGGACAAATGAGTAAAAATATTATGGATTAAATAGATAATAAGGGGGAGAAAGGTTAAAATAAATTGAATAGATTGAAATACTAGTGGTCAATAAGAGGAAAGGGTAAGGTATATGGTATGTTTGAGTTTTTTCTCTTTTCTTTTACTTTTTTTTCTGGAGTGATGCAAATGTTCTAAAAAATGATCATGGTGATGAATATGCAACTATGTGACAATATTCAGAGCCATTGATTGTACACCATGTATGGAATGTATATGTGTGAAGATTTCTCAATAAAAAATACTTTTAAAAAGCTTCAATTTCTGTGTGCAACTAAAGAAAAAGATATTTATTTGGTAGAAAATTTATATTTTCTGTAGCACACTAGCTAATTTAATCTTTTGGTTAGTATATTCAAACAACATAGTTACATGGAACCTTGAATACAGGATGAGATTTTATTATTTTGTACAGGTTAGTGTAATAACCCAATACATCCTAGAGTAATTTGAGCAGAAAATGAAAAAAGTATTTACGAAGTCCCCTCGAAGGACTGGGGAAAAATGTGAAAATATTGAACTTCTCCACCTGGGTAATTCTTAATATTCTCACAAGTGTTTGAGACTCCCAGTTTAATAAGCCAAGCCTTCAATCTTTGGGCTTGCCCTTACGAAACTTATTTCTGCAAAGAAGAAGCTAAGTATGCCAGTTTACAACTGTTGTGTACCCCAGAAAATCCGTGTTCTTTCATGCAGATTAAATATTGTTGGATGGGATCTTTTGATTAAGTTGTTTCCATGGAGATGTAACCCACCCAGTTGTGAGTGGGATCTTTTGATCGGGTGGTTTCCATGGAGATGTGTCTCTACCCATTCAAGGTGGGGTTGCTTACTGGAGTCCTTTAAGAGGGAGCCATTTGGAAAAAGCCGACAGAGTCCAAACAGCCAAAAACCTTTGGTGATACAAAGAAAGCAACCCTGGGGAAGCTGTTGAAGAAACCCAGAGAGGAAGCTAGCATATGTCAACACCTGCCTTTCCAGCTGAAAGAGAAACCTCAAACATCATCGACCCTTTCTTGAGTTAAAGTATCTTTCTTTGGATGCCTTAGTTTGGACATTTTCATGGCCTCAGAACTGTAAACTTGGAACTTAATAAATTCCCTTTTTAAAAACCATTTCATTTCTGATATATTGCATTCCATCAACTTTAACAGACGGATACAGTAAGCCTACTCTTTCTGTAAGCCTACTCTGCAAATAAAGTCACTGCACTCCCCCGTACATGGTACATGGCTCTCAGGGCTGTAAATCTCTTTGGCAACATGGGACAGAACTGCCAGAGATGAGCCTGGCCCTGGCGTCATGGAATTGAGACAGCCTTCTTGACCAAAATGGGGAAAAGCAATGTAACAAAACGAAGTTTCAATGGCTAAGAGATTTCAGATAGAGTCAAGAGGTCATTCTGGAGGTTAATCTTATGCATTATATAGATATTCCTTTTCAGTTTCCCATGCATTAGAATAGCTAGAAAGAAATACCTGAAAGTGTTGAACTAATCCAATAGCCTTGATTATTGATGATGACTGCATAACTATATAGCTTTGACAGTGTGACCGTGTAATTGTGAAAGCCTTGTGACTGACACTCCCTTTATCCAGTGTATGGACAGATAGTAAAAAACTAAGGACAAAAAATAAATTAATAATAAGGGGGATAAGGGGTATGGAATGACTGGGTTATTCTTTTTTATTTATTTTTTTGGAATAACGAAAATGTTCAAAAATTCATTGTGGTGATGAATGCACAACTACATGTTCTGATAATATTGTGAGCCATTGATTGTATATTTTGGATGATTATTTGATATGTGAATATATCTCAATAAAATTGCATCAAAAATACATGGTGAAGTGCTCACTTCAGCAGCACATATACTAAAATTGGAATGATACAGAGAAGTTTAGCATGGCGCGCAAGGATGACATGCAAATTCGTGAAGCATTCCAAATAAATGAATAAATAGTAATAAAAAATGTAAAATCCATGGTTAAACATTTTTATATGACAATCAGATAAACATGAAGGTACACTGCAAATTTTATTATATTAAACTCTTTTTAGTTTTGTTTTAAATGCGATAGTGGTATTATATTTATTTTTTGTGGATACAGGCTGAAATATTGATAGATGAAGTGATAAAATATCGATTTCCTTCAAAATTATGGCAGATAAAAAGACTTTCAAATGTATACAAAGCTAGAGAGAATAATGTAACGAACCTCCATCTTCAACAATAAACAAAACGTAATCTTGTTTTTATACCCCAATCCCCCCTCAGATTAAAAAATACGTTTTTTCTACCTCTGACCATGGAAAACTTATTTAATATATTATTTTTTCATGTCTGAGCCTCATCCCCCAGTGTATGTGGAAGCAGGAGCTTAGAAGAGGAAGAGACGGAGGAGCCGTCCTGCAAAATCGCTGCACCAAGCTCACGCAGCTGGGATGTGATGCTGCGTCAAGCCGGTTCCAGGCCAGCGCTCATCACATAACACACAACAGGCGGGACCGGGGGACGGAGGGCAGAGCAGCGGCAGTACCAGGAAAGCGACAGTTTGGAGGCAGAGGATGGACCTGGGAGGCGGGAGTCTCGGGCCTCGCTGGGTCTGTGCCTCAGTGGCAGGGGACTTGGTGGCCGGCTCCGGGCAGAGGTCTTGGTGATCCTACGCCCGCGGCTGGGGCTTCAGCGGTCAGACTGACTACACTCCTGGTGGTCTTGACCAGGTCACTTTTCCCTCTTCTGTACTTCACTTTCTCTGTATATAAAGCGAGACCCTGGCATCCAGTCGGCATTTTCCTCACATCTTTATTTCCACAAAGCCCTTTTCTCAAACAATTTCTCATTCAGCAACCCCAGCATCTAAAGAACCGGGAGGGGAGCTGATGTGGCAGAAGTGGATAGTAATGTAGCCCCTACCCCAAGATAACCCAGAAATACTGGGGGGGGGGGGGGGGGAGGCACACTGCCAACAGCGGAAGGTGGGCTGGAGCTGTTTTCATGTCACTATTAAAAGAAGGACAGTTCCTCCAAGTCGGAGGCTCTATCCCCACCCTTGAGTTTCACACACTTGGCAGAGAAGCCTGAGGCCCAAGAGGGGGTGACTACATCACCCCACCCAGGGCCACCCAGCTCAGGCTCCTGCCCTCTCCAGGCTGCTCCACCCTGGCTCAGCATCTTTGCAGCGAGTCAGCTAGTCCTTGATGGCTGGTGATGAATTTTCCTGGCATTTACAACCTTTAAAAAGTCCTTTCAGCAAAACTGCTCGGTTAATGATTGAGCTCAGGGTCTGGCCTGAGATGATCCCAGAATATGATCTCAGAGGCCAGGGGTGGAGGGTAGAGAGAGGCCTGTCTTCCCCCAGCCCCACTGAACATCTCCACTCTTGCTCTGGAGGTGTCTTTTCTCTTGGAGCTTGCTTAGCGAGGCTGCTGCCCCAGGATCCTATAGAATACCCCCCAGTGGCTGAGCCAGCACCAGGAACCTGGAGGGCAGATGTGCCCCAAGCCCATCCTCAGGGAGCAAGAATCCCTCCTTCTCTGTTCCCTGTCAGCTCAACCACGTGGTTGCAGGTTTTAAGTATCCCAAAGTATTTCACCTACCAGAAAGGCAAAATCAAAGGGGTCCCTAGTTTTAGTAATTTATTGGAGAACCAAAACCAGCTACCTGCAGAGCCAAACCAGGAGGGCACCCCCGGAGAGATGAGAGAGACACTAAGGCACCTCTCCAGAAGTGGCCTGTCTTCCCCCAACTGCAGCAGTAAAATATTCTATTGCCGCAGGATCTCCCTCTGCCTGGGTAAGCATTGCCTTCTTGCAGTGTTCAGATTTAAAATGCAAACACTCATGGGAGGAACAATAATTTGTTTATTGAGTGCCCACTTCTTGATTGGCACTGGATTAAGTGCTTTACGAGAAATTTTTCAATTACTTCTCATAATAATCTTATTAGCTAAGTGTTATTATTGGCTCCATTTTACATATAGGAAACTGAGGCTTTAAAGAAGTTAGGCAAATTGCCCTAGGGCAATAGCATGAGGCCAGCTTTCAAAGCCCCAATCCCAGCTGCAGAAAGTACATGTCCCATGGTTTTCAAACTGGGTCCTGTCAGATAGTGGAATAGGACAGACCGAGTTCATCCCCGCTCCAAGAAACAGCTAGAAAAGGGATGGGGAGGCGACTGAGACAGCGAGTCCAGGGTGTAAGTGACCTGGGAGAGTCTTGTGCACCACATAGGGCAGCCCTGATTGCAAAAGCTGAGGAACAGAGAAGCAGAGAACCGGACACCCTCCTCTAGGTGCAAACAGCCTAAGGCGGAAGCCTGGAGCCTACAGGAGTGCATGGGCAGGGAGTCGGGGGCCGGGAAGAAAGCCAACCCACGCTTCTTGAATGAGCTACCCTCACCAGTGCAGACCTGTGACCCGCAACTCACCCCACACCCCGTGTACCTGAACCCGGTCACCCGCCCCCTTCCCTGCACTCCAAGTGCCCCTGTCCCGCCAACACCTCCTGCACATACCTGCAGTACAAATTCACCTCAAATGCATCACACCTGCCCCCAGCCCAACCCACCTCTCCTTCAAAAGCACAGTCTCGCCCCACCCCTCCTGAGCCCTACATCCTAGTCCATGCCACCTGCAGGTAGTCGCCTGCGCATAAAGGCTGTGGGCTACCCAGGCTATTCCCAGCTCCCAGCCTATATAGTGGCACAATCCCACCCCACCCCCCTGAGCTCTGCGCACATGTGTATCAGTTTACAGCCATCCCAGATCCACGTTTGTGCACACACACACACACACACACAATTAAGTCCCCCAGCTCTGGGTCACATCCGTCCCCAGCTCACACAGATACAGTGCCAGCCCACTGCCTTAGTTCTGCATATGTGCACAAAAGGCCCCATGCCCCAGTCCAACACACACCAGAGCCCCACACCCCATACCCGTGCACCCGCACAGCCACATTCTCTCCACAGCTGGCAGCTTAAGCTCACAGGCACCAGCATAACATCCACAACCTGCCGCCTATATCTACACTGCAATGCATCAACACACTGTTATGCCCTGCATCCTGCTCCACCGCCATCTTACAAACACAATGCTTAGACTACTGAAAGAAATCAACTTCCAAAGTAAACCAATTAATATATTTACATGCCACAAAGACAGCAGAAAATCACTAAGCATATCCTCTGATGCAAACAGATATAGCCCAGCCTAATGACCAAATTAAAACACCAGAGGAGACACAGACATTGAAACAACTAATAAAAGATATTCATTTAACTCTACTAAATAAAATAAGTGGGATGGCTAATGACCTAAAAAAGACACTAGAAGAGCATAAAGAGGAATGTGAAAGAATAAATACAAAAATAGCATATATCACAGAGATTAAAGATTCTGTAGACCAAATGAAAACATATTAGAGGACCACAATAGCAGATTTGCAAAGGCAAAAGAGAGAATAGGTGAACTAAAGGACAGGACAACTAATTTCAAACACTTAAAACAGCAAATGGCAAAAAAGATGGAAAAATTTGAATTGGATCTCAGGGAAATGACAGACAAAACAAGGTGCACAAATATAAGAATGAGTGGTGTCCCAGAAAGAGAAGAGAAGAGGAAAGGGTTAGGAAGATTTGTTGAGGATATAATGGGGGAAAGCTTCCCAACCCTTATAAAGAACATAAGTATGCAAGTCAAAAAACTCAACAAGACACACTCACCTCCCTCCATCTTGGGTTTGCCCGGGAGCGCAGAAATAAACCCCCCCTCACTTTAAATTTCCTGGTGTACCTTTCTTCTTTCTCACCCTTTTGCCTCCTAAACCTTTCAATATGTATATTCCTTCTAGCCACCAATGTTTTGTAACAACTAGAAGGAATAATCTGAAGAAAAAAAATGATGTTGGTTCAACTGGTTATTCAGCTGAAAGAAAGTAAATTTGGTCCCCTATGTTACTTCATATACACAAAGAAATTCTGATGGAAAAATAAGGTAAATGTAAAAAATAAAATATTTTGCAAGAAAATTCAGGAGACTACCTGTATTTTTTAGGGCTCAAGATTACCTTTTAAACCAAGACTGGAAACCCTTAAATTAAAAGAAAACCTAAACATAATTCACTAAAATTTAGAAAAACAAACAACTTTAATATTATAAATTATACTATAAACAAAGTTCATGGGAAAATGATAGTGACTATCTATAATGCAGATGACAGTCAGAGTTAATTTCTATAAAGTTAGTCTTACAAATTTCAGCTCTTATCAATTGACAAGAAAAATGCTAAACAATGTAATAGAAAAATGGGCAACAGTTAGGAAGAGGAAATTCAAAGAAGATCAAGTCCAAATAACCACATAAAAAGAAGCTCAAATGACTTAATGGCGGGGCAGGGTCACTGGAAGCACTTTCTCATAGACTAGAAACAGCAGGAGCCCTTCCTCTGCACTTAAATAACCAGGACAATTGGCTTTGCCAGCCATTCTGAAGCTGGATTTCAGCCCCAGTCCCTTGTACACAAACTGCACAATGTATGCGGTGGCCCAGATGCAGAGAAATGCAAATTAAAGTAATAATGAAATACCATTTTATATCCATTAAACTGGCAAAAAATTAAAAAGAGCTCTAATATTTGTTGCCAGCAGTGATGCAGGCGAATGTGTGCTCTCCAATACATTGCTGGTGGAATTGTAAAGTGTTCCCAGCCTTTTTGGAAGGCGATCTGTCAATATCTATTAAAATTAAAAATACACATTCCTCTTGACCCCAGAATCCTACTCCTAGCAATCTATTCCATAAAAATAAAAGTGCTAATTTGAAAAAAAAAAAAAAACTCAACAAACTCCAAATAAAATAAATCCAAATAGGACTTCCCCATGGCACATACAAATCAGTCTATCAAATGTTGAAGAGAACCAGTAAATCCTGAAAGTGGCAAGAGAAAAACAATCTACCACATACAAGGGAAACCGTATAAGACTGAGTTCAGACCACTCAACTGACACTATGGAGGTGAGGAGACAATGGTGTGATATATTCAAGATCCTGAAAGAGAAAGACTTCCAACCAAGAATTCTGTACCCAGCCAAGTTGTCCTTCAAAACTGAGGGAAAGATTAAAATTTTCACAGACAAACAAATCCTGAAAGAACTGGTCAAGAAGAGACAGGCCCTACAAGAAATACTAAAGGGAGTTCTGCCAGTTGAAAAAAAAAAAAAAAAGACAGGAGAGGGAGGTCTGGAAGAGGGCACAGAATTGAAGAGTACCAGTAAAAGGTAACTTAAAGGATAAAAAGAGAAAGAGAGAAAAGAATATATAGATCTGACAAATAAAATCCAAAAGATAAGATTGTGTATTCAAGAAATTCAGTAATAACTTTGAAAGTTAACAGACTAAACTTGTCAATTAAAACATACAGACTGGCAGAATGAATTAAGAAATATAATCTAGCTATATGCTGCTTGGATACTCATCTTAGACCCAAGGATGCAAATAGATTGAAAGTGAAAAGATGGAAAAAGATGTTCCATGCAAGTTAAATCCAAAAGAAAGCAGGAGTAGCTACACTGATATAAGGCAAAATAGACTTTAAATGTAGAGATATCATATGAGGCAAGGAAGGACACTATATATTAATAAAAGGGACTATTTACCAAGCAGAAATAACAATCATAAATGTTTATGCTTCCAATCAAGGCACTCCAAAACACATGAGACAGACATTGGCAAAACTGAAGGGAGTGATAGATGTTTCAACAATAATAGTAGGAGACTTCAGCATGCCACTCTCCTCTATAAATAGAACAACCAGATCGAAGATCAATGAGGAAATAGAGAAGTTAAACAACTTGATAAATGAATTAGATCTAACAGACATATATAGGCCATTACACCCCAAAACACCAGGATATACATTCTTCTCTAGGGCTTATGGAACATTTTGCAGGATAGATCATATGCTGGGACTCAAAACAAGTCTTTATAACTTTCAAAACATTGAAATTATTCAAAGCACTTTCTCTGATCACAATGGAATGAAGCTGGATATCAATGACCACCAAAGAATGAGAACATTCACAAATGTATGGAGATTAAATAACACACTCTTAAACAACAAGTGGGCTGAAGAAGAAATTGCTAGAGAAATCAGTAGCTGTCTGGAGATGAATGAAAATGAGAATACAATATAACAGAACTTTTGGGATACAGCAAAGACTGTGATGAGAGGGAAATTTATTGCCCTAAATGCCTATATTAAAAAACAAGAAAGAGCAAAAATCAAGGAATTAATTGCTCACCTGAAGGGAACTTGAAAAAGAACAGCAAACTAACCCCAAAGCAAATAGAAGAAGAGACATAACAAAGATTAAAGCAGAGGGCAGGCTGCCGTGGTTCAGCAGGCAGAGCTCTCGCCTGCCATACTGGAGGTCTGGAGTTTGATTCTTGGTGCCTCCTGCCCATATGTAAATAAAAAAAAAAAAGATTAAAGCAGAGTTAAATGAATGGGAGAACAAAAGAACAATAGAAAGAATCAATAAAACCAAAAATTGGTTTTTTGAGAAAATTAATAAGATTGATGGGCCACTGGCAAGGCTGACAAATTAAAAAAGAAAAAGGATGCAAATAAACAAAACTAGAAATAAGAAGGGTGCATTAACACAGACCCTGAAGAAATAAAATATTTATTTTATTTTATTTTATTCATTGAGGATACTATGAACAACTATATGCCGACAAGCTAGACAACTTAGATGGAATGGACAAATTCCTGGAAACACACAAACAAGCTACGCTGACTCAGGAAGAAACAGAAGAGCTCAACAATCCAACCAGAAGTAAAGAGATTCAATCAGTCATCAAAAATCTTCCTACAAAGAAAAGCCCAGGACCAGATGGCTTTACAGGGGAATTTCATCAAACAGTCCAAAAAAGAACACCAATACTCCTCAGCTTTTCCAAAATTTTGAGGAAAAAGGAACACTACCTACCTCATTCTATGATACTACTACCAAAACTGGGTAAAGATGCTATAAAAAAAGAAAACCACAGGCCAATCTCCCTAATGAATATAGATGCAAAAATTCTCAACAAAATACTAGCAAATCGAATCTGACAACACATTAAGAGAATTATACACCATGAGCAAGTGGGGTTCATACCAGGAATGCAAGGATGGTTCAACATAAGAAAATAAATTAATGTAATATAGCACATTAACAAATCAAAAGGG
Organism: Tamandua tetradactyla; assembly: GCF_023851605.1. Lineage (NCBI taxonomy): Eukaryota > Metazoa > Chordata > Mammalia > Pilosa > Myrmecophagidae > Tamandua > Tamandua tetradactyla. Next base: position 92,298,217 of record NC_135329.1, on the reverse strand, counting down.
AAAAATAACGATTATCTCGATTGATCGTGAAAAAGCTCTTGACAAAATTCAACATCCTTTTCTGTTACAACACTTCAAAAGGTAGGAATCATAGGAAACTACCACAATATGATAAAAGGCATATATGACAAAACCATAGCCAGCATCATACTCAATGGAGAGAAACTGAAAGCTTTCCCCCTAAGCTCAAGAATGAGACAAGGATGCCCTTTGCCACTGTTGTTATTCAACATTGTACTAGAAGTTCTAGCTAGAGCAATCAGGCAGGATAAAGAAATAAAAGGCATCCAAATTGAAAAGGAAAAAATAAAACTTTTTCAGATAGCATGATACTGTACTTGGGAGATCCTGAGAAATCTACAACAAAGTTACTTGAGCCAGTAAATAAATTCAACAAGGTGGCAGGATATAAAATTAATGTGCAAAAAATTAGTAATGTTTCTATACACAAGCAATGAGCTAACTGTGGAGCCACTTAAGGAAAAAATTCCATTCAAAATAGCAACTAAAAGAATCAAGTACTAAAGGGGGAAAAAGGAAATGAGACAAAGTGTCAATGGCTGAGAGATTCCAGGGTCAAGAGGTTATCCTGGAAGTTAATCTTATGCATCAAGTAGATATCATCTTGTTATTCAAGATGTAATGGAGAGGCTGGAGGGAACTGCCTGAAAATGTAGAGCTGTGTTCCTGTAGCCATGTTTCTTGAGGATGATTGAATAATGATACAGCTGTCACAATGTGACTGTGTGATTGTGAAAACCTTGTGTCTGATGCTCCCTTTATCTACCTTGTCAACAAAGGAGTAGAACATATGGACTAAAAATAAATGATAAGGGCAACAAATGCTAAAATAAATTTAGTTTAAATGCTAGTGATCAATGAAGGCAAGGGGTAAGGAGTATGGTAGGTATAATCTTTTTTATTCTTTCCTGTGTTTGCTTTATTTCTTTTTCTATTGTCTTTTTATTTCTTTTTCTGAATTAATGCAAATGTTCTAAGAAATAATGACTATGCAACTAAGTGATGATATTGTGAATTACTAATTATGTATGTTGCTTTATTTTGTTTCTTTATTTTTAAATAAATAAATAATTTTTTAAAAAAAGAATCAAGTACTTAGGAATGAACGTAACTAGGGACGTAAAGGACTTATGCACAGAAAACTACATAACATTGCTTTAAAAAAATCAAAGATTTAAGTGGGTGGAAAGACATTCCCTGCTTATGGATAGGAAGGATAAATATTGTTAAGATGTCAATTCTACCCAAATTGATCTACAGATTCAATGAATTACCAATCAAAATTCTAGCAACCTACTTGAAAGACTTGGAAAAGCTAGTTACCAAATTCATCTGGAAAAGGAAGCGATTCTGAATAGCTAAAAGCATTCTAAAAAAGAAGAAAGAAGTGATTAACACTTTCTGACTTTAAAATTTATTATAAAGCCACAGTGGTCTAAACAGCATGGTACTGGCACAAAGATAGAAGCATTGACCAATGAAATCAAATCGAGAGTGCAGAAATAGACCACCAAATCTACGGTCCACCAAACTGATCTTTAACAAGGCCCCTAAATCCAATGAACTGGGACAAAATACTTTTTTCAATAAATGGGGATGGGAGAATGGATATCAATAGCCAAAAGAATGAAAAAGGACCCTTATCTTATACCTTATACAAAAATTAACTCAAAGTGGATCAAACACCTAAATAAAAGAACTGGCACCATGAAGCTTCTAGAAGAAAATGTAGGGAATTCAAGACCTAGTAATAACAGGTAGCTTCCTAAACTTTACACCCAAAGCACAAGCAACAACATAAAAAATAGATAAGTGGGAACTCCTCAAAATCAAATGCTTCTGCCACTTGAAAAACTTTGCCAAAAGGTAAAAAAATAGCCAACTCAATGGGAGAAAATATTTGGAAATCACACATTGGACAAAGGTTTGATATCCTGTATACATAAAGAAATCATACAACTCAACAACAAAGAACAAACAACCCAAATATAGAATGGGCTAAAGATATAAATAGGCATTTTTCTGAAGAGCAAATACAGATGGCTCAAAAGCACATGAAGAGATGCTCATTTTCATTAGCTATAAGGGAAATGCAGATCAAGACTACAATGAGATACCACCTGACACCTATAAGAATGGCTGCTATTAAACAAACAAGAAACTATAAATGTTGGAGAGAATGTGGCGGAAAAGGGACACTTATGCACTGCTGGTGAGAATGTGTAATGGTACAGCTGCTATGGAAGAGAGTTTGGTGGTTCCTTAGGAAACTAAATATTGAGTTGCCCTGTGACCCAGCAATAGCACTACTTGGTATATACAAAGAAGAGCTGAAAGTAGTGACACAAACAGACATTGGCACACCGATGTTCACAGCAGGATTATTCATATGACAAGATGAATAAGCCTTGAGGATACAATGCTGAGTGAAATAAGCCAGACACAAAAGGATACTGCATAACTCCACTTTTATGATGATGGTAAACGTAAAATCAGAGGCTTATAAAACAGAACATAGGTGACTTGGAGGCACATAGAAGCTAGATATGGGTGAACAGTTACTAATGAGGTTCAAATCCAATGTAAGGGAATAGATAGAAATGAAGGTGATTCCCTAGTGGGTCATAAGAAATATTACCATACTGAAGGTGAACATAATTGAGAGGGGTTGTATAGACCTATGCGTCCCACTGATTACCACTAGAAATATAAATAAGTTCTTGTAAGAACTACTTCAAAGATATGATTTATGTACAAAGAGTATTTAAGTCCAAGGTACAGGGGGAGAACTACTATTGCATGCTATAGGCTGGGTTTAACAGGAAGACATCAGCATATCAAGTTGCTAGCAGGGGTAAATAATGGGGGGAGGGACAAGTGTTAAGGGGAATCTTAGATTTCCTATTTGATGAGGATGTGTTTATTAATTATCTTTCTCTTGGGAACAATGAAATTGTCTAAAATTGAGAGAGTTGATGGACTGTGGACTTGGGGCCTTCTACATGATGCCCAATGAATGCAGGTGGCTGAAGGATGCACCAACTGAAGGTAGATCAGTGAACGATGGTGTATACATATGACCGAATATTGTGCTGCTATAAAAAGGAATGAAGTCGTGATGCATGCTATGATGTGAATGAACATGTGGGACATTTGGTGAAGCAAAACAAGCCAGAAATAAAAGAACAATTACTGTATGGTCTCCTTTAGAAAATGTTTATTAGGAAACAGAGGCCTAGATTGTAAGCTCTTATAGCAGATGCATTTAGTCTGGAGTGGTGATTATTATTTCTGGATTTTGAGAGGCTGTTTTATATATCTATGACCTGGCATTTAGAAATAAGAAAGAATGAAGCCGATCAGGTCGGGATTAAAGTAATTCAGAACACAGGGGCTAGGAAGACAATGTCTATATTTTAGAACTGCACCTACTCTTTCAGACCGAAGGAAGGAAGGTGTATTTAGTCTGGAACCTAAATTTTTTGTAGCACATAATCTAACTCAACCCCTCTGGATAGCTTATTTGAACAATTGAAACACAGGGAACCCAGAAAAAGAATGAGGGCCTTTAATCCTGTATAGCTTAATGTAATACCTGGATACATCCTAGAATATATTAAGCAGATAATCAAGAAGTATTGGCAAAGACCCTTGAGGGATGGGAGAAAAAATATGGAATTATTAAACTTTACCATCAGAGAATCCCCTGATGCTGTGTCAAACATTAGGGACACCCAAATCAATAGGCCATGCCCTTGATCTTAGGTTTACTCTTGTGAAGCTTATGTAGGTAGCAGAGATGCTTAGCCTACCGATGGAAATGCCTAACAGTTAGTTCTGGAAGACCTCTTTCGTTGCTCAGATGTGGTCTCACTTTCTCTAAGCCCAACTCTGCAAGTGAAATTATTGCCCTCCCCACTACGTGAGACATGACATCCAGGTGTGAAAGTCTCTCTGGCAATGTGGGAGATGACTCCCAGGATGAGTCTGTCCCTGGCACCATGGGATCAACAATTCCATCCTGACCAAAAGGGGGAAAGGAAGTGTAACAAATAAGGTATCAGTAGCTGAGAAAGTTCAAATAGAGTGGAGAGGCTACTCTGGAGGTTGCTCTTATGCAAGCTTCAGTTAGACCTTGCTACCTACCATAACTTGCCAACCCCCAACCAAAACCATTCCAGCCAATCCTAAAGAACACTTAGGACAATATATAAGATTCTACAAATGTTCCATGCACTAGGGTAATTTTCCAGAGACCTACAACCTCCAGATTGGTCCCTGGACCAGATAAGTCCTGAAACCTAGAAAACCCAGCCTCTCGAGAACATCAGCTAGTTCCATCTCCCTACCCCATATTACTGACAGCCCTTCCAACATGAAAAAGCTAGAATGGCCATAGCCCAAACACCCCTAAAGATTAAAGTTGATGGTGGAGTTATATGGAGAAGGTAGGGCTTCACCAATAAGTATGATTACTAAATCATTAAACTGATATTTCTTTTAACATCCAGTATCTTAGAGCAGCTAGAAGTAAAAACCTAAAATTGTGGTATTGTAACCCATACCAAACTGAGATCTGTTGTACAGCTAGTTGTTATGCTATGCTTTGAAATTTATTGCTTTTTGTATATAAGTTATTTTTCACCAAAAAGTTGATTGTGATGATAAAATAATATTTATTCCTTCTAGCCTCCTATATTCTGGAGCAGCTAGAAGGAAGAATCTGAAAGGATCATATGGTAGCCCACGAAAATTCTGGGATCTGTCCTGTAACTACTTGTTGAAGAGTGCTCTGAAAACTGTTGCTTTTTTATTTCTTTGCTTTGTATATGTGTTATACTATACAATAAAAACAGTTAAAAAAAAAAAAACTGGATCCTGTGGAACTTTAGGGGCTCCTGAGGAGGCAAAGTGGGGAGAAAATAGGCAGTGTGAACAAGCATGGGTACCTTGCCCAGCTCCCACAACACCCTGCTTCTTCTGCCTCTACCTTGCTCCTTGGACAAGTCTGTTCCCCAATTCAACCCAATGAGGTGGCTATCACCTCCCCCATGCCACGGAAGAGAACATTGCCGCACAGAAAGTTTAGCTCCTGCTCAAAGTCATGGAGTAACTCGTCGAGCCCTTTCCCAGCTAGCTGGACCCAGGTTTTCTCAGGGGATAGCGCCATGATCCTCTCCCAACAATTTGTTTCCCGTGATAAGGCCTGAGAGCTGATGCCGGGAATCTCATCAGTGAGCAGAATAGCTTGTTTTCTAAACAAAATGATGCCCTTCATTTTTCCAACAAATCTGCTGTGTTTGGGGATGGGCCAGATGGAGGGGTGCAGGGCAAAGAAGGAAAATGTCTGAAACAGAGAGATGGTCACAGAGAAAAGGCTGTACAGGGGGAAAAAGAGGCAGAGCTGGAAACAGAGAGGGGAGAGGAAAGGAGGGGTGAAGAGAGAGAGGCGGGTAGATGGCCAAGACTGAGAAAGAAGAGATAAAAGACAGAGAGGCAAAGAGACAGACCCCTAGACAGCTAGACACACACACCAAGTTAGCCAGAGAGAAAAGTGAGGCATGAAAGATGCAGCAACCAGCAGGCAGGTAGGCACATACCTCCCATGTGCTTGGTTTGGTCCAGCTGGGCCCCAGTGGCTTCTTTCTCTCAGAGCTGCCAATCTTTGCCAGGTGTGTTGGATGGACATGAACCTTAGACTTATTATTCTGGATAGAAGAGACCCTTGTCAGGCAGGTTGTTCTCTGCAGTGACATAGTGAGTTGAGGTGAGGGGTTGAGAGGAGGTTGTACCCAAGCCCCAGGGTGGGGCTCTCTGCCCCAGAATGTCCCTCCCGCTGGGTCCCCAGCCAAGCCTAGGGCCCAGGGAGTCTCTTCCATCAAAGCTAACGAAAGGTCAGCCCAGGGAGAGGAGAAGAATGTGGGCTGGTCCACGTGGGCTTATTCAAAACCAGTGGGTAACGCAAGAGCCCAAAGCCTTAACTCCAGAACCAATCCATTTTCCTTCTTATGTTCAAATGGAAGGCCAGAGCTCTATCCACACAGATTCACAGAGGAAAACATTTCAACCCCAAATAAATGTGGGCACATCTCTCTTGAGCTGCCGAAGTGATGATAAACGGCCTCAACCTCCACCTCCCAACTCCATTCTGTGCTCTGGGAATTTCCAAGGCCTCCCCAGGTTTTCTGCAGGGAAGGCTCGCCTTGCCAAGGTCACCTCTGGTTCCAAACACACACTCCCCTGCATCATCACTGTTTCATGTTTACATCCCATCATCTCGTCGTCACACAATGGCAGCCTCTGAGAAAAGCACGTGGACCCTGGGTTCGCGCTCAGCTCTCACCAAACCCAAGGAGAAATGGCTCTCTCAGTTTCTTCTGCTAAAGACTCTGCAGGTGTGGAGCGGGGAGAAGGGGACTGTTTCAACCTGAAGGTCAGAGCCAGGCAGCTCCTTTCCACCAGGAGCATCCCCTGGCCCATTCTGGCCCGTGCCTCTTTCTTTCTGTCTTTGGACCCCTTTCTTGGACTTTCCCCTTCCCCAGGAAATCTAAGTTTGTCTTTGTCACTGGGGCAGAGGTTTCAGCTCCTCTGTGTCTTTCTCCCACCCTCTGCCAGCCCCCCGTTCTGCAGATGTAGCCCATGCAAGGGTCAGCCCAGCGAAAGCGACTTGCCTTTAACACCATCCACCCTTCTGGGGAAGAAGCTGGGGTTTTAAACAGCAAAATCCTCCCAAGTCTGTGGTCCTCAGACCTGACTCTGTAATAGGGCAGCTATCTGGGAGAGGTGAGGCTTGGAAACCGCACTCCTGGGCTACGGGTTGGCACTTCAGCAAATGATGTGCTTAAAATGCAAGTTGCAACCAGCATAAGCCCCCCTCCTTCCTGACACTCCCACCAGGGTGGAGTCTCTAAAATAAACTGTGTCCCTCCCTCACGTGTGACCTGCAGTGGCTCCCCAGTGCTCAAGGTGTGGTTTGGTCCAGTGGCTTGTGAAGACTTTGGGAAAGAACCCCAACCACTTCCCCAGCCTTGGCTCTGCATCTACTTGGGTAGATCTACCTTAGCTTCCCCACTGTGCCCCTACCCCAAGGCTTTTGCCATTATCTCTGCTGGCAGCATCCTTCTCCACTCACCCCCCACTCCACCTCACCTCCATCTCCTTCACTTGTCCCTCTGCCTAGATAGGTGCTACCTCCTGGAGAAACTTTCCCTGCCCTGTCTCCTGCCTCACCTCCCCATGGTCACCCCTGTTCATCCTGGACGACTCAACTGGCAAAGCTCAGAGACTGAGAGCTCAGACCCAAAATCCAAGAGTGGTGAGCACAGAATCCTAGAGGGTCATCTCTTCACTTCTAGAAACCAAGAGGGTGAAACCAAGCATGTCTTACATAATTCTCTTGCCCAAACCCCTTATTTTCTCCATAACCCACTTTGTGTCTTGGAAGTCTGCCAGACAGAACTGGGTCAAATGCTGGTTCTGTTTCCCCCTGGGGAAGAAGAGAGAATTCTTTAGCTTCTCCAAGTCTTCGTTTTCCTCCTCTGTAAAATGGGAGTGTGAGAAATCAGAGAGCATGTCCACGTGGCACAGAGCAGGGCGACAGCACTTACCAGGTGCCTAAGAGACGGAAGCACAGTCATTTTCTTAAATTGGACATCAGTAAAACTGCTGGGACCTGGCAGGTGTCTTTTGTAGCAAAAACACAGTGAAAAGCATTGGAATTGGCAGGTTTGAGGGACCGTCTATTCTTTATGCAAGATAGAAAGAAGGAGAAAGAAGAGCCGAGAGGAGGCTGGTTTCTTGGGTTGGGCACAAGGTAAAAGATTATCATGAAAGCAGCACTTGGAACCTAGAGACCAAGTAGAAGGTTCTGGTGCATCCTGCTTTTCAAATTTCAGGGAGGCACAACAGGTACTGAAAGCTGGGCCCTCCACCCCAAGTGCCTGCCCTATGTGGCTTCTCCACCCTGTCTGTTCTCCAAGGCTTCTCCGGAGTTCCCACCCTGGCCATCAGTTTGCTCCTTGTCCCCTAGAGCGACTGCTCCCCACACCCCAAACTTACGCTGCCTTCTTCAATGCACAGCTATCTACTGAGCACCTGGTACTGTGTGCACCCAGAGAAGTAGGCGGAGACACCCAAGAAGCTGACCATTGGAGGAGAACATGACCCACCCACGCACCGGCTGCAAAGGATGTATCTCCAGGGAAGGGACATGCAAGCCAGTGGAGAGGAGAGGAGGCTTCCTGGAGGAGGCGAGGCTGAGTCTTAGGTGGACGTTCAACCAGAAGTGGAGGGAAGCGCGTGCAGCACACAGGGCAGGGACAGGCCAGGGTGGTGGGAGCTGTGTCAAAGCAGTGGGTGTTATCCACTGAGCACAGTGGGTCATGGAAGAGTAAAGCGGGGCATGGTGACTCTGTTAAACTCTTCTAGAAAGTGTCCTTTAGCCACCAAGCATGAAGGATAAATTCAAGAAGGGCGGATTCATTCAACAGCATTTAGGGACCACTTGTGTCACACTAAGAGCCACACGCTGGGGACACACAAATGAGTAATTCCTGGTGTGTTTTCTGCTGGTTAGACACAGCATTCATAATTTCATCTGTTCTTGGTTCCCAGCTCCCAGTGTTGCTTTTTCTCGATTTGATGCATCTGCCTAGTGCTCACAATTTGTCCAGGGAAAGACAAATATGTAAATGTTTCTCTGAACTCAGTATGGTGAATTGGATGCTTTACCTGATATGTAGGGAAGGTGGGGTGTCAAGAAGACAGTGCAAGGAAACCATCCCAGACCCAACCTGGCGTTGGTCCATTGAAACAAAACAGATGATTAAGCAAGATCTAGAGAATATCTATTATACTATGAGTACAAAATAAAATCCCTGTCTTCAAAGAGCTGCTAGCCTAGCTGGAAATGTGTGTGTGTGTGTAAATGGCATATATATATATTTCCTATGTATATAAAGTTCTAGGAAATTCCAACTGACATGAAGAAACAAAAAGCAGATTGTTGATAGCCTGGGATTGTGGGCAGGTGGTGGTGGGGAGAACCAGGGATTACAAAGGGGTACAGGAAGCTATTGGGGTGATAGATAGATGCACTGTCTTGATTATGATGATAATCTCATTGGGTGTCTACATATATCAAAATGTATCAAATTGCAGAGTTTAAATACGTGCAGTGTATTGTTAAGTCCATTATACCTCAATATTTGGTTTTGGGTTTTTTTTTTTTTTTTTTTTACATGGGCAGGCTCAGGGAATAAAGTTGATTTTTAAAATTAGGAAAGTAGAAACCACTTGGGGAGGGGGGGTTGATAGGGAAAGAAGCACGGGCTCCTGGGATGAAGGAAAATTCTATTCCTGAGCTTAGGTGGCAATTACACAGGAAGTTTTTTTTTTATAACTTATTAAACTGACAATGGCACTTTTTATGTTTTATCCATTTTTTTTGCGTTGGTTCCATTTCACATTTTTTAACTTAAAAATTAAAAATAAATATTATGATGGAAGTATTGAAAGTTTTAGAGGAGCTATAATATCTCAAAGATGTAATTATCTTTTAGAATCATGAATTTCCCTATCATTTTCTCCCTTAGTAATAGCCTGGTGCATTATTGTATTTATTTTATGCATTGATCCTGCCTCTGGTGATTCATTTTCTTTTCCATTGGTGGTGAATTTCCTTTTTGCCCTCCATGCCTCATTCAGAAATTCCTTCATTCAATGGCTTCAAATTGCTTTGTCCTGGTGAACAATTATATGATGAAGAACCTTGTTTTTCTTCTTTCCATTGTCCTTTCTTCTTTCCTGATGTTCCAAGATTCTTGTATTTTATTATTTTCTTTCCCTTTTATCATCTTCTTTTGGCTGTACCTTTATTTCTTCAGGATCTGCGGTAACGCCTGCCTTCTCATTTTTGATTTTGTTTATTTGCATCCTCTCTCTTTTTTTCTTAGTAGCCCATCAATTTGATTGATTTTTCTCAAAGAACCAACTTTAGTTTTATTGATTCTTTCTATTGTTCTTTTGTTCTCCCATTCATTTAACTCTGCTTTATTCTTTGTTATTTCTCTACTTCTATTTGCCTTGGGGTTAGTTTGCTCTTCATTCTCAAGTTCCTCCAGGTCAGTTATGTCCTCAATTTTTGCTCTTTCTCTTTTCTTAACATAAGCATTTAGGGCAATAAATTTCCCTCTCATCACAGCCTTTGCCACATCCCATACATTCGATTATGTTGAGTTCTTGTTTTCATTCTTCTCCAGAGACCTACTAATTTCTCTAGCAATTTCTTCTTTGACCCACTTGTTGTTTAAGAGTGTTAATCTCCATGTATTTGTGAAGGTTCTCATCTTTTGGTGGTTATTGATTTCCAGCTTTATTCCACTGTGATCAGGGAAAGTGCTTTGAATAATTTCAATGCTTTTAAATTTATAAAGACCTGTTCTGTGTCCCAGCATATGATCTATCCTGGAGAATGTTCCATCAGCCCTAGAGAAGAACATATGTCCTGGTGATTTGGGATGTAACGACCTATATATGTCTGTTAAGTCTAGTTCATTTATCAAGTTGTTAAACTTCTCTATTTCCTTGTTGATCCTCTGTCTGGTTGTTCTGTCTATAGAGGAGAGTGGTGTTTCAAAGTCTCCTACTATTATTGCTGAATCATCTATTACTCCTTTCAATTTTGCCAACATCTGTCTCATGTACTTTGGAGCTCCTTGATTGGAGCATAATCATTAATGATTGTTATTTCTTCTTGGTGGATTGTCCCTTTTATTAATATATAGTGTCCTTCTTTGTCTCTTATGATGTCTTTACAATTAAAGTCTAGTTTGTTGGATATTAGTGTAGCTACTCCTGCTTTCTTTTGGTTTTAGCTTGCATGGAACATCTTTTTCCACCCTTTCACTTGCAATCTATTTATATCCTTGGGTCTAAGATGAGTCTCTTGTAAGCAGCATATAGTTGGATTATATTTCTTAATCCATTCTGTCAATCTATATCTTTTAATTGGTAAATTTAGTCCATTAGCATTCAAAGTTAACATTCAAAGAAAAGGTGTTTCATGAATCCACCATCTTGTCCTTTGGATTCTATTTGTCAGATCTGTATATTCTTTTCCCTGTTTCTCATTTTATCCTTTAAGTTACCCTTACTGGTACTCTTCAATTCTGTGCCCTCCTCCAGACCTCACTCTCTTGTTTGTTTGTGTTTTTCAGCCAGCAGAACTCCCTTTAGTAGTTTTTGTAAGGCTGGTCTCTTGTTGATGAATTCTCTCAGCATTTATTTATCTGTGAAAAATATAATCTCTCCCTCAATTTTTTTGTTTTTTGTTTTTCTTGCATGGGCAGGCACCAGGAATCAAACCTGGGTCTCTGGCATGGCAGGTGAGAATTCTGCCACTGTCGTTGTAGCACCTTCTCCCTCAGTTTTGAAGGACAATTTGGTTGGGTACAGAATTCTTGGCTGGAAGTCTTTCTCTTTCAGAATCTATAATATATTATACCACTGCCTTCTCATCTCCACAGTGCCATTTGAGTAGTCCAAACTCAATCTTATGTAGTTTCCCTTGTATGTAGTAGATTGTTTTTCCTCTTGCCACTTTCAGGATTTTCTGCTTCTCTTCAACAGTTGACAGACTGATTAGTATGTGTCTTGGGAAGACCTATTTGGATTTGTTCTATTTGGAGTTTGTTGAGCTTCTTTGACTGGCATATTTAAAATTAGTAGGTCTCTGGAGAAGAATGAAAACAAGAACTCAACATAATCGAATGTATGGGATGTGGCAAAGGCTGTGATGAGAGGGAAATTTATTGCCCTAAATGCTTATGTTAAGAAAAGAGAAAGAGCAAAAATTGAGGACATAACTGACCTGGAGGAACTTGAGAATGAAGAGCAAACTAACCCCAAGGCAAATAGAAGTAGAGAAATAACAAAGAATAAAGCAGAGTTAAATGAATGGGAGAACAAAAGAACAATAGAAAGAATCAATAAAACTAAAGTTGGTTCTTTGAGAAAAATCAATCAAATTGATGGGCTACTAAGAAAAAAAGAGAGAGGATGCAAATAAACAAAATCAAAAATGAGAAGGCAGGCGTTACCGCAGATCCTGAAGAAATAAGGGTTGGAAAGTTTCCCCCAATTAAATCCTCAACTAATCTTCCTAGCCCTTTACTTTCTCTTCTCCTTCTGGGATACTGAGGACTCATATTTGTGTACCTTGTTTTGCTCATCATTTCCCTGAGATACAATTCAAATTTTTCCGTCTTTTTTGACATTTGCTCTTTTTTGTGTGTGTGTTTGAAATAAGTTGTCCTATCCACTAATTTGCTTATTCTTTCTTCTGCATCTTCAAATTTGCTGTTGTATGTCTCCAGTATATTTTTTATTTGATCTACAGCATCTTTAAACTCTGTGACATATGCTATTTTTCTATTTATTCTTTCAAATTTCTCTTTATGCTTTTCTAGTGTCTTCCTGATCTCCTTTATATCATTAACCGTCACCTTGATTTTATTTAGTAGAATTATATGAACATCTTTGATTAATTGTTCCAATGTCTGTGTCTCTCCGGTGTTTTAATTTGGTCATTAGGCTGGGCTATATCTGTCTGCATTGTGATACACTTACTGATCTTCTATTGCCTTTGAGGCATGTAAATATCTTGGTTGGTTTACTTTGAATGTTTATTTCCTTCAATAATCTAAAGCTTTTATTTGCAGGGTGGATAAGGAACAGGATGTGGGGCATGGAGTGAGTCACAAGAGTGTGGTAGTTGGATGCAGCCTGTGCTGCACAGGTCAGGGATGCTTCGCTGCTGCCTGTGAGTGTGCGGTGCAGGACATGGGGTTGTGGAGGTGCAGCGGGGTTTGTGGGGGTGGGGTGAAGCTTAGGCAGGTCTTGGAGTGCAAGAGCAGGGTGCAGCATGCGGAACGCAGGAGGACACCATGGCAGGAGGCATATGGGAGGACTGTGCATATGTATGGGGGCTGGCGAGCAGGCAGGATGTGGGCAGGCACATGGAGAGTGGGGGTCGTAGGTATCAGGGTGTTGAGTACTGGTCACAGAGGTCAGTGCACAGGGAGGGCAGTGGGTAGCCGTTGTTTTACACAGGGGGAAGGGTATGGGGGGCCAGGATGTGGATGACCAAGTGTGTAGAGGTGGGGAATGGATCACATGGGTTTCCAGATGTGGGTCAGGGGCAAGTGATGTCAGATGGGCTGGGCCCTGGCACAGGTGCACAGGTGCGGGCCTGAGGGAGCAGGGGTGAACGTGTGCAGGGCAGGGGTTATGTAGCACTGATGTGCATGTGAGCACCTGCCAGGTGTGGTAGCAGGGCACTTGTGCCGGGGAGTGGGGCAAGGGTGTACGTGTGTGAGGGGCAGGGGGTGGGGTGCAGGGGTCAAGAGGCAGGTACATAGATGGGTGGGTGCTGAGCAGGGAAGATGTCTCTGTATGTGTGGAAGGGTCTGGGAGTGGGGCCCTTGTGTGTATGTGTGTGTGTGTGTGTGTGTGTGTATGTGCAGGAGCTCAGGGGCAGCGGGGCAGGGTTGCGCTGTATGGGCTGGTGGTGTATGTGGCCCAGAAGCACAGGAAAGAGCTGGGGGTTGTGGTAGGGGTGTGTGCAGGAGCATGCATGGATCTGGGGGGCTGGAGGCTGGTAAAACAACAGCTACCCACTGCCCTCCCTGTGCACTGACCTCTGTGACCAGTACTCAACACCCTGATACCTACAACCCCCACTTTCCATGGTGAGCTGGGGGAAGGGGAGTGGGCATACTACTGTATTTGCTGGGGCAAAGAGTGGCCTGGGAATGAAGGTGAGCACCCTCAGCCAGGGGCGGTTGAGGGGCTGGGCATGGGTTCACGAGTCTTGGGAAGAGCAAGGTGAGACTGTGCACTTGCATAGGAGAGGTGGGTCGGACTGGGACAGGCGTGCACATCTGGGGTGGGGTTGTGGGGCAGGGATGCGCAGGGGTGGGGGTAAGGGTGGGGGTGCTTAGAGCGCAGTGTGGGGGTGGGTAACAGATCTCAGGTGTGTGGAGTGTGAGGGGAGCTGCAGGGCAGGAGGGGCATGTGTGATGGTAGCACGTTCAAGGAACATGGCTTGGCTTACTTCCTAGTCCCAGTCTCCTTGTCTGTGTGCCCCTGAAGTTTCCACGGGTTTGCTTCAAAAGGGGCGTGATGTTCTGTTTGCACTAGGTGGGCAATCTTCGGTCCTCTGCGTCTCAGTTCTTCAGCTTTTGCAAACACTGCCTCCTTATGTGGTGTAGAAGACACTCCCAGGTCACTTACACCCTGGAATCACCATCCCAGTCTCCTTCCCTTCACTTCTTTTGGAGCAGAGGTGAACTCCACCTATTCTACTCTACTATCTTGCTGGAACACCCTTTGGCCATTCTTTTAGCGTGCCTCTGTTGGGCGACAAAGTCTCATGATTTTCCTTCATCGGAGAATGCCTTTTACTTCCCCTTCATTCCTGAAGGACAGTCTCACTGGATATAGAATTCTGGATGGACAGTTCTTTTATTTTTTAAGCAGTTATCATTTTACTTCCTTCTGGCCCTCATGGTTTCTCATGAGGAATCTGCTGTCATTTGAATTGTTTTTTACTTAGAAGTAAAGTATTTCTCTTTTGCAACTTTTAAGATTTTTTCTTTCCTTTTAGTTTTTAGGATTTTGAACATCATGTGTCCTGGAATGAATTTCTTTGGGTTTATCTTGATCGGAAATACCTCAGTTGCTTGAATCAGTAAATTCTCTTGTTATATTTGGAAAAACGTCAGCCACCATTTCTTTGAATATTTTTTCAGCTCCACAATCTTTTTTTCCTCTGGGTGTCTGAGTACATGAATGTTAGGTCTTTTGTCACAGTCCTGCAGATCCCTGAAACTGTTTCTTTTTTTGCCCCCGATCTCTTTCTCTGTGTTGTTCAGATTGGGTGATTTCCTTTGCTGTATCTTCATGTTTCCTGATTCTTTCCTCTGTCTTCTCCATCCTGCTGTCGAATCCATCCAACGAGTTTTTCATTTCAGTTATTTTATTTTTCAGTTCCAAAATTATCACTTGCTTCTTTTTATCTTCTGTTTCTTTGCTAAGATTTTCCATGTCTTTGCTGAGGCTTTCTATTTTTTGATTTGTAACAAGTGTGTTTGTTTTTGCTCATTGAAGTGTTTTTGTAATGTTGCTTTAAAAACTCTCAAATAATTCCATCACCTCTGATATCTTAGTGTTAGCATCTATCGATCATGTTTTCTCATTCAAGGTGAGATTTCCCTGGTTTGGGGAATGACAGGTGATTTTTTTTATTGCATCCTGGGCATGTTGTGCTCAAGATATTATTTAAGTTTTCTGTTTTAGCAGCCCCCTTCTGACACTGCACGGGTGGGGAGAAATAGGGTGCCACATCATTACAGCCAGGAGAAGGTGGGTGTCCAAGTCCCCCACTCAGCCTCCAATGAGAGCCTGGGAGGGGGGTGTCACATTACTGTTGGAAGGAGATGGAAGTTCAGGCTACCCACATGGTCTCCAGTGACATTGAACAGGGACCTAACAGCCAGGGAGGGGTGGAGGTCTTGATTTCCCCCTGGCCTTCTCTGACATCTGCCCAGCCAGAAGTTGGGATTCCTCCATTAGTCTCCCAAGGATGAAAGTTTCAGTTTCCCATTAAGCCTTGGGTATGTAGGTAGGGGTGGAAGCCAGCGTTGCTTCTGTGGTGTTTGGCTGGAGTAGAGCAGTTATTGTCCAAAAGTTTTCCGACTTGCTAGGCTACCCCTCTCCTCCTTTGGCTAGACAGCTGGTTCTGGTGGGACATTTTTTCCTGTCCGGTTGGTATTTCTAGGTTGCCAGCTCTTCCAGCACCCAGACCAGGGTATATTACAGATACATTAAGCAAAGCAAAAGGAAAAGGGGAAATGAAAAAAAAAAACCCAGAAGGTCCATCTCTGTCTCATTCCTCAGCTCCTGAGGTCCCCAGCCAGTCTGCCTTCTTCTCTCCACCTTTCAGGATCTTCTTACATTGGGTCATGTAATGCTCAGGGGATTTTAGCTGTATTCAGTGAGAGGAGCCAGAAGCAGTGCCTAGTTGAGACTGTATTTTACATGCAAGACAACATCTTTCCTGCCATGTGCTAGTCATTCTGTGTAATTAAGTACTTCCACTGGCAAAAGTTGATTCAACTTTCTGCTCCCCTTACTCCACACTTTGGCATAATCCTCTGTCTCACCAATTCTCAGAGAAGCTAATGGGGGAAACAAGGAGAGGTTGGATTTGCTTGCCATTTGTTTTTAAGGGGGAAAAAAACACGTCAGCCTTTCAGAACCACCAACAAGTTTCCTGGGAGAAGACAATCCCAACTCCACTTGAGTGATGGCTCCATGACATGCATTTGTATTTGCCTAAAAATTTACTGACCTTCTCCTCTCTGTCTAGACCCTACAAATCCAAAATCCATCATCAGGCTTGAAGCAGGGAGGGTATGCAGAAACACCTGAAAGTTTAATTAAGTCTGTGCATTAGCATCCGCAACAAATCCTGAGCAGAGGAGGCCTTTGGCAGTTAGAGACCTGCAGACTGAATCGGATGCTGTCTTTAATGACCATCTCTGGAGCAGAGCTTTTGAATTCCAGCTGACCAAGGGGGCCAGTCTGCAGAGTAGGAATTGAGGTCTGCTCAGATCCCCTCTTGGTGCCCCATTCCTTGTAAGAAAGAGAGAAAGAGAGCTCATTTTGGCCTTAGACTGACTTGGGTGTAAATTCACCTTCTGGTACTTACTAGTTTGGCCATATTTCCTAAGCTCTCTGAACCTCTGTTTCTTCCTCTATAAGTGGGAATAACAGAAACTAGTTCATAGGATTGTTGTAAGAAAGAGAAATAATATGTGACATTTCCGGCATATTTTGATTCGATGCATGTCAGCTATCCTCATTATGGTTATGGACCCAGGCCCTCTTTCTCCAGCCAACACAACAAGCAAACTCACCACCCTTCCCCTGTCTATGTGGGACATGACTCCCAGGGGTGCGGACCTTCCTGGCAATGTGGGACAGAAATCCTAGAATGAGCTGAGACTCAACATCAAGGGCTTGAGAAAATCTTCTCAACCAAAAGGGGGAAGAGTGAAAGGAGACAAAGTGTCAATGGTTGAGAGATTCCAAATAGAGCCAAGAGGTTATCCTAGATGTTATTCTTACGCATTAAATAGATATCACCTTGTTAGTCAAGATGTACTGGAGAGGTTGGAGGGAACTGCCTGAAAATGTAGAGCTGTGTTCCAGTAGCCCTGTTTCTTGAAGATGATTGTATAATGATATAGCTTTCACAATGTGACTGTGTGATTGTGAAAACCTTGTGTCTGATGCTCCTTTTATGTACCTTGTCAACAGATGAGTAGAACATATGGAGTAAAAATAAATAACAGGGGGAACAAATGTTAAAATAAATTTAGTTTGAAGTGCTGGTGATCGATAGGGGTAGGGGTAGGGGTATGGTATGTATAATTTTTTTTTTCTGTTTTCATTTTATTTCTTTTACTGAATAGATGCAAATGTTTCAAGAAATGATCATGATGATGAATACGCAACTATGTGATGAATTACTGATTATATATGTAGAACGGAATGATCAAAATAGGAATGTTTGCGTTTATTTGGAGGGTTTTTTTTTTTTTTGGTATTTAAAAAAAATAAAAACAAAAATAAACACTTCTGGGAGGGAAAAGAAAAAAAAGATCCGGGCCTCCAGTGTGAACATTTTAGACACCACGGGAAGTGTGTGCACATGGAAGGGATATTTCAATTTGAGGTTGGTGAAGGCCTGAGCTGATGTCTCTCAAGCCCATCCTGCATTCAACTGCTGTTCTAGCCTGCTAGCTGCCAGAATGCAATATACCAGAAATGGAATGGCCTTTAAAAAGGGGAATTTAGTGAGTTGCTAGTTTACAGTTCTAAGGCCGAGAAAATGTCCCAATTAAAACAAGTCTATAGACATGTCCGATCAAAGGCATCCAGGGAAAGATACCTTGGTTCAAGAAGGCCGATGAGGTTCAGGGTTTCTCTCTCAAGTGAGAAGGCACATGGCGAACACAGTTAGAGCTTCTCTCTCAGCTGGAAGGACACATGGCGAACAGGTGTCTGCTGGCTTTCACGTGGCTCTACCAAAAGGGACTCTCTCCAAAATGTTTCCTCTTTTAAAGGATTCCAGCAAACAACTCCACCTTCAGTGGGTGGAGACACACCTCCATGGAAATCATCTAATCAAAAGTTACTACCAACAATTGGGTGGGTCACATCTTCATGGAAGCAATCAAAGTGCTCCCACCCAGCAATATTCAATGAGGATCAAAGGGCATGGCTTTTCTGGGGCCCACCACAGATTCAGACTGGCACACTCTGATATCTTTATAATCATACTAATATAAACTTTTCCACACACTCCTCTTAGTCAAGCTGTTGGATTCCTACATTTTATATTCAGACTTAACAATTAACTTGGGTTTGATTTTGCTAGCTGTTGGATCCTGTGTCATTTGACCCTGAGAGGGTTGAATAATTCAGGCACACACACAAGTCCATGAATGGTAAATAAGTTTCATCTCATGCAATTTTGATGGATTTGGAATGGCTGCCTGGAGAGGTGTATTGAGGCAGATTCTGTGACCTCGGTCAGGCATGCAGCTAAGAAAGAAAGCTGCAATTGATTAGCCATGCCTGCCCAGGATGCAAAATGGGGTAGTACTATGTGTGTCATCACCGCATACGCTAGAGCAGAGGTTAGCAAGTGTCTCCTGCAAAAGGTCAGATAGGAAAGCAAATATTTTAGTCTTTGTGGGACAAATACAGACCCTGACACATATCCTTCATCTTCATATTCGTCATCATCTCCCCTCAGGATGGATTTGGCCCACAGCCTGTACTTTGCCAATCCTGTACTAGTTCAGGATATTATGATTGTCACTTGGCTATATAATAACTGGTCTCAACTATCTGAAGATAATTATCCACCATTTTAGAATATGGTCTGGTCAGAATTGCTTTTTCTATAAACATACAAATCAATGAAAACAATGCAAATATCTGATATCCACTTTGTTTGTTATAAAAAGCAATTCTTTAAAAAATAAGTATTAAGAAATGAATGTCAATAAGAAAAAGATAAAATTGTGGAGCAAGATTTAAAGGGATGTAGCACTCACATACCAATACTGTTCAGTTAATCACATATCAATACTGTTCAATTAATCTCAACTTCAATCAATTTCTCTATACATAAATTTCGTATTTTTCTTCGATGCAAAAAAAAAAAAAATCTCTTTGTGCTCACTCATTGCCTTAGGCCTGTCCATCCTGGGCCCTAGTTGGATTCTCTCTATTGGGTAACGGCTTCATGACTCCTTTGGCATCCAACCCCTGACAATTTGCTGGCATGATATGTCCTTTGGAAAGCACCATTTTGATTTAAAGATTCTTTTCTCTCTCCTATATTCTTCCAAAGAGAGGCCTGTCATTTGACTTCCTTTCTTCTCATAATTAAAATAGAAACAGAAGTCTTATGTTTGGGAATAATCCACAATTTATAATTTTCCATAGTTCTTCCTTTCTAATTGCCATAATAGAAGTAATATAAATAGGTAACTGTTATTGATATGAATAACTTCTCCTCTGAGTAAATTATTGAATTTAGAATAAATCCATTCTTTCCCCTCTGGGCTGTTTCTTGTCAATTCTTAATCTTGTTTTAATCATTGTTCCCAAATGGAGAAGTTGAATTTTTCCCTCTTTCTCCTCATTCCCCTAATCAAACTGTGGCTTCAGAGAAAGATATCCCTAGGTGAGTTATCTCTAAGCAGTGCTACCATCCCTCTCACTCCTGCCCCCCACCCCCTACCCCCCCAAAAAATATTCTGCCCCCAACTGCAATTCAGTGTTGTTGGGGTTTTTTTTTTATTTCAATCCTGAATTATAAATAGGCTTTTTCCAATTTCCTATCGGACTTCTGGGAAGTGGAGCTGAATCTTGGAGGGTAGACCAGGAGAAGGCGCTCATTCTTAAAGGCAGTGGGGCGCCCACGAGGGTTAGCTCTTCTTATATATATATAAACAGTTTTTTGAAGTATAGTTGACGCACAATAAATTTAACATATTTAAAATGAAAAATATAACTTTTGACATACACACCCACCTACACCCCCAGGAAACCAGCACCAGTCAAGAAAAGTAACATATCACTCAGAGAAGTGTGCTTCTGCCCCTTTGTAACCCCTCCTTCTTTGTTTTTTTTAAATTTTTTTGCTAAAACAACATACAGACACAAATGTTCTTAACATACAAACATTGAATACATGGTGCACAAACAGTGGTTCACGATATCATCACATAGTTGTGTATTCATCACCATGATCATTTTTTAGAATATTTGCATCACTCCAGAAAAAGAAAAAAGAAAAAACTCATTCATCCCAGTTTGATACGCCTTAGCTCGCCCTCTCATTGACCCCTAATATTTCCATCTACCCAGTATATTTTAACCTTTGTTCCCCCTATTATTTATTTGTTTATTTCTTTTATCCATATTTTTCACTCATCTGTCCATACCCTAGATAAAGGGAACATCAGACACAAGGTTTTCAAAATCACACAGTCATATTGTAGACATTATATCTTCATACGATTATCTTCAGTAAACAAACTACTGGAATCTTCAGTTTCAGATGTTCCCTCTAGTCACTTCAATACACCATAAACCGAAAAGGAATATGTCTATAATGCGTAAGAATAACTTCCAGGATAACCTCTTGACTCTGTTTGAAATCTCTCAGCCACTGACACTTTATTTTCTCTCATTTCTCTCTACTCCCTTTTGGTCAAGAAGGTTTTCTCAATCCCTTGATGCTGGGTCCCAGCTCATCCCAGGCTTTCTGTCCCATGTTGCCAGGGAGATTTACACCCATAGGAGTCATGTCCCACATTGAAGGGAGAGCAGTGAGTTCACCTGCTGAGTTGGCTTAGAGAAAGAGGCCACATCTGAGCAATAAAAGAGGTTCTCTGAGGGTGATTCTTAGGCCTGATTTTAAGTAGGCTTAGTCTATCCTTTGCAGGGATAAGCTTCATAGGGGTGAACCCCAAGATCACTTGGCCTATTGATTTGGTGGTCCCCACTACTTGTAAGAGTATCAGAAATTCTCCAAATGAGGAAGTTGAATCCTTCCTCCTTTCTCCCCATTACCCTAAGGGAACCCTGAAAATAATGCTTTATTCACTGTCCAAATCACTCTGGGATTTATCAGGGCATCACACTAACCTGGACAAACCAACAAAATCTCATGCCTTACTCAAGATTCCCTGTACTTAACAGTGTTCAACTAAACTGACCATATAAGTTAAATTAGGAAATGCACTACCCAAAATATAAATTTTGCACCAAATAACAAACTCTCCCTTTAGTCTCACAAAGAAGTTGAAGTTTTAAAATATGAACAATATCATCCTTTACCCTGTATTCTGATATACCTAAGTCCTATTCCAGATCAGCCTCTTTCATAGCTTTACTCGAGGTCTGATCCCTTTTTCAACTTTTTAAACAGTTCCTTTATAGAGTCTTGCTGACTTTCATAGCTTCAGAGCTCTAACTCTGAGTCTCAGGTGTCACATAAATACCCGAAGTTTCTAGGATAGACCAGATGTAACCCCACCTTCTTGATCCCCCTTCCTTCTCTTGGCTACCACTGATCTGCTACCTGTCATTATAGATAAGGTCATACTATCTAAAGTTTTCTTTTAACTTTATTTTTTATTGAAACATTTCCAAAATTTGTTAACACCCTATGCCAAACAAGTGTAATTCCCCACCCCCCAAGCTGTTTTCCAAAGTGGCTGTACAGTGCCACATTCTCACCACAATATATGAGTTAAAGTTCCTCCACATCCTTGCCAAGTTTGATATGTTTAGTTTTCCTTAAATTGTAGCCATGCTATTAACTGTGCAGTGGTATCTTATTGCAGTTTTAGTTTTCATTCATCTAATGACTAATGATGTGGAGTATCTTTCCATGTGATAATTTGTCACCCATATATATCCTTTGGTGAAAGATCTGCTCAAATCTTTTGAACAGTAAAAAAAAATGGGATTGTTTGTTTTCTTCTCATTCAGTTAAAAAATTCTTTTTATTTTCTGGAGACAAATCCATTATTAGATATATGTTTTATAAAGATTTCTTCCCAGTGCATGGCTTGTCTTCTCATCATCTGTATAGTGTCTTTTGAAGAGCAAAACCATTTAATATTGGTGATGTCCACCATAACAATTTCTTGTTTTTCATGGATCATGCTTTTGTTGTATCAGAGAGAGGTTTTTAAACATAATATCACAAATATTTTCTCCTGGAGGTTTCATACTGTTAGATTATATATCTACGTGTGTAATCCATCTTGAGTTGATTTAAGATATGGTTTAGGAATACGACCCATTTTGAGTTAACTTTTATATGCGGTGTGAGGTATGGGTCAAGGTTCATTCTTTCACATATGGATAGCTAATTGTTCTACTGTGTCATATAAAAACTGTCCCTTCTGCACTGAATTGCTTCTGCACACTTGTCAAGTCAGTTTTCCACACGTGTGTCTATATTCATGGACTCTCTGTTCTGCTCCATTGATCTATGTGTCTATCCTTACAACACATGATCAAGGGTCCATAAACAACAGCCCGAGGGCCAAGGACATGTTTTGTCAATAAACTTTATTTGAATAAAAACACACCCATCCATTTATATATTATTTATGGTTGCTTGTATGTTACAATGGCAGAATTGAGTGGTTATGACAGAGAACCACGTGGTTTACAGGCCTAAAATATTTGCTATTTAGTCCCTTTAAAAAAGTTTGCTGACCCTTAATCGTCTTGAAATCTGATAGGGTTAATATTCTGACTTAATTCTTATTTTTCGAAGTTATTTGACTATTCTGGGTCCTTTGCATTTCCATATGAATTTTGGAATCAGCTTGTCAATTTCTATCAAGAGCCTGCTGGGGTTTTGATTGGGATTGCATTGAACCTATAGATCAATTTGGGGTAGAACTGACAGTTAAGCAATACTGAATTTCCAACCCATGAATACATTTTATCACTCCATTTATTTAGGTCTTCTTCAGTCTCTTTCAGCCATATTTTGCAATTTTCAGTGTACACGTCTTGCACAACTTTTAATTTCAGTTTCTGGTTGTTTGCTGCTGATACATAGGAACACAGTTGATTTGAGTATATTGATTTTGTAGCCTACAGACTTACTGAAATAATTTATCTGTTCTAGTAACTGTCTCATAGAATCCACCAAAATTTCTACCCAGATGGTCATGTCAAGTGCAAATACAGACAGCTTCACTTGTTCTTTTCCAGTACGGATGGCTTCTATTTTTGTTATTTAGTTATTTGTTTTGCATGGGCAGACATGGGGAATCGAAGCCGGGTCTCCAGCACAGCAGGTGAGAATTCTGCCACTGAGCCACTGTCACACCGCCCCGGATGTCTTTTATTTTTATTTTCTTATTGCACTGGATAGAACACCCAGTGAATAGAAGTAATGAGAGTAAATACCGCTTTCTTGTGTCCGATCTCAGGAGTAAAGCATTCAGTCTTTCATGATCAGGTATGGTACTACCTGTAGTGTTTTTGTAAATACGCTTTACTGAGTTGAGGAAGTTTCCTTCTATTCTTAGTTTGCTGACTTTTTTTTTTATCAGAAATGAATAGTGAATTTTTCCTAATGCTTTTATTGCATCTAATTAAATAATCATACGGTTTTTCTTTTTAAGTTTGCTAATATCGTGAATTACACTGACTGCTTTAGAACATTAAACTAACCTTGCACTCCTGGGATTAACTCCATTTGTATTATCTGCTCTATATATCACTGAATGCAGTTTGCAAAAATTTTGTTTCAAATTTTTGTATATGTTTTGCATATGTTTTATGACGGATGTTGGCTGTAATTTTCTTACCTTGTAATGTCTTTATCTATTTTTCACATCAAGATAATGCTGGCCACATAGAGTAAATTAGGAAATATTCTCTTCTCTTCACTTTTTTGGAACAGTTGAAGAATTGGTATTACCTTTTCCTTAAATGCTTGACAGTATTTACCAATGAAGTCATTTCAGCCTGGAGTTTTCTCTCAGGAAAGTTTTTTAACAAAACTTTAACTCTTTTCATAGATACAAGGCTGTCGTGGCTATCTGTTTCTTCTTGAATGACTGATAGTCATTTGTGTCTTTCAAAGAAGAAGTCCAATTCATTTAGGTTGATGAATTTGTTGGCATAAAGCCATTCATAATATCCTCCTTTTATCTCTAATATCTGTAGAACTGTAGTAATGAAGCCTCACCTCTATCATTTCTGATATTCATAATAAATACCCTCTTATTTCTGCTCAGTCTAGCTGGAAGTTCATCAGTTTTATTGGTTTTCTCAAAGAACCATCTTTTGGTTTCATTGACTTTACTATTTTGCTGTTAGCTATTTTATTGATTTCTGTTCTGATATTTATTACTTCTTTATTCTGCTTATTTGGGACCTAAGAGATTCTTTTCACTAATTTTTTAATGTAAGAGCTAAGGTCATGGTTTGACTTCTTTTTTCTTTTCTAAAATAGTTGTTTAGTCCTATATATTTCCTTCTCAGTCCTGCTTTTGTGGCACGCCACCGATTTTGATATGTTGTGCTTCACTTTCATTCGGTTACAAATTTTGTAAATCCCTTTTTATTTCTTCTTTGATCTATGGATTGGGTTATTTAGCTTCCAAAAATTGGAGGACTTTCTGTGATGGTTTCTAACTTAATTCCATCATGGTCAGAGGACGAAATTATATGCTATAATAGTTAACTATGGCTTCTGTAACAAATTACCATAAATTTATCTCGCAGTTTCTTAAGTTCTATAGTTCAGAAACCTGACATAGTTCTTACTGGACTAAAATCAAGTTGCCCGCAGGCCTGCATCCTTTCCTGGAGGCTCTAAAGGAAAATTGTGGCCTCACTCTTTCTAGATTTTGGAAGCTGCCCACATTCCTGGCTCATGGTCTTCTTTCTCTCTCTTTAAAGCCAACAATGTTAAAATGAGTCATTTCTGTACTGTCATTCTTTGATTCTCTCTCTTGTCCCTCCCTCATCCACTTATAAGTACCCTTGTAATTCTTTGGGCTAAAATAATCTCTCATCTCAAGGTCAACTGATTAGCAACTTTAATTTCTCTTTTCCAAGAAACCTAACATATTCACAGGTTCTGGGGATTATAACATAGACATCTTTGGGATGCCATTATTCTGTGCAACACATTTGACTTGAATCATTTGGAAGTTATTGAGACCTATGGACCAAAATATGATCTATTTTGGTAAATATTCCATATGCACTTGAAAAGAATGTGTATTCTGTTATTGTTATGGGAAGTGTTTTATAAATGTCAATTAAGTTAAGTTGTTTACTGATATTACTCCTGACGTCTACAAACTTACTGATTTTCTGTCTCCTTTTTCTATAAAATTTTAAGATAAGGGTATTGAAATCTCTGATCATAATTTTGGAATTGTCTATTTCCCCCTGCAGCCCTACCAGTTTTCCTGCATGTGTTTTGTTTTTGTTTTAATTTTTTAACCTTTTTTTGTTGTACAATATAACATATATACAAAGCAAAGGAAGAAAAAAGCAATAGTTTTCAAAGTACTCTTCAACAAGTAGTTACAGGACAGATTCCAGAGTTTATCATGGGCTACCATACCATCATCTCAGATTTTTTCCTTCTAGCTACTCCAAAATATAGGACGCTAGAAGAAATAATTTTTTTTTATCATCACAATGAACTTTTTTTCTTTTTTGTGTAAAATAACATATATGCAAAAAAGCAATCAGCTTCAAAGCACAGCACAACAATTAGTTGTAGAATAGATTTCACAGTTTGGCATAGGTTACTATTCCACAATTTTAGGATTTTACTTCTAGCTACTCTAAGATACTTAAAAGAAATATCAATTTAATGATTCAGCAATCATGTTCATTTGTTAAACCCTACCTTCTCTGTATAACTCCACCGTCACCTTTGATCTTTCTATCCCTCTCTTTAGGGGTATCTGGGCTATGGCCATTCTAACTTTTTCATATTGGAAGGATGTGTCAATAATATGGGGTAGGGTGATGGAACTAGCTGATGTTCTGGAGAGGCTGGGCCCTCTGCATTTCAGGACTTATCTGGACCAGGAACCCACCTGGACATTTTAGGTTTCTGAAAAGTTACCCTAGTGCATGGAACCTTTGTAGGATCTTATATACTGCCCTACATGTTCTTTAGGATTAGCTGGAATGGTTTCGGTTGGGGATTGGCAAGTTATGATAGGATGCTATGTCTAACTGAAGCTTGCATAAGAGTGACCTCCAGAGTAGCCTCTCAACTCTATTTAAAAACTCTCTCAGTCACTGATATTTATTGTTGCACTTCTTTTCTCTGTTTTGATCAGAATGGAATTGTTGACCCCACAGTGCCAGGACTCATCCCTGGAGTCATCTCCCACACCATGAAGGAGACTTTCACCCCTGGATATCATGTCCCACGTAGCAGGGAAGGCAATGATTTCACTTGCAGAGTTGGACTTAGAGAGAGTGAGGCCACATCTGAACAACAACAGAGGTCCTCCAGAAGTAACTCTTAGGCATAACTATAGGTAGGCTAAGCTTCTCTGCTACCTACATAAGCTTCACAATAGTAAGCCTCAAGATTGAGGGCTTGGCCTATTAATTTGGGTGTCCCTAACGGTTGACACAGTATCAGGGGTTTCCCCAGTAGTGAAGTTTAATACTTTCAAATTTATCTCCCATCCTTCAAGGGACTTTGTCAATACTTTTTGATTATCTACTTATATATTCTGGGATTACAGTAAAATATACAGGATTAAAGGATCTCATTCCTTTTCTGAGCTCCCTGTGTTTGGATTGTTTAAATGATCTATCCAGACACATTGAGTTAGATTATGTACTACAGAAAATTTAGGTTCTGGACAAAATAAACTTTTCTTTCTTTGGTCTCAAAGAGTAGGTGGGGTTCTAAAATATAGACAATGTCTTCCTTACCCTTGTGTTCTGAACTACCTTAATCCAGACCTGATCATAGTATTCATTGTTATCTGTAAATACTAGGTTATAGATATATAAAACATTCTCTCAAAATCTAAAAATAATAATTACCACTATGGACTAAATGTCTGCTATAAGAGCTTACAATCTAGGCCCCTGTTTTCTTATAAACATTTTCTTAAGGAGACCATAAAATAATTGTTCTTTTCTTTTCTGGCTTATTTTGCATCACCAAATGTCCCACAGGTTCGTTAAAATTGTAGCATGCCTCATGACTTCATTTCTTTTTGTAGCAGCACAATATTCGATCATATAGATACGCCATTGTTCACCAATCTACTCAGTTGTTGCATCCTTCAGCCACATGCATTCATTAAGCATCACATATAATGCCCAAAGTCCACAGTCCATCAATACACTCAATTTTAGATAGTTTCATTGTTTCCAAGAGAAAGATAACCAATAAACACACCCTCACCAAATAGGAAATCTAAACCTCCCCTTAACTCTTGTCCCTCCCCTCATTATTTACCCCAGTTGTTGTTGTGGTACTGCTGGTGTTTTCTTGTTAAAGATAGCCCTTAGCATGGAATACCAGTTTTCCCTGTGTACCCTAGACTTAAACACTCCTTGTACATGAATCATACCTTTGAAGTAATTCTTGCAAAACTTATTTATAGTTCGAGTGTTGATCAGTGGGACACATAGGTCTATGCAACACCTTTCAATCATGTTCACCATCAACATGGTAACATCACTTATAGACCCAGTAGAGAACTGCCTTCACTTCTCTCTACTTCCTCGCATTGGAGTTTAACCTCATTAGCTAACTGTTCACCCATCTCTAGCTTCTATGTATCTCTAAGTCCCTTATATTCTATATTATAAGCTTTTGGTTTAATTTTATGATAGTCATAAAAGTAGAGTCATACAGTATCTATCCTTTTGTATCTGGCTTATTTCACTCAGCATTATATCCTCAAGGCTTGTCCATCTTGTCATGTGTTTCAGGACGTCATTTCATCTTACTGCTGCAACATATTCCATCATATGTATATACCACATTTTATTAATTCACCTGTCTGTTGATGGGCATTTGGATTGTCTCCACCTTTTGGCGATTGTAAATAATGCTGCTATGGGGTGGGCAACAGTGATTCAATGGCAGAGTTCTCACCTGCCATGCTGGAGACCTGGGTTCGATTTCTGGAGCCTGCCCATGCAAAAAAATAAAGTAAATAATGCTGCTATGAACATCGTGTGCAAATGTCTATTTGTGTCACTGCTTTCAGCTCTTCTGGGTATATACCAAGTAGTGCTATTGCTGGGTCATAGGGCAACTTGATATTTAGTTTCCTAAGGAACTGCCAAACTGTCTTCCATAGTGGCTGTAACATTATACATTCCCACCAGCAGTGCATAAGTGTCCCAAATTCTCTACTTCCTCTCCAACATTTGTAGTTTCCTGTTTAATAGTAGCCATTCTTATAGGTGTGAGGTGGTATCTCATTGTAGTCTTAATCTGCATTTCCCTTGTGCTAATAAAAATAAGCATCTCTTCATGTGCTTTTGAACCATCTGTATTTGCTTTTCAGAAAAATGCCTATTTATATCTTTAGCCCATTTTTAAATTGGGTTGTTTGTTCTCATGTGGTTGAGTTGTATGATTTCTTTATGTATACAGGATATCAAACCTTTGTCCAATGTGCGATTTCCAAATATTTTCTCCCATTGAGTTGGCTGCCTCTTTAGGTTTTTGATGAAGTCTTTTGAAATGCAGAAATATTTGATTTTGAGAAGTTCCCATTCATTGATTTTTCTTTTGTTGCTTGGGCTTTGGGTGTAAAGTTTAGGAAGCTACCTCCTATTACTAGGTCTTGAAGACGTTTCTCTACATTTTCTTCTAGAGGCTTTATGGTGTGAGTTCTTATATTTAGATGTTTGAACCACCTTGAGTCAATTTTTGTATAGGGTCTAAGGTAAGGGTCCTCTTTCATTCTTTTAACTATTGATATCCAGTTCTCCCATGCTCATTTATTGAAAAGACTACTTGGTCCCAGTTCAGTGGATTTGGGAGTCTTGTAGAAGACCAGTTGACCATATATTTGGTGGTCTATTTCTGCACTCTCAATTTGATTCCATTGGTCAATACTTCTAACTTTATGCCAGTACCATGCTGTTTTGACCACTGTGGCTTTATAATAAGTTTTAAAGTCAGGAAGTGTTAATCCTTCCACTTTGTTCTTCCATTTTAGGATGCTTTTAGTTATTTGGGGTCTCTTTCCTTTCTAGATGAATTTGGTAACTAGCTTTTCCAAGTCTTCCAAGTAGATTGTTAGAATTTTGATTGGTTCTGCATTGAATCTGTGCATCAATTTGGGTAACAATATTTATCCTTCCTATCCATGAGCAGGGAATGTCTTTCCACCGATTTAGATCTTCTTCGATTTCTTTTAGCAATGTTATGTAGTTTTCTGTGTACAAGATCTTTATGTCCCTAGTTAAGTTTATTCCTAAGTACTTGACTCTTTTAGTTGCTATTTTGAAGGAATATTTTAATTAACTGACTCTGCAGTTAGGTCGTTGCTTGTGTATAGAAATGTTAGTGATTTTTGCACATTAATTTTATATCCCACCACCTTGCTGAATTTGTTTATTAGCTCTAGTAACTTTGTTGTAGATTTCTCTGGATTTCCCAAGTATAGTATCATGTCATCTGCAAATAATAAAAGTTTTGCTTCTTCCTTTCCAGTTTGGATGCCTTTTATTTCTTTGTCCTGCCTGATTGCTCTAGCTAGAACTTCTAGTACAATGTTGAATAATAGTGGTGACAAAGGGCATCCTTGTCTCATTCCTGAGCTTAGGGGGAAAGCTTTCAGTCTCTCTCCATTGAGTAAATTGCTGGCTATGTTTTTTTCATATATGCCCTTTATCATATTCAGGAAGTTTCCTTTGATTCCTACCTTTTGAAGTGTTTTTATTAGAAAAGGATATTGAATTTTGTCGAATGCTTTTTCAACATCAATTGAGATAATCGTTATTTTTCCCTTTTGATTTGTTAATGTGCTATATTACATTAATTTATTTTCTTGTGTTGAACCATCCTTGCATTCCTGGTATAAACCCCACTTGCTCGTGGTGTACAATCCTTTTAGTGTGTTGTTGGATCAATTTACTAGTATTTTGTTGAGAATTTTTGCATCTATATTTACTAGGGAGATTGGCCTGTAGTCTTCCTTTCTTATAGTATCTTTACCCAGTTTTGGTATTAAAATGATATTAGCTTCATAAAATGATTTAGGTAGTGTTCCTTTTTCTTCACTTTTCAGAGAAGTTTGAGCAGGATTCCTATTAGTTCTTTTTTGGAATGTTTGATAAAATTTCCCTAAGAAGCCATCTGGCCTTGGGCTTTTCTCTGTAGGAAGACTTTTGATGACTGATTGAATCTCTTTATTTGTGATTGGTTTGTTGTGATCTTCTATTTTTTCCTGAGTCAGGGTAGCTTGTTTGTATGTTTCCAGGAATTTGTCCATTTCATCTGAGCAGTCTAGTTTATTGTCATATAGTTGCTCAGTACTGTCTTATGATTTCTTTTATTTCTTCAGGATCTGTGGTAATGCACCACTTCTCATTTTTCATTTTGTTTATTTGCATTCTATTTCTTTTTTTCTTTGTCAGTCTTGCTAGTGGCCCATCAGTTTTATTGATTTTCTCCAAGAACCAACTTTTGGTTTTATTGATCCTTTCTATTGTTCTTTTGCTCTCCCCTTCATTTTTCTCTGTTTCAATCTTTGTTATTTCTCTCCTTCTATTTGCTTTGGGGTTAGTTTGCTGTTCCCTCTCAAGTTCCTTCAGGTGAGCAGTTAAGTCCTTGATTTTCGCTCATTCTTGTTTTTTCATAGAGGCATTTAAGATAATAAATTTCCCTGTTAGCACAGCTTTTGTTGCATCCCGTAAGTTCTGTTATGTTGTATTCTCATTTTCACTCATCTCCAAATAGCTACCGATTTCTCTAGCAATTTCTTTTCTGACCCACTGGTTGTTTAAGATTGTTCTACTTAATCTCTATATATTTGTGAAAGTTCCTATTCTTTGCTGGCTATTGGTATCCAGCCTCATCCCATTGTAATCAGAGAAAGTGCTTTGAATAATTTCAATGTTTTTAATTTTTTTTTTTTTTTTAAAGGAAAGACAGAGAGAAGGAAGGAAGGATAGAAGGAAGGAAGGAAGGAAGAAAGGGAAACATCTCCAAACATTTTCTTGCTTTATTGTATTTTGTTTTTCCGTTTTTGTTACATGGGCTGGGGCCGGGAATCGAACCGAGGTCCTCCGGCATAGCAGGCAAGCACTTTGCCCGCTGAGCCACCGCGGCCCGCCCTGTTTTTAAATTTTTAAAATTTATTTATTAATTTAAAAAATTAAGAACAAACAAAAACATTATCATATAATTCTGTTCTACATATATATTCAGTAATTATCAATATCATCACATAGTTGCATATTCATCATTTCTTAGAACATTTGCTTCAATTCAGCAAAATAAATAAAAAGACAACAGAAAAAGAAATGAAACAATAACAAAAAAAGATTATACATACTATACCCTTTACCCCTCACTTTCATTTATCACTAGCATTTCAAACTAAATTTATTTTAACATTTGTTCCCCCTATTATTTATTTTTATTCCATATGTTCTACTCGTGTCTTGACAAGGTAGATAAAAGGAGCATCAGAGACAAGGTTTTCGCAATCACACAGTCACATTGTGACAGCTATATCATTATTCAATCATCCTCAAGAAACATGGCTACTGGAACACAGCTCTACATTTTCAGGCAGTTCCCTCCAGCCTTTCCATTACATCTTGAATAACAAGATGATATCTACTTAATGCATAAGAATAACCTCCAGGACAACCTCTGGACTCTGTTTGGAATCTCTCAGCCATTGACGCTTTGTTTCATTTCATTCTTCCCCCCTTTTGGTAGAGAAGGTTTTCTCAATCCCTTGATTCTAAGTCTCAATGTTTTAAAATTTTTAGAGACCAGTTTTGTGCCCTAGTATATGATCTAATCTGGAGGATGTTCCGTGAGCACTAGAAAAGAATGTATATCCTGGTGTTTTAGGGTATAATGATCTATATATGTCAATTAGGTCTAATTCATTTATCTAATTGTGTAACTTCTTTATTTCCTTGTTGATCTTCTGTCTGGTTATTCTTTCTATAGAGGAGAGTGGCATATTGAAGTCTCCTACTATTATTGTTGAAACATCCATCACTCCCATCAGTTTTACCAATGTCTGTTTCATGTACTTTGGAGCTCCTTGATTGGAAGCATAAACATTTATGATTATTATTTCTTCTAAGTGAATTTTTCCTTTTATTAATATTTAGTGTCCTTCTTTATCTCTTATGATGTCTATACATTTAAAATCTATTTTGTCTGATATTAATATAGCTACTCCTGCTTTCTTTTGGTTGCAACTTGTGTGGAACATCTTTTTCTATCCATTCACTTTCTATCTATTTGCATCCTTGTGTCTAAAACGAATCTCCTGTAAGCAACATATAGCTGAATCATATTTCTTAATCAATTCTCTCAAACCATATCTTGTAATTGGTAAGTTTAGTCCATTAACAATTCAAAGTTATTACTGAAAAGGCAGTTCTTGAATCCACCATCTTATCCTTTGGATTTTATTTGTCAGATCTATATATTCTTTTCCTTCTTTCTCTTTTTATCACTTAAGTTACCATTACTGGCACTCTTCAATTCTGTGCCCTCCTCCAGACCTCCCTTTCCTGTCTTTCTTTTCTCAGCCAGCAGAATTTACTTTAGCATTTCTTTTAGGGCCAGTCTCTTGTTGATAAATTCTTCCAGAATTTGTTTGTCTGTGAAAATTTTAATCTCTCCCTCAGTTCTGAAGGACAATTTGGCTTGTACAGAATTCTTGGTTTGAATTCTTTCTCTTTCAAGATCTTAAATATATCATACCACTGCCTTCTCATACCATAGTGCCAGTTAAGTACTCTGAATTAAGTCTTATGTGGTTGCCCTTGTATGTAGTAGATTGTTTTTCTCTTGTCACTTTCAGGATTTTCTGCTTCTCTTCAACATTTGACAGACTGATTTGTATGTGTCTTGGGGAAAGCCTATTTAGATTTATTCTATTTGGAGTTTATTGAGCCTCTTTGGCTTGCATATTTATGTCCTTTATAAGAGTTGGGAAAATTTCCCCCATTACCTCCTCAACTAGTCCTTTACTCTTCCCTTCTCCTTCTGGGACACCAATGATTCTCATATTTGTGCACTTTGTTCTGTCCATCATTTCCCTGAGATACAACTCAAATTTTTCCATCTTTTTTGCCATTTGCTGTTTCAAGTATTCAGAATCAGTTGTCCTGTCCTCTAGTTCATTTATTCTTTCTCCTGCTTTTTGTTTGTTTGTTTGTTTGTTTTTGATAGGCAGGCATTGGGAATTGAACTCGGGTCTCCAGCTTGGTGGGTAAGAACTCTGCCTGCTGAGCCACCGTGGCCTGCCCTCTAGTGTATTTTTTATTTGGTCTTCAACAGCTTTAATCTCTGTGATAGCTGCTCTTTTTCTATTTATTCTTTCAAATTCCTCTTTATACTCTTCTAGTGTCTTCTTGATCTCCTTGTGTCATTAGGCATCTCAATGATTTTATTTAGTAGAGTTATATGAACATCTTTGATTAGTTGTTCCAACATCTGTGTCTCCTCTGGTGTTTTAATTTGGTTTTTAGGCTGGGCTATACCTGCATCATGATATGCTTAGTGATCATCTGCTGTCTTCACAGCGTGTATGTATCTTGATTGGTGTACTCTGGAAGTTGATGTCCTTCAGTAGTCTTGTATCTCAGTACTCTGGAAGTTGATTTCCTTCAGTAGCCTTGTATTTGTGGGATGGATGTGGAGCAGGATGCAGGGCACAGGGCAGGGCTCAACAGTGTGGAGATGCATTGCAGCCTAGATATAGGCAGAGTGTGGGGACTCTACACTGGTGCTTGTGAGCGTGGGTACCCAGGGATGGGAAGGATGTGGCTGTGTGGGTGCATGGTTCTAAGCATGTGTTTTGAAGTTCTGTTATTAGGTGCACAGACATTTAGGACTGTCATGTCTCTTTGAGGAATCATCTCCTTCATCATTCTGAAATGGAATTCCTTATCTTGGTAATATGCTTTGTTCTGAAATTTACCTTGCCTTCACATAACCACTCCAGGGTTCTTTTGACTAGTGTTAGCATGGTTAGTTTCCCAGCAGCTAAAACAAATCCATACAATGGATTGGCTTAAACAGTGGGAATTTGTTGGCTTATAGTTTTGAAGCAAGGAGAAGTCCAAAATCAAGATGTCAGCAAGGCAGTGCTTTCTCCCAAAGACTGTGGTGTTTTGAGGCAGGATGCTGGTGATCCTTGGTCCTTGGCTTTTCTGTCACATGGCAATGTACACGTCAAAGTCTTCTCCTTTCTCCTCTAGTTCCATTGGCTTCTGGTTTCTTCCCCTGTCTTTTTTTCTCTGAATTTCAGTCTACCTCTAGAGGACTCTAGTAATCTGAACTAAATTCCAACTGACTCATTTGGCTGTATCTTTTTTTTTTTTTTTTTTTTAACATGGTGGGCACCGGGAATCGAACCCGGGTCCTCTGGCATGGCAGGCAAGCATTCTTGCTTGCTGAGCCACTGTGGCCCGCCCTCATTTGGCTGTATCTTAACTAAAAATATCACCTGTTTACAACAGCCCTATTTACAATGGGTTCACACATACAAGAATGGATTAAGATTAAGAGTGTGTTTTTCTGGGGTACATAATTCAATCTGCCACACATGTCATATCTTTTTCCATCCTTCTACATTTAATTTGTTTGTGTCTTTATGTTTAAAACGTACTTTTTTGGAAAGCACCATATATTTGGGTCTCTCTTATTCATACAATCTAACAAAATCTACCTTTTAATTGGAGTTCTTAAACCACTTATATTTAATGTTATTATCAATATTCTTTTGCTTAAATATAACATCTTATTGTTTATTTTCTATTTGTCCCATCTGTTCTTTGCTCCCTTTTACTCTTTTCCAAATTTCTTTTAAGTTAGTCAAGTACTTTTCATGATTTCATTTTATCTCCTCTGCTGACTTATCAGCATTAACACTCTATTTTTTTATTTTAGTGGTTGCTTTAGGGTTTATAGTATACATTTTTGATTTATAACAATCTAGCTTCAAGTTTTATACTACTTCACATATACCATAAAAACTTACAATGGCATGCTTTCATCTCTTCCCTCCAAAATCTTATGCTTTGTTTGTCATATATTTTACTTATACATATGTATAGATGTCATAATACATTGCTATTAGTTTTGTTTAAGCAGTCAGTTATCTTTTTAAGAGATTTAAATAAGAAAAAATAGCATATATTTGCCCATGGAGTCACTATTTCAAGTGCTTTTCATTCTTTTGTGTGGACTCACATTTCCAACTGACTTCATATTCCTGCTGCCTGAAGGATTTAATATAACCCTCTGTAGATACTGCTAATGAATTCTTTCAGCTTTTGTATGTCTGAAAGACCCTTGATTTCTCTTAAGTTTTGAAAGATATTTTTGCTGAATTCTAGGTTGACTTCTTTTCTTTTTTTTTATGTTGTTGCCTTTCAGTACTTTAAATATATTGCTCAATTGTATTTTCATTTGTATTTTTTTCCAGAGAGAAGTCTGCTGTAATCCTTATCCTGGTTCCTATCTAACATGACTTTCTTTCCTAGCTTTTTTAAGATTTTTCTCTTTATTTTTGATTTTGATCAATTTCATTATGGTATGCCTTGGTATGATTCTGTTCATGTTTCTTATGGTTAATTAATGCTTACAGATTCTTGGACGATTGGGTTTATAGTGTAAATCAAAGGTGAACAGTCTCTTGTTTATAGTATTATAATATATAATTGTTTATAATATTATAAACACTATTTATTTGTTTAAATATTTATTCCATTCCTTTCCCTCTTCTGTTTTTGGGAACTCCAATCACACTTATTAGACTACTCAATGTTGTCTCACAAATTCTTAATGTTCTTTCCATTTTTAATTCTTTTTCTCTGTACATTTCATATTGTATAATTTCCATTGCTATGGCTTCAGATTTACTGATCCTATTTTTCCTGCAATATCTGATCTGTTGCTAATCCCATTGTGCTGGTTTGAAAGGATTTATGTATCCCAGAAAAACCACACCTTAAACCTAATCCAATCTTGTGGAGGTGGCCGTTTTCTTTTTTTTTTTTTTTTATTAATTAAAAAAAGAATTAACAAAACAATTAGAAATCATTCCAATCTACGTGTACAATCAGTAATTCTTAATAACATCACATAGTTGCATATTCATCATTTCTTAGTACATTTGCATCGATTTAGAAAAAGAAATAAAAAGACAACAGAATAAGAATTAAAACAATAATAGAAAGAAAAAAAAAAAAGACAAAAAACCTATACCTCACATGCAGCTTCATTCAGTGTTTTAACATAATTGCATTACAATTGGGTAGTATTGTGCTGTCCATTTCTGAGTTTTTATATCCAGTCCCGTTGTACAGTCTGTATCCCTTCAGCTCCAATTATCCCTTCTCATTTTTTTTTTTTAATTAACGGAAAAAAAGAAATTAACCCAACATTTAGAGATCATACCATTCTATGGCCGTTTTCTTTTAAACCCTATTCAGCACTGTATGTTGGAGACATGATTAAATTATCATGTGACTCGTTCATTTGTGGGTATTAACCTTTGATTAGAGGGAGGTGTGACTCCATCCAGTCCAGGAGGGTCTTGATTAGTTTACTGGAGTCCTTTGAAAGAGGAAACAACTTCAGAATCACCAGAGAACCATGAGAACCACAAGAGCCCACGCAGCCAGAGACTTTGGAGATGAAGAAGGAAAACGCCCCTGGAGGAGCTTCATGAAACAAGAAGCCTGATGAGAAAGCTAGCAGACATCACCATGTGACCTTCTAACTGAGGAGAAACCCTGAACTTCATTGGCCTTTCTTGAGTGAAGATAGGCTCTTATTGGTGTCTTAATTTGGACATTTTTATGGACGTGCTTTAATTGGGACATTTTCATGGCCTTAGAACTGTAAATTTGCAACTTAATAAATTCCTCCTGTTAAAAGCTGTTCCGTTTCTGGCATGTCACATTTCAGCAGCCAGCAAACTAGAACACCCATCCATTGTATTTTTCACCTCAGACATAGTAGTTTCATTTCTAGAAGCTCAGTTTGAGTCTTTTTTATATCTTCCATATCTTTACTTAACTTTTTGAATGTATAGAAAGCAATTATAACTGTTGTAATGTCCTTCTCTGCTAATTCTAACTGCTATGTCAATTCTAGGTTGATTTCAATTGATTAATTTTTCTCCTCATTGTGGGTTACATTTTCTTATTTTTTTGAATGCCTGGAAATCTTTGTGGATGTTGGATATTATTCATTTTACCTTTTGAGGGTGCTGGATGTTTTAGTGTTCCTGTAAATATTTTTGAGATTTGTTCTGAGATGTAGTTTAGTTATTTGGAAACAATTTGAGTCTTTCATATCTTGCTTTTTAATATTGTTAGATAGGAAGACAACTATGTTTCAACTAAGGCTAATTATTCTCCATCACTGAGGCAAGTCCCTTCTAAGTAGTGAAGCCAATGTGTTGTGAATTATGAAGTTTCCTCGCCTTCCTGATGGGAGCAGAAACTGTTCTTGACCCTTTATGCTGGACACTGTTCTTCTAATTCTTTCTCCAGCCTTGGGTTGTTTCCTCACATATATGTGCTGAGCAGTATCCCACTGAATACTCAAAGGGCATCCTCCAAAGATCTCTCAAGTTCTCTCTCCATTTGGCTGTCTCTTCTCTGGCACTCTGTCCTGGGAACTCTAGCTGCCTTGATATCCCTGGACTCTCAGCTCTATAGCCTCAAATCAGCGAGTTCCCCAGGATCTCTCTGGATTCTTCCTCCCTGCAGTATGACCTGGAAATTCTCTGAGGGAAGTATTTCCATTGACTAGATGGCTTCAAAATGGAATGAATGGAGAAATAAGCAAGAAGTTTGGCCTCTGGCTCTCCTTGAACTTGTTTTCCCTTCATCCTCTTGCTCTATCAACTTCCTTTGGCTCTGGATAACTTGCCTGTCTAACGTAACCAACCTTTTACAAGGCAGAAGGGAAAACCAAACAATCCTAATTTCAGATCAGTGACTGAGTTCAAGGCTGGCTTCCTTCATGTAAAGTTCTCCTGCGAAAGTTGAGGTAGAAGCATCCTGACAATCTGCTCTGCTCTGTGATGGTCTCCTTTGCTCTTTCCCCTCCCCTTCCAAGTCTGAAGAACCCATACTGCTAGGAGAATAGGACATATGATTTGTTCCCATCTGGAACAATGCAGGGGAAGAGCTTTTGAAGTCATGGGCTTGTATCTTCACATCTGTGTGCCATGGCTTGTACCTTAATTTATCTTTTTACTTCTGTGAGCAGGTAAGGATGAGGAACCTGCAGCATACAGGGGTCACTTGCTTCCCAGGAGCCCATGAAAGAGATGTCACTACAATGTCTAAGATTCTGGTCAATGGGCCATGACCTCGGAGTTGGGGTAGTGTGGGGTGACACCCAGTTAGCACTAAGGGATGCTCCTCTTGTGGTAAGGGTAGGGAGCTCAGAGCAATTGTATCAGTCTGTGAATCCATATTTGCTGTATTCTGAATAAATAATATCACATACATCTACTCACTGCCATTTTTCCCAACCAAAGTGATCGAATGCTATTTTAGTAAATAAACACAAATTCATTTAAAAGTATGGCTACATACACTGCTTGTTAATTTCATTATGTATTTTATCCAATAATGTATAGCAAAAGCCCAGCTGCTAGCATGGTCCTTGACATTTTATTGATGCTCTTCATAGGACATCAACCTTCTTAACCAGTTTGGAATTTTCCAGTCTACTGATTGTCCGAGCTTTGGAGTTCACATTCCAGTTTCCTCTAGTCATGTCTGCAGTGGGAGTACTAGTGCTGAAATCACTCCTGGTTTTGCCCTCCGTGTTGGGGGCAGAAGAGAATCCCAAGAACTCAGGAAGAAAAACGAGGAGGAAAGCTGCTGGAGGGCTGTTCACTATACACCATCCCTGCCCATTCACACACTAGGAAAACCATAGATTTGAGTCATTTCTGGTGTGTTCTAGTTGCAAGTTGCCGGAATCGATATACCAGAAATTAACAGTTTTTAAAAAGGGAAATGTATTGAGTTGTTAGTTCATACAGTAAAGCCTTGAAAGTGTCCCAGTTAAAGCAAGGCTATAAAAGTGTCCAATCTGAGGCATCCATGGAAAGATACCTTAGTTCAAGAAGGCCAATGATGTTCAAGATTTCTCTCAACTGGAAAGGCACATGGCGAACATGGAGAGGTCTGCTGGCTTCCTCTCCAAGCTTCTTGTTTCATAAAGGTCTCCTGGGGTGTTTTTCTTTATCTCCAAAGGTCTCTGGCTGTGTGGGCTCTCAAGCTTTTTCCAAAATGGTTCCCTCTTAAAGGGTTCCAGTAAGCAATTCCACCTTGAATGGATGGAGATGTGTCTCCATGGATACCATGTAATCAAAAGTTATCTCCCACAATTGGGTGGGTCACGTCTCCATGGAAACAATCAAGAAGCTCCCACCCAGCAATACTGAATGAGGTTTAAAGAACTTGGCTTTTCTGGGGCACACAACAGATTCAAACCAGTATATGGTGGTTCAGGAGCCTTGTATAAGGGCTGATCCTCTTGGCTCCCACATTCCACCAGGTTGCCATTGAACACCTGAAGAGCTGTCAGAATGCATGGCACTTGATACTCTGATTCTTCTGCAGAAATTCCTGACCAATGCTTCCAGCAGGAGGTAAAGGGCTGGGGATAGACTGAACCCAGGTCCTGTGAAACCATTCATAGATTGTCCCAAGAATAACTCAGAGCCCTGCAGCCACACCCTTCCCAGATCTGGCCCTTCTGGGGCTTCAAAACAGGCACCAAAACAGCAGAGTACAGCAGGGCTTTGGAGTCCAACAGAGTCCTCACTGGGCTGAGGCTGCACCCCTGAACCCCTCTGAACCTCAGTTTCCTCTTCTATAAAGCGGGATAATATTATACCTACTTGAAAGGGTCCTGGCTTCATGTCTGCCATGTGGCTGCCTCTTAAGCAATGTTCATTTCCTGCTTGTTCTTCTCTCCAGAACACATATGCGGTGTGTCCCTTGAACTGTGTACTGGGAGTATGTGGTCTCATTGTTGCTAGTGAGAAGAAGGACATCAGAGGGTAATGGGGAGACAGCTGACAGCAGAATGGAAAGTGAGGACAGGTCTGGGCATGCTGGCATCTTTGCGTGTGTGTATGCGGATGCACATGCATGTAAATAGGTTGCAGGTCTGCAGGGCGTGAACTAAAGGGTTACAGAGATAACCCAAAGCCCCAGAGTCCACGATTATTTTAACTTCCTTTTTTAAAATGCAAATACTCCTGGGAGGGTAGGCACAGCAAGTCATTAGTGTGAGCATTTTCATTGTGTTCTGTCCCAGGAATGAATGGAAAGACCAGAAGCCATGAAAGTGAAGGGGGTGCTGCAGGTATCAGGGTGAGAGTGAAGCAGGGAAAGTCCAAGATGAGAGAGGGGTGGGGTGCAATAGACAAGCTGGACTGACTTCACAGCGTGGCCCTCAGGGCCTGTATAGCTTTGGGCTCAGTTGATTGCGGTGGATGATATTGCGCCTGTCAGAGTCCACACTTCTTAATCGTTTGAGGGTGACCTGCGTGGGATGGATAGGCTCGATGGGACCCCCTCCCCCCCGCAGGCCCACCACCCCAGAGCAGGTCTCTCTGACCCTTGAAACAAGTATCCCCTCCCTTGGGATGTGCACCAGGCCTGCCTGAACACCCTCCAGACCTGTTTCCCGAGAGGCCCGTCACAGGGGCCTGCCCTGGCCATGCTGCCTGAGGCCTTGAGAAGCAGGTGACAACTTGGCCTAAGCTGGGTTCTTTGTTCCCAGCCTCAAACAGGCGAGGCAGATGCCAGCAGATACCTGGCCGTTACCACTGCCAGGTTGGGCCTGCCAGAACAGGGGGACAAGGCCAAGCAAGCGAATGTGTCAGGAGAGAATGTGTCAGGGGTGAGGCGGGGCGAGCACGAAGAGGGCATTCCCAGGGCTCTTGGGAGCATGCCCGAGCTCCAGGTTTCCAAGGTCAGGTTTTGACCACCCAATGAGCAAGTGCTCCCGCCGAGGGTAAGGGAGTGGTAGGAGGAAGTTAGTGCGAAAGACAGATCTGAGTCGAGTTTGCAGACTATAGTGTTTTCCTCGTG
This sequence comes from Tamandua tetradactyla, assembly GCF_023851605.1. Classification (NCBI taxonomy): domain Eukaryota; kingdom Metazoa; phylum Chordata; class Mammalia; order Pilosa; family Myrmecophagidae; genus Tamandua; species Tamandua tetradactyla. The sequence goes on along the minus strand of NC_135329.1, from coordinate 92,256,703 downwards.
ACACTGAAGTTTTTCTGCAGCAAAGGAAGTCAGAGTGGAAGTGGATTCAGGGTTCTAGGGGTGGCAAAGGATTTTTATTGACTTAAAAGGGAAGTTAGTTGGACTCCTATAGATTGGACAGGATTTGTTTGTCTTATAGGGCAGGTGGGCTTGATTTTGAACTGGGGCAAACGTAATGAGCTAGGGGCTTGATTGGCTCTCTGGGTCAGCTGCTTTGGTGGGGATTTCAAATTTCATAAAAAATAAAGAGAAAACTTAAGAGGGCATGGGGTTTGGGGGGTCTCTGAGGGGTCCCCAGGGCTTTCTCTTACAATCTCATCTCTAGGTTAGCCTCAATATAGCCACTGAAATGAGCCAGTGGCCATTAAAGTGTGGGGCCGTGACACATGCAATGGCTTGCCAGGCTTGAGACTTTAGCCTTGTGTCTTCAGCTCTCTGAGCCTCTATCTCCTCATCTCCAAATCCCCACCCTGCTTTATAACGCTGGAACTGGACTCTGCAAACCACATTTCTGATTTACTACCAGGCTCTATATTAGGCTCGGCAGATAGGGGGCACTAGAGGGAGGCTGCAAAGGTTGGGGAGGAAGACAGGAAGTTGTCTTTCAGGTCTGCTTTCCCTCTCTGTGAGCAGAGCCCAGCAGTGCTTCTTCATCCTGCTAGCAGCAGTTCCTACAAGAGTTTTGAATCTTCTGTAGCAGCAGCTGAGTCCAGCTTTGTCTTTTCCAGCCTTCGCAGAATCAGCCTCTTCCGTGCCACATCTCAGACACCAACCCCAGGCTAAGCAGTGCCTCCTCTCAGCTCTCTCTTAGTTTCAGCTTCTTGGGACCCCTCCTCCAAGCTCTTAAATATTAATAATTCCAATCCCTTCCATTTGTTCCCCCAGAACTAGGGTGGTAGCCAGTTCCTGTGGTTACTACCTCTGGAATGCCTTGGAGTTTCTTTCTTGCCTTTCAGTTACCTAGTTAACAACTTTGTGCCTAGTTAACAATTCTTTATATTAATTTCTCTTTGTAAAAATAACAAGTCTGTCTCCTGACTGGGTCCTGACTGATACTTTAGGCTAATGAAACATGTTTCTTATTGTTTCATGTGGGTGAAATTAGAAAGCATTTGCATCATGCCTGGAGCATAGGACATTTTCAATTCATGTTAGTCCTTTTCCTTCCAGAGCTGCCTTGGAGTCATGTAGTACCAGTTTACTTTCAAAATTCTTAAGTTTCTTCTACTGAAATGGCTAAGAGCACAGGTTTGGAGAAAGAATCCCACTTGAATCCCAGCTACTTACCAGCTGTATAACCTTGGAAAACGTGCTTAATCTCTTGAGGATTCATCTATCAAATGGAAATAATAATAACAGCACTTTTCTTATAAGGTTGATCTAAGGATTATATGACATAATGTATGTAGACAGTGCCTGGTATATGGTAGCACTCAGAAAATAATAGCTGCTACTTTATTTTATTTATTTATGTATTTTATTATATATATTGCATATGAAAATATATAGTACATATTTTATATATGTTATGTATTTTTGTTTTATTATATTTGTATATTTTATTCACTTATTCCCTGGATATATCAGTCACATCTTATTAACTAAATCAGGATTTACTTGAGAGTAAGATCTGTTATGTAGCTTTCTGTCATCTCACGATCAACACTAAACTGTCAACAACACCTACTACAATGCTAGGCACATCTTTCAAACTTCATAAGTAGCATGACAGGCTTTTAGAGTTGGAAAAAGTTCAAAGTTCATCTTAGAATTGTAGGGCGATTTAAAAGATGATTTAGTCTAGTCCCACCAGATGTGTCATCCTTACAATGTACCCATCCAATGTGTGAATGCTATCTGACTGGCACAAGGTTCTTCTTTAAGGAAAACTGAAGTCTGTCTCCCTGTAGTGTCCACCTTTTGGCTGAATCTCTACCCCTTGGGGCCACACAGGCAAGGCTATTCCCTTATCTTATGATAGCCCACCAAATATTGCCCCCTGAGTCTTCTCTTCTACAATTAAAAATTCCTGATAGGGCAGTGCGACGGTGGCTCAGTGGTGGAATTCTCACCTGCCATGCCGGAGACCCAGGTTTGATTCCCAGTGCCTGCCCATGCAAAAAAAATTCATGATAGGGGATGCATGGGTAGCCCAGTAGAATTCTAGCCTGCCATGCGGGAGACCCAGGTTCAATTCCTGGCCTATGCACTTCCCAAAACAAGCAAACAAGCAAAAACTAACAAAGCAACAAAACAAAACAAAAAGAAATTCAACAAATGGTGCTGCAATAATGGGACAGTCACATGGAAAAAGAATGAAATGTGACCCCGCCATACAGTATACAAAAAAAAAGTTCATGATGGTCCCTCAACTGTGGCCCTCCTTCCTGAACACACTCCACAGCCAAGCCAAGCATCTGCATGATGCCCTGAACAGAAGGCAATTGTTGACCTAAGGGCTGAGCAGAGACGCAAGGTCATCACCTCCTTTGGTTAACAAGCTCTGCTTCTTTTGATGTGGGGTGATAGTACAGGCTTGTTATCACTTTATTTGGCAGCCATGTCCTACTCCTTTTGCGCTTACAGTCAATTAAGACTCCTGTGTCAGCCTAATTTCTTGTTTGCGGGCTATAGTTAATCTTTTACATTGAATTATGCCAAAAATATTGATAGGACATTGTGTTTCTGGGAAAATGTGGTGGAGTTTTTTAATCTCCCCAAATTGCCACATACAAACAGAGAAACTAAGATAGCAAAACCAAAAACCCATGGATGACCTCTACAAGGAAACTAGAGGATAAACTGTCCTTCACAAATCTCCTAATATGAGTGGGTGGGAATAGACCCCTGGCAGCTAGGAGAACTGCATGGTGTCTACATTTGTGAGGAGGATGTAAAGGAGAGGTAACCGGGCTTCGGCTGTCTCCAACAACACAAAGCACTGTGGGCCAATCTGAGAACAGCAATCCAAATGGGGAGAGTTTTTTTTTTTTTTTGTCAATTTTTAAGTTTTATTGAACGTGTAGTAAAAATTGATCTTGACATAATTAAGTCAATACATAGCTCTGAGTTCAGTGAGTCTTCAATACAAAGCAGACAGCTACTTCTGAACTTTACCTTTTCCATTTTATTCATGTTATAAAAAACCGATGGAAAAACATTTTGGTTGCTGCAAAATTTTTGAAGATTAAAAGCTTAATTAAAAAGTAAAGAGTACTTATAAATGATATACTTAAGTCTACATAGTAATTGCTTTTACTATCATAAGCACCTACTCTCTTCTCTATGAAGCCGCAATTCAATAGATCAAAACTCTTAATGGGAAATAATCCTCTTTGAATTGACTTCGGCTTTTGGGAATCCAGAAGTTATTTTTTTTAATGGAGTTATATTCCTGTATTTTACAGTTAAAATAAAATTTGCCTCTTTGAGCTTTAACAACTCAATTTAGTACATTGAAATCCATCTAGCTTAATTTGCAAAGTTCATCATAGATTTACCAGTTTGGCCTTTACACCCATTTATTATTTGTACATTTATGATTAAAGGTGCAGTGGTTAAATTATTCAGACATTCAAAGGATATTAATCGATTGCCTATTTTTCAAGGTCCTCTTTTCTAGCTCTACACTATTATTCAAACATTCAAAAGATATTTATTGATTGCCTATTTTCCAAGGGCTTATTTTCTGGTTCTACCCTAAATTCTCTATTTGTCAGAATCTTTAGTTTCATGATGGCTGTTTTATTATCTTTAAAAATCATTTAATAAAGAAAAATCCTGTATTTTCCATGTGAATGTTCCAATAATTTTTACATAAAATAAACTTTCAAATATTGATTGGTTACATTAAATCTTAATAGTTATCACTGTCAGGGGAGGGATTTCTTTTTTTTGTCCCTACCAGGTATTTTTCTTGCATTTAAACTAAGAGACAACACATGTTGGGTGCTTAACAAACAAAGATTTAATGAGTGAATGCCCTCTTGCCTAGAAATGAAATTATTTTTAAGCTCTGTAGCAGGTGGTTGCTTAATCTCATTATTAAATTTTTGGCACATTATCATTAATTGCTTTCTATTCTTATTTAATGTCTTTCTTTTATCCCATACCCCTTTCCTATTTTCATTGCCCATCATATTTATCTGACTATGCTTCTTTCATCTATTTTCTTTTTTAATATATATATATTTTTATTAATTAAAAAAATTAACTAACACAACATTTAGAAATCATTCCATTCTACATATGCAATCAGTAATTCTTAATATCATCACATAGATGTATGATCATCATTTCTTAGTACATTTGCATCGATTTAGAAAAAGAAATAGCAAGACAACAGAAAAAGAAATAAAATAATAATATAGAGAAAAAAATTTTTAAAAATACAAAAAATATATAAAAAAACAAAAAAAACTATAGCTCAGATTCAGCTTCATTCGGTGTTTTAACATAATTACATTACAATTAGGTAGTATTGTGCTGTCCATTTTTGAGTTTTTGTATCCAGTCCTATTGCACAGTCTGTATCCCTTCAGCTTCAATTACCCATTATCTTACCCTGTTTCTAACTCTTGCTGAACTCTGTTACCAATGACATATTCCAAGTTTATTCTCGAATGTCGGTTCACATCAGTGGGACCATACAGTATTTGTCCTTTAGTTTTTGGAGAGTTTTAAAGGAATGAATTTGTGGGCAAATGTGTGGGACTGTGAAATGCTAGATTACTTGGTGCTGGAGCACTACAGACCTAATAAACTCATGAAACTAACAAATCAGTGTTATTTGAAGAAGAGACAGATGTGAGAAGAATTCTTCAGGCGGAAGGAAAATGACCTCAGATAGAAATTTGAAGCTACCCAAATGAATGAAGAGCACTAGAAATGTTAACTATGTGGGTAAATGTGAAAGATTTTATCTTTTAAATTTCTTTGAAAGGGGTGGGCCACGGTGGCTCAGTGGCAGAGTTCTCACCTGCCATGCCAGAGACCTGGGTTCGATTCCCAGTGCCTGCCCATGCAAAAAAAGAAAAATTTAAGAATTAAAAAAATACATTTCTTTAAAAGGTAATCGACTATTTAAAGAAAAAGTAATAATATCATGCACTGCAGGGTTCATAACATATGTAGAAGTGATAAATATGACAACAAAATAGCACAAAGACCAGAAGAGAAGAAGTGCAAATTCGGTGTCTTAAGTTTTCTATACTTTACATTAAGTGGAAAATATTACTTGAAGGTAGACTTGATAAGTTAGAGATGTATACTACAAACCCTAAAGCAACCACTGAAAAAAAAAAAAACCCACAAAGGTATAGCTGAATAAGCCAATAAAGGAAATAAAATGGAATCATAAAAAATAATCCAAAAAAAAAAAAGGAGACAAGAATAGAAAGGGAGCAAAGAACACCTGGGACAAATAGAAAAGAGTAAAATATTAGAGTATAAATGATCTATTTATACACTAATACCTCAATTAAAAGGCAGACATTGGCATATTGAATGAAAAAGCAAGACCCAGATATATACTTTGTACTTTTTTCTCCATTCAGTGAGTTGTCTTTTCACTCTCTTTGATAGTGTCCTTTGATGCACAATTAAAACATTTTTTTTTTTGGTGAAGTCCAATTTATCTTTCTTCTGTTGCTTGTGATTTTGGTGCTATATTTAAGAAGCCATTACCAAAGCCAAGGTCATAAAGATTTACTTCTGTTTTATTCTAAAAGTTTTATGATTTTAGCTCTTATATTTAGGTCATCGATCCATTTTGCGTGAGTTTTTGTAAATGGTGTGAAGTAAGGGTCCAATTTCATTCGTTTGCATGCATGTGGGCATCTACTTGTTGCAGCACTGTTGGTTGAAGAGACTATTATTTTCCCATTAAATGGTCTTGGCACCTTTACCAAAAGTCCATTGATCATAGATGTCTGGACTTATTCTCAATTCAATTCCATTGAGCAATACGTCTATTCTTATGTATAGAAGTACTATACTGTTTTGATTACTATAGTTTTGTAGTAAATTTTAACATCAGAAAGGTCTTTGATTTTTATCTTCAAGATTGGTTTGGCTGTTTGGGGGTCCCTTGAAATTCCATGCCAATCTTAAAAACAGCTTTTCCATTTCTGCAAAAAAGAAAAAGAAAAAAAGAGCATTGGGAGTTTGGTAAGAATTGCATTGAATCTGTAGATTGCTTTGGGGTGTATTGCCTTTTTAACAATATTTCAATCTATGAACACTGGTATCTTTCCATTTATTTAAGTCTTCTTTAATTTTTTTCAGTAATGTTATATAGTTTTCAGTGTACAAATATTGCATATCCTTGGTTAAATTTATTCCAGAATGTATAAAGAACTCTTATAACCTAACAACAAAACAACAAACAACCCAATTAAAAAATGGGTCCATGTCTTAAATAGACATTTCTCCAACGACGATGTAGAAATGACTGACAACCGCATGAAAAGATGTTCAACATCATTAGCCATTAGGGAAATGCAGATCACAACCACAGTAAGATACCACTGTCCATTTACTAGAATGGCTATAGTCAAACTTAAAGAAAGAACAAGTCTTAGTGAGGACATTTCCGGATGGAAATGGAAATGGTGCAGCCACTGTGGAAAACAATTTGGTGGTTCCTCAATAAGTTAAACACAAAATTTCCATATGACCTAGATATTCAACTCTTAGGCATATCCCAAGAGATACGAAAATAGACATTCACACCAAAACTTGTGCACAAATGCTCATCGCAGCACTATCCCCAAACTAGATTGCTTATGAAAATTTAGTATGAGATAGTGCCCTCCTCTCAAATCAGTGAGCAAAAGGTGGCTCTTAAATAAGTGATACTAGAGTAACTAAATAGCTCTATGAAAAAAGATAAAATTGGATCCATTTCTTGTACTGTATCACAAAAGGAACATGAAACGTAAATTTAGTTTGTTGTAAATGTGTCATTATTAAATGTAAAATGGAGCCATAAAAATACAAGGGAAAAACATGGTAATTTCTTCTACCATCCAGGAGAAGGGAAAATTTCTTAACTATGACTCAAAATACAGAAGGAATAAAGTAAAAGATCGATAAATTTAACTTAAAATTTAAAAAAAATACATTTTCATGGCAAAACCACCATAAGCAAAATTAAAAAAAAAAAAAACAAAATAGGAAAAAATAATTTGTTTCATACCACAGACCAGGTGGTATCTATAAAGACCTACTAAAGTAGAAAACAGAAGACCTTATATAGAACTGGGTTAGACAATGCCATCCTGATAAAAGGAGGGAAAGAAGTGTAACAATCAGTTGCTGAGGGAGATCAAATAGAGTCGAGAGGCTATTCTGGAGGTTGCTGTTACTCAAGCTTCAGTTAGACAGTGCTACTATCATAACTTGCCAAATCACAACCAAAACCATTCCTGCCCATCCTAAAGAACACTTAGGGCATTATATAGGATTCTACAAAGGTTCTATGCACTAGGGTAACTTTCCAGAAACCTACAACCTCCAGATGGGTGCCTGGACAGATGAGTCCTGAAACGCAGAGGGGCCAGCCTCTCCAAAATATCAACTGGTTCCATCCCCCTATCCCATATTATCAACAGCCCCTTCCAACATAAAAAAGTTGGAATGGGCATAGTCCAAATATCCCTAAAGAGTGTGAGAAAGATCAAAGGTTATAGTGGAGTTATACAGAGAATTTAGGATTTAACAAGCAAGTATGACTGCTGAATCACTATATTGATATTTGTTTTAGTCTTCAGTGCCTTAAAGCAGCTAGAAATAAAAACCTAAAATTGTGGAATTGCAACCCATACCAAACTCTGAAAGCTGTTCTACAACTAATTGTTGCAATGTACTTTGAAATTTATTGCTTTTTTGTATGCATATTATTTTTCACAAAAAGAAAAGAGTATAATAGGGAAGATAGAATTTAACAAATAAGTATGAATGCTGAATCAATATACTGATATTTCTTTTGGTCTCCTGTGTCTTGGAGCAGCTAGAAGAAAAAATGAAAAATAGTGGAAATGTAACCCATATCAAACTTTAAAATTTGTTCTATAACTACTTGTTAAAATGTACTTGGCCTAGGGCAATATGTAAGATTCCACAAGGGTTCCATGCACTAGAGTAACTTTCCAGAAACCTACAACCTCCAGATGGGTCCCTGGACCAAATAAGTCCTGAAACCTAGAGGGCCCAGCCTCTGCAGAACATCAGATAGTTCCATCTCCCTACCCCATATTGTTGACAGCCCCTTTCAATATAAGAAAATTAGAATGGCCATAGCCCAAACACCCCTAAAGAGAGGGATAGAAAGATCAGAGGTGATGGTGGAGTTATACAGAGAAGATAGGATTTAACAAATGAATATGAATGCTGAATCATTAAATTGATATCTCTTTTAGTCTCCAGTATCTTAGAGCAGCTAGAAGTAAAAATCTATAATTGTGGCATTATAATCCATGCCAAACTCTGAAATGTTTTCTACAAATAATTGTGGTGCTGTGCTTTGAAATTTATTGCTTTTTTGTATACATGTTATTTTTCACAAAAAAGTCGATTGTAATGACTTTTTCCTATATTCTGGAGCAGCTTAAAGGAAAAATCTGAAATGATAGTATGGTAGTCCATGACAAACTCTGGGATCTGTCCTGTAAATTACTTGTTGAAGAGTTTTTGAAAACTATTGCTATTTTCTTTCTTTGCTTTGTATATATGTTATATTATACAGTAAAAAAGTTTTAAAAAACATGAATAACTTTTTTATTAGAAATTTTCCTTTTTTATAGTTTTGCATATACTGATTTAAAATGCTAAAAGAATATTTAACAGATATATGTATTGAGTAAACACTCAAAGAAATGTACTTTTAAATGTTTTATAAAACTTGTCTCAGTTTTCTTCATTTTGTTTGCTACATCAGGTATATTGTGTAAATTGAATAAGTTCCAGAAATGTAAAAATTTTGTTAAAATATTAAAACCTTACTGTCATGCTATTAATTATTAAAAATGTACTTGGAAATTTATCACTTTTTTGCATATATGTTATTTTTCACAATAAAAAAAACATTTAAAAAATCCCTGCTTAAGAAACAACAAATGGGTTAGAGATGTGTACAGTCAGTTCACAGAAAAGGAAATGCAAATGTCTTCTACCCTATAAAAAGATGCTCAACTCACTTATGATAAGAAAAATACAAAATAACAAGAGACATCACTATATACCTCTCAGATTGTCAAAAATCTAAAAGTTGACAATATGCTCCCGTAGTAACACTTGGAGAAACAGGCACTCTCATACATTGCTAGGAGGAATGCAAAATAACTCAAGCCTAATGAAGGAAACTTTAACAGCAGTTAGCAGAATTATGTACACTTTTACCATTTAACCCTGCAAACCTGCTTCTAGGAATCTATTTGAAAGATACATTGGCAAAAATATGAAAAAAACGTATGCACAGATCTATTCATGCAACACCATTTGCCATAGCAGAAGACTTGAAACAACTGAAATGTCCATTAGGAGAGGACTAGCTGATTCGTCTATGGCATATCCACACCATCAAATACTACGCGGCTAAAAATGAAGAATATCTCCATCCAATGCTATGGAGAGACTGGGATATTTATATACATACATATGCATATATAGAGAACACATATAAATGTATAAACACATTTTAAAGAACACCACGGAAAGATAAACTAGTCTTAAAAACTAAATCATGACTTATTTAAGAGTTTATCTTTCCGTGGTGTTCTTTAAAATGATGTAAAGACAATATTATTATTTGCAATCTTTAGGGAGTTAAAGGATTAGGCAATACTCATCAGTATCTCAGAAATATGCCCCAAGACACTGATGTGCCTATGGATGAAGATATGGAACACCTCGTAGTAAGTAGTCTTACCAGAAAACGAGAAGACCCTCAATCTGATTAAGCTTCTATATCACATCACCAATTTATAGGGAATAAAAAGAAACACATTAAGCAAAAAAAAAAAAAAAAACAAGAAAAAACACAGAAATAAAATCTCTGAAATGTGGGCTAAGGAAAACTCAACAGAATCCACATCTGTTGGATATTGATGGCATTAAGAAGTGAATGGTAAGTTTTTTAGGTGTGGTAATAGTGTTGTGGGGTTTTTATTTTTTAAATGAATACTTTTCCTTTAGAAATATATACTATAACATAGTTGAGATGATAATAAGCCTGAGGCCTGCTTCCATATAATCCAGGAGGTTGTGGAAAGTAGCAAAATATAAATCAAGACTGGCCAGATATTCATAATTGTTGAAACTGGGTGATGGGTCTATCGGTTTCATTGTACTCTGTGCCCTATTTTTGCATACATTTTAAATGTCCATGAGAAAAATAATAAAAAGGGGTGGGGTGAATAATTGTTTAATTTGCAGACACACCAGTTGGCTGGAAACTTATACACACCATGGAATTGTTCCCACACGGAAGGACTTTTCACTGCTGTTGCAGCCAGGCACGACCCTGCCACCTGCCCCAGACTTTCCTGGTGTTGGCACTGGACACATGATATTAAGCACTGACACCCACTGCCTCAGAAACATAACATGGCTGCAACTGCTCCTGCTGTCAGGGAGAAAGTACCCAATACTGCCTGTCTGCATTCTTGGTTCTGTGTTCAACTTCAGGGGCTGGTGAGTTTGTCTGGGAGAGCCAAAGACTCATGCTTTCACCTAGCATTGATGGAGGCTCCTTTTTGGTGGTTGTACTAAATTCATAGTGTTAGAGCACATAGTCATTACACACTAGCCTGTATGTTTTATAAGTCTATAGGTAAATATATATTTAACGCTCATCTTTAGTCCTTTGGTTGAGATCTCTCTAGTCATTTTGGTTGTCAGAAATTTCTTCCTTAGTAGATTTCTCAGACAAATTTCTATTCCGTGAGTTCTTACAAGTTCCCAACATTTTGTGGTCTTTATGCTTGAAGGTCAGTGTAGCAAGAAATAAAATCTTTGGCTCACACATTCTTTCCTTTGGTATCTTAAATATGGCAATCAATTGTCTTCTGGCATGAAATGCCTCTGACAAAATATCTGGTGCCAACCTGCTTGCTTTTCCTTAGAACAATGCTCTCTTCCAGAGCTTTCTGTGGTGATGGAAGTCTTCTGCAATCTCCGCTGTCCAATAGGGCAGCCACTAGCTACCTGTGGTGACTGAATACTGGGAACGTGGCCAGTGCAACTAAGGAACTGGTTTTTAGTTTCATTTCATTTTAATTAATTTAAATTTTAAAGCCACATGTGGCTTGAGGTTATTGTATTGGATAGCACAGCTTTAGAGTGACTCGGTCTTTTTTCCTGAATACCCAAAATGCTTTTTTTTTCTTGAAAATCCAATACTTTTACTATAATATATCTCTTTATTAGCTTTATGGGTCCTTTTTCTTAGGCAGCCTTTCATTATCTTGTCCCAACATTTTTTGTTTCTTTGTTTCAGGAAAACTTTCTTGAATTATAGATTACAGTATTGGTTCTGTCCCTTTGCTTTGGTTTTCCTCCTTTGTACATATATTGGATCTTCTTTGCCTGTCTTCTGTATCTATCACTGTCTCTCAAATTCTTTATTTTTTTCCTTTTTCTTCATCTCCTTTTTTTTTTTAATTTTTAAAGACTACCAGGGTCATGTCAAAAGCACTCAGTAGTCAAACTGAATAAAACTCCATTAGATGGGACAATTTAAGCATGAAGTTGTGCCAAAAACCAGGAGGTAGAGAATTCTCTTCAAAGAGGAGGAGATTCATGTTCTAGGCAGAAGAGAAGACAAATGTCACAAGTCTTAAGTATGATTCTTGTGAGCTGCTGCTGAGCCGTGAATCTCCAATCTGGTCTGGTGTGGACACTCAGCAGGCTATAGGCCTACACATCAGGTCCCATAGTGGACAAGAGGGTCTGTGGGAGGACAGCAGGATGGCAGGGCCTACCCTGGACTTGGACAGCCACGTTTAGAGGGAAGAAATCTCTTCAGGGGCAGTGTCTGCTTCTTACCCAACTTTTCACTCCCAGTATTTTATAATAACATGGCATGGAGTATATACTAAATGAAAACTTGTCAAATTGAACCAAACTGTAAGGGCAAGCCTGTAGATTCATCCTTATTAAGTTCAATCTTTTTTTTAATTAAATTAAATCTTATTACATTTGGTTCCTCATTCTTGCCTGTTGAGATCTTATTGAATGGGCATTCTATCACCCATTTTGTTTTCTTGATGCAAACCAGCTTCATGACACACACAAAGTTCATGTGTGATAAGGAATAGTAAGAGAGGACCATTTATGGCCCTGTTGTTTCATCCTGGGAAATTCATTCTTTCTCCTTCCCATCTGTGCCCTAACCAAAAGCTATTGATGAAAGCAAATGTCCAACCCCATAACCAGTTCCAGAACTCTTGCAATATATTGGCAGCTCTGATATAGTTTTGAGGTTTCTGGTCCTTTTGTTAAGGATAATTCACTAAAATTTTCCAATTCAATAATACTCACAAAATGGGCCTGCTTCTAGTGACGCAACCAATAGATGATTTGCATGAGAGGTACTTTTTGATGGTTGGATGGTTAGAAATCTTAAGTGTAGATCATGTACATTCCAGAAGCTCTAGGTTAACTTAAATAGAGAATTGTGACTCAACCTGCCATATAGTATTTTAAACACTTGAGCAGGTACCCATTTTGTATTTCTTATTTTTCATAAAATTCTTTAGTCCTTAAGAAATATAATAGAAATGGAAGATCCTACCAATGTTACTGTTTATTATTTTAAAAGCTTTTATCTTTTTAGATTAAAGAGTCCTAGTTTTAAAAATGCCTTCCCATGTCTCAGTTACTTATGTTAGTATGTTTTTCCATATTCCATGGCTCTCTTCCAGCTCCAACAGGCCCTCTTTTATAACCATATCCAAAGTGTCAGGCTGTGTTTCTAGACCTGGAGAAACCATGATTCTGTATGAAGGGGGTGGGGGATATTAGAATTTTCATTCTAATAAATTTTCTGATGATGAAAAAAATTTAAAGGTTCATGCATGTGCAGATAACCAGTTTTGTATATAACAAGCAGGAAGAGGACAAGGACAAGACACGTGTGTGGCACATCTGTAGAGATATCTTTCAAAATTGACCCCAAACCATCAGTCATCCTTGCCTGTATAAGGGCCTGACTTAATTAGGACTCCATCCAATTATAAACTAATAGCAATCACAGCTAACAGGGCTAGTGAGCACCAACTAGGCACTAAGTTGAATGCTTCATATGAATTAGCTTAGTTCATTGTCAACATAACCCTATGATCCAGAGGTGAAGTTAAGCTTTAAGAACACGTTCTTGGAAATCAGACCTCCTAGGTTCAAATCCCAGTTATCCCATTAACCAACCCTTTGACTGGTCATGTATGTGGACAAGTACTTAACCTCTCTAGGTTCTCAGTTTCCTCCTCTGTGGAAGGTAAGTACTGGCTGTACTGGCCTCATGTTTGTGATACAAATAAGATTATATATGCAATACACATAGCAAGTATTATTTTTATCTTTACTCTACAGGTGGAAGAAAATGGAAGGCTATAGATGTGAAGTGACTTGCCAAAGACCGACAGCTAGTAAGTGGCTATGCCTGTGCTCCTGAAGTTTTCTCCCTTCACCTTATCCACAAGTAGACTGTAAGTGATTTTACCATCTGTTCTAGTGAAGTTCAGATACGTTTTTGTCTTTTGCATTTCTTTGCTCACCTATATTTAAAACCTAGCCCAAGCAAGGCTCACCAGCACAGACAAGTAAGAAGGAAATGTCAGAGAACATTCCTTCCTGGCTATTTATCTTTTCATTAAATCTAGGTGGTGATATCTAGATGTTACAGCTGGAGAGTTAACAGAACAAAGAAACAGTCATAAAAAAGGAGTGAATGAATAAACCATAGAAATGAATGAATGAGTGAATGAATGAATGGACAATTAGTCTGGAAAATGCAACGTTGTCAATGGGCCAGGTCCATGGTGATGCTGGCATAGACATTACTTCCATACACATGGACATCTCCTCTGCTCTTCAAGAATTCTGACCGCTCCCTAACACATGTGAGAAATTAGAACCAACCATAAAACATGCTTGCTGTTTTTTTTTAATCCAAGCAATAAGAGACTGTTAGGTTTTGGGGTGTTTTAGGGGGTTGGGAGTGTTTTGGTTTTTTTCGCATGATAATAGTATGGTGATTGTGTTTATGAGTTCTTATCTTTTAGAGATACCTACTGAAATACAGGTAAGATGATGTCTGTGATTTGCTTCATAATCTGGTAGGGGTACAGGAGAGTATAGACAAAATAAAATTGTCCATGAGTTGAAGCTAAGTGGATACAAGAGGTTCATTATGCTATTCCATTTTTGTATGATTTAAAATTTTCCATAATAAAAAGTTTTGAAGATATAAAATAAAAGAAGCAATCCTCTTTCACAGAAAGTAAATCAAGCTCCCAAGGGGTCTCCATCAGTTCAACCCCACCTCCCCAGCCTTGCTGCCTCCATCTCACACATCACACTAGAAGACCCTCCTGCCTGTGGAAGCCCCAAGGCTCTCCCAGACATCATTCATTCTGCCTAATTCCTTAAAGATTAGCTCGTGTTTTCATTATTGCTTTTATGGATATTTGAAAATGTCCATTAAAAACTTTTTTTTTTATTTCAAGCACCATCTCTTCCAGGAAGCCTTTCCTTTTTTTAAATATTTTTATTAACAAAACAACATACAAACACAAACATTCTTAACATACAAATATTCCACGCATGGTGTACAATCAATGGTTGACAATATCATCACATAGTATATTCATCACCATGATCATTTTTTAAAAACATTTGCATCACTTCAGAAAAAGAAATAAAAAGAAAAAAAAATTCATACATGCCATACCACTTACCCCACCCTCTCATTGACCACTAGTATTTCCATCTACCCAATATATTTTAATTTTTGTTCCCCCTATTATTTATTTTTTTATTCATAATTTTTACTCATTTGTCCATACCCTAGATAAAGGGAACATCAGACAAAAGGTTTTCACAATCACACATTCACATTGTAAACATTGTATCTTTATACAGTCATCTTCAAGAAGCAAGGCTACTGAAGAACAGCTCTACAGTTTCAGGTGCTTCCCTCTAGCTTCTCTAATACACCTTAAACTAAAAAGGAATACCTATATAATGTGTAAGAATAACCTCCAGGGTAACCTCTCAACTCTGTTTGAAATCTCTCAGCCACTGACACTTTGTCTCATTTCTCTCTTCCCCCTTTCGGTGGAGAAGGTTTTCTCAATCCCTTGATGCTGAGTCTCAGCTCATTCTAGGATTTCTGTCCCACATTGCCAGCAAGGTTTACACCCCTGGGAGTCATGTCCTACGTAGAGAGGGAAGGGCCATGAATTTTCTTGCTGTTTTGGCTGAGAGAGAGAGATAGGCCACATCTGAGCAACAAAAGAGATTCACTGGGGGTGACTCTTAGGCTTAATTTTAAGTAGGCTTAGCTTATCCTGTGGGGATAAGTTTCATATGAACAAACCCCAAGATCGAGGGCTCGGCTTATTGATTTGGTAGTCCCCACTGCTTGTGAGAATTTCCCAGGAAGCCTTTCTTGACTTCTGTTTCAGTTTGTTAAAGCTGTAGGAATGCAGTATACCAGAAACAAGTTGGCTTTTTCAGTGGGCATTTATTAGGTTTACGGTTCTCAGGCCATGAAAACATCAAGACGAAGGCATCGAGAGGAAGATACCTTCTCTGAGGGAAGGCTGCTGGCATCTGGGTTCTTCTGTCACATGGGAAAGCACATGGAGACATGTGCTGGCCCTTCTCTCCTGCTTCTAGTTTCAGTGACTGCCTCTTAATGTTTCTGGGTGTTTCTCTCGAAGCGTCTGTGTGTCCTCTCTTAGCTTCTCCAGGGAAAACTCTGGCTATCATCTCTTTGTTTCTTTGAGCTCTCTGAGTTTCATCTGCCTTTTATCCTCTCATAAAAGACTCCTGCAAGGGCATTAAGATCCATCTTGACTGGGCTGGGTACATCTCCTTGGACACAACCTAATCAGAAGGTCCTACCCTTAACAGGTCTGCACCCACAGGGATGGATTAAAAGATACGGCCTTTTCTAAGGTGCATAACAGCCCCAAACCAGCACAACTTCCATGGACAATTTGGGTGTCATGTCCCTCCTCTGGGTCTCCGTAGCACCCAGAGTCTGTTTCTATCAAAACAGCACAAAGCAGTGGTTAAGGCTGTGGGTTTGGGGATCAGACACACCTGGGTCCAAACCTGGTTCCTCTATTTACTATGTGACCTTGGACAGGTCCCTGAGCCACAAATGCCACCTTCATGAAATCAAGTTGATAATAATACCAACCTCCTAAGGGTTTTGTAACAATTAAATGAGATACAGCCTTTAGGGCACTTCTTATAATACCTTGCATAACGCATGTGCTGAACAAATATTCATCTGCACTTATGAATTATTATTTGAGTATGATGACTCTGTAATGAGACTAAATAACAATCTATCTCCACACTGGGCCATCAGCTTTGTTTTATTCCCAACTCCAGGCAGAGCCTGAGAACACACAAGGTGATTGGGCTGACACTTCTGCCTCCACTCCAGAATCACAGCTTCCAACAAGCTGCATTCCCCACACACCCTCTACAGATGCCTTTTTTGGTAAAGTCCAGGCAGTGTGAAACATATTAAAGCTGCCGAATTAGAACCACAACAGGAAATATTTATTAAATAACTACTATATGCTGGATGCTGTGAGGATAGATGAAAACTACAAAGTCTTTTCAGGGGGCCCATATTTTTTGTTTCAGGGGGAGGAAATATAAACTTTTGGCAACTTCAATCAAGAAATAAGATTTCAATAGCAAAGATGGTAAAATGAAAAGCAGAATGAAGGACCAAATGCCTTGCCTTTGCCAACTATAGCTCCATTCTGGAGCCTCACCCCTGTCACCACTGTTGTCACTCCCAGACTAGCTCTAGGGCAAGGCAGGGGATTTGTGAGCAGCCAAAAGTCCCCTGCCTTCCTCTATCATGATGCTCCAGACCACCCACAGACCCTAGGAAGGCAGATGTCTTTATGCCCATTTTACAGATGAGAACATTAAGTCTCATGGAAATTAAAAGAACTTGCTCAGAAGCCTAGATTCAGTTAAGTGGCAGAACCTGGATCCCATACCTAGTCTGACAGCAAAGCCTGAGCACCACCTCTGCAGGATCAGCCCCAGGAGGCTTTGGGGGAGGTACCCCAGCACTGTAAGACAGCTTTTCCGCCCCCGGAGGGACTGTTGTACAGTTGGGGGAAAACATCGCTCACTTGAAGCAACTGGTATCATGCAAAAACAAATATGTGTGTACTCAGCAGGGCTCATGGGTGCAAACAACAGAAACCCAGCTCCGGCTACCAGGAAGCTCAGGATTGACAGGCAGAGTAGAGAACCAGGCTCAGGAGACAGGCAGCAGCCGACGGAGGCCAGGAGCAGAGAGCCTGGCCAAGGTCACATCTGTCCCAAGTCCTATAGGTAAGGGCCCCCACCAGAACCCCCACCCAGGGCTGGGCATCAGGACTGCTGCTGACACCTCTGGATACTCCCATGGGGAATGGAGTCTGTGCTAGCCTTTTGCCATGATGTCACCCACTTAAGATTCTGAGCCTCAATGTGAGTGTCGTTTTGTCCAAGGAATGACAGTGGACAAAAATATCCAGTCTGTCCCCTTCAGCCTCCACAGTGGGCAAGCTTATCCCACCAGTGCTTGCATGATGGAGACTTACCCCAAATTACAAGGGGGCACATAGGCACCCACCCACCCCCCAACCCCATCTTCCCAATCAATAACAAATGTCCCCACATCAATTAAAAGCTAAAAAGAGTAGAATCAATGACACGGAACCTAGATGTTTAGAGGAGCAGCCCACAGGGCTGGAAGAATCCAGGAAGACATCATGGAAGAGGCCTGCCTTGGCTTTGGCCTTTGAGCAGAGAGAGAGGATGTGGCTCCTGCTCTGTCCATGAGGCTTGTCCTGACCTGGCCGGAGGACCCAGGTGCTGGTGGGTGATCCTGAGAGTGCCTGATGCCTGACTTGTGTGGATACTGTGGTTCTCGTGGCCACCAGCCCTGTGCTGAAATCTAGACCATGACCTCCAGCTTCACCAGCCCTCAGGGAGCTAGCTTTACTGACTCCGTTTTCCAGGTGAAGGTATGAAGGGAGCAGGTGGGTGCAGCAGGTCCATCTGGCTGTGAGTCCACCCTCCTAAGCTGGAGCCCCCTGGCCGAATGCAAAAGCGGCAGCACTACTCTGCATGCCACTCCTGCTTGATGCTTTTCCCAGGAGTGCCCATAGCCTCCCTGGCAGCCCTTCAAGACAGTGGGGGTATGGCTTACTGCCCCTCTTGGGGACGCGAGGAACCAAGGCCAAGGCCACTGGTTTCAAGGACGAGAGTTGCCCTGGCCTCAGCTCTCAGCCCCACCTGGCTGTCTCCATCCCCGTGACCCCGCCGGGGTGGGGGGTGGGGGTGGGGCAGCGTGGGGAGCAGATCCCATTAAGCTGTGTGCGTCCACACGATGTAACCCACACCTCGCCCTACCCGGAACACAATGGCCAAAAGTGCAGAGGGGACGCTTGTCTGAGAACAATGGGTACTGATTGCTGTGGCAGCTGCCGCTGGCAGGCTTGGGCAGTGGTTTGGTTTGGGGTTTGGGGTGGTTCTGGCTTGAGGGCTGTAGCCTGGTTCCTCGTCCTTCTTGCCTGAGGACTCGGGCGCAGCTCAAGAGCCCAAGGCATGTGCTGTCCCCCACGGTCCCTGCTCTTCCTGGGAGTGGCCGGCGTTGAGGCATTGGCTGGGTCCCTGCTTACCTGGCCCCTCCTAAGGTAGAGACACTGCCCTGGGGTCCAAATACCCTTAACCATTCTAGAAAGGGCAGCATCCAGGCTCCATGTCTGTCTGTCTGTCTGTCTCTCTCACACACACACACTCATGGACTCTGTGAGAAGACACTCCTCTCCCCACTGCCATCACTTCGCTGGTCAGCCAGCTGTCCAGCCTGGCCCAGCCACCAGTGCCTGGCCCATCATGTCCCCTCTCTAGCCTCAGCGTCCCCAGCTGTGGAACAAGGACACTGGATGCTATCTTTTCTGCACCACGGCCGTCTCCTGGACCCCAGCCACCTCTGTGCCCCATGGTGACTAGCTCCGCAGATCTGCCACCTGACAGGCAGGACCATCCCTGACACACCTGGCTTGGGGCACACGCATCGGCACCCTGACATGTGGGGAACAAAGCCCAGGGGACAAACTTCGGATAAGTGATAGGCAAGAGTAATGGGGTACCTTCCCCTCATTCCCCCAAGGGGAATGACCCTCAGCCCCAGTCTGGGCAGCTCCTCTGAGTTCAGGCCCAGGAGATCGAACCACATCCATCACCCCACCACCACCACTCCATCGCCCTGGGACCTAAAAAGGGTCTCACACAGAAGCCAGAAATCCCAGGTTCTGCTCTTTGGATGAGCCAAGGCTGAGGTAATGGTTTTGTGGACTTCTCAGGCCTCTCTTCTGTGATACATGAAGTGTGGGGTGTTCTATTAAGAAACAAGCATTGAAGACTCGTTCACTGCCCAAGAGTGTTGGCCTGCCTCCTTTACTCAGTTGGTACTGAGTGTCTCCAACCCTAATTCCTTGCAAGTCTGCTACAAGGGTTAAACAAAGCAATGCTCATGGTGTACTCTGCTCAGGGCCTCTACACAGAAGGTGCTCAAATAATTTAAGCTAAAAAGAAAAGAACCAGAGGCTTGAATGGGGATCAGCAGAGCAGCGGCTAGAAGCAGTGTCCCTGGGAAACGTCCAGCTGCCTTGGGAGGCCCTGGCTTCCCTGCTGCCCATATGGACAGCCACCCCAAATCACAAAGTGGAGAACCTTGCCTCAGTCCTCACCAAACACCAAGACCCAGCGTTGGCAGGGCTGGGTAATGCACACCCCAGGCTGTGAGCCCAGAACTGGGGCCAAGATCCCGGCAGGTGCTCAAGATCAACAGGCTTCAGGTTTCCTGGCTGAGATCATGCACGTACAACATGTTCCCTCTTCCTGGAGTGTGGAGCAGCCCCAGAGCCTGGTCCTCATGCTTCTCTGGCACCTTGACACCTTTCCGTCCCTTCACCCTCAGTTTCCCCCACAACTCGTCCACCTGATGAAATGGTACCTGGCTTGCAGTTACCTCTCACTGCAGCAGAGCCCACATCAGCGGGCTCCACAATTAACCATCCACTCACACCTGGAGGTCAAGGCAGGACTGGGAGCTATGGGAAGGTGAGAGGATGGCAGTGAAGGAGGCTTAGAAATGACTGTCTGTTGTCCGGGTGGCACAGAGCTTCTGGCCGGGCCGTCAAATCCTGCAGTGCCCCTCAGCTGTCAGGCTGGAGCTGAAACTTGCCCAGCACAGACCTCCAGACCCATACTGCTCCTTGAGTCAGGTACAGATTCTGCTCAGCCTACACATGCCTTCCAAGGACATCTTCCTGGCCCTCCTCAGTGCTCCCTCTTGGCTGCCAAGCTCTTGCCCTGAGGACCACCCACCTCTGTGGGCCTTTGGAGTCAGCGCTGCTGCAGTTGAGCATGATCCCGGGGGCACTCTCCTCTCACTGCCCCAGTCTTTCCACAGGACTGCCAAGACCCAAGCTTGCCTTCTGCAGTCCACCCTCTATGAGTCACCAGAAGATGGTTCTAGAACATAATTCACACTGGGTTGAATCTTTGCTCAGAATCCTCACATAACTCCCCAGGCTTTCAGATAAAACCCACAGGCATGGTACCCAATGCCGTCCATGGCCTCCTGCCATGCAGCAGCCCAGCCTCACCTGCTCACCCTCCCCACACTCACTCAGTAGAATTCCCCAAAGTCGCCGTCACTGTGAGTCTTGGCTTATGCTGTTTCTCCCGACTGGCAGACTCTTCTCCTCTTCTTCAAAAGATGAACACTTATCCTTCAAGATCCAGGCTTCATCCTTAGAAGAGCTCCCCAATGCCTCCGGGCTGGGCTAGGTCTCTTCCTCTGGGCCCCACAAAGCTTGAGCTCTGTTCTGTGCTGCTGCGCCCAGCATCTGTTTGCTGTTTCAATTCCACCTACTGATGGAGCTCTTTGAAGGTAGCGTACATGTCTCCCTCAATCCCAGTGGGCCCAGAAAAGTGCTCAAAATATAGTAGATCTCAATAAATGTTTGTGAGATGAATAGGTGGAAGGAAGGATGGATGGATGGATGGATGGATGGAGAGGTGTATAGATGGACAGGTAGATAAATAAAGGATGAATGCCTACAAACTGAAAGAGTTTCTAAATTTTCTTACAACCGCCATTATCAATAAACACTTTAAAAATAATTTAAACTGAATTGAGAAGTTCCCACCGGATGTATAGTTTTGTCCTTGGATTGCTGACGTCTTCCTCTTCATTTCCTGCAGGTCTCCTGGGGTCCAATGCCATGCCGGGCCCAAAAGAAGGGATGCCTAATAAGTGGAAGGCCAGGACTCAGCCGGTAGGAAATGAGTGCAACCACAGAAACAGGCGAGACGCATCTTGGAGTGACTCACGAGAAACAGCCAGCCCTCTACTAGGCGGGTGCGTGGGAGTGGGGAGGTCAGAGGGGGTCAGAGAGGGTCACTCCGAGCTGTGGGTAAGTCTTCTGAAACTCTGAATTCTCAACTCCAACTTCCAAAGCCTTTAGCTGTGTGCAGCTTATAGATGTGACCTAAACTTTGTAACAGACTCTTTAGACCTGGCTCTAATATTAACCTGAATCTTAACCTTATCAGGAGGGCTAAATCTGGAGCTGACCATAACCAGGACCCTAACCCTATCTGTGACCCAGATCTTATCCCACCTCTTATGCTTTTTTTTTTCAAAGTACAGCACAACAATTAGTTGTAGAATAGATTTCAGAGTTTGGTATGGGTTACAATTCCACAATTTTAGGCTTTTACTCTTAGCTGCTCTAAGAACTGGAGACTAAAATAAATGTCAACATAATGATTCAGGAATCATTCACCTATCTCTAGCTCCATGTATCGCTAAATCCCCTATATTCTGTATTATAAGCCTTTGATTTTACCTTTATCATGGTCATAAAAGTGGAGTCATACAGTATCTATCATTTTGTGTCTATTTCACTCAGCATTATGTCCTCAAGGCTCATCCATCTTGTCATGTGCTTCAGAACGTCATTTCGTCTTGCTGCCGTATAATATTCCATCGTAGGTATATACCACATTTTGTAAATCCACTCATCTGTTGATGGGCACTTGAATTGTTTTCATCATTTGGTGATTGTGGATAACGCTGCTCTGAACACTGGTGGGCAAATGTCTGTTTGTGTCACTGCTTTCAGCTCTTCTGGGTTTATGCTGAGTGGTGCTATTGCCGTGTCATAGGGCAACTCGACATTTAGTTTCCTAAGGAACCACCAAACTGTCTTCCGTAGCGGCTGTATCATTATCCATTCCCACCAACAGTGGATAAGTGTCCCAATTTCTCCATATCCTCTCCAACATTCATAGTTTTCTGTTTAATAGCAGCCATTCCTATAGGTGTGAGGTGGTATCTCATTGTCGTTTTGATCTGCATTTCCCTTATAGCTAATGAAAATGAGCATCTCTTCAAGTGCTTTTGAGCCATCTGTATTTGCTCTTCAGAATAATGCCTATTCATATCTTTAGCCCATTTTATAATTGGGTTGTTTGTTCTTTTGTTGTTGAGTTGTATGATTTCTTTGTGCATACAGGATATCAAACCTTTGTTTGATATGTGATCTGCAAATATTTTCTCCCATTGAGTTGGCCGCCTCTTCAATCTTTTCGACAAAGTCTTTTGAGGTGCAAAAGCATTTGATTTTGAAGAATTCCTATTTATCTGTTTTTATTTCTGTTGCTTGTGCTTTGGGTTTAAAGTGGGTTTTTTTTGTTTGTTTTGTTTTGTTTGTTTTGTATGCTATATGGCAGTGTCACATTTCATTATTTTTCCATGTGAGTATCCCATTATTGCAGCATCATTTATTTGTTGAATTTTTGTTTGCTTTTTTTAAAATTTATTTGTTATTTTTTAATGATACATAACCACATACAAACACAAACATTCTTATCATATGATCATTCCATTCTTGATACATAATCAATAACTTACACTGCCATCATATAGTTGTATATTCATCATCATGATCATTTCTTAGATCATCTGCATCAATTCAGAAAAAGCAATAAAAAGAAAACAGGAAAAAAATTCATACATACCATACCCCTTACCCCTCCCCTTCGCTGATCACCAGCATTTCAATCTACTAAATTTATTTTAACATTTGTTCCTCCTATTATTTATTTTTAATCCACATGTTTTACTTGTCCATCGATAAAGTAGACAAAACAAGCATCAGACACAAGGCTCTCACAATCACACAGTCACACTATGACAGCCATATCACCATACAATTATCTTCAAGAAACATGGCCACCAGAGCACAGCTCCACATTTTCAGGCACTTTCCTCCAGCCTCTCCATTACACTTTAACTAAAAAAGTGATATGTATATGATGTGTAAGTATAACCTCCAGGATAACATCTCGACTCTGTTTGGAATCTCTCAGCCACTGATACTTTATTTTGTCTCATTTCTCTCTTCCCTCTTTTGGCTGAGAAGGTTTTCTCAATTCCTTGATGCTGAGTTCCAGCTCATTCTAGGATTTCTGTCCCATATTGCCAGGAAGGTCCACACCCCTGGGAGTCATGTCCCACGTAGACAGGGGGAGGGCAGTGAGTTTGCTTGCTGTGTCGGCCGAGAGAGAGAGGCCACATCTGAGCAACAGAAGAGGTTCTCTTGGGGGTGACTTTTAGGCCTAATTTTAAGTAGGCTTAGCCTATCCTTTGCGGGATTAAGTTTCATATGAACAACCCCCAAGATTGGAGGCTTGGCCTATTGCTTTGGCTGTCCCCACTGCCTGTGAGAATATCAAGAATTCTCCACTTGGGGAAGTTGAATTTTCCCCCTTTCTCTCCATTCCCCCTGGGGGACTTTGCAGATACTTTTTATTCACTGTTCAAATCACTATGGGATTTATCAGGGCATCACTGTGGACAAACCTACAAAATCTCATGCCCTACGCAAGGTTCCAAGTACTATGGTGTTTGGTTAAGCTGTCCACATAAGTTATATCAGGAAATGCACTAGTCAAAATATAAATTTTGTACCAAAGAAACATTTTTTGCTTATCTCACACATACTTTCAAGTTTTTAAATATTAATTACCATCTATTTTCAACACCCTGCATTATTGGCATTCCTTTGTTCTTCCTCGTGCAGAAACATTGTTAAATTTGCACATTTAGTCACTATCATTCCACCCCTTATTCTTCCCCTATATGAGAGGGCTCAGGAAACCTTTACCTGGCTGGTAGGTGTGCAAAACTCAGAGACCCTCTGAAACCTAACAGCAGAGCCCCCAGAATACATGACACAAACATCGACAACCTTGAAGAGAGAAATAGATAGCTTTACATGAATGAAAGGAACCTTAAATGCACCACTTTCAGGAGTGGATAAAGTATCTAAACAGACAATCAACAAGGAAACAGAGGAACCAAGAAATACTATAAATGAACTGAAACTAACAGACATATATAGAACACTTCACGGAACTGAGCAGCAGAATGCACATTCTTTTCTAGTGTACACTGTCACTTTCTAAGATAAACCATATGGTAGATCACAAAACAAGTCTCAATAAATTTAAAAAGATTGAAAACATGCAAAAGTACCTTCTCTGACCACAATGGAATGAAGCTAAAAATGAATGACAGATAGAGTACCGGAACGTTCACAAATATGTGGAAATTGAACAGTATACTCTTAAGCAATCATTAGGTCAAAAAAGAAATCACAGCATAAATTAGGAAATAGAAATGAGTGAAAACAAGAACTTAACACATCAAACCATGGTGCAGTAAAGGCTGTACTCAGAGGGAAATTTATGGCTGTAAATGCTCACATTAAAAATGATGAATGATCTCAAATCAGTAACCTAACCTCACATCTGGAGGAACTAGTAAAAGAAGAGTAAACACAAAGTGAGCAGAAAGAAGAAAATAATGAAGATTAGAGCAAAGATAAATGAAATAGAGAATAGAAAAGCAATGAAGAGAATCAGCAAAACTGAAACATGATTCTTTGAAAAGATCAATAAAATTGATAAGCATTCAGCTAGACTATAAAGAAGAAAAGAGAAAGGAAGCTAATAGCAAAAATCAGAAGTAAAAAGGGGCTATTATTACTGACCTTACAGAAATAAAAAGGATTATAAGAGGATATTATGAACAAATGTACCTAACAAATTAAATGAAATAGACAAATTCTTAGAAACACACAAATTACCTAAAATGAGACTCAAGAAGAAATGCAAGATCTCATCAAACCAATAATAAGTAAAGAGATTGAACTAGTATAAAAAATCCCCCCCCCCCCCCAAAAAAAAAGTCCAGGATCAGATGGCCTCACTGGTGAATTTTACCAAACATTCCACAAAAATTAAAACCAATCCTTCTCAAACTCTTCCAAAAAGTTGAAGAGGAAGGAAGACTTCATAACTCATTCTATGAGGCCAGGATGACCCTAATTATGAGAAAAGAAAAGTACAGACCAAATCCTTTATGGGTACAGATGCAAAAATCCTCAACAAAATTTCAGCAAACTGAATTCAACTGCACATTAAAAGGATTATATACCATGTTCAAGTGGGATTTAGCCCAGAAATGCAAGGGTATTTCAACTTAAGAAAATCAATGAATATAATACACTACATTAACAGAATAAAAGTTTTAAAAAGCTCATGATCGTCTCAATTGATGCAGAAAAGGAAATTGAAAAAATCCAGCACTTTTTCTTGATTAAAAACACTTAGAAAACTAGGACTAGAAAGAAACTTCCTCGACATGATAAAAGGCATGTATGAAAAACCCACAGCTAACATCATACTCAGTGGTGAAAGACTGAAAGATTTCCCCCCTAAGATTAGGAACAAGACAAGGATGCCTGCTAGCACCATTGCTATTCAATATTGTATTGGAAGTGCTAGCCCTAGAAATTAGGCAAGGAAAAGAATTAAAAGGCACCCACATGGAAAGAAAGAAGTAAAACTATCCCTATTACAGATGACATGATCCTATATATACAAAATCCTAAAAAATTTCCAAGAAAGCTGCTAGGGCAAATAAATGAATTCAACAAAGTAGTGGAGTACAAGATCAAACACAGAACTCAGTGATGTATCTAAGTGCCAGCAAAGAACAATCCATAAAAGAAAACAAGTCCTTTACAGTAGGATCTAAAAGAATAAAATACTTAGGAATAAATTTAACCAAGGATGTAAAGGACTTGTACTAAAAAACTCCAAATCGTTACTGAAAGAAATTAAAGAAGACCTAAATGAATGAAAAGGCATCCCATACTCATGGATTGGAAGACTTACTATTGCTAGAATGTAAACAGAATCCAAAGCAATCTACAGATTAATGCAATCCTGACCAAAATTCCAATACCCTTCTTTGCAGAAATGGAAAAACTAATCATCAAATTCATATGGAATGGCAAGGGGCCTGAATAGTTTTAAGCTAATGTACCCCAGAAAAACACGTTCATAAATCTAATCCATTCTTGTGTGTGTAAACCCATTATAGGTAGGATATTTTAATGCGGCTACTTCAGTTAAGGTCTGACTCACCTAGTTCAGGATGGTCAATTCTATATATTGGAATCCTTTATAAACAGAATGAATATAGAGAGAAATAGGAAGAAAACCATTGAAGCAAGAAGCTGAAATGGAACCCAGAAGGGAGAGACCAGAGATGCCCCCATGTGCCTTGCCATGTGCAGAGAAACCAAGGACTGCCAACAGTTGGTCTTCAGGAAAAAGCCTCACCTGGATGATGCCTTGACTTGGACATTTTCATGTCCTCAAAACTGTAAGCTATGAAGTACCATTGTTTATGCCAACCATTTCTTGGAGAAGCCTAGAAAACTAAAACAACCATCTTGAAAAAGAAGAACAAAGTTGGAGTACTCATACTTCAAAATTTACTACAAGGTTACGGTAATCAAAATGGCATGGTACTGGCACAGGGTACATATATTGACCAATGGAATCGAATTGAGAGTTTAGAAATAGACGCTTACTTCTGTGGCCAATTGATTTTTTATAAGGCTGCCGAGTCTAGGCAATTTGGGAAAGAATAATCTCTTCAATAAGTGCGAGGAAAACTAGATATCCACCTGCAAAAGAATGAAAACAGACTCCTAGATCACATCATAAACAAAAATTAACTCAAAATGGATCAAAGACCTAAATATAAGAATCAGAACTATAAAACTCCTAAAATAAAACATAAGGAAACATCTTCATGACCTTTTCTTAGACTTTACATAAAAAATGTGATCAACAACAAAAAAATAGATAAATGGGACTTCCTCAAAAATAAAATCTTTTCTGTATTAAATGACATCAACAAGAAAGTGAAAAGACAAAAATATTTGGAAACCATGTATATGATAAGGATTTAAAATCCCCATAAGGATTTAATATTGAGTATATAAAGAAATCCTCCAATTTAACAACAAAAAGACAAGCAGCCCAATTTAACAATGGGCTGAGGAAGAGGATTCGGGGAAAATGGTAGGATAGGAAGCTCCAGGTATCGGTCCTTCCACCAGAACAACTATTACTTCAGGCAAAAATTGTCTGAATCAACTATTTTAAAACTCTGGAATCCAGTAGACTACTGTACAGCATCCAGCGTAGAGTGGGAGGAAGAGGCGGGTAAATTACAGTGCTAAAATGAAAATGGATAAAAAGTAATGATAAACATATGTTTTTGGAAATACAAGGTACTAAGATACAATTTGTAACAAGTACTGAAAAAGGTAGGGGTGGGGGTGGAGGGGCATAGGAACAGTATGTACAAATGCTTATTGAAGTTGGGTTGGTTCAAATCAAATATGATTATTATATATTGATAGTGTTAAATTTTAACCCATAGTAATCACAAAGAAAATATATGACAATTATATACAGAAGAAAATGAGAAGGGACTCAATATGGTACAACACAAGAAATCAAATAAATATTAAAGTAGGTATTAACAGAAGAATTAAGGGACAAAAGGTATAAGATTTACAAAGACTAAATAGCAAAATGACAGAAGAAATCCTGCATTATCAGGAGTGACTTCAAATGTAAATGGATTAAGATCCCCATTCAAAAGGCAGAGACTGGCAGGATGGATTTTAAAAAAAGCATGATCCAAATATATGCTGTTTACAAGACACTTCTTACCTTAAATTCAAAGCCATAAGTAGTTGGAAAGTGAAAGGATGGAAAAAATATATACCAGACAAGTAATAACCAAAAGAGAGCTCTTATTAGTTTAGTTATACTGATATCACATAAAGTAGACCTTAAGTCAAAAGCCATTAGGAGCGACAAAGAGTCATGTATGCTGATAAAGGGGTCGATTCAACCATAAGATGTAACACTTTTAAATATATATGTGCCTAACAGCAGAGACCCAAATATATGAGACAAATACTGACAGATTTTCCAAGAGAAATAGAAGGCTCTACATTAATACTGGAAGGCTTTAATATACCACTTTCAATAACGGGTTAGAACATCTTGACAGATCAGTAAGGACAGGAAGAGGGTAAGGGGATAGGGAGATATGGCTTAAAGTATTTCGAGTTTCTATTTGGGGCGATGACAAAGTTGACAAACATATGTTGCTAGAATGAAAAAGTACTTTTAAAATCTGAGGAACTGCACAACACAGTGCATTCTAAGTTAAAACACAGACGATAGTTAATAGTACAAGTATAAAAATGTGCTTTCCTCAATTATAACAGATGTACCACACCAATGCAAAGTGTTAATAATAGGGTGGTGCACTGGTTAATCTGTTATTACCCCAGGAAAGACTGTTTTCTTTTAATCCATTCTTGTGGGGACAGACCTATTGTGGGTGAGACCTTTTGGTTAGGCTATTTCAATTGAGATGTGACCCAGCCCATTCAAGGTGGGTCTTAATCCTTTACTGGAGTTCTTTGTGAAGAGGTAAACACAGTAAAAGCCCAGAGAGCTTAGAGAGAAAATGCCCTGGGAGAAGCAAGAAGGACTCACAGGAACTCAGAGAGCCATTTTTAAACCAGAACTGGGAGAGAAGGACCAGCAGAGGTCGCCATGTGCTTTCCCATGTGACAGAGAAACCGTGCATGCCAGCAGCCTTTCCTCAGATAAGGTATCTTCCTCTTGATGCCTTGATTTGGACATTTCCATGGCCTCAGAACTATGAATTTGTAACCTAACAAATTCCCATTGAAAAAGTAAACACATTTCTGGTATATTGCATTCCAGCAGCTTTAGCAAACCAAAACAGGTGATATATGGGAATCCTGTATTTTAAGCATGATTTTTCTTTAAACCCACAACCTCTCTAATTAAAAAAAGAGAGAGAAAATAAAGAGCAATAAAGGATTTCTTTTAAAAAGAAAATAGACCAAGGACTTAAATAGACATTTCTCCAAAGAAGGTATACAGATGGCCAAAAAGCACATGAAAAGATGTTCAACATCATTAGCCATTAGGGAAATACAAACCAAAACCACAATTAGATACCACCTCACAGCCACTAGAATGGCTACTATTTTAAAAAGTAGAAAAGAATATGGAGTAAAAATAAATAACAGGGGGAACAGATGTTAAAATAAATTCAGTTTGAAATAGTGGTAGGTGAAGGCGAGGGGTAAGGGGTATGGTACGTATAGTTTTTTTTTTCTCTCTCTATTATTGTTTTATTTCTTTTTCTGTTGTCTTTATTTCTTTTTCTAAATCGATGTAAATGTACTAAGAAATGATGAATATGCAACTATGTGATGATATTAAGAATTACTGATTGTATATGTAGAATAGAATGATTTCTAAATGTTTTGTTAGTTAATTTTTTTTAGTTAATAAAAAAAGTAGAAAAGAATAAATGTTGGCGAGGATGCAGAGAAATGGAAACCTTCATACGTTGTTGGTTGGGAATATAAAATGGTACAGCTGCTGTGGATAACAGTTTGGCAGTTCCTCAAAAAGCTAAACATAAAACTATCAGATAACCCAGCAGTCCCACATGCATGTATAAAACAAAAAGATTTGAAAGGAGGGACTTGAACAGATATTTGCACACCTACGTTCATAACAGTATTATTGTTAGTAGCCAAAAGGTGGAAGTAATCATCAACAGATCAATTGATAAACAAAACGTGGTATATACATACAGTGGAATATTGTTCAGCTGTGAAGACTAACGAAGTTCGGATGTATGCAATAGCATGACTAAATCTTGAAGACACCCTGTTGAGTGATACAAAGGACAGATATTATGTGATTTTATTTATATGGAATAACTAGTGTATTCAAGCTCAAGGCAACAGAAAATGGAGGGGTTACCTGGGGCAGGGAGGAAGAACAAAGGGGTTTTACTTCATAATGGATGCATTATGAAGTTTTTGTCTGGGGTTATAAGAAAGTTGAGGTAATGGATGGTGGTGAGGGTAGCACAACATTGTGAATGTGATTAATCCCGTTGAATTTTATGCTTGGGGGTGGTTGAGATGGGAAATTTTATTTTGTACACGTGGTAGTTAGGTTCAGTTGTCAACTTGGCCAGGTGATGGTGCCCAGTTCTGTTGCTGTGGACGTAAATCATCAGCATGTGAAAATCATCTAAGGCTGATTATACCTGCAATGGGCTAAGGGGAGTGCCTTCTGCAATGAGTGATATTTCCTTTAATTAGCTGGAGGCTTAAAAGAGAGAGCTCAACAGAGCACAGCCCAAGCAGCTCAGCATACCTCATTTCAGCACTCTCAGCTCAGCCCAGACGTTTGGAGTTGCAGAACATCTGGGGAAAGCTGTTGGAACCCAGAAGCCAGCAGAGAAGGCCAGTAAACATTGCCATATGCCTTCCCATTTAAGAGAGAACCTCAAATGAAAGCTAGCTTCCTTTCCTCTGAAGAACTGTAACTTTTTAACAAAATAAATCCCCCTATTAAAAGCTGATCCACCTCTGGTGTGTAATTACGTTCTTGCAGTTTTGGCAGGCTAAAACAGTACATAGTTTTCCACAATTTAAAAAGAGAGAGAAAGAGACTAAAGAGACAGTGACAGTTAAATGTAATACATGCCCCTGGACTGGATCTAATAATAAAAAAAGAAAATGCCCAAAAGAACATTATTGGGACATATGGAAAAATTGCAATATGGGCTCTAAACTTTATAGCAATATTAAATTTCTTGAACTTGATAACTGTACTTTAGGTGTTTACTTAAGTGAATATCCTTGTTCTTAAGATATGTACATGAAAGTATCAATAACAACAACAAAGTTTAAAAAGGAAGAAAAAAAGAAACCCTCTGAGAAATACCTTGGGAAATGCAAAGCAGATTCAAAGAGCAGTTCCATTGTAGAAAACCCACCTCTAGCTCCCTAACTACAGCCCAAGGTCCTGTGCCAGACACTTAGTTTCCCCAAGAAAAGCATTGATTTCCTCAAAGATACCAGGGAACAAACAACTCAGCTCTATTCTCTGGATACCCCCTCGTCTTTAAAGCCTTACTGTCCAATTGCCAGCCAGCAACGACTGATTCAACACACATTTGTGATATTCCTACATGTGCCAGGCCCAGTGCCAGGCGCTTGGGCTGTAAGGGAGGAGGCATATTCAGATTTTGTTCTCAAGAACCTAACTCCAGCAGAGGAGGCAAAAATTTATTCAACCAATCATTAGATATTTATTGAACATTCTGCATCTCTCAAACTAACGGATGGTTCCCAAACTCAAGGGCATGTTTCCCACAGTTCAAGGGTTTGGACACCTGTTTTAAGGTACATTCCAATTGCACTCCATCTCTCAGGGTGGATGCACACGTGTAAAGCCTTTGTGCCGAGGTAGTCATTTATAATGAGCAACACTGGGGGTGTGGATGGAAACCACTCTTAGCTATGACTGACACCTTCTCCCCAGAGGCAGACCTTAATCAGAAAAAGACAACCATCCATAGGTTGCTCAATGAGCATGGATGTGGTGCAAAGAGAGAGAGCTAAATTCAACAATGCTGCCAATGGTTCCAGAATTCTGAAAGTACATTGACTGAAAAGCTACTCGTGGGTACTGTCAGTATGCCCACAGGGTTTGCCTCTGTGACTCTTCCTTTCTGACTGGCTGTCCCAGAATCATGCCTTGTTTACATATTGTTAACAGACTGGAATACATCTGGCTTCAAATACTATTAAAGACTTTTCCCTTATTGTCATGGTCAGGGACATGTGTCAACTTGCCCAAGTGGTGGTACCTGTTCACCTGGTTGGGTAAGTGCTGGCCTGTCTGTTGCAATGAGGACATTTCATAGGATTAGGTCATGATCATGTCAGCTGCATTCACAGCTGATTCCATTTGTAATCAGCCAAAGGGGAGTGTCTTCTACAATGAGTGATGCTTAATCTAATCACGGGAAGCCTTTTAAGGAGGACTCAGAGGAGACAGGTTCCATTCCTGCTTTGGCTGGTGAGCCTCTCCTGTGGAGTTCATCCAGACCCTCCATTGGAGTCGTCGGCTTCACAGCCTGCCCTGTGGAGTGTGGACTCTGCATTCCTGTGGTCATGTGAGACACTTTCATAAATTTTATATTTGCAAGTGTTCCCTGTCGATTCTGTTTCTCTAGAGAACCCTAACTAATACATCTTGGTACCAGGAATGGTTCTTAAGAAACAAAATCTTAAAAATGGGTTTTTATGACCGGTTTTCTACTCTGACTGGACTCAGATACACTAAGGACTCTGATTCCCATAACCAGAATGACACTCCCAATCCATGGAGTGAGTTGGCAAAAGAAATAGTCAAAATATCATCATTTGATTCTGCTAATGCTTCGCTTGTACAAAGCCAGACTCTGGGGGATCATGTTTTTGACACTTTTACAGAGTTTTGTAGAAATAAGAGTTACAGCGATGTTGGTTGGTTTTTGTTAGATACACTGGTTACATTAAGGGGTGAAAGGGATGAGCTTAAGGCTTCAAAGGAGAAACTTAAGCACCGTCTGAAAGATGTAGACATTTCTATGAGTATCCTGAAGGAAAATCTTATTTCCTGTAGCCGTAGACTTCAGATCTCTGAAAATCAGACTCAGAATCTTATTGTTAGAGTAGCAACTTCACAACATTAACTGAAATCTCAGTCTTGCATGGTGTCTGCCATTAAAGTGAGGGTATTGATTGGAAAGGAGTGGGACCCTGAAAACTGGGATGGTGACACATGTATTGATAATGATGTCGGGGGTGAGGTTGAAGCCCTAGACCATGCTGAGCCTTCTTTAGATAACCCTGTAATAGTCTGCCCTGAGGACATAGCCACCCCACCTCAAGCCTGCCTTGAAGAATTGGCCACCCAACCTCCTCCTGAAGGGATTAACCCTAGAGTGATTAATCCTGTTTCACCAGATGAAACTGCAAATGAAGGCCCTGAAGCAAATGGCTTGGAAGATATTTCTAATTCTTTTCATGACCCACCCCCACCACCCCTCATTTCTTCCAGACCTATAACTAGACTAAAGTCCCAACAGGCCCCTAAAGGTGAGGTACAAAGTATCACACATGAGGAGGTACATTTACTCCAAAAGAACTGTGTGAGTTTTCCAATTTATGTAGACTGAAATCAGGGGAATATGTGTGGCAATGGATTTTAAGAGTGTGGGATAATGGTGGGAGGAATATAAGGCTGGATCAGGCTGAATTTATTGATATGGGCCCACTAAGCAGAGATTCTGCATTCAATGTTATAGCTCGAGCAGTTAGAAAAGGTGTTAACAGTTTGTTTGGATAGTTGGTTGAAACATGGATCAAAAAGTGGCCAACATTACCTGAGGTTGAAATGTCAGAACTGCCCTGATATAATGTAGATGAGGGGATCCAGAGGCTTAGAGAGATTGAAATGTTAGAGTGGATTTATCATGCAAAGCCTGCTCTTACACCCCAGGAATGTCCGGAAGATGCACCGTTTACCAGAACAGTGAGAAATAAGTTTGTGAGACTAGCACCATCATCCCTCAGGAGCTCTGTGGTTGCACGTCTCTGTAGGTCAGATATTACTGTAGGAACTGCTGTCACTGAGCTGGAATCCTTAAACACAATGGGGATGACAGGATCCCGAGTTGGCAGAAGCCAGGTGGCAGCACTTAATCACCAAAGACAGGGTAGACGTGGCTATTATAATAGACAGCAAACTCAAAGCAGGCATCAAAATTACATGACACGCAGAGATTTGTGGCATTGGCTAGTAAATCATGGAGTACCTAGAAATACAATAGAAGGGCAGTCTACTAAATTCTCGTTGGAGCTGTATAAACAAGTGTTCTAGGTCAAGTGAACAGAAGTCTAACCTGAATTACAAAAACACAGAGTCATGGCCCCTTAATCAATTTCCAGACTTGAAACAGTTTACAGACAGAGCCCCTTGAATGAAGGGGAGGCCAGGTCCCTTTGGGGGAGAATCCTGTTACACTGTCACAAATTTATACTGTTAATCTTCCTCCAAGTCTTCCCCAAGGAAACCAATGGCCTTTTACCAGGGTAACTGTGCTTTGGGGAAAAGGAAATGATCAGATATTTCGGGGATTATTAGACACTGGTTCAGAAGTGACATTAATTCCAGGGGACCCAAAACGTCACTCTGGACCACCAGTCAGAGTGGGGGCTTATGGAGGCCAGGTGATCAATGGAGTTTTAGCTCAGGTCTGTCTCATAGTGGGTCCAGTGGGCCCCCGGACCCATCCTGTAGTTATTTCCCCAGTCCCGGAATGTATAATTGGCATAGACATACTGAGTAACTGGCAGAATCCCCACATTGGCTCTCTAACTCGTGCAGTAAAAGGGCTATTAGGGTGGGAAAGGCCAAGTGGAAGCCACTAGAACTGCCCCTACCAAG
Source organism: Tamandua tetradactyla (assembly GCF_023851605.1). Classification (NCBI taxonomy): domain Eukaryota; kingdom Metazoa; phylum Chordata; class Mammalia; order Pilosa; family Myrmecophagidae; genus Tamandua; species Tamandua tetradactyla. The sequence continues at coordinate 92,221,585 of NC_135329.1, read as the reverse complement.
AAAAATAGTAAATCAGAAGCAATACCGTATTCCTGGAGGGATTGCAGAGATTACTGCCACTCTTAAGGATTTGGAAGACACAGGGGTGGTGATTCCCACCATATCCCTGTTCAACTCTCCTATTTGGCTTGTGCAGAAAACAGATGGGTCTTGGAGAATGACAGTGGATTATCGTAAGCTCAACCAGGTGGTAACTCCAGTTGTGGCTGCTGTTCCATGCTGGTATCATTGCTTGAGCAAATCAATACATCCCCTGTTACCTAGTATGCAGCTATTGATCTGGCAAATGCTTTTTTCTCAATAGCTATTAGTAAGGACCACCAGAAACAGTTTGCTTTCAGCAGGCAAGGTCAGCAATATACTTTCACTGTCCTACCTCAGGGGTATATTAACTCTGCAGCCCTATGTCATAATCTTGTCCACAGAGACCTTGATCGTTTCTGACTCCCACAAGACATCACACTGGTCCATTATATTGATGATATCATGTTGATTGGACCTAGTGAGCAAGAAGTAGCAACTACTCTACATTTATTGATAAGGCATTTGCATGTCAGAGGATGGGAGATAAATCCAACAAAAATACAGGGGCCTTCCACCTCGGTGAAATTTCTAGATGTCCAGTGGTGTGGGGCATGTCAAGATATTCCTTCTAAGGTGAAGGATAAGTTGCTGCATCTGGCCCCTCCCACAATCAAAAAAGAGGCACAATGCCTAGTTGGTCTTTTTGGATTTTGGCAACAACATATTTCTCATTTGGGTGTGCTACTCTGGCCCATTTATTGAGTGGTCAGAAAAGCTGCTAATTTTGAGTGGGGACCTGAACAAGAGGAGGCTCTGCGACAGGTCCAGGCTGCTGTACAAGCTGCTCTGCCACTTGGGCCATATGATCCAGCAGATCCAATGGTACTGGAAGTGTCAGTGGCAAATAGAGATGCTGTCTGGAGCCTTTGGCAGGCCCCTATAGGAGAATCACAATGCAGACCCTTAGGATTTTGGAGCGAAGCCTTACCATCTGCTGCAGATAACTACTCTCCTTTTGAGAAACAGCTTTTGGCCTGCTACTGGGCCTTAGTAGAGACTGAATGCTTAACCACGGGCCACCAAGTTACCATGAGACCTGAGTTGCCTATCATGAGCTGGGTGTTGTCTGACCCACCAAGCCATAAAGTTGGGTGTGCACAGCAGCACTCTATTGTAAAATGAAAATGGTATATATGAGAGAGCCAGAGCAGGTCCTGAAGGCACAAGTAAGTTACATGAAGAAGTGGCACAAATGCCCATGGTTTCCACTCCTGCCACATTACTTTCTCTTTCCCAGACCAGAGCTATGGCTTCTTGGGGAGTTCCTTACAGTGAATTGACTGAGGAAGAGAAAACTCGGGCCTGCTTTACAGATGGTTCAGCATGATATGCAGGTACCACCCAAAAGTGGACAGCTGCAGGATTAAAACCCCTTTCTGGGGTGTCCTTGAAGGACAGTGGAGAGGGGAAATCCTCCCAGTGGGCAGAACTTCGAGCAGTGCATCTGGTTGTTCATTTTGCTAGGAAGGAAAACTGGCCAGAGGTGCGTTTGTATACTGACTCATGGGCTGTTGCTAATGGTCTGGCTGGGTGGTAGGGACTTGGAAAGACCATAATTGGAAAATTGGTGACAAAGAGGTCTGGGGAAGAAGTGTGTGGATAGTCCTTTCTGAGTGGGCTAAAAACATGAAGATACTTGTGTCCCATGTGAATGTGCACCAGAGGGTGGCTTCAGCAGAGGAAGGTTTTAATAATCAAATGGATAAGATGACCCGTTCTGTGGATACCAGTCAGCCTCTTCCCCCAGCAACTCCTGTCATTGCCCAATGGGCTCATGAAAAAAGTGGTCATGGTGGTAGGGATGGAGGTTATGCATGGGCTCAGCAACATGGACTTCCACTCACCAAGGCTGACCTGGCTACAGCCACTGCTGAGTGCCCAATCTGCCAGCAGCAGAGACCCACACTCAGCCCCCAATATGGCACCATTCCCCGAGGTGACCAGCCAGCTACATGGTGGCAGGTTGATTACATTGGACCACTCCCTTCATGGAAGGGGCAGCGATTTGTTCTAATTGGAATAGACACATACTCTGGATATGGGTTTGCTTTCCCTGCACGCAATGCTTCTGCCAAAACTACTATCCGTGGGCTTACAGAATGCCTTATCCATCATCATGGTATTCCTCATAGCATTGAGTCTGATCAAGGAACACACTTCACAGCAAATGAAGTGCAGGAATGGGCGCATGCTCATGGAATTCTCTGGTCTTACCATGTTCCCCATCATCCAGAAGCAGCTGGATTGATAGAACGGTGGAATGGCCTTTTGAAAACTCAATTATGGGGCCAACTAGGTGGCAATACCTTGAAAGGCTGGGGTAATGTTCTCCAGGAAGCTGCATATACTCTGAATCAGCATCCGCTGTATAGTGCTGTTTCTCCCATAGCCAGGATCCATGCGTCCAGGAACCAAGGGGTGGTACCACTCACTATTACCCCTAGTGATCCCCTAGGAAAATTTTTGCTTCCTGTCCCTGCTACCCTGAGCTCTGCTGGTCTACGGGTTTTAGTTCCAAAACGGGGTGTGCTTCCTCCAGGAGAAACAACAATGATTCCACTGAACTCGAAGTTAAGATTGCCACCTGGTCACTTTGAGCTACTTATGCCACTGGATCAACAAGCCAAGAAGGGGATTACATTATTGTCTGGGGTAATTGACCCTGACTATCAGAAGGAAGTAGGACTGCAACTACATAATGGAGGTAAAGAAGAGTTTTCTTGGAATATAGGAGATCCCCTAGGGCGTCTTTTAGTACTACCATGCCCTGTGATTAAAATCAATGGAAAACTGCAACAACGCAACCCAGGCAGGACCACTAATGGCTCTGAGACTTCGGGAATGAAGGTTTGGGTCACCCCACCAAGCAAAGAACCACTGCCCACTGAGACACTTTTATAAACTTTTATATTTGCAACTATTCCCTGTTGATTCTGTTTCTTTAGAGAACCCTAACCAATACATTTATTTTTATTGACTCATGGTGACATTATGGCTGGTGCCCCTCCTAGCATCACAGCCATATTCCGGTTAGAAAGGAAAGGAAAGGGCAAAGGGGCCAAACAATTTATTCATGGCAACCGTTGCCTTCTCTGGGGAAAACAATCAGCAAGATCTGTCACAGACGAGTTGTAACCTTTGGTCTGGGAGCTGCTGTGTCCTCTTCGAGGGACTACTTTTGCCTCTCCAATCAAGATTGCTTACCTGAGATTTAAGTTCTCAGAAGCTGGACTGCTTCCCCCATTTTTAAGTCTTTGTTAAGGGTACTTTGCCAGGGATCTCAGATGTGTAAAACACCTTCTCCGGGCAGGCATCCTGCTCAGCTCTCAGGAGCCATGATGAACAGGTCACAGTTTTAATCCTCTCAGAGCTGCTTCTCAGCTTCTCCTGGAAGGAGCACACTACTGGTCCTAGTGCCAGCTCCATAGCCTCGCAGCTGGCAACCCTCTGCCTGTGCATATCCACCCTCCCTCCCCCTCCACTCACAGCCTCCGCCACAAAACTTTCCAGGGATGGCCCTGCCCCTTCTCTAAAACTTCCTTCTCACAACACCTCAAACCCTACCCTTCTCAAGACGCCTTCCATCACCCCGAGTTTCACTCAAGTCTCCCAAAGTAGACTGTAGGCTGCTTGTGGGCAGAACCCAAGACCCTGCAGGGTGCCCAAGAGGGTGCTGATCAGGAGAAATTTGTTCCATCCCCTTTGTCACCTGCACTGATTGGCTGGGGGTTTCTTCTTAGCCTCCAAAGACGTTACCCAGCTGGGCAGAGGCTGCCCCTGAACAGCTTCCTGGGCCTGCCCTCTATGCAGCCTATGATTCCGAGGGAGAGCTCCGGAAGTTGGGCTGTCTCTTCTTCCTCAACACCCTTGGAGGCTATGAAAGCTCCCTTTGAACCAATGAGGTGAACTTGGGAGGCTAAAACTAAGTACCAGGCTTGGCTGGGCTCCCAGAAGCATTATTTTGGGGTGCCCTGGGGGTCCATACGCGGTGGGGGAGGGAAGAGAGCAAGGTCGTGTGAAAGGAGCAGCTGGGCTGCTTTGCACTTTCAGTGTTTGTTGGCCTCTGCCACCATATCAGCAGCTCTGGAGCTCGGATATCCTGCAGAGATGCCCCGGGTTGGGGCAAGCCTCCATACCTGTGCTTTGTTGGACGAGGGCTTCTTCTATGGCAGGTAAGGACACCCTCTTACAAAGATCATCCTTTGCACAGACAATGACAGAGAGGCTGAGGCAACCTCTCAGCAGGGAGAACCAAGCCCTTCAGTCCTGAAGCAGATAGAGTTCTCTGGCAGCACCCATAGACCCCATAAACCCTGAATGCTGGAAGCCATATGGCTAGTGGGACAAGCCCCAGCATTGGGGCAGGCTAGCCTGAAGCCAAGCCCCAACTCTCCTCTCCTGTAGCTTAACCCTGGGCAAGTGGCTCCACCTCTCTGAACCTTACTTCTTCAAAACTTGTAGGTTTTGGTGCAGTTAATTACGTCATGACTGTGGGCTTCCTGGAGGAGGTGATGCCTGAGCTGATCAGTGAAGGAAAGTGGGAGACAGAGGTTGCTCCAGGCAGAGGAGGATACCTGTGATCCCAGGAGGCCCGAAGAAATCCAGAGGAGCAGAGTGGCTCAGTGGGGCTGGAGTGGAGCGTGAAGAGTGGTTGGAGGTGAGGCTGTATGGGGCATAGAGACCAGATCGCAGAGGGCTGGAGGGTCAGGCTAGGGGCAACGGGCCTCATCCGGCCCTCAGGATCTCTGTGTGCTTCTTTGTCCTCGTCATAAAGGCTCACGTCCATTTGGCACTGACAGTGAGTTTCCTGTGTTAGCTCTTTTAACCTTCCCAAGGGGGATAACTGTCGGCACCTCTGTTTTATACAGATGAGAAAACTGAGACACAGAGAGGCTGAGTCAGTTGTTGAAGGTCACACAGCTAGTAGGTGGCCAGATGAGGGTCCCCACCCCGACTGTCGGGCTCCACAATGCCTGCCCCTAATCCTGACACCGTTTACCCAGAACTCCCCTTTGGGGTCTCAGGGCTGGTTCTGGGGCCTTTGGCGCTGTCCTCACACCACCCTGATTCTGCTTGACCCTCTCCTCTGCCAACCAGGTGAAGGCACCGCCAAGCCGCACTCCAACCCAGGGCCTCTACCTCAAAGGCAGCTTGTCTTCCAGGGACAATGCAGCTGACGCCAAGCCCTGGGGGCTGGGCTGGGGGCCAGGGACATGGTTTGGCCCTAGAACCTTCACAGGGCAATTTGCAGCACCTTCAAACCTCCTAGAGCTGCCAAGAGAGGCAGGTGAGGTGCAGGCTTGTGGGAGGATGGCCAGGTGCCATGCTACTCTGGGGTGCAGAGGGAAGATTCCAATAGGATCAGGGAGCAAGGAAGGTAGGTGGGGGGTCGCTGCACCCAGACCCCTCTTACCAGCAGGTCTGCATTCTCTCCCCTACTGGGCATTGCCAACCCCCCTCCCCCATCCAAACAGCAGTCTTGTCTGCAAGCTCCTTCAGCACCCAGGTAGGTGCCCCACTGCAGCCCCTACCTCACTTTAGCTTCAGTAATTGCATGAGCATTGGAGTCCCCCAATCCCGACTGGAGCATGGACAGACTGTGTCTTGCCTGGAGTACCCATCAACTTTCAGCACAAATGGGCTCATTGACAAGGGTTACCTGTCTTGGAGCAGAGGCTGTGGGTCTTAACTGTGCATAGTCCAAGGCCTTGTGTAAGACAGCGGATCCTGCTGTGAGCTAGGCACTGTCTCATGAGATTCTCCCCTTCCTGACTTCTGCCAACATAGACTGCATAGCTATTAGATGCACCCTGCCAAGAGGCCTTCATAGTTGAGCAAGGGCCCACATATAGACCAGGAAGAGATGCACCTGGGAGCTGACAGAACTTACACAGCCCTTAAGTGACTAAGGCAAGACTAGACATGGAGCTTGCCTTGTGCAGAGCAGAACCATTTCAGCAAACTCCCTCCACAGTCCTCCGAGGAATCTATTGCCTTTCCTACCATAGAGAAGATGAGACTTGAGCTCAGAGATGTCAACAACTTGTCCAAGGTCACACAGCCAGACACAGTGGGATTCAAACCCACTATTAAATAACTCCAAAGTCCGTATGCCCTCTGCTCAGCCCCGGGAGCATGTCACGGCAGGCTGAGAGACAGACTCTGCCAGGCAGCTGGAGCAGGAAACAGTGGCTAGGAGCTCCATGCGGAAGAAGCAGCCTCTCTAAGGAGAAGAGGTGACTCACCAGGAGCTGTCGTGGGATTACAAAACAGACCGGCTCGTGCCAGGCATTCACTCTCACTCCATTTTTTCCATTCCTTCCCTGCCCTTCCACTCCCTGTTCCTTGGGCTCTTTGAGTACATTCTGTTCTTATTGAACTTCTTACTGAACAGGCAGCTTGATTCTTCTTCCGTGGAACTCCAGGCCACATGCCCTCATGCAAGACCCAGGGGAGGCTGGCTCAAGGGCACAGCTGAGCCCGGCGTACCCAGTTGGTCCATCTGCAGGGCCAGCTAAAAGGCCTTTGGGGTCAAGTTCAACCCTCATCTCAGGCCCAAGCCTTCCTGGTTGCTACTACCTACTCCGCCATCTCCTCTCCGCCACCCCCAGATGCACTCAGCACTGAAGCGCAGCTGGGCAACCCCAGGCCAAGCCCCGCTGTCTCCGTTATATCCCCCACCCCTGCCTGCTAGCTTGGCTCTGGGGGGTGCTGACAATAGGAGTTCCTTACTCTACATGCAATGAGGTAATAATAGTATCTGAGTAAGTTTGTCATGTTGGTCGTTGCGCTGTAGTCAAGCTAAAGAATGCCCTGTTTGCGGGAAATACTCACCAAAGTATTGGAAAGTAAAGGAGCATCCTGTTTGCAATTAACTCTGAAACATTGTAGAGAAAAATTAAATGCACATATATATGCATGTATATGTATACCTACATGTACAGACAATACAAATGTATATACATATATACAATAATATAAATACATACACAACTATACATACAGACATACACAATATATATATATATGTGGAGGGGAGAAGTAGGAGGGAGAGAGCGAAATCAAATTTAATAAAATGTTTACCTTTGGGGGAATCTGAGTGAAGGATCTTGGAAATTCTTTGCACTATTTCTACAACTTTTCTGTAAGTGTGAATTTCATTTTGTTTTTAATTGCAGAAAATCAGGGGAAATCAGTGCTTTTTCAAAACTACTAAACTCCAGAAACCCTCCCTCATCTTCTGGGCACTGCCCTGTCCCAGCCCTCCAGCCCCCTACCTCGTCCTCCCTGTCCCATCACACTTCTTTTTTTTTTTTTCGGTATGCTGTTTAATGGGGGTCAAGTTTCAGTTTTTTTCCAGCACCATTTGTTGAATTCTTTTTTCTTTTTTGGGACGTGTGGGGAGGGGTGGGGGGGGGGGGAGTGCACGGGGCGGGGAATCAAACCCAGGTCTCCCAGATGGCAGGCGAGAAATCTACCACTGAACTACCTTTGCACCCCTAACATTCACACTTCATTTTAATGGTGTGTTTCCCACATTGGACAGTACCTCGAGGGCAGGACCGGTGGCTAATTCACGTCTGTGTGCCCAAGGCATGGCACAAGGGTTCATAATAGAGTCCTCAATGAAATAATATGTCTCCAATTCTGTGCTCAGGACCCTGGGAAATACTATAGCAAGATAAGATGTACCCCCGTCTTCAGGTGAACTGTTGAGTTCACCATCAAATAAGGAAATCAGATATGTGCATGTTGAATAATGAGCAAGTAAGCAGTGTGACAGGCACGTCCCGCCAGGGTCTGGTCCTCGCCCCTGACCCCAGCACTGTCCTGAGCCCCTAGCCTCCAGCAGCTGATGCCCGTGAGCCCGATATCCCGTGCCCCACCCCCATCCCATCCTGGGAGTTGGAGAGGAAACTCACAGAGAGGAAAGGCTGGGCAGCTGAGTGAGCGGGACCACAGGTGGGTCTGCCCAGGGCTCTGTGCGAGGTGGAGTCATGGCGGGCAGGAGCCATGTGTGACCACAGGAGGCTGGCCAGGGTGAGACCGAGCCTTGTCACCCTTCCATTCGGTCTCTGCCCTTGAGTGGGCTCCTGTACTTGTCTGGGCTCTGTGCCTGGTACCGGCAACACAGCAATGAATGCAACAAAGCTCCTCCCATCCCCTCGGTGGAGCTGACATTCTGCTGGAGGAGAAAGTCACCCCAAAATAACCACGTGGCTCTATCATGTATCTGGTCCTCTTTGGTATTATAAAACTGAATAAATCAGAGACAGAGGGTGATAGATGGGAAGGGTTCTCCATGACATCAGGAGGCAGCTCTCTCTGCTCAGTGACCTGCACCACTGCAGGGGGCTCCGCTCACAGGGACCCAGAGGGCATGTCAGCACAAGGCCCTGCTGGGGCTCCGGAGGGGAGGGGGGCGCTGCTGGGCAGATCCTGGGAGGAAGGTCTTCCCAGGCAGAAACAGCAAGTGCAAAGGCCCTGAGGTTGGACCCACACAGAGCATCCCAGAAACAGCAAGGAGCAGGGTGAGCCACAGGACGGGCAGATACCAAAATCAGGGCAATCATGGGCCCTTATAAGTGAAGATGGGGGCCTCTGAGGGTTTTTGAGTGAAAGAGTTGCATAAAAAGACTCCCCTTTTTAAAAGGATCACTCTGGCAGCTTCATGCAGGAGAGACAGTAGTGGGGAGGGCCGGGGCAGAGGGCCCCTTCCTCCTTAAAAAAAAATAATGATCAATAGTATTTTACCACTATAGTGATGTAAAGATGAATATATATCATATATTTATTATTAGTATATTCAATTTTTTGTCTCTTATTTCAAAAAGTAAATTGGAATCAGAGCATTTTCATGGGCCCCCAAAATATCATGCATGACCATTCCTGTGCTCCGCCAGGCCCCCTGGAGAAGTCCACCAGGCTTGGTGGTGTGGAGGGAGTGGGGGGCAGCCAGATTTGGGATGGAGGAGAAACTGGGGGAAAGTGGCCAGGCAGCCTCCAGCTCTGTCCTTTTTCTTGTCCCCAGGTCCAAGTTCAAGTTTATGGGCTCCATTAAAGCAGGAGTGGGGTCTGTAATCCACTTCCTGCATCTGTGAATCTCTCCGTTGCATTTAGTGAGTAGATTGTGAATGCACAAATTCCTGGGAGAGGTCCGGAGGCCTCAGGCTCCCACTTTGGGTCACGGGGACCCTACTGAAAAGATTTGCAATTACCCCCATTTCTTAAGCGCTCAGAGGGCTTCTCCGTGTCTTGCAACCAAAGGAGGTTGCCCACCGCTCAAGGCAGTCACCGTGTCGGAAGAAGAGGGAGCCGGACCTGAATCGTACTGGACGCTTCATGAGGGCAGTGGCGTGACCTGGGTCATGGGGGAGGAGGAAGAGGTGGGGGGGTGAAAGGGGGTGGCTGCAGGAAGGCGTCCCATCGAGGAACTGCACATCGAGGCATGTTACTGGGGAAACACAGAGGGACCTGGCGGGAGCGAGAAGGGGACCCCAAAATCTCGTGGACTCCCAGGAGCCCGGGGAAGATCCCCATCCAGCCCCGGGAGGCGGAGCAGATAGTACCAGGCGCTCCAGCAGGCAGGAGAAATGGGCAGACCCTCTTCTTGAGTTGCCACTAGAGAGCTGGCATTGGGGGAGTCTCCCCTTCCCCTTGTCTGGAGGAATTTGATCTTGCAGCTGCCCGGGAAGGAGAAGCAGCTCAGATAAGGGCCATCTCAGCCATTCGAGAGTGGACTTCAGCTTTGGCTCCAGGAGACACAGGGGCCCGACCCCTCAAGATCATGCCAAGATCGGCTCCCTTTCCTTGTGGGCTTGGGGCCTCCCCCCTGCCTGGTGCTGGAATGAGGCACTGGAGAGTCGCCTGGAGTAGGGATTCAGGTCCAAAGCAGGGACGAAGGAGAGCCAGTCAGAGAGCGCTGTGTTTCAATTCCCTCCTTCAGGCTGTGTGACCTGGGACCAGCCTGACAACTTCAGCTTGCTGGCCTGTAAGACTGGACGTGAAGATATTCACTCTAGGCATCCACCCTGACCCCAAGTTCACAGGCTCTCAAGGAACAGCAGGCACTTTCATTTGTAGAGGATTGATCACAGTGCTTTGCATTGTGGTTTTTTTTTTTTTTTTTTTGCCATTGTCTTCCTCCAGCCCAGGAGCCCTGGAGCACAGTGTAGCCTTATTTCTGTGCCCAAGGCAGCCTATTTGTCTTGCAAGTGCTGAGGGCAGGTCCACCTGGGCTCCAGCTCAGCAGGCTGCACCTGCATGGGGTAGACTGCAGTAGAGCCTAACTCCAACTCTGACCCCAATCCTTCCCCCCCACCCCGAACTGGGCTTTTCCTGGCAGGGGGTCCTGGCTTTGCCATGAGATGTACCCCCTACTGGGCCCTGGCTCCCTGCAGTGGGTCTGAGGGGAGCCTCACCCCCATTCCTCCTCCTGCCCACCAGGAGCAGGCTGAGTCCTGACATCAGAGCCAGATGGGATGGGGCAGGGGAACCGGTGTGCTCAGTCAGCGAGCATGGCAGTGGCAGTGGGGAGGGCCACTACTGATTCTTTACTTGCTTTCCCTTGTCTGTTCACCCGGAAAGTCGCCCTAACAACATGGTGAGGATTTTCTGAGAGAATGGATGCAAAACACTGAGCACATGGGAGGCTCTCAAGAAATGCTGCTCCCCTATTTTTCCCTGTGAAGGTTTGCCTGTGACTCAATGTGATTGATTTCAGACGGGCAACCCAGATTGTACCCCAGCTGCTGGGGTACAAGCAGTCAGCCTCCAGCTCCCTCCAGGATTGTCCAAAAGGTGGCCTACATCCAACAACTGGCCGACAGGGGACATAAAGGTCCACCTCCTCACCCCAGCTGGGCTCTGCATCGGCCTCCATCACTACCAGCTCCTCCCTTTGCCCACTCCCGCATGCCCCCCTCAGTTCCCACCCCACCCTGCTTCACAGGGTCGATCTCCAGAGCACCCCCATTAAGTGCCCTGCTTCCCAGGGAACCCAAGTCCCATCCCCAAAGTTCAAACTCTGAGTTTATAGGAAAACAAAAAAAAGTGTGGACTTTGTTGCATTCAAAAGAATTGTTTCCTCTCCAAGCACAGATAAAACATCTCAGACTCACTTTAAGTGGCGCATCCTCTTGGGATAGGTAAACCCAGCGCTTGGTTTACCCTCATTCTGTGTAACCTCAGCAATGCCACTTCGGTTTAGAGTAAGCTATAAACAGATTTTAATCTGCAGAACCAGAGAAACTTCACCGAGGGTTGGGGATTGCTCTGGACAGCTGGCCGGTTGCCTTTAATACACCAGGGGCTTCTGGATCTCTGGGATTTTGTTCATCTGAGAACCACAGGGCATTCTCTAGCTGTATCCAGGTCTTGGGTTGGTGCAGGGCCCCTGGGATACAGAGATGAATAAGACATGTCCCCGTGCTCCCAGGACTCCGGCCCAGCGGGAGGGAGCAGTACGGGACTGAGGGAGCCAAGGAGGTGAGAAGGGCTCCCCATGGCAGGTGGAGGGGCTGAGGACTTTGAAGTGGTCATGTTGGAGCTTCGATGGTATTTGGGGCTTGCAGGGAGGGAAAGTCCTCTTCCACACACACGTGGGGCATGAGTCTTTCCTGTGCCATTGTATTTAAGCCAGGCAACCGTCTTTGGGAAATGAAATCTGTTTTTCTGCAATGAACGGACCGTCCTAGAATGCTCCGGACCAGCAGCAGGCAGTTCCTGTGGGTCCAGGGGAAGCTCTGTGTGTTCCCTCCTCCTTTCCCTCCTGCTTCCAGTCTAGAGAGGCCTTCAGGGGTGCGCCAGCCTCATCCTCCTGTGCTCCAGCGGGTGCAGCGAGGGCTGAAAGGAGAAGGGCTCTGCAGCAAGGGCAGGCTTCTGTCACCCAGCGAGCGGCTGGATGTGGGAGGCCAAAGCTGGCTCCTGCTTCCCCGTTGTGAGAGTTCCTTTCTTTTAAGAGCTCTGAGCCCCAGGGGCTCTGCTGGAGTAGGGCAATGTCTAGCCTGATTGCCCTGGCCCCAGGGCATGGAACGGAGACAGGGAAGGCTGCTCCAGGTGCCCCACCGAGGCCTTGGGGGAGAATGCTGTAGCTCCCTCTCACGCAGGCCTGGGAACGTGGACCTGCAACCATGCGCTGCCAGCCCCAGCTTGTGGAAGAAACTGGAAGCAGGAGGGAAAAGAAGAGGGGAACACACAGAGCTCCCCCTGGACCCGCAGGAACTGCCTGCTGCTGGCCCGGAGCTTTCTAGGATGTTCTGTTCATTGCAGAAAAAACAGATTTCATTTCCCTAGAACTTCTTTCTCACTCGCTCTTTTTTTTTCTTTTTTATATATTTTTATTTACAAATCTTCACACACATATAGTCCATACATGGTGTACACTCAATGGCTCACAATACCATCGCATAATTGTGTATTCATCACCATGATCATTTTCAGAACATTGGCATCACTCCAGAAAAAGAAAAAAGAAAAAACTCATACATTCCCTATCCCTCCTTCTTATTGACCACTAGTATTTCCATCTCCCCAAATTTATTTTGTTCTAAGAAATGATCATGATGGTGAATATACAACTATATGATGACATTGTGAGTTACTGATTATGTATCAAGAATGGAATGATCATATGGTAAGAATGTGTTTGTATGTGGTTATGTTTAATAAATAGATTAATAATTGGGGGAAAAGATTAGGATTCCAGATGTTTGAGTCAAGTGTAGGCATAGGGTCGACATCCGTCCCTATCAGCTGTTATCATTCCTGTGCCGGTTTGAAAGGATTATGCACCCTAGAAATGCCACATTTTCCTCCTGACCCAATCTTGTGGGAGTGGCCGTTTCTTTAATCCTGATTCAATAATGTAGGTTGGAAGTTTTAATTAGATTATCTCCATGGAGATGTGATCCCCCCAATTGTGGGCATTAATTTATGATTACATGGAGATGTGACTCCACCGATTCCACGTAGGTCTTGGTTAGCGTATTACTGGAATCCTTTAAAAGGGGAAACATTTTGAAGAGAGCCACCAGAAGCAACAGAGCCATGAGACCATGAGAGGCCACGCAGCCAGAGACCTTTGGAGATGAAGGAAAACGCCCCTGGGGGAACTTCATGAAACAAGAAGCTGGGTGAGAAAGCTAGCAGACATCGCCATGTTCGCCATGTGCCTTTTTTCCAGTTGAGAGAGAAACCCAGAACTTCATCGGCCTTTCTTGAGTGAAAGTGACCTCTTGTTGGTGCTTTAATTTGGATATTTCTAGAGGCTTGCCTGAAGTATACAGTCTTAGAACTGTAAACTACCAACTTATTTAATTCCCCTTTTAAAAGCCATTCCATTTCTGGTATATCACATTCTGGCAGCTAGCAAACTACAACAATTCCCAACCGGAGCGACAGCTATCTTGAAACAGGGACACCGTTTTTCTCCACCCAGGGCTGCCCTGGCTGTGTCAGGGCCTGTGCTTGAGGGCACAGCCCTGGCCTGAGGACCTGGGCCACTGGGTCTCTTCTGGACCTGGGTGGGCCACCAAATCACAAGGGGGGCCCAAGCACACTGCTTCCTTTCAATGGGCCTCAGTTTCCCCAGCAACACCACCAGCCACAAAGGAGGTTGGACCAACTCAGGCTTTTGCCAGCCCTCTTTCTCTCGGCCTGGGGGTCTGTAAGCCCAGCAGTCCCACCCCACCTCAATCTGGCCTCTCTGAACAGTTCCCGGTTTTAAATAGGCTGCCACATGCTAGTTCCTTTAATGAAAGTTTGGGGTGGGGGTAGGGGTGGGGTTGAGTTTGAAAACCACTGCTCTGGTGATTTCCAGGGTTCCTTGTATTGTTAACTCTCTAGGACTGAGATTTGGGGTCGGGCTGTAACTGAGCAGTACAATGCCGCAGTTGTGTCATGTGGGGCGTGTCCTGCTGCCCCGTCACCTCCGTCCACTCGGGCGCCAGAGACTTCCAGGACTGGAAACAAGCCCTGGGAGTCCCTCGGTCTTGCCTCACAGTGGGTCCTCTGTGTGCATCTCCCCAATCCTTGGCCCCCCTCCAGACCCTAGGCCTGGCCTCTGTTTTGTATACAGATGCCCGTGTTGGGGCATTGGAAACCTGCAGGCCATTGTGTCTTTCCAACAACAAGGCGCTTTCTGTCTTAAAGGCGAAGGTGCACACTCTTGGGATTGGAAGGCAAGTAGAGGAGACGAGAAGGATTTGGAGGAGGTGTGTGAGCACAAGCCGACCTCTTTACTCCTGTGTCCCTCTCCCTGTATGCCCTCCCCCTCCACTCCCATACGTAGCCCGAGGCCAGGTACATCACACCATGGGCTCAGAACTACTGCTGGATTAAAGAAAGGGAAGGAAGGAAGGGAGAATACTAATGCAAGACCCCCTAAAGATCAGCCCATCTTTAAAAAGCAAAAATAGAAAACATTTTCCTTTGAAATCAGTTCAAACCTGCAGGAAGTTGCAAAAAATAATAATGCACAAACAGCATGTAGAATTCCAACATACCACCCCCCCACCCAGATACCCATATTTACCAACTTTTTTTTTTCTAAAATGGCAACTTCTAGCTTTTTGCCACATTTATCATACCATTCTATCTATCTAAGATCAACCCATTTTTTATCCTTTACTTTTTTTGAGTTTGTGTCCTAAGAGGCAGAATTGAATCATGGTTTACTGCCCCGGCTCGAGCCAGACCACCTGGGTTCGAATCCTAATTTGTGCAAGTCAAGGAACCTCTCTGGGCTTTGCTTTCCTCCCTCATAAAGTAGAGAGGAGGGTGACAACTAGACAGGGTTTTGTGAGTGCTGGTCCCTCAGGTCTCAGAGCAGAGCCTGGCTCAGAGGGGATGCCATTAGTGAACAAATTCCTCTGTTCCTTCATTTTTAATTCTTTCTTTTTCTAAAATGGCAATCTGCCACCCACTCACAGCCAAGCAGTTTGATGGGGCCAAGTGACCATGTTCTGCTGTGGAAGCAACGGGTGCCACTTCCAGGCTGGTCTCTAAAAATCCTCCTCTACCACCCTCCAGGTTCTCCTTCTTCCTTTCTTCCAGCTGGAGCAGAGGGCCCAGTAGTGACTCTGAGGCCCTGAACCATGGCCAGATCACTAGATGAAATGAGCCTGGGTTCCTGGAGGACCACATGCAGCCAGCCCTGGCAGCCCACATTGGCCTGAGACACAAAGGCAAAATGAACCATTTTTGCGTCCAGCCTCTGAGGTTCGGAGGTTGTTAATGCTCTAATATGTCCCTAATGTGTGGATAATTTAGTTCTCAGGATTTTGGTAATTTTTTCCCAATAATTATGATCATAGTTGCATTGTTTTATATTCTTGGGAGTCTTCTATTTGATGTTATTTTCTTTTGAACATTTTGAAGATGGCTCAGTTGTCTGGTCTCCAGACCCCATTCTTCAAACTCTTAACAGTCACTAGTGACAAAATAATACTCCAAGCATGTATATCTGACACACACACACACACCCTTTTTTTGTATGCCACATGCCTGGGGTCACATTTCGTTCTTTTTCTGTGTGAGTCCCATTATTGCAGCACCATTTGTTGAATTTTTATTTGCTTATTTGTTTGTTTTTGGGGAAGTGCATGGACTGGGAATCGAACCTGGGTCTCCCGCATGGCGTGACCCCTTTCTTAAAAGTCAGATAACCTCAGAAAACAGAGACCACTCCCATCAGGGGCATGGAGGAGCAGCAAGCTTCCAAATGGACACTTTGGCCAAAACTTAGAGGTCTGAGATTCAGGACGAAGCCAAGGAGATGTTGACAGAGCCCCTTGCCAAGGCTGGAATGTTCCAGGTGGAAGTATAGGGCTTGCCTGCTCTCTCTCGGCTATGATGTTGCTGGGAGTCACACACACCCTGATGAAAAGTGCAAAATGCTCCCTGGAAGTCATTTCTGTAGGCCAATCCTGTGGGCACTGGTTTGCCAGAGAGCCATCAAAGGGCTTTCCAAGAGAGACGGCCCCCAAACGAAAGGGTTCCAGACAGCCCAACTAAAACACTCTTCTAATGCACGCACGGAAAGCCATCTTTTCACTTAGAACACTTATGGATTTATTGACCCTCACAGTACTTGTCTGAAGTAGGTATTGCTATTTCCCATCTTCCATGAAAAGGAACTTCGTATGTAGGAGATTAAATAGCAAACAGCCTGTGGGGGTCAAAGCCAGGCTCCTCTCCTAAGGCTGGTTTGAGCTCCTGTTCTTAAACTTGACCATTTTTCTCCCTAAAAGTAAATGAATGAATGAATGAATGAATGGATGGATGGATGGATGGAAGGAACAAATGAAGTAAGCCACAAGGAGCGAAACAATGAGATGATTTCATCAGTGCATCAGCAGTAAAGGGCCGAGGAGGGCAGAAAAAGCTGCAGCCTCTGCAGCCCAGAGGTCAATGGGGGAGGTGGGTGCTGAGGCTGGACCTGGGCGTCAGAAGACCCTGGGACCCGGAAGAAGGCTGCTGGGGACCCAGGGACAGCCACAGATCCCGAAAGTCAGCAGCAAGGGCCATTGCAGTTGGAGGGCAGATCACCATTCAAGGACCTCTGAAGGGCCCAGGACTTGGGACCCTTGGCTTAGCCTGGGCTCAAGCTGAAGACCTGCCAAGTTTGCCCCTGGCTGTATTGCCAGTCTCTACCTTCATTGTCCCAGGAAGGCAAGGAGGATATAGGGACTTCGGTGCAGCGTCAAGAATGAGGAGGTGCCCTTAACTCGTCCCTCCCCCCACACTCCAAAGTCAAAGGCACAGTTGGGACATGGCTAAGGTGGGCGGGGATGAAGAAATGGTGTAGGGGGGGGGAGGTTGACATCCCACAACGTACCCAGCCCATCTTGCATTCTCTTCCCCAGCTCAGGGCAGCCCCCCACTCAGGATGTCCCCCCATCCCACTCCAAGACCCCCACTGCCCACGGCACCATGGCATGTTCTTCCCAGTACCAGCTGTGGCCCTTGAGTAAGTTTTCAACCTACCTCTCTGACCCTTGGTCTTCTCATCGGCTGTATGGGGACTGTAACACCTGCCTCAGTAGGCAATCATGAGCATTCGCTGGGATATCAAAGTCTACAGGCACATGGTAGAAACCTGGTCGGGGGTCGCTCCCAGGCCCTCTCTCACTGCCCCACCACTGGGACCCATTCCAAATCCCAACTCCCTCCTCTCCCAGCCAGTCTCGCCTGCCCTCTGATCCCTACTGGAATGGCTCTAGTCTCTGAGCTCTGAACCAGTAGGCCAGCCTGAAACCCTGTTAAGGTACACGGCTCGCTCCCTGACCTGCACAGGCACTCCCTCTTTGGGGCCTTCGAGCCCCACCCCTCACTCTCCCATCACTCATTGCTCCCCTTTACTCATTCAGCAAACACTCCCAGGAGGTTGCTCCCTGCCGGCCTTGGGCCGGGTCCAGAGCTGCTGCGATCAAGCAACCAGACTCTGTTCTCGAGGGGATCCACCCAGGGGGAGAGGCCAACAGACACATGGACAATTACAGCTCAGGCACAGAAGCCCGTGGGAGCCCAAGGAGGTGCCCAGGGTGGGAAAGCAGGCACTGGTCAGCTATGGGAATCTGCTGAGGTCAGGAAGAGCTGGGATCACCTCCGAGGCTGTCTTCCCCGGAGGAGGTATCTAGCCCAACCCTGTGGAGGGAAGGAGAGAAGGAAGGGAGGGAAGGAAAGGGGGAAGGAGGGAAGACGGGTGGGCAGGGCGGCAGGCTGGCTTTCCCTCATGCCCCTCTCCCCTCCCAAGATGCCCAGGGAGGCCTCTTTGGAGACCAGGCCCTTCCCCACTCCTTGCCAGCTCCCCTGGGCTATCAGTTATTCCAGTAGCTGCTGCTGCTTCCTAAGCCCTCTCCAGATAACCCCTTTCTCTTGTAATTGAGTTTAAATATTGATCTTCCCAGTCAAAGCAGGTTAATATTCAACACAGCTAAGCTCTGGAAGCCTCCCAGCCACCAGGCCCTCTTCCTGGGGTGAAGCTATGGGCTGTGGGAGGGCTGGGAGCAACCGAGGGGGGTACAAGCCTTCCCTGCAAGGGATGGTCATGGGGGTCTTGGGCTGGGGGGGGTGGCATCTAGTTCTGACTTTTCCCCTGGAGAGCTGGCTCAACCTGGAAGGCCAGAGGGACCCTCTCCAAGCACAGCCCTAGGTGCCTGAGTCCCAGCACCTGCCCTTCCCAGTGACAGAACAGACAAGGGCAGAGGACAGAAGGATGGGTGTTTGGGTGGGGATGGTAGGGAGCTGGGGGTTTGGAAGGTGTACACAGGCCTGGGAAGAAAGCAGAGAAAGCCAGTTCCACTCCAGGTGGCAGCCTAGCCAGAACTGGCCCTGACACCACTGCTCCTCTGGGCACTCTGCTTCGCATCTTTTAGTGTCCCCCAGGCTGC
Source organism: Tamandua tetradactyla (assembly GCF_023851605.1). Classification (NCBI taxonomy): domain Eukaryota; kingdom Metazoa; phylum Chordata; class Mammalia; order Pilosa; family Myrmecophagidae; genus Tamandua; species Tamandua tetradactyla. Next base: position 92,203,109 of record NC_135329.1, on the reverse strand, counting down.
AGTGACCCTCACCCCACCTGCCATAAGCCTTACAGGAGGATTTCCTCCCTCCTATAGGCCTGGCCCTCAACTGATTTCCTCAGGCTCGTGGGGGTTTGGTCCTCGTGAGTCATATTCATGACACACTCACAGTGGAATCTGGAGCCCGTGGGCCAGACCTCCCCAGATCACACCCTGCAGAGGAAGGGCTGGGAGCTGGTGACTTTCTCTGGTCCTCCCACTCCTCAGCTGACCCTACCACCCGGCAACCCCTCCTCCACCCCACCCCACCCACCAGGCACATGCCTGGGTCTGCATCTTGGGTGGCTCGTTTCCTCTCTTCAGTGCTTCAAGAGGGAAGGCAGTATTCTTCCAGGTCAGGGGTTCTCGGGGTGGGGTGGGGGGGTGGCCCAGGGGCAGCGGCCTCCCTGGAAAATTGTTAGGAAAACAAATTCTCAGGCCCCCACCCCCACCCATTGAATCAGAGGCTCTAAGGGAGGGGGACACAAGACCCCGTCCTAAAAGTTCTCTGGGTGATTTTGATGCACTGATCCTGACGAACGCTTTCATCTGAGAACCTGCTGTCAGGCGTGGTTCTCAGCAGGGGCTACAAAACTTGCCACTACCCAGGGCCTGCCTCCAACCCTGGACCTGCAAATCATGGCCAAAAGCCTCTTACTCTCTGGCTTGCCCTGTGCCAGGGCTGGTCCAGATGCTTTAAATAAATTAACTTCATTGAACCCGTATAGTCATCCAATGAGGCAGGCATGCTTGTTACTCCTATTTTATGAATGAGGAAAACAAAGCCCAGAAGAGTTTAATTAACCTTGCTGAAGGTCACAGAGCAGGAAGCAGAACTTGGGCCCAAGCAGTTTTGCTCCAGAATTTGCACCGTTACCCACCAGAGGTCCTTGTAGAAATACAAATTCGCAGGCCCCGGCTGAGACTTGCTGAGTCAGAAACTTGGGGTGGGTGGGGCTGGGGCAGCTACTTGTTGGACAAGCCCTCCTGGGGCTTCTGACCCATATTCTTATTAAATTTCTCCTGAAATCGTCAGGCTCCCAACGTGATGGGCTGAGGGAGCAGTCCCCAAAGGTGCAGGGTGGCCTGCCCAGGGAGGTATGAGCACAGCTCCTTCCTCCACCTGTTTGTGTCTGGGTCCTCCATGGGGCAGGGGCCCCGCAGGCAGGTAGGTGGGTGGCCAACAGCCAAGCCAGAAGGAAAAGGGAAAGTTTCCCCCGCCCTGTCCCTCTAGGGAACTGAGACTTTCCCTGAGCTTTTGATCCCATTCCATCATATCCCTTCTCAGCTCCAGCTGTTCCCAGGGCTCAGCCAACGACATGGGGTGGGAGGGGGCACACAAAGCCACCTTGGCTGCTAGGGACCAGCAACTCTAAAGAAGAAAATAAGAGTGGGCCATGGTGTCTCAGCAGGCAGAGTTCTCGCCTGCCATGCCAGAGACCCGGGTTCGATTCCCGGTGCCTGCCCATGTAAAAATAAATAAACAAAATAGCAAATCTCAGAGTGCAGTATAGTTTCACAAGACTCCTGAACATCTATGGGTGTGCACTGAGTAATAATGAAAAATCTTTGTTCTTTGTAACCAAGGCTCATAGTAAAAAAAATTTGGAGCCTCCCTATGTTGGCTTTCCTGATCACACCTACTCTGGCCTCCCGTTGGTCTTGTCACTCTCGTCTGGCTATGATCAGCCATTCCTTGGGTCCTGGAGGGCACCAAGCTGTCCCCATCCCAGAGGCCCACATGTCAGCAGGCACCTCTTTCTGTGCCCAGCCTGTGCTCACAGCCTCAGCGCATGCTCTCATCTCATCCTCCCAACCTTGCATGGCAGGTGGTATTCCTCCCTTACAGAGGAGAGCACTGAGGGTCAGGGAGGTCTCCCAGCTTGCTCAAAATCAGAGGAATTTAGGATTCTAGCCCCAGTCACTCAGGCCTGTGTCCAGGCCCACACCCTCTGCTTCTCTCCCAGAAAAACCCAGGCTCCTCCTCACAGTTGAGGGGAGAGGGGAGCACTCTATCCACATGAATGGGCTTGGAAATACCGTGAGAAACGAATCTGAGAGAGTGGGGACAGGGGTGTACAGTGTGCAGAGATCAGGGGACCTGCAGCTCTGGGCATAGCGGGCAGACCAATGTGCTTGGAACTGGAGGCTGGGGGCAGACGAGTTCGGAAAGGGTAAGACGGGATAAAATGGTTTCTGAGCAGAAGCAGGGGTGAGTGGGAGAGGGAGAGTGCAAGCGCTCAGGAAGGCCAGTGGCTGATTGGAGGGGGCCCTGAGCCCCTGGAAGGGACCCCACAGCCACCACCGGCCATTGCTGGCCCACCCGCTTGTGGGGCTTCAGAGGCCCAAGCTTGGACTCGGAGGCTTCTTACGAATGAGTTTTATTTGCACTCCATCCCAAGCTCCCAGATACAGATTTCTCTCTGCACAGCAGTTAAGTAACAAGCGCCAAATAAGCTTTATTTTAGGTACAAAAACAAGGCAGGGTGACAGCACCGGTCTAGGCCCCCCTTCCCCACGACCTTCGTCACCCCCACACTGGCCTGAGGCCATACCACTGAGACAGAGGCTCCCACCACCCAGTCCAAGGAAGGGTGGGGCGGTTACATTACAGGAAGGCCACCACTTTAAATCCACATTACCAGGCAAGGGGAGGAGAGCACACAGAGCAATCCTCTTCTTTTCTGTCTTAAACAGCAAAGCCCATCAAAGCTGCCCCCTCCGCAGGGTGCCGGAGCCTGGCCAGGAGGTCTCCCAGGATGACAGCAAGGGCAGTGGGGTGGTCACCACACATCTGGGATGAGAGAGTGCGGCCTGTCTGTGGGCTCCAGCACTGAGCTCCGGGATGCTCAAACCGCTGGGATTAATTTCTCAGTCCTGCTTTCCTCCCTGGGACGGCTTGGGCCATGAACAAGCTCTTGGTGCCCAGATGGACACCCAGGCGAGGTCAGGGCACCTGCCACGATTTCCATCAGTTATCCTCGGTGCAGGTTGGACAGCAGTGTCCAGCAGTCTGCACGTGGAGGGAAGAGAAAAGGAGCCCAGAGGCTGGCCAAACCACAGGGAGGGGGGTTGTCCAGCTGGAAATGCTGCAAGCATGAGAGATTGGCTCTGTGCAAGGCCAGCACAGGGGCTCTCCCAAGCGCTCCACCCTCTCCTTGTAGGAGGGCCTGGTTGACTCCCCTGGAAGAGCAAAGCAGTGGGAAGGATTTGTGGGGCCCTGGGGAGGTCAAGAACCCCACCGCCCTTAAAGAAGCAAGGGCAGGCAGCACCCTTCCTGGGGCAGGAATGCTCTAGGGACCTAAGTCAGAAAGCCAGTGCCTGCAGCAGGGAGAAAGGGGGGGGGGGGCTCTGTGAACCCCAGTACAAACCCTGTCCCCACATCCACTCCTGGGGAGCTGGCCCAAGGAACTAAGGCCCAAGGCCCACCAGGTCCCCAGGAACAGGGGAAGGGAGAAGCAAAGGACTGTTAGCAGCCCCCTTCTGAAAAAGCAAGCTGGCACCCCAGAACTTTTCAAGGCAACTCACAGCCCCACAGGAAGTGAGAGACAAGACAGGAAATTCAAAGACCGCTCTTATGAACACTTCGCCTACTTCAGAGTTCAAAACAAAAACACTTTTTCTATTATTTAAAAAAGTTCTTATTGCCTGGAGCATTCTTTAAAATAATCCAACAGGGGATGGAGTCTAGGTCAGTGGTGGGCAAACCTTTTCTGGGCTCAGAAGACCAAGGGACAAAACGCAATTAGGCAGGTATGAGAGAAAACAAATGTGCACATTTTTATTGATGAAATTAAATATATAACAATTGACTACAATTTCTTATAATACAGGTCTACTAAGGAGAAGAATGGAACTTTTTTTTTTTTCAGGAGGATACAGAACATTTCACTTAATTGAGCTCAAAGATTCGTTCCCTATCATCAAAGCCATTGTAAAAACAGTAGTGAGCTGGATGCAGCCCGCTGGCCAGTTTGCCAACCCCCCACCCCCACCCCATGAGAGAAGGTATAAGTCACTAATTGTGGAAGCTGGGTGACGGGAACGCGAGGTTATGATGTTTTCTTTGTGAAGGTTTGAAAACTTGCCACAACAAAAGGCTCCCCTCTCCCCAGCTGGCATCATGCAGCTCACCCCAGGGGTCACTCCGCCTCCTTGGAGGGGGACAGAAGAGACCAGGCACCCCTCCCTGCCCTCCTCCCAAAGCAGAGCTGTTTCTTGGGGTGGTCTCCTCTAGAGGGCCCAACCAGAAGGCAGGTCCAGCCTGACCCCATTGCCAAAAGGTTAGCTCTTACCCATCAGAGGAGAAAAGGAGGTTAAACCCTGGCCTTTGGGCACCCAGGGGGAGCCTCTGCTTTGCCTGGAGGGGGGTTCCCCACATCCCCACCCTTGGTGGTTCCCGGGAAAGAAGCCCACACCGGCCTGCCCAGCAGCCCACCTGCCTACAGACCCCACCCAAGGCTTCACTGCAACCTCCTCCCCTCCAGGTCAGGCACCCGGTCAGAAGGGACCTCTAATGCTTGCAGAGAGCAGAGCTTCTGTTTGGGGTGATGAAGTTTGGATGATGGTGATGAGAGCACAGCGTCATGACAGTAATTCATACCACTGGACTGTACACTTGAAAGTGGTTAAAATGGGAAATTGCATGTTGCATGTTACTATAATAAAAATGAAAAGAAAAAAAAAAAAACGGTGGGAGGGTCCATCTCCTGAGGCAGTGGCTTCACCAAAGGCAGCAGCTGGTCTGGGCTCAGGTGACAGCACCTGCCTAAGGGCTCCTTGGGACGTGCTCAGGCCAAATCCCAGAGCTAGGAACCAGGATCTGTATGCACACATGCATGTGCTCACACATACAGGGATGTGTGCACGGAGCAAATGCCCGGGGGCTGCCCTGGAAGGTGCTCATGGAGTCCGCTCAGCTCTGGGCGGTGGTTCTCCAAGTCAGGACCCTATGACTCACTCTGGGCCACCTGACGCGAACGCAGTAGCCGAGGAGGAAAGGAGGCGGCATGACATACAGCAAAAAGAATGCGAGCCCACAACCTTTCCACCAGACCGTGTCCGTGGGTGGAAATGAGAACATCCCACCGCCCATTGGATTCAAGGACTCCAGCGGCCACCCAGCCCACTTTCTATAGGGAGCACGAGACCAGGAGAGGGACAGGTTTGGGAGCTTGGGATCCTGGTTCTCGACCCCCCTGTCCTTTCCACCTCATCCGGCACCTCGGCCAGGGCCCGCATTTGTCCCAGCCCCCACTTCCTGTGCAAGCCTGGGGGTTTCTCCCTCTGCTCCACTGACAACAACAGAAGAGGCTTTTCCATTTTCCCCTCAACTTCTATTTGGGGTGAATCAACTTGTTAATGACTTTCAGAGCTTAAGTGCCTCAGGCCACCCTCAGAAGGCAGGCTGGACTTAGAAACTTGTGACACCAGCCGCCCCTGTGCCATGCACCGCCCTCTCTAGCTAACAGAGCTTCCTCAGGACCGAAGGCCACCAGGCCAGGCGTCACTAAGGCGCCAGTGATCTTTGCTTAAGACCCCAAACTAAAACTTCAAACTCCCTGCCTGTCCCCCCAGAAAATCTCCTCATTCCACCACTCAAAAACCTTGGTCTTTTTATTATACAGGTGCAACGTGGACAGCAGGCAAAGGTCTGTCACAGCCTTGCAGACAGATAATGCCCAGCAAAGAAATAGGAATGTCTAAGAGTAAAGGTTGCCGGCGTGGCTCAAGACAGCAGCCTAAGCACATGTGCACCCCTCCCGTCCCTCTGGGCCTCGCTTTGGAAAGCTGTTGCCACCAAGAAGCCACAGTCTAGAATATGTACAGTGGGGAAACGGCTCAGGGCGGGACTGACCTTGGCAGGTCCAGGCTCTCGAACTCAGAGCTCACAGTTAAGACACTGGGCAGGCGTGGGAAGAGATACAGGTTTTCAGCACTTTAATAAAATGAAAAATAAAACCTGCAGTTGGGACTTTTGTGACTCCTATGGAGAGGGCAAGCTGTGATTTGGGCAAGGGAGGGGGCATGTGTGAAACAATTTTGGTGCCAAATTAACAAGCAGACTATTTTGGGGCATTCGTCATTTGCTGCTTCTTTGTAACTGCACCGGGAAGCAAATGTAAATGGGAGAGTTCATCCTGCAAGATTCAACCACAGCCATCAGGAGAAGGTAAGGAGAGCAGACTGCAGTGGGCAGTGTCAGAGATGGACCAACAGCAGCAATGGTGCCGGACCTTTATTAGAATCCTCTTCAGGACTGAGAAGTGATCGTGCTAGATCACTACATTGTTTAGAATTAGGAAGTTGGCCTGGGGTGTGGCATCCCTCAGGTGTGGCAAATACAGATTCCATCTCGAAAGGTGGGAAATCAGACGAGTCAAGTTCCTAGTCCTGTTTCAGCCACTAATAGGCTGTAGGATCCTGGGCAAGTTATTCCTCTTCTCTGGGGTGAGTTTCCTCATTATTCAATAAAGGAGAGCACTGGTCCTGCCCTCCCCGAGGACAAGAACGTGGGGCTGGGACATGTACTGAGAAAGCCGGTGGGAGGGGGAGCTGGCCCAGGACCAGTCAGATGGGTGACGGGGGAGCCAGCTTTAAGGATGGTGGAGCCCAACAGGACTGAGTAAGAAAAAGCGAGTTTCCCAGTGACAGCACCATGTTTCAGGCTCGGTAAAAATAAGGAGCCTTTAAATAAGGTGCCAAGACAATTCCATGGGGAAAGCATGGCCTTCTCAACAAATAGTGCGGGGACATCTGAATATCCGCACGCATAAGAGTGATGAAGGAACCTAGTTCTTACAGATACAAAAGTTAAGCAGATCAAAGACCTAAATGGAGGAGCTAAAACTCTGAGAGGAAAACACAGGAGCAAATCTCCTTGACTTCGGATTAGGGAACAGTGCCTTAAAATGACATCAAAAGCATAAGCCACCAAAATAAAAATGGACTTCACCAAAATTTTTTTTTAATTGTGCTCAAAAGGACACTACCAAGAAAGTGAAGACAACCCACAGAATTGGAAAATATATTTGCAAGTCATATATCTGATGAGTGTCTTGTATCTAAAATATATAGGAATGCTTACAACTCAATAATAAAAAGACAAATAACCTAATAAAAAAGGTACAAAGGATGTAAATAGACTTCTCTCCAAAGATACACAACTGGCTGATGAGCATGAGAAAAGATGCTCAATGTCCTTAGGGAATGCAAATCAAAACCAGGATGAGCTACCACTTGATACGCACTAAGATGGCTAGGACCAAAAAGACAGTAAGTGTTGAGGATGTGGAGATATTGGAATCCTCATACACTGCTGATGGGAATGTAAGATGGTGCAGCCACTTGGGGAAAAAATGAAACAGAGTTATCATATGACCCAGCAACTCTACTCCTAGGGCCATTCCCAAGAGAAACGAAAACATAAATACACGCAGAAACTTGTTCCAGTTGTTCACTGCAGCATAGTTCATGATAGCCAAAGGTGGGGAAAAAACCCAAGTACCCACCAACTAATGAACGGTTAAACAAAATGTGGTTTCTCTATACAATGGCTTATTATTCAGAAATAAAAACAAATGAAGAATTGATGCATATGACAGCATGGATGAGCCTTAAAAACATTATGCTAAGTGAAAGAAGCCAACCACAAAAGTACCAATTACCATGTATACCATGTATAAACACACATATCATATGTCTGTTTATATGAAATAGAACAAGCAAATCTGTAGACAGAAAGTATATTCATGGTTGTCTAGGATCACGGTGATTGGGATGGGGTGGGATTGGGAAGGTAGTTGATTGCTAAAGGCTACAGGGTTTCTTTTGGGGGTGGTAAAAATGTTCTAAATTCGACAGTGATGCTGATTGCACAATTTCTGTGACTATACTAAAAACCACAGAACTGTACACTGTACATGGGTGAATTGCATAATAAGTGATTTTATCTCAATAAAGTTGCCACCTTCCTACCCCCCACACAAGAATAAGATGCAGGAGCCTCTCCCTATTCTGTAGTAACCCCACACCTGTTGACTCAATATAATTTTCAACTAAGTCCCCTTTCACTCTGAGAAGCATCCTGGCTGGTATGATCCATTTCTGTGATTATCCTACCACAGTATGATGTCATTCAGGTGGCTTTGCCGATCTGGGTCTCAGTTTCCCCATCTGTAAAACAAGGATTACCCAGTTCTGACCATCTTTGAGGCAAGCATTCTATTTCTCCACAGCTCTACTTTAGAAACGCTGTAAAAAACTGCTCAGTGACCCCTGGGTCACCATGCATTGGAAGATGACCCTAAATTTGCAGAGCTGAAGCCCTGCGCCAGTACAGATCTTTGGATCCTGGGACCAGGGACAAGACTAAGACTAACTCCTGCAATTGACATGCTTACTGGGAGTCAAATTGCCCTATAGCTGGGCCATGGCAAAGGTTATCCAAGCACCCCAAGGCAGGCAAAAATACCCTAAATGCACTTCCTCCAAATAAAAACGAATAAATGTTTCAGTGAAGGCACCTGCAGAAAACACAATGTCTCCAGGGAACTTGGTAGATTTAGCAGTAGTAGGACCAAGGTCTTCCCTAAATGGGGGTTTATGAGTCCACTGCAAGAGAAGCTTATGTAAAGAAGGTCAAGGTCATCTGATGAGGCAATGGAAGGCTCCTTTCTGATTCTTCCTTATCCACAACTGTTTAGAAAGTATCATTACACCAGAGTAGCTCAAGAGGAAGCATTTCATTCTCATCCTCCTTCTGCTCATGAGAACGTGCCCGAAAATGATCGTTCTCTGCCTGGAGAACTAGCATCTGTGTGGCAGGTCATACATGGACATTGCATGATGCACCATATCAATGCAAAAATATAAGCCCACATCTGGTCTTTGCAGGAGCAGGTCCTTAGAAATGAGGTAAAGAAGAAAGAGGCAGAGGCACAGAAATAATTCCCACTCCCATCAATCCACTGAAGAAGAGGGAAGACACGATACTCACTGGGGTCCCTGAGAAGGGGAACATATGAAGACAGGAGCTTGGTGAAAATCGCCACTGACCATTTTGCACCTGGCCAATGAGGCCAATTATCAGAGAGAAGGTGAAGGTTTGGGGTGAGAAGAAAGAGCGGTCGGAAAGAACCTATACAAGTGGCACCAAGATACCCAGTGAACTAGCCACCCCAATGAAGGGGACAAGAGGTTCCAGAAAAGGCAGTCTCCGATTTGCCTCTTTAGGACATCAGGATTGGGAAACAGAAGAAGGAACTGTTCAAAAGCTGTGCCGGGAGGGAGAGAGGAGCCACTGACTTTCTGCACACCAGAGGCTGTGCTGTGTTGCTGTGTGTCCACGGGGTGCAGCTGGGTATGGTTTGTGTCTGTCAGGGACACAGCAAGGTCCCTCCTAGCTTCAGCTGGCCAGGCAAGGTCATGCGTGAAAAGGGTGCAACTTCTACATCCAGGGGGTCCTGAGGGCTGGGAGTTGGAGGCAGCTGCCTACTTCTGCTCAGAGTCCACATTTCAGGATGACGTGGTAGCCGTCATTGCTCTCGGCTGCAAGAGAGAAAACGTGGGGCATTTTATAGAAAGGAGCATGGCTGCTGCGGCAGGAGGGAGCACAGATGGTATGATATTAGAGCACCAGTAGAAATCCTGCTGCAAATACTGGCAGGTAAACAAGGCTGCAAGGGACAAAGCATACTGACAAAAGCAGAGACTTCCACCCACACTTTAGCATCTGCCCTATTTAGTCTTTTTGTTTTTTTTTGTTTTTTTTTGTTCCACAATGGACCTTTCCAGCATAGCCCCAGCCCAAGAGCTAAAAGGACCTGTGTCATAGTATAGAGACTTTGGACAAATTGGTTCTCAGGGATGTAATGGCCTCTGCAGGCACTTGTTGGCTGGATCCACAAAACGAGAAGCCAGATGTTCTGGTTCAGAGTCTATGACCCAGTCAGGGGCTTTGATTCTGAGGTACCCCTACACCCCACCTAGAGGAAGGTCACAGCTGGTCTTTCCTTTCTCCGCCTTCTATGAGTAAACATGCTCCTGGCACCTAAGCTTCCTTTCAGAGAGCACAAGCATGCTGTCGTCCCTCTCGGAGACAGACATTAGGCGTCCCTGCACCCTGCCCTGCAGTTCCCAATCTTCTGACCCCAGGCTCAGCTGCTTGGATCTTGGAGATCCCCATTTTAGAAAAACTCAAACCTGGCAGGATGTGAGTCCACTGGAGAACACACTGTCTCGCTCAGGATTTCGTTTTTGGGTGTGACTTAGGGGCCAATTTCACTAAGTTCTACCACTTTTAGGGCTGGGTTTCCCAGGAAGCTGAATTTTCTTTTTCCTCAGAACACATTCCTCTCCAGGGGCCCCACCATGTAGGCAGGCCCCCATCACCCACTGGGGTCTTCCCTCATTCCTTTACCCTGAGGGACACAGCCAGGTCCAATGAAACGAAAATGAAAAGAAAAGAAAAAAAAAAAAAAAAGAGAGGAGGCAAGACTTTACCTTTTAATGTGCTGAGGATAAAACAAGATTCATCTTGGAAATTCTGCACCATCTGAAAGGTGAAGAGAGTAATTGTCAGATTATCTCACATTCCCCGAGCAATGAAGTTGTACTGTGAAACATGGAGCGCATGGCCTTTCCAAGCTTTTGTAAGATGCAGGAACGTGCTCTCACCTAAAGAGTCACTGAAAAAGGCATGTACGTAAATGTACAATACCACGGTGAGTCTGCGTAACAAAAAACCAAGCAGAGAATGAAAGAAGCCTGGAAGGGAATCAAGATGCTAATATTGAGGGTTCCGGGTCAAGATGGTGGCTTAACAACATGTGCGTTTTAGTTCATCCTCCAGAACAACTGCTAAATAACCAGAAACAGTACAGAACAGCTCCTGGGGCCACGTCAGTGACCAGACACACAGCATACCCCAGTCTGGACCAGCCGGACCGGCTGCGAGCACCCCCCAAAACCGTGAGTTCCCAAAGCTGCGGCGGCCAGCGCTCCTCCCCAACAGGCCACCTCCCAGAGGGGAAAGGAAAGGACTTTACCAGCAGCAGGGACTGGGCACAATCAAACGCCAATTGTGGAACTAATTAACAAATTCTGACTACTAAAAATAGGCCCCCAGCTTAGGTGAACCTGATCAAAGCAGAGGTTGCTCATTTTTTCCCCCGGGGCCAAGGGGGCAGGACTGACAGAAAAGGGGGGAAAAAAAGAGAAGGAAACAGAGGTTTTTGCGGCTGTGTATCTACAAAGGCTTGACTGCCTCTGGATACAGCGGCAGGACTTTTCAGGCTGCAACTGCCCCAGGCATAGGCAGAAGTGAGCTCTTTTGGGGGCTTATCTGGAGCCTGTGCCTTCCTCAGGGGAGGGGTGAAGGCCCACCCAGGTGGAATCCCTCCCTCAAGGAATTCAGACACCAGGGCTTGGGAATTTGAAGCCATTAAAACCAGCCTACAACCCTCTGTCTCCACCACGCCCCCAGCAGGGAGAGTCTGCCAAAGTTAAAGGTACTGCATCATCTTAATCCTGGTGGGACCTGCAGTCAGACAAGCACCACATACTGGGCAGAATAAGAAAAACAGAGTCCAGAGACTTCACAGAAAAGTCTTTCAGCCTGCTGGGTCTCATGCTCAGGGAAAACCGATGCAGGTGACTCTTTCCTCCTGATAGGAGGCCAGTTTGGTCTGGGAAAATCTGGCTGGGGTATATAATATCTAAGCAGACCCTCCTAAGTGAGTGTGGGGGAAAGGTACCACACAAGCAGGGCAAGAAACAAGAAAACAAGAACTGAAAAATTCTCCCCTGTTAAACAAAACTTAAGCTAAAGGTTCAGATAAAGCTGAACAGAATGTCAAAGAACAGATAACAGATAGACAACAAATTCATCCAGCAAGAAAACCCTAGATAAAAGAAGTGAAAGCAATCTCCAGAATAAACTAATTAAGGTAATTAAATGCCTAGACACCAGCAAAAAATAACAAATCACACTAAGGAAATTGAAGATATGGCCCAGTCAAAGGAACAAACCAACAATTCGAATGACATACAGGAGCTGAAACAACTAATTCAGAATATATGAACAGACATGGAAAACCTCATCAAAAACCAAATCAATGAATTGAGGGAGGATATAAAAAAGGCAAGGAAGGAACAAAAAGAAGAAACTGAAAGTCTGAAAAAACAAATCACAGAACTTCTGGGAATGAAAGACACAGTAGAAGAGATGAAAAAAACAATGGAAACCTACAATGGTAGATTTCGAGAGGCAGAACATAGGATTAATGAACCGGAGGACAGAACATCTGAAATCCAACAAGAAACAGAAACTATAGGAAAAAAAATGGAAAAATATGAGCAGGGACTCAGGGAATTGAAAGACAATATGAAGCACATGAATATACGTGTTGTGGGTGTCCCAGAAGGAGAAGAGAAGGGAAAAGGAGGAGAAAAACTAATGGAGGAAATCATCACTGAAAATTTCCCAACTCTTATGAAAGACTTAAAATTACAGATCCAAGAAGTGCAGCGTACCCCAAAGAGAACAGATCCAAATAGACATACTCCAAGACATTTAATAATCAGAATGTCCAAGGTCAAAGAGAAAGAGAGGATCTTGAAAGCAGCAAGAGAAAAGCAATCCATCACATACAAGGGAAATCCAATAAGACTATGCGCAGATCTCTCAGCAGAAACCATGGAGGCGAGAAGACAGTGGGATAATATATTTCAATTATTAAAAGAGAAAAACTGCCAACCAAGAATTCTATATCCAGCAAAATTGTCCCTCAAAAATGAGGGAGAAATTAAAACATTTTCAGACAAAAAATCACTGAGAGAATTTGTGACCAAGAGACCAGCTCTGCAAGAAATACTAAAGGGAACACTAGAGACAGATACGAAGACAGAAGAGAGAGATGTGGAGAAGAGTATAGAAAGGAAGACTATGAGCAAAGGTAAAAGGAAGGAAAATTAGATATGACATATAAAATCCAGAAGGCAAAATAGTAGAAGAAAGTACTACCCATACAGTAATAACACTGAATGTTAATGGATTAAACTCTCCAATCAAAAGACATAGTCTGGCAGAATGGTTTAAAAAACAGGACCCATGTATATGCTGTCTCTACTCAAAGGTCGCGAGGCCAAGGACACAAATGGACATTTACATGTTTATAGCAGCATTATTAACAATTACCAAGTGATGGAAACAGCCAAAATGTCCATCAACAGATAGTTGACTAAACAAACCGTGACATTTACATAAGATGGAATATTATGCAGCTGTAAGACAGAATAAAGTTATGAAGTATGTAACAACATGAATGGACCTTAAGGACATTATGCTGAGTGTGATTAGCCAGAAACAAAAGGACAAATACTGTATGGTCTCACTGACATGAACTGACATGAGTGAATAAACTTAGAATATTTCCTTGGTAACAGAGACCATCAGGAGATAGAAATAGGGTGAGATATTGGGTGATTGGAGCTGAAGGAATACAGATTGTGCAACAGGACTGAATATAAAATCTCAGATATGGACAGCACAATACTACCTAACAGTAATGTAATTATGTTAAAACACTGAATGAACCTGCATGTGAGAATGATAGAGGGAGGAGGACTGGGGACATAAATGAAATCAGAAAGAAAGATAGATGGTAAAGATCGAGATGGTATAATCTAGGAATGCCTAGAGTGTATAATAATAGTGAAATGTACAATGTACAAATTTAAGAAATGTTTTTGCCTGAGGAAGAACAAAGGAATGTCATTATTGCAGGGTGTTGAAAATAGATGATAATTAATACTTTAAAATGTCACCTTATGTGTGAGACTAAAGCAAAAAATGTTTATTTGTTACAAAATTTAGATTTTGACTAGAGCATTTCCTAATATAACTCATGTAGATAGTTTGACTGAATGTCATAAGTACTTGGAATCTCAGGTAGCACATGAGATTTTGTTGGTTTGTCCAGAGTGATGCCCCGATGAATCCCAGAGTGATTTGATCAGTGACTGGAAAAGTATTTGCAAGCCCCCTTCGGGGAATGGTGAGAGTGGGGAGAAATTCAACTTCCCCAAGTTGAATTCTTGATATTCTCACAAGCAGTGTGGACAACCAAAGCTATAGGCTGAGCCCCCAGGCTTGGGGTTTGTTCACATGAAACTTAACCCCACAAAGGATAGGTCAAGTCTACTTAAAATTTAGGGCTATGAGTCACCCCCAGGAGAGCCTCTTTTGTTGCTCAGATGTGGCCTCTCTCTCCAGCCAACACAACGAGCAGTCTCACCACCCTCCCCCCTCTGCTTGGGACATGACTCCCAGGGGTGTGGACCTTCCTGGCAACGTGGGACGGGGATCCTGGAATGAGCTGAGACTCAGCTTCAAGGGACTGAGAAAAACCCCAGAATGAGCTGAGAATTAACATCAGGGGATTGAGAGAACCTTCTCGACCAAAGGGGGAAGAGTGAAATGAGACCAAGTGTCAATGGCTGAGAGATTCCAAACAGAGTTGAGAGGTTATCCTGGAGGTTATTCTTATGCATTAAGTAGATATCACCTTGTTGTTCAAGATGTAGTGGAGAGGCTGGAGGGAACTGCCTGAAAATGTAGAGCTGTGTTCCAGTAGCCATGTTTCTTGATGATGATTGAACAATGATATAGCTTTCACAATGAGACTCTGCGAATGTGAAAACCTTGAGTCTGATGCTCCTTTTAGCTACTATATCAGCAGAAGAGTAGAACATATGGAATAAAAATAAATAATAGGGGGAACAAATGTTAAAATAAATTTAGTTTGAAATGCTAGTGGTAAATGAAAGCGAGGGGTAAGGGGTATGGTATGTATAATCTTGTTTCTCTCTGTTATCGTTTTATTTCTTTTTCTGTTGTCTTTTTATTTCTTTTTCTAAATTGATGCAAATGTTCTAAGAAATGATGAATATGCAACTATGTGATGATATTAAGAATTACCGATTGTATATGTAGAATGGAATGATCTCTTAATGTTTTGTTTGTTAATTTTTTTAATTAATAAAAAAAGTTAAAAAAAAAGATGCTAATATTGAATATGGACAATGGGTGGTGGTGGGGTGTTGTTTGTTTTTATTTTTGCTTTTTCCTCTTTACTGCATCCTCAAATGGATACAATGGACCCATTACAGGAATATGGGCATGTATTGCAGCAACAGATAAAATACTAAAATGCAAAAAACAAACAAACAAACAAACAAAAGATACCCACAAAACACCTTGATAATTAGTTGGATCTGCATATCAAATTCTAAGAAGACAAAATATAAATAGTCTGTGCCTCTTCCTGGGTCTAGAAAGGTGGCAGATACCTAACAATTACTCCTGAGCCACCTCTCCGGAGTCCCAGTTTAGCAATGCAGCAATCCCGGACACATCAGCTTTGTGTCTTCCTGTCTCCGTGCCCCTATCTGTAAAATAGGGGACTGTTTCTATTACAAAAATAAAACTGCCAAGAGTTTTCAATCAGACGATACCAAAGCTGATGAGGACAGAGAGCAAGGGCTGCTGGCATCCACAACTGGCGGCAGTGTGAATCTGTTCACCCACCTTGGAGAACTGTTTCCGTGATCTAATGATAAGGCATAGGACACACATTCCTCCTACGAGGCACAGACCAGAGAAACTCCTGCACGTACGCGCACAAAAACATGCTGCAGAATGCAAAGAAAGCACCATATGCAACAGTCTAACATCTGAGCTGGAAACCACCTCAGTGGCCGGCAGCAGAAGAGAACTGGGATAAATTGCGATCTAATCACACCAGGCTGTTCAGCAGGGACAATAACCTCCAGCTGCAAGAATCTCAAAAGCATAACGTAAAAGAAAGTCACAGAAGAATGCATTCTATTATCCCATTTATATAAAGTTTTAAGATAGGCAAACAGAAAGAACATATTGTGTAAGGGTATAAATACATATATGCATGCAAGTTAAGATGAAAGAACAAACATGGAATGATGAACAAAAGTTCAGGCTAGCAGGTTACTTGGAGGCAGATTGGGTAGCATATGATTTAGCGCACAAACACACTTCTAAAGGACTAGATAACATCCTATTCCTTAACCTCAGTGCGGGTATATGGGTATTTAAAAATTCTTCAAAATGTACAATTGAATTTTATATACTCTTCTGCATATGCATGCTATAGTTCACAATATAAGGATATTAGAAATATACACACAGGCATGCAACATGTCAACAAAACCGCTATCCAAACTTAAAAATGCAACCCCGATTTTATTGCCTCGCTGGTGTATTGCCTCAAATCTCACAAACACCCCCACACCGCGGCCACCACCTCCTCCCCCACCCCAGCTGGTCCCCGGCCCTCCCTGCAGGACCCAGTGATGCGTGAAGTACATTTACTATGTACCGCTGGCCTGCTGGAGCCCAGCCACTGGGGCCGGGCTTAATCAGTAACTCCCTTGTTTAATGAAGTGCCCTTGCACCCCCCGGAGCCGGTGCTGCGCCTGGCCAGCCTGCCTCCAGGCCATTAAGAACCAAAGGTTTCCAATTGATTCAGGGCTAAGAGGCAAGGAGACTTTGGGAAATAAGAAGCACCTGCTTACGACCAGGTGGCATTTGAGCTCCGTTCTCTGCTGCACTTGCTTAACTGCCTACTCTTCAGGGTATGGGACAAGCCAGGGAAGTGTCTCCTTCAGACACCGTGAAATTGCAGGGGCTCCCCACATTCTAGGATTTTATCTTCATAAAAAGAAGCAAAGCAGCGAGTGGCAAGCCTTCCTTCCATGCCACTTCAACAGCTGCAGCTCAGGACGTTTTATATGTCCTGAATATTCCTGAATATTCTAAAATTAGCTCAGGGCAGGAATCTGGGGCTTCATTTTCCTGACTGTAAAATGGGAACAAAAAAAGAAATAGCTACATTCCATTTGAACACAATGGCCTGGAAAGAATTCCCTATTCGGTAACAAAAATAGCAAGTTGCCGACTGAACTTCAGGGTTTGTTTTAAAAACCCAGGCCTGCACATACCCACGCACGCGCAAACACACACACACGCACACACACACACACAAATATATGCCAAACCTAACACAAGCTCTGCTAGGGAAAGAGAGTGGTGAAAGGATGGGCCTCCACATTTGCCTTCTGCTGTTCTATATTGCTTGATGCTTTATACCAAGTTATGAATTAGTTTTTAATATAAAAGGGGAAAAAAGCTACTGTGGCAAGGTCCAAGACAGAGATGAAATGCCTGTGAAACAAGGGACATCAACGGGCTGTGACATTGTAATGGCAGGTGGCAAGAAGGCAGTTACTAATGATGAAGATTTAGGGAATATTTTATATTCCCTATAATAAATAGCAGACCTTAATAAATAGCCTTACATCACTCAAGCCCTACATTAATGCTGGAGAAGATTTGCCTACCACATGCTCCCAGAATAACAGGTGCCTAGTGTGGGCACTGCCAATTACAAAGCCATCGGTGACCCAGTGTCTCCTGGGACCTGACTCCTCGTTCTTGTTTTATCTACAACCCACATCTCTACCTGGGGGTATAACTGTCCCCATTTCCCAATAGGGAAACTAAGGCTCAGAGAGGGTAAGTAAATTTGCTCAAGGTCACTCAGCTACCAGAAGGCAGTAAAGGGTGGGGACACCAGTCCAATTCCCAAGCCCACACTTTTCTCTCCTTCTCCTAGCCACTATACTTGTACCCAGTTTTCTCTGTAATCCTCCATCTTCACGAAGGCTTTCGCAATCCCTGGTGACTTCCTCGGTGTCTGCGAGGGGCTAAGCTGGGGGCTCAGATGCCCGTCCCCCCTGCTCCCATCAGCACAGCTCTGCTTTGAGGGGCTTCACTTCAGCAGGCTGGCTGTTCTGGAGGCTCAGAGGCCCTGCAGCTACACTTCCGGGGTCCCACCACAGCACCACCACTTCCCAGCTGTGCAACCCGGGATAATCACTCAGCCTCGTCTGCCTCAGTTTCCCATCTGTGGCGTGGGTTAGGAGGTTGTCACAGGAAGCACTCAATACATGCTGGCACTTGTTACTGTGATTATTAGGAGGTTTGACAGCACGCGAGGAATGTCAAAACTTTCCGCAAACCTAATGCTCACCCCGCACTGCATCTGAACATAGCAGGGCACCTCTGTGCCTGCACAGGTCTGGGTGAGGAGGGACAGACCCAGGAGGCCAAGGTAGCGTCACCATTCAGCAGAGAAGCCTCTGCTCTCGTTGCCACCAGCCACCAGCCACGCCCTCCTTCACCATCCAACACCCCATCCATCCGCCTCTCCCTGAAGACTGATCTGGGCACTCTCCTGCCCTGGGGGAGCACCCTCCTCCTGGCTTCCGCAGCCCTCACCCTGAGCTCCCTGGGGGCAGGGATGGAGCTCAGGCTCCTGCACGGTACCCAGCCAGGGTGGGGTAGAACAGCTGCTCAACTCAACTGCTTTTTGGAGCCAGGGACCAGGGAGCGTGCAGACAAAACTCATCTGCCGGCTTTGGGCTGGAGTAGACTGTGAACCCCACAGGCTGATGTTCTGCTGGGGGTGTGGGGCAGTCGTCCCCTCCCCGCAGCCCCCAGCCCCACAGCAGCACCCTCACCTCGTTGCTCACCACCACGTGGATGCCCGTGGGCCCCTGCCGGTAGACACGGTGGATGTGCTGGGGAGAGATGCTGTACAGATTGGCAATCTTCTCGATCAGCTCCAAGGCAGTCAGCTCTTCCAGAAAGATGGCGTGGTACACTGAAGGAGGGAGGAAAAATCCTTGCTAAAGAACAACGTCATGTTTTTAAATCCACGGAGCCCGCCTCCATCCGCAGCCCCTCTCCTCCTGTCTCCCCTCTCTCCTCACACCCACCAATGGATAACTCACGGGTTCAAGGGAACGCGGCTGTGATGGGGGCCTGTCTAGAAGCCACACAGCTAGAAGATGCCGGCAGGGTGGGGGGAGGGTGGCTCCTATTCCTGTTACCACCCCTCTTGGGACTTGTGGTAGGTTGACGCTGTATGCACCCCAGAAAAGCATGCTCTAAAACTTAATCCATTCCCGTGCGTGTGAACCCATTGTAAGTAGGACCTTGATGTGGTGACTTCAGTTAAGTTGTGGCCCCCCCTTAACTGGGTCTTAATCCTCTAACTGGGGTCCTTCATTCAGACCAAGAGAGAGAAAGGCACAGGAAGCGAGAAGCTGAAGGTCAGCAGAACCCGGAAGAGAAGGGAGAGGCCAGGAGAGGCCACCGTGTGCCCTGCCTGCCATGTGACAGAGGAGCCCAGGGCCAAGGACTGCCGGCAGCCAGCCTGAGCACCCGCGCTCGGGAACAAGGTGTCATCTTGATGACGCCCTGATTTAGACTTTCTTTTAGCCTCAAAACCATGAGCTAATAATAAGTTCCCATTGTTTAAAGCCAACCCATGGCAACCCATTGCATGGTATTTGCTGGAGCAGATAAAGGAAAATAAAACAGGGCTCTTAGGTAAATTGTAGAGATTGCTGGACCCACCCAGGCCCAGTGACGCCCACTTAGGGGTGGAGGCTGGAGTGAGAACGGCTGGCAAAAATTTCTCTTTATAACACATTGCTGGTGACTCTGATGTGCAGCCAGACTTGCAACCCACCATGGCACAGAGGGAGAAGGAAGTGCCACACCCCCAGAACACTTCCACCATATAAGGGGACAACAGATGGCTTCAGTTAGCTAAGAGTAACCCCAAAAGATACATGTTCCCTAACCACAGAATAAAGCATGTCATTTAAAGATCACAGCAACTCTCTTCCTCATCCCTTCCCACAACTTTAACCCCAAGGGAGAAGGGCAAGGCTGGGAGCGTGTCCTGCTGTCAACAGGTTGAAAAGACACTGGCAACTCTGTCGCTAGAAATGCCCCCTTAGCCAGGTCCCAGCCAGGGTGCAGGGAGGAGCCCACTCCTCGGGTGACCAGGGGTGGGTGACTCAACTTTGAGGGGGTTTCAAGGTCCTCAAAAGCACAACAGCCAGATTACACAGAGGCTTCCAGACATTTCCTCGACTAAGGAACCCTTGGTTCAAAAGTATCTGATCAGGGGGTGCAAGAGTAGTTCAGTTCTTGAAGTCTCACCTGCCTTGGGAGGCTCAGGCTCAATTCCCAGCCCATGCACTTCCTCCCATCCCCCCCCCCCAAAATATTCAACAAATGGTGCTGCAATATCAGGATAATCACATGGAAAAAGAATGAAATGTGACCCCCCACCATACAGCATTAAAAATAATAATAATAAAATATCTGATCAGAGGCCCAATATTCTAAAGAAACAAACACAGAGGCTCTCTTAGGAGGAGGAGGGGGCGGTAGAAGTCCCAGATTCCAGGCACGGAACAGACTGGGTTCTCCAGGATTGCCAGCGCCCTGGCCCACTGCTAGATTTCTGTGCAGAGAATGTTCAGCCTAACGCTCCTTCCAGTCCTACTGCCAGGGAAGAGTCCCAGAACTCTTAAGATTCCTTTTTATAGAAGTGACCTAAATTGGTATTGTAAAATGAAATTGTTCGGCAAAAAATAATTTTTTTTAGTTATGTTTTCTTGTGGTGGCAAGATATAACACAACAACAACAACAACAAAAAAAAACACGGAATAAAGCATAATGTTTAAGAATGTTAAAAAAAAGATTCCTTTTTATAACAGAACTCTAACTGCACTTTTTTTTTTCGTTTCCCACTTTTCAGAGCCAGTTCCACTTTTTTTCTGATTTTTACTCCCAAAACAAACTGGGTGGCCAGCAAAAAGAATCAGGAGGAGGAGCTCTGGCTGGGCTGCGTGGGACCTTTTGTCACAGGCCCTTCTTGCACTTGAATGAACCCAGAAGTGCTCGGAGTTTGCAGAGAGTCAGTCACTTCTCACCAGGTGCTGCTCACAGGACCATCTGGGAAAGCAAGAGGCCCCAGCAGGCACAAGCCTGGGTCTGAATTCTAGGAAGCAAGACTCTCCTGCCTGTGAGGAGAGCCCCAGGGGCAGGGCTGCCATGGGTTAATGCATGCATTGTGTGTACGGAGTGGGCTCAAACATGCATGGACAGCCACGAGACTCGGGCTGTAAAGGACAAGTGGGGACATGGACATCCATGAGGAACATACGGGGGCCAGCTGGGGGCTCGAGAGCCAGCTGCTGAGGTCCAAGTGTTTGGGTCCTGGCTCTGCCATTCGTAGCTGTGCCTCAGTTTCCCCCACTGTTAAGCAAAAGGAGCAACACGGTCCGAGGGGGACCATGGGAGGCAAGTGGGTGAATTCATGGCAAGCCCTTAGAGGAGGGACTTGTACTCAAGAAGTGTCAGCCATTCTTAGGAATCTGTTGGGACTCCCAGTTACTCTCTTGTCTGTCTGTGTCTGTCTCTCTGCAGGTGATATGCAGCGCACTCAGCGACTCAGGCATTAAGACGGGCAGCTCAGACTCGCAGCACTCACGGCACTCAGATGCAACCAGCTGCATACACGTCATCTCACTGAAGCCTCACGACCCCAGGAGGTAGGTGTGCTTATCTTTATTTTACAAGTATGGAAGCTGAAGCAGAGACCCGGGTCCCCTGCCCGCCTTGATAATAGTGGCAAGGCCAGCCCTGTATTCAGGGATGGCCAGCCCCAAATGCTTTTGTCCCTTTCCCTCACCAAACTGCCTCGAAACGGACAAAAGCTGAAGTGCTCCAAAACCCAGCCCAAGCTGGGCTCCTTGGCCACCAAACCAAATGGGAAAGCTCGTCCAGCCAAAGGAAACCAGAGGGACTGCCCAGGTGAGATCCAGGCCGGTCCAGAGTATCACTTGCCCCCAGCCTTCTGTATGCTGAGCGAGGGAGAAGCAGCCCTGGGGCCACATGGACCCACTCCCAGTGCCACCCTGAGCAGGCAGGTGGCTCGGAGGGCACACGTCCCCTCTCTGGGTCTCCATCTCACCCGCTGTGAAGTAAGGAAGCCGGTCCAGACATCCCAGGAGATGCCTTCCCCCTTAAATATTTCAACTCAATGGTGAGGTTTAATAAAAGTACATCATGCATGACACTGGATGAGGCCAGTTGGGGAAAACACTCCCAGCAAAGGGGCTTGAGCTGCTGCGGTGACTCCCCAGTTTCCATGCTGCTCCCCTAACCGGCCCTGCAGGGAGGGGCTCCCCAACAACCCACCACACAGACTGCTGTCCCCGCCGCTGTCCCGCTTCTGCTGCAGCGGCGCTCGGCTCTGCTCCAGCTCCTGGCAGACGTAGATGGTCATCTTGGGCCTCACGTTCCTGCCAGGAGGACAGAGAGATGCACAGGTGGACACGGGCCCAGCCTCTGCGGGAGACGGCAGTGGGAAAGACTCAGACGGAAGAGGGTAAGCCTCAGGGTGTCTCTTGGGGGCAGGAGGGACGCACACGGAGCCCCATCCTAGTGGGTTTGCCTGGAGGCAGGGGGATGGGCGAGACGATCCCTCCCAGCTCCTGCCACCTGCGAACAGGGATCTCAAGGTGACATTCCCAGGTGACCTCACGAGCGTACACGTACTCAGGTTTACCCAGTGCTGCACCCTGGACTCGGAATTCTGCATACATCACCCCTTCCTTCTGCACAGAACCCACAAGGAAGAGAGGCCCGCCCCCCTCACTTTACAGATGGGGAAACTGAGGGTCATGGTGGGGCTACCCAGGTGCACAGCTAGTAAAAGACAGATCATGGATTCGAAGCCGGGCTTTCTCTAAGGCTTGGCTGTCCACACTTGGCTACTTTTAAAAATTTAAATTAATTAAAATCACACAAAATCCAACGCTCCTTTGCTAGCTGCATTAGCCTCAGGTCTAGTGCTCCCCAGCAGGGGTGCCCAGTGGCAGTCAGGGTGGAAAGGACACAGAAGGTTCCCACCGTCCCAGGGCAGCGTCCACACGGACAAGCCTTCCACAATGCTGAGTAGCCTACATCAGCCTGTAGCTCCCCCCAGGAAGGAGAAAGCTCAGTGCCAAAGACCCCAAGAAGCATGAGCGCACCTGGGTGAAAGAATGGCTGAGGGGCTGAGATTGAGAGGGCAAGGCTCCCACAGGGAGAAGGGGGAAGAGGCCTCAGGCTCTGCTGCCACCAGCTGACTCTCCCTTGGCACCTCTTCGTCCCTGATTCTGCCTGGGCCCCACTCAGCAGAGCTCCCGGTGCCCCCCACTGCAGGAAGCACAGCCTGAGAAGCCTGGCCCCTCCAGTCCAGCCCACCAAGAATGTCTGACTATCTCCAGCGCAAGGGACTGAACTGGGGTTTCCTGTCTCTGGGGACCAGGCAACTGCCTCCAGCTGGCTTGCCTGGGAAACTGACACCCACCTGCCTTTGATGGCATTGAAGAGCCGGATCCCATCTGCGGGTCCACAGATCTGAACCAGATCATCTCGGGACATCTTCAGCAAGTCGGCGCCTAGATAGGAGAATGGGGGCAAACAGTTCCAAACCCAAGTCCCAGGAGACCCTGCACCGGGGCTGGGGCTAAAGGGAAGACAGAGAAATGAGGACCAGCCTCAGCCTTAGCAGGCATCGGACATCTACAGAGAGAAACGGCAGAAGAGATAAATGATGTCAGAAGATCACAGATGGTTTACAAAAACCAATCGGTGCACACAGCCTGTGTCACCTCTTCCTCTGGACTTTCCTTGACACCTAACATAGATGCACATCTCTGCACACGCATGGTCTGAGGTCGCCCGCACACCAGCACACAGACTGCGTGGCAGAACATGACGGCAGCATTCCAGGGGCCCTCATCCAGCCACCTGCACACCCACCCCCCACCCCCAAGGGCTGCCATTACCCTGCCTTCTTACAGCACAGCTTTGTTTTTTTTTTTTTACATGGGCAGGCACTGGGAATCAAACCCGGGTCCTTGGGGTTGGCAGGCAAGCATTCTTACCTGCTGAGCCACCGTGGCCCGCCCAGCACAGCTTTGTTTTTGAAACACAGATGGAAGCGGACAGTAAGCAGGTGTCTGTGGCTGACCTGCCTCCTTCCAGCTTTGCATTATACGCAGTTACAGTCATTCACTCTTATTTTTTTGTTTCAATTTTTTTTATGTTTCACATTTATTACAATTTTACTTTGGAAAAGATAGCAAATACAGGTCTTATGATTTAAATATATGGGGTCATACATAAGCCAACAGCGTGTCGATGGTTGATTTTACTAAAAGGAGCTCAATATGCAATTAAACACTGATTTCTAACAATATATGCTGGTCTCGAGTGAATAAACACCTATCAGTGGTTCACTTCCAATTAAAGAATCCCCATCACTGATCTCTGACCTGGACACTCTTGTCATCTAATATCATTCGTTGACTATACCGCGGGTATGAATCCCTTCCCTGCTGATGGGCATGGAGGGGGCAATCATGAAAAAGGCCCTGAGCACGTAGTTGATATACACCCCTGGGCAGTAAAAACGTGTGCAAGCCTGCGGCCCTAAACCCGGGAGTGAGCGGCACTCGTGAGGTACACAAGCTGGGCTGCGGCAGACACCGTACCAACGCACAGTCCCGCCAGCAGCAGCAGAGGTCGGGGCCCAGCGCAAAGCAAGACTGGAAGGTGGCAGCAGCAAGGGGACCAGAATTGTGGCTGAAGAAGAGAACAGAGGCACAGCTGAGCGGTTTCTCAGTCCTTGTCCAGAGCCATGAGGCTATGCAGGTACACGGTCTCTCGCTCGGTCTCTAGATTATTCCGCCCACATGGACTCTCTACGGCATAAGAATGAAATAGGTCTTCTGCTTAAAACCTGCCAAAGGCTACGTGGCCTGGAGCCACGCTTTCCATCCTTTTTCTCACATTCCAGGAAAGATACAGTTTTAGGCACAATTCTGGATGCATACGGCTTCCTTCTCCTTGGGGGTGAAGGTCAAAGACTCTCCAAGGCTCTACAAGGGCCCCCGGTCACCCCTACCTCTGGCCTCACGCCACCCCAACCACACGGGATGCTTTCCTCCAGGACACCCCAGACGGGTGCCCACCTTGCAGCCTCTGCTTGGACAGCTCTTCCCCAAATGCCCGCCTGGCACGCCCCTCACCCTGCTCCAGCCTTGCTCTGTGACACCGTCTCAGGAGTCCTCTCTGCAGAGGGCACCTGTCCTCCTCCCCCTGCCCCCTCCAGCCCCGACCCCCCCCCAGTCAGGACCCTCCTCTGGGCTTCCTCCCATCACAGGTGAAATGAATGGCCCAGCCCCCACCTCTGTGCTGACCCGGTGTCGCAAGTTCCCCCGAGGCCAGGGCTGCGGCCCCTCTCTTTCATCACACCCTCCGGCTGAGCTGAGAGCGAGTGGGCGCTGCCTTTCATCCCCCACCACCCACGTTCGGAAAATCGGCTCCTCTGGACTGGGTCAAATCTGAAGGTAGGGCGCTTACTTCCTGTCGCTCTTGAACGCCTCTCCCAAAAGGCAAGGCCCACTGTCCAGTGTCCGCCTTTGACCCCAGAGCCCCGGGCTCAGGCCTTCTGCCTGACGGACGATCAGCAGAGGCTTTGCAACCTTCCCTGAGAAGGAAGCACCAGCTTTCCCTCCCGGGCCGTGGCCTCCCCCTCTGCCTCCCGGCTGGGGGCTTCGCAGACAGTGTGACGGGCAGCAGTTTGGTGGGACAAGTGTGAGGAGACCCCCTAAGTCCGCACTGCCCTACTTGGCTCAAGGGGCCGCTCCCGGGCAGACCAGAGCCACCCCGACGTGAGGCGGATCCCGGAGAAGTCTCCGCTCTTCCCGACGGCCCCCTCGACGGGGAAACTTCCAGGAGCGGGATTTCGTCTCTCCGGCCCTTGGCCTGGGGTCAGCACTGGTACAAACACACAGCCCGGCAGGGGGGACCGGCCCTGGGGGTGACCCCGTTGTGCTCAGAACCGACGCGGAGAAGCTCACCCGAAAAGCTAGCGAAGAGCCTGCAGAAGGGTGAGAACCGGTTGCGGTGGAGCCACTGCTGGGCATCCTGGATGGAGGTGGACGGGAGCAGGTGCTGCGGGCAGAGGGGAGAGGCCGTGAAGGGCCGCCCCGAGGTCCACGGGGACCATCAGCCAGAGAGCCCCGCCACAAACACTTACGTCACTGCCCAGGGGCAGGGTCTCCACCGGGTGGGTCGGAGAACTGTTGCTGCAAAGGAAAAGAACCCGAGGTGAGGGGAGGGGGCGCTTCCAGGGGTCTGTCTGCTGGATGTCTCACCTAAGCCTGCGGCCTTCGCCTCCCCAT
This sequence comes from Tamandua tetradactyla, assembly GCF_023851605.1. Taxonomy (NCBI): domain Eukaryota; kingdom Metazoa; phylum Chordata; class Mammalia; order Pilosa; family Myrmecophagidae; genus Tamandua; species Tamandua tetradactyla. The sequence continues at coordinate 92,176,906 of NC_135329.1, read as the reverse complement.
CAGGGCTAGGGCCTGTTGGGCCTTCTAGGAGTCCCTTAGCCATAGAAGCGTCAGCAAGAGCCAGGGGCGTCATCCCTGGAAATCCCTAATGGACCCTTCGATGTGGGCCGGAAGTTCTGATCAGCTACACCGCTCTGGCTGATGATATCGCCTCGAAGCCATATGCAGGGTTCTGGGTCTGTTTGTTCTGCTCAGAATCACCTCCCACTCAGGAGTTTCCACCCCACGCTGCAGCTTCAGGGGGAGGTCAAGCTGAGCAGGGAGCACCCAGGCAGCAGGCAGTCCTGCTCCTCATGGCACCTCAAAGCTCGAAAAGCTGCAACCAAACCAAAGGACCGCAGGCCACACACTTTCCTAAATGGCATCAGGAGCAGGTGAAATCCCATGGGGTTCATCCTGCGATGAATAAGCACCCACAGCTTGGCATCTATTGTGGGCCAATGCTCTCATCGTTTTCCCCACAGGGAGACACAGCAGCCCTCCTTAAGGGCTAACTCGTCAGGCAGTGGGGCTGGTTCCAGGCTACTGCCCCACCAGATGTTACTAGAGGTGTTTCCAAGCAGAAGAAACCAATACAGATGCTAAGTATCTACCAGCCCGCCACCTTGAAATCCAAACAGATGCCAGGCCTCAGAAGGGAAGGAAGATGCAGAGATTAGCCCACAGCCGACATCATTCAGGGGAATGCAAAGGGAGAAAGATGGGGAGTAGGGCACATACCCTTCGCCGAGGCTGAAGCTGTTGGGAGAACCGTTGTAGCTCGGGGACGGGGCGCTGGTCACCTGGTAGGCCACATCAGGCCACGGAGAGCACTGGGGAGAGAGCACAGGCGGCCGTGACCCAGGGCACTGGCCCCAGCGTCGGGGGCAGCAGTGGGGCCCAGCGCTGGCTCTGTGTCAAGTGTGACGTCACTGACCCTCCACACCCAACCCCCACCAGCAAGTGTTCACAACGGTCAAGGATGGGTGTGTGACCTGGGCCACACAGGTGAGACCAAGCATGGGAGGGGAGAGATCTAACATTCAGCAGGTCACGCCCCAGCAAAGAAAGTGTGAAACATGTTCTCTTTGAGCTTCCTGGTGGCCACACCAAAGAGGGAAACATCAGTCATAGGACTCCTGGGCCCTCCCCCCAAACTCAAGGAAAACCCAAAACAAGACCAGTCAGTTCCTCAGAAGCAGGTTTTCCTGCTGTGTAAATGTACCGTATTGAAAGCAATCGACCACAGACAAGCTCCCAACAGAAAACAATCAGTACAATTCATTACTCCATTGCGGCTATTTAAAAAATTGAATCAGGACTCCAACAGGAAGTTCACTGGGCAAGAGAAACTACTTTCACAAAAGTAGCTTTGCGGCAGCACAACTCTAAGTGTGTTTATTACAGGTATGCATCAGGAAGGGAGTAAAGGGAGACAAAGAAACATAAGATGTGATGGCTGCCCTCTAGAAACTTCTTGTACATAAGCCAAAATGAACACACATGGGCGTTTCCCAAAGGAAGCGGAGACAGACAGGTGCACAAAGAATTCATTTCTTTCCTTCCCTGCAGTGACGTCTCCTCGGAGAGGGCCAATTTAAAGAATTCCTGAAGATTTACTATCACCCACCAAACCACACAGCTGGTAAATATTTAACTCGGTTGTGAGCACGGGCTGGAATTTGTTGGTGCTAAATCCTGCAGCCCGAGGAGAGCTGATAAGCCGATAGAAGGGGGAGCTGCCATATGCTGTCACCTCTCATCTGGCCGGGACAAGGTGACCGGGCAGGTGGGGAGTTGGACCAACTTCCCTGGCTGACCTGGACCTAGGGCTCAGAGAGCCATTCCATGAAGGCACCAGGGCCTCTCTGTCAAGGCCTGACCTATGGTCCTGTGACAGGGACCCTATTTGGAATCAGGATCTTTTGAAGATGTGGTTAGCTACGATGAGGCCAAACTGGATTGCAGGGAACCCACACCCACTACCACTGGTGTCCTTATAAGAGGGGGAGAACTGGACACAGACAGATGGACACTGGACAGAATGCCACGGTGCGGCTGAGAAAGCTGTGGAAGCCCAGGGACAGCCGGGAACTCCCAGGAGCCAGAGAGAGGAAAGTAAAGACTCTCAGATTTCAGGGGTCCTCCACTGCGGCAGTAAACGTGGTTTCAAGGCACTCAGTCTGGGGCCCTGCATTGTGGCTGCCCTGGGAGACTGAGGCACTGCCCTCCACTGGGCAATCAGAGTCTGCAGAGACGCTGAGGATCACTGTGGGGAAAGGAGCTTCGCAGGTGGAGGACAGGGCCTCAGAGAGCGTGCTCTGGGCAAAGGCATGGCAAGAAGGACAGGGCTGGGGCAGAGGGAGAAAAACCGGTCTGACTTCCAATTCAGAAAACAGAGGCCTTGTGTCTACTCACTCCTTCGCTGGCCCAGGACACAGAGGCCCTACACTGTGGTCAGGCGTGGGGCAGTGTCACTGCTCCTTCCAACCGTCATCCTCAGAGTCAGATGACATGCAGCCTGCATCTGACCACGCCACAAAATTAGCCTCTACAGAGTCTTGCTGCTGGTATGTTTGTGCATATGGCTTATTATACACACACAAGCATGCATGCACTCTCACACACACTCATGCACACACAGCACTCATTCTTACCCACTTACCTGCATATATACATGTAGACACATGCGCACACATGCCAAGACAAGGATATGCAACACATAACCGCACTCACCCATACGTAGACACACTCACACACATGCACATCCATGTACATAAATGCACATACAATCACACACCTGCATGCTCAACCACATCTACACACTCAGGCAGACACATATATATACACACAAACACATACCCACACTCACATACACTCACAAATTCAAACACATACACACAATGTACATACTTATTCTCACCCACACTTACCTGCACATACATATACAGATGTGCACATATGCGTATATATGACATACACACATGCACACACACCCACACTCACTTGTACATATACACTCACACATGCACACCAATGTACATACACATGCACACACAATCATACCTGTATGAACACACAATGCTCATACCCACACTCCCTCACACACACACACAGGCACATATGTCACATGCAGCTTCTTATCAGCCAGGACCAGGCCACTGTTCTCTCAGCCATCCTGTGCCCATGTCTCACTCCCAGATGCCACATGGTGAGCACTGGGCCTCGGACAGTCATGCAGGACCTTCTGAGAAAGTCAAATTATTCAACGAACCAACACCAACACCTATTAGTTGACTGATTCCAGAACACAGTGAAAATAGTTGCTTTAAAACAGGAGCCCTGTTTTAAAGCATCTCATTAGTACCCCTGGTACGGGGGGAGGGGAAACGTGTCCCACCACTGACTCCAACATCAAATATGCTGATACCCTCTGACCCTGCGATCCTGCTTCTAGAATCGAATCCTACACATATCCTTTGCACACACAGAACGTCACATGCCCACCTTACAGTCTGTGATAGGAGACTGGGAACAGCCACATGCCCAACAGGCCAGCCATACAACAAACACTACACAGCTGCACAGAGAACTTTCTAGAAAGTGCTTTATGAACTGACAGGGAGCAACTCCAAAATAGGCTATTAGATGTCTACAGGCACTGTCGATGCAGAAAAGCAGGTCTTGGGCAGACATGTGTGTGACTCGGACTCTGCATAGAAGGTCTGGAAGGAAATATCAAGAACAAGAGATGCCCAGGGAGAGAGGCTGGGTGAGCTGGGAGAGCAGCAGACGGATATGTCCCATTGAATGCTACCTTGCACTTTTTAAATTCTGAACCAAAATTCAAAAGGCAATCTCTTTTTAAGAAGTGTGCGAATACATTCAGCAGAAATGATATTTCTGAAACACCTCCCCAGACGCACACCAGCCCAGGGCAGAGGGAACACACCGGAATTTAACTGGAGATCTAAAAAAGAGTGACATGACAAGAATCTAACCCGGCAGACCATTGTCCCAGCTCCCCATGGAAGGCCCAGCAGGAGCTCCGCGTCTCACCTCTGTCAGAATGGTGGTCTCGTAGGACGGCTGGTACTTCTCCTTCTCTTGGGCAGTTCTTTTCTCCATCTTCTCCCGGTCAGTCTTCTGCTTCCGGTCAGCTCCCTTTGGCTGCAAGTGCAGAGCACATCCGTCCCCAGCAAGTGAAGGCAGCAGACAGAGCAGTGGCTCCCAAGTTCCCCAGAAGATACCACACACAGCCCAACATCCCCTTTGCCTCCCAGCCTTCAAAGACATGTTTCTGGAACATTCCTCCCCAGCCCAGGTTGCTGACAGCCTCCTGCCCATTCAGCTGCTCATGCGGAAATGTCAGGAGAAAACATTCTACTAACAGCCACCAGCTTATGGACAGGAGCCCCTGGGAGCCACAACAAAGCCGACACAGGATGCATGATGTGGTCCTTGAGTTACCCATGGAGAGTGAAAGGAAATGAGAGAATTAGTGGCCTCTGATTGGGTTCTGGCCACACTTACAGACTGCAGACTCCTGGAGATGTCACAGAGGCCCCCTCATCCTGACTCCCAGACCTTCTGCTGAGCCCCCGGCTCACCCTCCACACACAGAGCACCGTCCCCAGTCCGAAAGGCCACCGTGTACACGGCCCCATCAGGCCACCAATCCCAGCTACCCAACACCCCCCAGGAATTCAAGGGTGACCATCACTCCCTCCTTTACAGATCAGGAAACTGAGGCTCAAGTGAGCCATCCAGGGTGGGAGGAAGGAAAGGCTGGCTGGAAACGAGAATTCCCAGGCGAGTGCCCCAGTGTGCACGGACCAAGGCGGGCCTGCTTCCCACCTCCTGGGGAAGCACGTCCAGACATCAAGACCCAGAAGTGCACAGTTTACTCTACATGGCACAGCACACACGTGGTAGGAAGCTCATGGGGAAAAGGGAGCTCACAAGTGTAGAGGCTTTGTTTTCATGACACCGCACAGCTCAGGGCACCTTCTGAGAGTTTGCTTCTGGTATAGGCTTTCCTTGGGTCATAGCTTTTTGGCCCCCAGCCCAAGGGCATTTAGATAAACAGTCCTCAGGGAGAAGCCCACCCTTATCCACAGCCAGAGATGGGTGTGATGGATGGAACCTCGACCCCAGCAAAGAAACGTTCCGGTACCAACCCCTGGACCTCGAGGGTGGACTTGTTTGTCAATTGGATCTCCTAAGAGCCTATCCTCACCGTGGGATCAACAATGCCATCCTGACCTAAAGCAGGGAAAGAAGTGTAACAAATAAGGTATCAGTGGCTAAGAGAGTTTCAAATAAAGTCGATAGGTTGCTCTGGAGGTCACTCTTAGGGAAGCTTCACTTAGACATTGCTACCTACCATAATTTGCCAAACCCCAACCAAAACTATTCCCACCAAACCAAAGAATACTTAAGGCATTATATAAGATTCTACAAAGGTTCCATGCAGTAGGGTAACTTTTCAGAAACCTACAACCTCCAGATGGGTCCCTGGACCAGATAAGTCCTGAAATGCAGAAGGGCCAGCCTCACCAGAACATCAGATAGTTCCCTTCCCATATTATCAATAGCTCCTTCCAACATGAAAAAATTAGAATGGCCATAGCCCAAATATCTCTAAAGAGTGGGAGAAAGATCAAAGGTGATGGTGGAGTTATACAGAGAAGGTAGGGTTTTAACAAATGAGCATGATTGCTGAATCATTATATTGGTATTTCTTTTGGTCTCCAGTACCTAAGAGTAGCTAGAAATAACCTAAAATTGTGGAATTGTAATCCATGCCAGACTCTGAAATCTTTTCTGCAATTAATTATCGTACTGTGCTTTGAAACTTACTGCTTTCTTGTATATGCTATTTTTCACAAAAAAAGAGAAAAAAAAGTCAATGGTGATGATAAATGCACAGCTATATGATGATATTGTGAACCTCGGATTGTATACTTTGGATATTACATGGTATATGAATTTATTATATATATATACATAAAAAATTAAAAATTACAAAAGGGGAAAAAGAAAAAAAAGATCCTATTTAGAGGAGACCAAATCAAATCAGGATAGGTCTTAATCCAAATGACCGGACACAGCCTGCTAGGAGGAACCAGGAGAGAGAGAAGATAGACATGCAACTGAGGCCGGACCAGGGCCCAGAAGCCCTCAGTGGAGCATGGCCCTTCCTTGAGGGAGGCCCTTCCTTCCTGCCCTGCAGCATCTGCCTGGGCCTGTGGGGACTGGCTTTGCAGAGGGCAGCCCACCCCTCAGAGATGCAGGTACCCCTCCAGGGGGCCCTCGGATACTGCTCCACCAAGCCAGGGGCCTCCCGGTACCTGGGATGCCCAGAGGCAGGGGAAAGACTGAAGCTTGGCAGGACTATCGGTCACTTGTCCATGCCGGATTCAACTGTTTCTATGAGGTGGTTGGATGGATGGGTGGACACACCTCCTCAGGCATCTGGGAAGTCAGTTTTGGGTCAATAGGGGCTCCTACACCCTACCGGAGACCCGGAGGTCTTCCTTGAGTCACTCAAACAAGGCAGCTTCCAGTCCTCTCCCCCAACGGTGCCCAGTGCACAGACGAGGAGCCTGGGGTCAGAGCCGTTCACATACTCTCTTCTCCTGAGCTCTAGACTCAGGTGTTGAGAGAGTTGCTGCTGGGGTAACAGGAAGGACCAGCCACACCCTGAAGGCAGACCCCACCTTGCTTCCCCGTACCCCTGATTGGTGTGGTGTCTGATCCTGAGGCACACACGAGGGAGCAGGACAATTAAAGTGGACATCACAGGGGGAGGAAGCTAACTGCTACCTGAGGGCACGAGGCAGCTGGCAAGGCCATGGAACTGTAATATGAAGAGGAAGAGAAGTGGAGCTGGAGGGACACAGGACAGAAATGGATCCCAGCAGGGTGGCTGAGATGCCTACTGAGGACCAGAACCAAGAGACCCAATGATGGGGGGGGCTGGAGCACTTGCTGCACAGGTGGCGTGGCCAGCAATATAATGACCCCAAAGATGGCAACGTCCTACTCCCCAGAACCTGCAGATACGTCAGGTTACATGGCAAAGGGGAATCAAGGCTGAAAGCAGCTGACTTAGACATAGGAAGGGAATCCTGGATAATTCCACATGGGTCCAGTGTCATCACAAGAGCCCTTAAATGTGAAGAGAAAGGCAGAGGTCAGAGCCATGTGGGCTGAGAAGGGTTTGACCCTGTTGGCTTTGAAAACAGAAGAAGGGTCAAGGAAAGAGGGGGGAGCCTCTAGAAGCTGGAGAAGTAAGGAAACGATTCCCTCCTGGGGCCTCCCGAGGGCACTAGCTCTGCTGACATCTTGATTTTAGCTGGTGAGACCCATTTTGGACTTCTCCAGAACAGTGAGATGCTAAATGCGTATTGCTTTAAACCACTAATTTTGTGGTACTTAGTTACGGCAGCCACAGGACACTAGTGTCAGTGGAGAAGCAGATTCCCCGAGAGGAAGGCAATGGGGGCCAATGACCCAAAGCAATTCTGCAAGCAGCTGCTGGAGACTCCCAGGCACGCTCCTGAGGACACAGGTTTCTGCTGCCACCCCTCCTCTCCCCCGAGACCACGTAGGCCCCTGCATCAGACCACAGCTCCCATCTTCGGGACAGCTCCCATAATCAGTCCAGATTGATAATTAAAGAAACAGGGACCGGCGATTGCAGTGGGCAAGACCAGAGAAGAAAAGAGATACATCTTTGAAAATGTCTCTTTCCCCAACAGGGCACCAACGTAGAGAGAAAAACAGCAGCAGGTACTAAGCACATAGGTAGGTGGCCAGGTCCCCAGCAGGAAGTCTCCTGATTTGATTTTTAAAAGGTATCTAGGTAATTCCCTACTCAATATGTTGAGAACATTCACAGTTTTGACAGTTGATCAAATGGTATTTAAGAAAGTGTTTAATATTTAGAATTTAAGAACTTTGCCATCTGCATTTGTAGATTATTTTCCTGGTTGCCTTAATTTTAAATTGGTTTAAGAAACTTACTGCACAAACACAGGTTTTACACTGATTATTTGGACACTTCAGCCTTACAAGTTGATCTGAGCAGGGACAGCCTGGGATCCCAGTTCCTGACGAATGCTGAGATGTGAGGACACCCAGAAAGGGACAGAAGGCCAGGCGGAACCCCAGAGCTAGAGGGACAGTGAGGCCCAAGCTTCAAAGAGCAGTTACCAGAGTCAATATTTGGTCCTTATCCGACCGTGGGGCAAACATGGCAGGGAACACTGGCGGCGACCACAGTCCCGGGCAGGGCAGGGCGGAGGAGGCCGTCCTACCTTGAACACTTTGACCTGGCAGCTGGCAGAGTGCAGGTGATCCGTGTACTCCCCGTTCTCGTTCTGTTTAAATGTATCAATCTGCACGCGAAATGGCACGCCCTTCTCGCCCCCGTGCTTCCTCGGGGTGAATTCCGTGCTGATGCAGTGCACCTGGAAAAGTGCAGGCGTGGGCAGGGAGGGAGTTGGGCAGGGATGCGGCTCACCAAGGGACAGACCTGCCTCAACCTCCTACTCTCCCTGGACTGTCCATCCACTCCCTGCCCCCTCCCTGCAAAGGCCACACATACCTGACTTCATCCGTTTCCAATCGGGGACCTTGCCTGACCCCATGAGCCCCACCCTCCATCCTCACCCAGAGCCCTTCTCTGGGCCAATAAAAATGCACATGGACCTCAGAACTGGACCGTGGCTTAGCCGTGACCTCTAATAGCCAGCTGTTCAGTTTCCCCCAGCCAGGTTAAAAGCGCAACTCGAAGGCTGGAGCCATTTCTGTTTTTCCATGAAGCATCTGCTACACGGAAGGCACTTGCTGTCCATTTAGTGTAACAGGACTGCAGAGAGCTGGTGTTTGTTGTGTAACTCCAAAGCTGGACATGGGGCTAGTAGCTTTATGTTTATTATCCAATGTACTCTTTTCCCAAGCCATCCTTAAGACAGGTGTGGCCGTAATAGCACCATTTTACAGAGGGGAAAAGCGAGACGTGCAGAAGGGTGAAGGAAAAACCTAGGATCAAGCCCAGGACCTCAAGGCCACGGTCCTGCCCTCGGCTGCCCGGCCCAGCACGAGGCTGGAGGCATGCCAGGTGCTCAGAGCTGGTTTTGAAAATTAAGTACCAGAATTATTATAGAAAGATTTTTGCTTTCAAATTTAAATTTTTAAAAGCTTGTATATTTTATAAGCAAAACCCAAAGAGACATGGCATTCTAAAACATTCCAAGCCCTTTTCCCAACCCTCGTGACCAACCTATCTGTAACTCCAAGCAATGCCCAGTCTTGGCCTTTCTCCTTCAGTTTCCCTCCCCGCCCGCTCACCTGAATGAATGCAGAGGCTCTCTTCGAAGGGTCCCACAAAAATTCAACAGTGTTCAGCTGGGTCGGGCTGGCCCTGGGGTCCAAGATACCAACAGACAGTGGAATATCTGTGCACACACACACACACACACAAAAGTGCAGTTGTCAGCCACTCCCAAATCGACGGGAAAGACCCTCGTTACAGCTTGCTACCCACAATCTGAATTGCCAAAAGCTCCAAAAACTAGGTTTTGCATACTCCTATGACTTGAATTGACATGAAGCTATTGGTGGCCTTTCTCCCATTTAGCGTGAACAGTCCTTTCATTTCACCACAGACACACGATTGCCTGTCGGAGGTATTATGTGACAGCTTGAGTCTATGTACCCTATTAAACATTGTATCTTCTGGATTCCAAAACCCATCTGACCTTTAAGGCTGTGGATAAAGGAATGAGCCTGACAAAATCCATTTCCCATCTCCCGAATGCCACCTTTCCCTTCATCCCTTATCAAAAGCCTATTTAAGGCACGATCCTTTTCTGAGACGCCTGGGCAGCAGGGCTTTGAATTAAACCTCCCCATCTCTTCCAGTGAAAAGAGACAGGGCCCAGGGGTTGGGAGTATCTTCACTTTGCACAGGGCAGGAGTGCACCCCAGTGCCCTGGGGACACACAAGTCCTGGTGGTGTCCAGCAGGAACCCCATGTGGCTTGAGTGCCTCATCCCGGCCAGGCCTGGGGGAGACTCACCGATGTCCAGGATCCGGTCTCCGGGCCGGCTCCACCGCCAGCCCTCCAGCTGCTGGTGCTCCGTGTACTGCAGCCGGCGGTCATGGAAAACCACGCGGATGATGCTCTGGGGAGGGGAGACGGCTGAGTTGGGGGGTAAGGGGCACCTCGGGACCTCAATAGTGCTAACGGCAGTGATGATTATAATAGCACCTACAATCATTTTTCTCTCTAGCATCAGGTGTTTTTCCTGTGCTTTAGCAAAGCCAGGACTTGAGTCTGAGTGGATCCCACCCAGAGCTGTTCCATGAGCCCGAGCCGCACCAGCTCAGCCCCACCGGCCTGGCCTAGTCCCCACTTAGAGCTCCAGGGAACAGGGGCTGCCACCCACTGCTAAGAACCCAGTGGAGCCCACCCCATCCTCCGAACCCTATCCGGATCCTCCCCGCAACTCCCGCCTCCAGCAGCAGACCCAGGTGCTCAGACCCTAAGCCAGCACCCCGGAAGGAGAGCAGTTCCCCGCCAGACTTACCTTGACATATTTGGTGTTCAGATCTTGAAAGTCTCCCAGCTTCCGATTCTCCAGAAGTCGGATTTCATAAGACTGACCTACGGGTGGTGGGGGGGGGGGGTCAACGGCACATTTTTCCATTTCCGAATGTTCTCAAACTTGGGCCTCACCCCGCTAGGGCCCTTCTCTCGTACTCTGCGCCCACCCAGGCCTCCCGGCCCCCAAGGAGCAGAGCAGAGAAGGAAGTCCACAGCCAGATCAGACCATTCTCTGAACTGGACACCCCTGGTTTGACATTCAGCCTAGTCGGGCCTGGGACACCCCAGGAAATTCACCACTGTGACCAAGAGAGCTGAGCACGAGCAAGAGAGAAAAGAGAGCGCTTCCGAAATTTTCAAAGACGTAGAGTGCAACAAAATACAGTGAGCCTAAAATCATGCAGAGCATAATCTGCTATTTCTTTATAAAGCCCCTCCCCCATGTATACTTGGATGGAAACACAGCGACTTAAATCCACGTTAGGAGGTAAAGAACTGACCATACTCTTCTCAAGAACAAGTTTAAAGGAATGAATAAAAGCTTGTTAAACATTGTCTCTAATTGCAGAATGAAAAGCACTTTTCCCAGTTAAAAGAATTTCATGTATTTGAAAGGGTGTGGGGATTCTGTTCAGCAACCCATAATCAGCATGAGCTGGTTAAAGAATATAAATGGAGAAAAGATCCATCCATAGCAGCAGCAAATCTCAAATAAGTATCTACAAAAAGCCTGAAGAAAACTGTACGTAATTTATTGAAAAGTAAAATAAACCTTGAATAAATAAGACATGTTTCTAGATGGGAAATCTGCATATTGAACCATGTCAAATTTTCCCAAATTAAAAATTTTAAACATAATTCTAAAACATATGAGCATACATCACGACTTAAGGGTTGCTTTACACACAAGGGAGAATAAGTTATTTAATCATTGGTACCGATAAATATTATTATTTTAACTTTTTATTTTTAATAAAGACTCACACGAAGCTGCAAAAATTGTGCAAAGGAAAAATAGAGCAAAAAAAGAGAAGTCCCGTGTGCCCACCACCCAGCTTCCCCCAAGGCATCTTACATAATTCTGCAGCATCATAAAAACCAGGTCACTATACACTGGTACAATACAATTAACTGAACTACAGACCTCACTTAGATTTCCTCGTTTTTCCATTCAATCTTTTTTCGTGGTGATGGTGGGGGAGGGGTTGTAAGGAGTGTATGTGAATATAGGAAAGTCTATGAAATCTTATCACATACACTGACAACCTATTTTTTTTAGGTATATATGCTCACTTCACAGCAGATGTCAAAAGTTACCATTGTATTAAAAGGTCACCTTTTTTAAGGTTTTATTTTAACACGAAGCCACTGCTTATCAGACACTCAGCACGGAAGGACTTTGTGAACCTAAAAGCTACTGGGAAAAACAAACCCAGCTATATAGAACTTAAAATCACACACATACATATATGCACACACACACGTGTGTATATAAAACTTAAATGCAAACAACTAAGAATAGCCACAGAGCAAACAGCTAATAGCCTTAATTTAGCCCAAACCAGTTTAATATAGCATAAATTAGAAAAATACCAAGACCCCCAAGGAATAATGGAATGGGCAAAGAATCTGAACTCCAAGCATGCCTTCTGTATGTGCTGAGCAGCCTCCAGCCGCCTGGTGCCCGGGGGATGCTGGAATGCCAAGGGGGAACATGACACTCACCCACATGGCTCCCGCTAGGCCTGGAAGGGATACTCTCTAGAAACAGGCCTCCCCTCCCCTCCAGGAGCTTTTCGGAACCAATCTCACATGGCCAGCTCACACCCAGGGAACACACGGAGCCCCGGGACGCCCAAGGAGACAAACCGGTCACCCTTCTCAATCCCAGGCTCTTGTCCTGCCAGTTTTCCTGGTTCAGAAGACAAGGCTCACAAAAGGTCTTGCTGACTAACTGACCCATCTAAACTACTGAAAAAAAACAAAAAACAGATTTTCTGATGAACCAAGAGCTCCAACATTCCCTCGACAGCAACATAAAATGGAGTCTCCCACACCCTAACTGGTTTTTCCAGTGTCCTCTGCCTTCCCCAGTGAAGAATGTCAACTGCTCTGGCATGAGGCCTGGGGCCCAAGTGGTCATTGCCGAGGGTTTACAGGCCCCTGGAGACCAAGGTGCACTGACCCCAGGCTCTACAGGGCAATCCCAGTCCATGCTGAGCAAGAGGCACCTCCTGTTCCATGCAGAGCACCTGCCAAGTCTGCATACAACCCAAAGGAGCAGCAACCTGGAGACCAGAGTTACAGAGTGGGGCACTAAGGCCCAAGTCACAGCTTTTCCCCGGCCAGGCATCCTGACCCACACATGCCCCCCTACTAAATCTTCCTGTCTCATCCACATCTCTCATGTACACACTTTAGAGCCCCTCTCTAGCCAAACCCAGCTCAGCCTTCTCTCTCAGCATGAACAGCTCTGTGGCCAGATGATCACATCACCTAAGCCCCACTCTCACACTGCACAGTGTCACCCGGGAGGCCGCCACCATCATGGACACACACCAGCTGGGGAGCCATCCACGAGAGCCAAGTTGCCCCATGATGCCTGGGTATGTTGCCCAGGTGTGGGTGGGAGCCACAGAGAGAGGGCTCCGCAGAGACACAGAGCCTATCTGTCCTGCTCACCACTGTACTGGTAGGCACATAGTAGGTGCTCACCAAATGCTGAATACATGTAATGTCACATTCTCTGGAGTGCAGCTCTATGCTATGATGTCAAGCTTACAAGAGTAGGGCACACCTAATAGGCTCAGCCATTTTCTGGGGCACATCAAGGAGTTAAGGAAAAACGCTAATATACAGCAGAACCTGACAACTTCCCTAAGAGAGGAAGGAACTCTGAAGGTGGGATGGCTACTCATGCAGTTGGGGGCGGGGAAGTAGGAGGGGTGAGGAAAGGCTTCAACAAGGAGCTGTCGTTTGAGGTGGACTTGGACGTCTGGAGTTGAGGGGAAGAATGAATGAATCAGAGAGCAACCCCAAGCTAAAGTAAAGGGGCAGAGCAGGACAGAGGAAGGAGAGCCGTGCCTCTAAGGGACAACAGCGGAGCAGCTCTTTCACAAGGAGTTAGCATGTGACAAACCAGCCCCGTATTAACTCCCCTGGATCGCAGAACTGAGTAGTAGTTAGCACCAGGAGCCTCGGAAAGGTTACCTGACTCAGACGAGCTCACACAGCTAGCAGGTGGCGGACGCAGGAACACAGAATACCAATTCTGTTTGCAAAACCTGCCAGGCTCTTCACCATATCTTTCCTGGTGGGTGTCATGAGCTGGGCAGAGGGGATCTGTCGCTGCACATAATTCTCTCCCAATTTCTCCTTTCCGGAAGGGCTTCTGCTTCTATTTTGTACACCAATTAAAGCTTGCCCACAGCCTCTTATAGCACATTTGACACCCCATCTGGAACATCCCCATGCAGAATTAAAATGGTTTTGCTCTCTCTTCAGGATTAACAATGAAAGATGATTCCTAGATGGCCAACTTTACTTGCCAGATGATGACCTTGTCTGCAAAATACTTTCTTTCCCACGTTCTAAACTATGATCCAGAGGAGAAAACGCCATTACAGGAAATGATAGCAAACACTGTTTCCAGCTCCAGAATTGTGAAATATGAAAAATGGAAGAAAAAAAAAAGTTGGTCTTGGAATCAAACAAATAGGGTAGTAAATAACAGGCATTTATGTGTCATCCAATTGTGTGCCGAAACACTGCAAGACCCTGAGCCCATTATTTCATTTAGTCCTCTCTACCATCCCATGAGGAGGACCCCTTTATTGCCCTCATTCTATAGAGAGGTTATATAACTTGTGGAAGATAAGCCCAGATCTGTCTGACTTTCAAAAGGGAACCACGAGTCTCCCCATTTCCTATTTGCTAAACTACTCTGCCTGGCTTCTAGCTGCTGCGATATTCCATTTATTTCTTGATCCTCATCTACACATCCAAACCATCCCCTCCCTTTCAGGCTCAGCTCTGAATGCCTTGTGACCTCGATTCTTTAAACCAAGATGGGCCCTAGATATCTGGTCAATATATCATTGCCCTGCAGTGCAAGGTTTATATTCATTTCCTCATGATAAACATGCCCTGTACCATTTAAAATACTCTGCATGTAATATAAAGTGGTAGTAACTAAGACCGTGTTGTTTGGGCATAGGGACAAATAAACCAATGGACAAGAATAAACAGCCCAGAAACAGACTTTTACATCTCTGGAAACTTGATGTGCAGGTGTGAGCAAAAAGCTGGACTTCCCAGTTATCAATATTGAACAATAAATCCCTACCTCACACCATTTGTAATAAATTAAATCTTTGTAAATGAAAGATCTAAATGAGAAAAACAAAATTTTATTATTTTTAAAGGAAAAATGAGACTACTTCATGGGGTAGGAAAGGATTTCTTAACCTAGAAACAAAGAGCACAAAGTTTAGAGACAAGTTCTAGACTGGGAGAAGATACAGTATAAAACCAACAAAGGATCAATGTAAACATAGGCACATAAAGAAAAAAAAACCCTACATCAATAAGACAGTGACAAGCAGAAGCCAAAAAAGAAATGAGTTAATCATATATGTAGACAGGTCACTGATAAATAGGGTGACCATATAATTTATGGCCCAAACTGAGATGCTTTTGAAATTGCAAGGGGTGAAACTGTTAGTGACCATCCCCGATGGGGACTGGTCTGGAAAACTGGGGCACACAGCTGGTCACCCTATGGAAACAGAGACTGGTCAATAAACACATGAAAAGACGCTTGCATTTACCAGTTAGCAGGAAATGCAAAATGAAGTATGATACCATGTTACATCCATTGGAGGGACAAAAATTACTAAGTTTGGCAATATCTGATATTGGTGAAAATGTAAGGAACTCTCAGACACTACTGGTGGAAATATTACATTGATATAACCATTTTGGGGAACAGTTTGGCAAAGAGGTACCAGTCAACCCTTCAGCTGAGCAAACCCAATTCTAAGGACAATCCTAAAGAAACGCTCACCCGGGAGCATGGGGAGACTTGGGAAAGAATTGTTCCCTGTTGAATGCTCATTACAGTGAAAACCATCTGCATCCTCCCTATCTGGTAACAGGAAAACAGAAGTTAATTCCATTACTGACTGACCGTGGAACAGTACACAGCACTGAAAAGTAACGAGCAATGTAGCGCTACACATACCAACGCAGATACATCTTGAATACTCAATATTAAACAAAAAAGGTTTATGGTGTTATATATAATACTACTTACATGCAGTCTGAAAACATGAAAAACAATACCATTGGGTTTTATGGCTAAACAAGCATAGAATAAAAACTGAGGACCGTGAATGAAAATCACCAACACCAAATTCACAGCAGTGGTTTTGCCTCCACGGAGGGAAGAACAAGCATTTAGAAAGATGTACAATCAGAAGCAAACTGGGCAAGGTGGAAGAAACCGCGTATTAGGTACCCAGGTATTTGTTCTACTAGCATCTGTAGTTTTCAGTTGATCTGAAATCAAAACATCTCCCCCATACACACAAATGACCGAGGGGCCAGCTGCCATACTGTAGGGCAATGTGGGTAGGTGTTTTGGACTCCCCAGGCCTGTCTTAGGGGGAGTGTCATCAGCCGCCACTGTGTAGAAGTCACTGCACCCCAACTTGAGCCAGCAACCTGCTGGGTACTGGACCCGAAGAGACCCTGGGAGGGGGTAGCTTTTGCCATGCTCATTCACATATCACCCCACAAATCTGCCACATCAAGGACCAGCTGTGCCTATTTTCTTTACTCAACTCACTTTTTAAACGTATACTTTTCAAAGTGGAGATTATGCCTGCATATAGAATTTCATAATGATATAATTCATAAATAGCAACCTTAAAATGTAATCAGACATTCAGACACCCATGTCCTTCTATGCACCCCTGAAATCACCTTGGGTGCATGGTTGGGCAACCAGGTTTGGAGCCTGGATTTACTTCCTTAGGGTGTGTGGCCTTGAGCAACTATTTTTATCGCTCTATTTGGGCACCTCAGTTTCCCCACCTCCAAAATGCAGACAATAAGAGTATTTCAATGTATAAGGTTGTGGGAAGGAAGGAGGGCAGGCGCCCCCACAGAGAAGCTGGCACCCAGGAACTTTCAGACCGGTGCGTGAAATCTCCCAGAAAAGCGAGAGCCTTGGTAGGAGGGAGACAACAGGCGGGCAGGGGAAAGGCAGCCAAGGAAAGCACCCAACCCACCCTTCCATGTCCCCTCACCCCACCCTCCACCCAGGAGCAGTTAAAGGCCCTTAAAGAAGCATTAGGTGAGGCCAGCCCACTGTGATGTAAACTGGCCCCAGGCAGGTGGCCCGCCCAGCCCAGGGAGCCAAGGTGACCCTGGGGAGTGGCCTCACCCACCCATCCCCAAGGCCGCACTGCAGTGGCTGGCTGGGCCCAGCTGACCTGCACGGCTCCCGCTTTGACTTCCCAGCTGCAGCCCCAGGGGCTTTGGATGGGATGGGATGGGGAAGAGGAGCTGGGAAGGTCCTGAATCAAAAGATCCTGAAGCCACACCAATAAGCTCTACCCAACCTGATGACTTTACCCACCAACACTCTACACCCAGGGGAATTAGGGAGGGGAGGACGTGGGCGGGCAGAGGGGAAAAGAGAGAAAACTTCTCCAAAGAAGACTGAAACAGAGATAAGCAGCCCTCTGCCCCAGGGCCTGGACTCATGAAGCTGTCCGTGATCCCCTCCTTCCTGCAAGCAATCCACACCTAACAGCTTCTAGCACAGGGATCTAAAAGCTTTTTCTTTGAAGGGCCAGGTAAGAACATTTTCAGCTTTATGGGCCACTGGCTCTCTGTTGAAACTATTCAACTCTGTTCTTGTGGTGAGAAAGGAGCCACTGGCAATCCGTAATGGAATGGGTATGGCCATGTGCCAATCAAACTTCATTTATGGACACTGAAAAGTGAGTTTCATATCATTTTCACTTGTCAGGAAATAATATTTCTTCGTTTGATTTTTTTTTTCCCCAACCATTTCAAAATGTATAAACCATTTTTAGTGTGTGGGTCATAAAAAACAAACGGCAGACTGATGGGGGATCCAGAGACCCTCATTTGCCAAACCCTGTTCTAGAAAGTTTGGGGTGTGGGGGTATCTGTCATTGACCCAGGGAATCTTCAAGTCTCCAGTCTCCAAGAGATTCTAGTTCTGCTGATCTCTTCCTTCCTCCTAACTTCTTTTAGCACCTTGCAACTTTGCCCTTCAACTTTCCTAAACAACGGTCTAGATGTAGCTTTTTGAATAGGCTGGAAGCTCTCCGGAAGACAGGCCACTACCAGTTTACCCAAAACAGGTTCACGCTGCTCCCACCCCTCGTATAACACCAGCATGTGATCAATTCTTAGTTAACAGAAGCAGAATTTGATATTAATTTCCCTAAAACAAATAGCAGAGCCGATACTCGTCAGCCAAACCAAGACCACATGAAAAGATATTCAGCCTCACTAAGAATTCAAAGAAATGCCAAATAAAAGTAATGCAAGGCCAGTTTTACCTATCAGATCGGCAAAAAATTAACAGATTGCTAACCTGCCACAAGGATCAAGACGTAAAGAAACAGGCCCTCACATGCACTGGAGGAGGGCGATAAATGTCCAACAGCCTATTGGACATTTTGACAATGCCCATCAGTATTAAAAATGCACTCAGCCTATGACCCAGCAACCCCTTCACCAGGACGCCAGTCCACAGAGCTGCCAGCTGTTGTGCTCACAAATATCTATACGAACTAGTC
Organism: Tamandua tetradactyla; assembly: GCF_023851605.1. Lineage (NCBI taxonomy): Eukaryota > Metazoa > Chordata > Mammalia > Pilosa > Myrmecophagidae > Tamandua > Tamandua tetradactyla. The sequence goes on along the minus strand of NC_135329.1, from coordinate 92,158,468 downwards.
ACTGCAGCAGCCTTGCTATGGCTCAAACTTGAAAATAAACTGTTTGTTCAACCACCATGTTCCCAGCACCCTGTGGAATATATGCAGCCATTACAGACAAAAAGGAGGACCTTAACCACGTGACCAGAGTTAGCAAGGGCCCCTCTGAGAGGTCCTGAGAAGGACACGCCATTACTTATTCGTTCCAACCCAAAGTGCACAACCTGAGACAGCAGGCAAAACCCTCTACAAATCGGCTGGCCTGTACTCTTCAAAAATGCCAGTGTCATGAAAATCAAGCAAAGGCCAAAAGTAAAGAGTAAGACAACTACCTGCAAGGCTTGTCCTGGACTAGACCTCGAATCAGAATCAAAAAGGGCTGGGAAGGACATTATTGGAAACTGGCCATATTTTAATAGGGGCTGGTGGGCAGGTAAAGGTAAATACTATTTAATTTTCTGGATTTGATGATGGAATTGATATTCTGGAAGAGAATGTTCTTGTCCTCAGAGTCACATGCTAAAGCATTTAGGAATAAAGGAGGATGTTGTCGGCAATGAATACAAATGATTCAGGGGGGTAGAAAAAAGGGGGGATGGGAGGGAGAGAGGGAAGGCGGGAAAAGGAGAAAGCAAATGGGACAAAACATTAAAAATTGGCAAATCTGGTGAAGGACATACAGAAGCTTGCTGTACTATGATCTCAATTCTTCTGTAACTTGTAATTTAAAATTACTTGGAAATAAATGTTAAAATAACTTTTTAAATAACACCAAAAAATATGTAGATCTAGATTTATAATAGACATGGAACACCATCCTCCATATATATATTTTATATATATATATATTTTTTTTTACATGGGCAGGCACCGGGAATCAAACCCGGGAAGCTCAAGCGTCCTTGCCTGCTGAACCATCCTGACCCGCCCCCTCCATATATTTTTTCCACCAAATATATTCTGGTGGAAAAAGGCAAGTTGTTGAATAGCATGCAGTTTTAAAATAATTTCTACCCTTACCCTAAGTTTGCAGAAGAAAAAAGAAAAATATCTAGTACATGCACCTAGCAGTCGAGTGAGGCCCCTTTCCCTTCTGCATTATATACATTTTCAGTATTAGCATTTTTTGGATTAGGAATATATTACATGTGAATTTGACAAGGGGGGAGGGGTACCTGGGGTGAAGCTAGACGAGAGAGGCTGAGTCCAGACCTTCCCCCCCCCGCCACCCCGCACCTGGCAAACTCTATAGTCCCTCTGCCTCTCAGTCTCTTTCTCTGCAGAGTCGGAGAAAGAAAGACTATGCAGAGCCGTCGCGAGACTTATAGGAGCTTCCGGGCCTGGAGCCTGGCGCGTGGTAAGTCCGGCCACCATTGCCACTTGCAAACAGCAGCAGAGGAAATGCATTCTTGTTCATTGAATGCCAACCACACACTGGTCACTGAGCTCTGTGCTTACCAAATACACTCTCACGTGGCCCTCAGAATGGCTCCGTGCCTGCCATCCAGGCGGGGACGCACCCCGAGGGAAGGCTGACTCCACAGGGCCCACCCCGCTGCTCAGAGCCAGGCCCACCCGCCTGCCCTCCCCTTTGGGCCGGGTCCCCAGGCACTCCTGCAGAGCAGCGTGGACGAGCCCAGGTGGCTCTTTGCCCTCTCAGTGGAACCAGCGCAGCCAGCGGGAGGCCTCCTGCCCGGATCACGGTGTTCCCAAGAACAGGAGGTAATTGCCCGGGCGGGCCAAGATTGACGGGCTGTTGACTTCCCAAACAGTTATTGGTGTGGGTAATTAATGCCACATAAAACATAATGAGGACCATCACTCCCCTGGAGAAAGGGAGGGCTGGACGCCAGCAGTCCCCTGTGCTGGCAGACGGAGAACAGCATAAGACAGCACACACTGTGTCTGGGGTGAGTAGTTGCTCTCTCGTCCCTTGCACGCGTGCAGTGTCCACACGGTGCGCTAACACGGTGCTGCGGGGGAAGGCTCCGCCCTCAGCACCCCTGGCCGACCTTCGCCTGCTTGCCCTTGGACGAGGCACCTGGCCTCCCTCTCGCAGCCGTTCACAGACGTCGAGGACCAGGTGCTATGCCTGGCGCACAAAGGATAGCCAATACGTACTTGCAAGCCTGTGCGTATGTGTCAGCGTGTATGCACACGCACCCGCACCAAAAAAAAAAAAAAAAAGTAAAATATTCTGGACGCTCCACGTCCCGGAGACTCCGTGGAGAAGGGACTGCTTTCAGAGAAAACATAAAGTGAGACTTAAGCACCCTGAGGTGCCAAAAAACAAGGAAAAGCAAGTGTACACTTAAAGCCCCATGTATTTTGTTATGTAAATTAATTAAAATTGCCATGACAAAGCTACTTAATTGGACTTTCAAATTAAGTTTCCTGCAAAATGTAAAATTCCTTCCTGCATATTGAAATATTTTCGGGTCAAAAAATATCTGTGAAAATGTGTTCATGGGTTGATTTTTCTCTAAAATTGCAAAAATATTAAGATGAAAATATTAAAATTTTCAATTAAGATATCTGTTTTAAACAAGACCAATAAACTGCAGTATAATATTAAACGGGAAATATTTGAAATAGAGAACTATGATTTAAAATTTTCACCTGTATGTTGAATTTTTGTTAGCATAAAAAATTACCACTTTTCCTATACCAAAATGTAGACCTTCGACCTATGACCCAAAATTATTTGCTTTCATTTACTGGAAATGTGGCTACTTCAAATGTCAATTTTTGCATTATAGAAATAAAATTAGAATTAAAGTTAAAAAAAAAAAAAAAAGGAAAGCCCAAAAACTGGATGGGGCACATCAAAGGGTCAGAGAAAGTGACCCGAAGGAACTTCTGATAGCCAGAGCCGGAACAATTTTAGCAACAAATATACAACGAGAGTATTTTGTTTTAAACCATAGAAGACAATAAATAGCCATGAGTCCATACTGATATACTAAATAAGTGAATAAATAAATTAATGGTAGAAAAGGGATCACTCCATCTTATGGTAGAACTCCCATTATTAAAGTAGAGAGAAGGAAAGAGAAAATCACTATCAAGAAAATGCCACGGTGATAGCTGGTGCAGGCAAGACCCCTCCCCAAGGGGTGCTCAAGTTGGTGGGGAAACGTTCGAGGAAAATAAGGATGTCGGCACTGTCTCCAAGGATCTCCCCCAACCAAGATTTTAATTCATTACAAAAGGGAAGACAGTAACTGAACAGAGAAGAAACCTGGCAGACCCCACTATAACCAACATCGCCAGAAATAAAACATGATCCCCCGTGTGACACACTGACAAGGACCCCACATGCCTTCTGTGGCATTCTTGCAAAAAATGCATAACCTCAATCTAATTACCAGAAAAACATCAGATAAATCCCAATTGTGGGGCACTCTGCAAAATAACTGACCAATAAGTATTCTTATTAAGTCTGAAAGTCATGAAAGACAAGGAAAGAGTGAGGAGCAGTCACAAATAAGAAGAGATGGAGACGCGATAAACAATGCAATGTGGGAACCTGGATTGGACGCTGGAACAGAAAAAAAAGGATGTTAATGGAAAATATGATGAACTTCAAATAAGGTGCATAGTTTAGTTAATATTATTATACCAGTATTAACTTCTTAGTTTCCATAATTGTACTCCGGTTTTGTAAGATCCTAATGTTCGAGGAAGCTTTATTCTGATATAACTTCAACCTTACAGGAAAGTTGCAAAAATAATGCAATCAGCATTCATTTCCCGGACCATGCAACTCCTCACCTTCTCCGCAAAAAAAAAAATTAATAATAATAAATAAAAATGCAATACCTACAACTCCAATATACCCCCTCACCAGATACCCTGATTTACCAACTTTTACCATTTTGCAGTATTTACTATATCATTCTTTCTGTCTTTCTGTTATTTGAACATGTTACTTTTCTTTAAATCTAAATTTATTATTATTTTCATTTTTGTATGCTCTACGGTGAGGTCACATTTCATTTCTTTTTCCATGTGAGTATCCCTTATTGCAGCACCATTTGTTGAATTTTTGTTTGGTTGGTTTTTTGTTTGTTTGCTTGTTTGCTTGTTTTTGGGGGGAAGCACATGGGCCAGGAATCGAACCCGGGTCTCCCACATGGCAGGCAAGTATGCTACCACTGAACTAC